>NW_024424786.1:37479136-37560918 GCF_017311325.1 Ursus maritimus | reverse complement strand
GGGGGGGGGCGACATCTGGGTGGCTCAGTCAGTTAAGCGTCTGCCTTTGGTTCACGTCATGACACCTAGGTCTTGGGATCCAGCCCTGCATCGGGCTTTCTTCATGGGGGAGCCTGCTTCTTCCTCTCCCTCTGCCTGCCACCCCCCCCTGCTTGTGCTCCCTCTCTCTGTGTGTCAAATAAATAAAGTCTTAAAAAAAATAGCAACAAGAAATCTTTTTGATCAATCATACTGGCAAAGATCTTAAAATAGATAATATTCAAAGTTTGTGAGAATGTCATTACCAATAAATAGTTGCCTAAATCAGTTTTGTGGAAGGCAATTTGATAATATATAATGAAATTTAAAATGTAATAGGTTTTGACCCAGTGGTTCCCCTTCTAGGATTTTATTCTAAGGACACTGCTGGACAAGGGCACAAGGATGTGCAGGACAGAAAGACAGAAGGACAGAAGGCTGTCTGTCCCATTATCAGAGCAGAACTGAAAACACCCAAACGTCCTCAATGGGGACTGGTCAACCTCCTGCTCTCTATTTGGTCCTTTCCATAAACATACAAACATGCTGACGTCTCTTGCATCCGTAACCCCTCCCCTCAACTCCATGCCCCCAAGTGAAGCCCTGTTGCCTTCACTTCACAGACCAACTTCCTAAAAGGCCCGCTTTTCTGCACTCCTTACTTCCCAGCTCCCTCTGTGCCACGCAGCTGCTCTCACCAAGACAACCGTGGTCCCAGACTGCAAAAGGCAACAGACTGTTCACAGACTCTTAGAAGGTGCTAGTACTGGTGCCCACTTTCTCCTTTTGGAAATATGCTATTGCCCTGGCTGCCATGACCCCAGGCTCTCCTGCTTTTCCTCCTTCCTTTCTGGCTCCCCTTCCTTAGCCCAGCACCTGGCTGTAGAGCTGCCTCAGAGCTCCGTTCACTTGTCATGCTCTGCCCCTGAGGCAGCTCAGCTGCTCCTTGCCTTCTCCCACCACCCACATCTCTAACCAGACCTCTGTCTCCACCTGGCGAATGGACAGCCTTGCCCGGGTGTCAGAAGGTTTCTTGGACTCAGAATATCCAAACTGAAACTCCTCACAGGCCCTCAGCCTGCTCCTGCACCCCTCTCTTCCTTCTGCCAGCCAACAGCACCACTACTTGCCCAAGACAAAAAGTCACTATTGGTTTCTTTCTGCCTTGCCGAGTTCCGTCAACATTAAGGCCCGCCCATCCATGCTGTCCCTCTCCACCACCACCACCCCATCCAGACCGCCAGCCGTTCTCACACAGCAGCCAGAGGGGTTCTCCTCATGCCCCTCTGCCACTTAAAACTGTTCCTAATTTCTCATTTCCATTAGAAAAAGTCCAAATGTCTGGCCTTGGCTTACCGGTATGACTGGCTTCTTTCTTACCACTCCCATCTTGCCTCCAGCTGTTTCAGCTACCTGTCCTATTACACAGTGGGCAGGCTTCCTTTCTAAGTTCTTCGGCATCCTCCCCTTCTCCCACCCACATGGTGCTGGGTGCCTTACTTCACTGCCTCCTTGCTTCTGTCCCTCCCAGAAGATAGGGCTCATTACACAGAGGTACAGGGGAAACTACCAGAACAAATGTCAAGGCTGACCTATTCCTGGATGAACAAAAAAGCCTCATATTTCTCCAGAAGTCCATTGACAGGGAAGAGGAAGGTGGGGAGAGGGGACAAGAGAAAGGGAGAGAGAGTGAGAAAGAGAGAAACAAGTCCTCCTCATTAATAGAAGGTCTAGGGCCATTTTCTCCACACAGGTGGGCAAACCAAGGCTCATTGGTCATCAGGGCTGCTGGCTCCCCTTTCCTCCATTCCTTCCAGAGGGACTCTCCAGAGTTTAGCCCAAGGCTTGGGAAGGGTTTCCACAGTCACTGATGACATCCACCCCCTGCATTCATTCTGAAAGGCAAAAAGCCTTTCAGGAAGACTCATGAAGGTGCCTTATTGAAATTTCTGGCTAATCAGCCATCTGGGGGTCATGGCTTCCCTGCCAGAAAATAGCAAGGAGGTTAATACTGAATTCTGACAAGATTTAAGGGAACTCTAATGAAGGAGAACTCCAAAACTCACAGCGAAAATGCTCTGACCCTGGATCCAGTCAAGCCTGCCACCCCTTCAGCCCCTAAACCCATGCCTCTGCTCTCAGAGCCTCTGAAGTCCAGCAAATCATGTCTTCTGAATGGCACAGCTTCCTAACCCCTGAGACTTCCCCAGACCCCAGAAATCCACATCAGCATTACAGAAACAGGCTTCAGCTGAGCCCCACTCCTGGGACCTCTCCTCTTGCTAAAGCTTGCTTCAGCAGTTCGGGTTCTGTCTAACCACTGCTCTGGATGCACAATGCCAGACGCAGTCACTGCCAGGAGTTCAAGGGGCCCACAGCCGTGCCCAGAAGGGTCTTGAAGAGTTCTGCATTCACCCTGGGACTCTGGAGCTTGTTAAGACTGAGTTGCTAGGCCTTCTCCAAAGTTGCTCATCTGCCAAGGGCCCCAGAGCCCCTGTCAGATCCTCCAGCCAGGGATTCCAGAACCAGATTGTCCTCAAGCATACAGGGTTTGCAGACTACACCTCAGGGAAACGTGGAATCCGTGACCGGTAACGTGGTCATGCGAATGCCCACTGAGAGCGCCCTGAGGACATGGGAGGGAGTTTTCCCACATAGCAGGAGAGGGTGGGGAGCCCAGTGACTATTCCATAGCTGTGCCTCCTGGATGGGTTGTTGGGGGGGCACTACCTCTGTGGCTCTGCAGGCCACAGGAGAAGCTTGGCCCACGTGCAGGCTTTCCACTCATTCCCAGTCATCACAATGCTCCAGTGGAAGCATCTCAGAGGCAGAGAACTCCAAAAGGGTAGTGGTGCTTGCTAATCCTAAAAGGGAGGGGGAGGGGGAGGGGGCGAGGGAGAGAAAGAGAATCTTTTTTTTTTTTTAAGATTTTATTTATTTATTTGACAGAGATAGAGACAGCCAGCGAGAGAAGGAACACAAGCAGGGGGAGTGGGAGAGAGAGAAGCAGGCTCATAGCAGAAGAGCCTGACGTGGGGCTCGATCCCATATCGCCGGGATCACGCCCTGAGCAGAAGGCAGATGCTTAACCGCTGTGCCACCCAGGCACCCCGAGAAAGAGAATCTTAAGCAGGCTCCATGCTCAGAACAGAGCCCAACTCAGAGCTTGTTCTCACAACTCTGTGATCATGACCTGAACGAAAATCTACAGTCAGATGCTTAACTGACTGAGCCACCCAGGTACCCCAGGAAAAAATATTCTTAATGCCAACCCTGGTACTTAGAAATCCTGTGCAAAACAGGGCTTCTTTCAGGGGCTTGGGATAAAGTGGGAGATGGGGAGTGGCTGCTTACTGGGTATTCAGTTTCCTTTTGGGGTGATGAAAACAGTTTGGCTTCAGAGGGGAGGGGGTGGGGGATTAGGATAGGCTGGTGATGGGTATTAAGGAGGGCATGTACTGCATGTGCACTGGGTGTTATACGCAACTAATGAAATATGGAACATTGTATCAAAAACAAGGGATGTACTGATGGTGACTAACATAACATAATAAAAAATTATAAAAAAAATGGTTTGAAACTAGAGGTGAGAGTTGCACAACCTTGGGAATGTATTAAGTGCCACTGCATTGTACGCGTTAAAGTGGTTAATTTTAAGTTATGTGAATTTTACCTCAATTTAAAAAAGAAATAAAATAAAATGGCTTCACCTTGAATAGGCTGGGCATGGTGGGTCCTCCCTTCCTTTTTATCAAGTCACTGATGCCCTTATGAGACAGCAAGAGATTTAGCCTTTTAGGACAGATAAATCCTTTGCTAATCTTCCTTAAAAATCTATCTCTAGGGGCGCCTGGGTGGCACAGCGGTTAAGCGTCTGCCTTCGGCTCAGGGCGTGATCCTGGCGTTCTGGGATCGAGTCCCACATCAGGCTCCTCCGCTAGGAGCCTGCTTCTTCCTCTCCACTCCCCCTGCTTGTGTTCCCTCTCTCGCTGGCTGTCTCTATCTCTGTCAAATAAATAAATAAAATCTTTAAAAAAAAAATCTATCTCTAGAAGTTTCTGACACATCAATCTGAAACCTTGGGCCCTAAGTCTTGGTGTTCCAGAGTATGTGGGGTGGCCTGGCCTCATATCACTGGTTCTACCATTGCTACAGAAAAAAAAGGAGGAAAAAAACCCATAAGACTCCTCTGGAGAGGTTTGTTTTAAAATATGATGTTTGGGTAGACTCAGGTGACTGAATTCCTTGGATTTTAGGGCAAATCAGAAAACCAGATTCCCTTGTGTTATTACAGAGGCAAAGGACCCCGAGTCAAAAGTCAGACTATGGGTTTTGGTTCAGGGAATAATTCCAGGACAGAGCTGCAGAGGAGACCCACTCAGACAGGGATTACCTAAAATGCCATTTTCTGTTGTTTTCTCTAAGCAATATAATTCTAGGTTAAAAAAACTTTCATGTGCCACAGGATCTCATTCCTGGAAACCCACACCCTCTTGCTGAAATAGGAAAGTGAGCAGACGATCATGGACAGCAAGAGCTATGTGCCAGGGGGCCAGGCCAAGATCTCTGAATAGGGGAGGGGAAGCAATACCATGGTTTCTATCCTAAACTTATCTGGACTAAGTCACAAGAAAGTCCCATGTTAGGTAGGAGGACTACACAGGGAACCAAAGGAGAACCTCCTCCACTCTCTGACTGAGAGTTGACCAGAACACACATGAGAGGAAGCCACTTGTCCAAGGAAAGAACCACCATAAAGCTGTAAGCCAAATAATTCCTGAATCACACAGCACTGGGAATGGTTCCAGGAGGTGAAAGAGGAGACTTCACAATGCCCAGGGTGGCACCTTATTGGTGGAAATGATTAGCTCTAGATTAAAGGCTGCTATGGACCTACCCCAACAAAGTTTAAAAGCAAGCCTCAAAAGGACCAAACTGATTCCAAGTAACTGTGTGCCAGAACAAAGCTCAGCACTATATAAGTACAACAAAAATCCATCATTCGTCAGTGTAAATTTGACAATGTCTGGCAGCCAATCAGATATCATTAGGCATGCAAAACAGCAGCAACCATGTCCCATAGCTTGGAGGAAAACAGATAGAGTATTGACAGAGATAACGGGATTAGCAGACAAGGATATGAAGGAGCTATCATAAATTTCATAAGTTTAAGAAACTAGAGGGGGACAGGAACAAGATGAGGAGATAAAAGAAAGACATAAAAAAGACCCATCTAGAGATGACAACCACAATATCTAAGTCAAAAACCACACTGGATGGGATAAACAGTCAATTGGACACTGCAGAAGAAAAGATCAGTGAACTTGAAGACATAGCCATAGACACTGTCCAAAAATGAGGACCAGAGAGAAAAAAGACTGACAAAACATGAGCAGAGCCCCTGTGAGCTGTGGAAATATCAACCATTCTCACATACATGTTATTGGAGTTGTGGAAGGAGAGACAGAAAAGGTAGAGGAAGGCATAATCAGGCCACTCTCTCAGTGAACACTGTGTGATAATTTTCCATGTACCTTAAAAGTGTCCGCACTCCTTATGTTGCCTTACAAGATTCTACCCATCTCCCTGCTCACCTCTCCAATATTAACTCCATCAACCTCTCCTTCACCCACTTCCCTCCAACCTTGTAGGATTTCTCAGCTCTGCAAACTTCCTTCCAGCCTGGGCTTTTCCACATGCTGTTCCCTCTGCCTGGAAGGCTCTCCCCACTCCCAACGGACTCCTACCCCTCCTTTTGAATCTTAGCCAAATATCACATCCTCAAAGAAACCCTCCCTGACCTCCCAACTGGTCACAGTCCCCTCAGCACGCAGAATATCTACACTGCTTCTTGGCAGCATTTTGTACACTTAAGATGAACCAGTTATGACTTTGATCTTTAATGTCTTCTTCCTTAGAGTTTTCCTCATCATGACATCTCCAGTGCTCGGATTAGTGCAGTGCCCGAGGCCCTCAGCTGGAAAGCAGCAGAGATGAGACTTTGGTGCTTACATTCATCTTGCTCTCAAACTATCTCTGTTGTGACAAAAAATTCTCTGGCTTGATTGCTGCCTCCATGGCATAGAATAACGGTCTCAACTTAGTCCATGGTTGCCCTCCTAGTATCTACCAGGAAATACCCATCCTTTCCATGAGTAAAATGGGCCAGGAGAGCCCTTGGAGAGGGTCAGAGATACCCACTGGATGAGTCAGAACTCTCCAAAGAAACAGAACAGAATGGGTGTGTATATACATATATAGAAAGAGATTATTTAAAAGTATTGTCTCATGTGATAATGGAGGCCAGCACCTTCAAAATCTGCAGAGTGGGCAGGCTGGAGACCCATTGTTGCAGTTCAAGTCTGAAGGCTATCTGTGGGCAGAATTCCCTTTTGCTTAGGGGAAGTTAGTCTTTTGTTTTATTAATAAGGCCTTCAGCTGACTGGGTGAGACCCATGCACATTATGGAGAGCAATGTGCCTCACTTCAAGTCCACTGATTTAAATGTTAATCTCACCCCAAAAACACCCTCACAGAAACATCCAGAATAGTGTTTAACCAAATATCTGGGCACCATGGCACAGCCAAATTGATACATAAAATTAACCATCTAAGAACCTTTCAAACACACCCTCTGTGAAGCCCTCCCCCATCCCTACAAATATGAATGAGGGCTGATCTTACTCATTTCTGTGTCCCCCAAGAGGAGATGTATGTGCTTAATAAGTGTTTCCTCTCATTCCTTTATTTCCTCTTTCCCTGTTGTCCATCTCCTTCCTAAGAAGTCTGTTCCAGGACTGAATGAATGACCAACTTTGGCTCTCTGTACAGGAATGGTTTGTCTTTCTTTTCCATGCTCCTGGTCTTCTTCCTTGGTTGACATTTTACATGTATTAATGAAGGCAAGGTTGATTATCCTAGTAGCCAGTGGGTATTTCCTCTTCCCCCACAAAGCTTCTCTCCTAACCATCCATCTGTGTACCTTGGTAGGGCTTGTTGGTTTGCATGTGTTGCTTTGGGATGAGTGGTTATGCTTTGAGTTATGGGTAACCATGCAAGAATGGAGGGGGATTTCCTCTGGGGATCCAGCACTCACTTTAGCTGCATTTCATTCAGTTTCTTAAACATTCTCCTGGATTTTTGGCTAAAGCTAAATAGCTGACCATCTACTGGCACAGGAGTAGGAGGGAGAGGGTTCGGGAGTGCGAGTGGTTGGGTGATGGGTTTTCCTTAATCTTCGATGAGACCTTCCCATTTTGGTTCCACCTTCTTTCTGGAGGTTCCCCACTCTGGGGGATTTGGTTCAGCAGGTTGGCTATATCCTCCAGTGTTTATTCTTGGCTCCATTTCATCCATCAGGGCATTTCTAGCTCCTTAACATCTTTCAGGAATTCAGGGAAATCCTTTATCTGCTGAAAGCCCATCTTATTCTCCTCAGTTTTATGCATTTAGCTTTCTGTTTATTTTTCTAATTTTAACGGAATATCAGGATGGGATGAGGAGCGTGTGGAGACAGACATGTATTCAGTTTACTACACTGTAAGGGAAGTCGAGAGTAACCTCACAAAAGGCAAACCTTCTTCTTTTTGCAAGGTTTTAATCCACATCAAAGCTCAGATGTCCCAGGAGAGGTACTACTCACTCTTAGAAACATTTATGCCCTCGTTTATGTGAAGGCTGTGAGCACATCTGCTTGACAGGGCCATGGAGGTCTGTCTGGATGTCAACATTCACGAAGTATTGTCCATGTAAAGCTTGTTTACTCCACATGGAAATCTAATGATGGAGGTACTGAAAACCTCCACCTTAAATACAAGGCAACTGGGACTTGGAAAGGCAACCAACATTTGGAAATAGCCACTGTTTTCACTTATTCAATAAATATTTATCAAGGTCTCTCTATGGGTTGCTGTGCTGAGAGCCAGGGATACAGGAGTAAACAAGAGAAAGTCCCTGCCCTCCTAAACTAGGTGTAGGTGGATGACAAACAGATGGAAATATAGTATATTGGGTGGGGAGTATATTACCTGGAAGAATAAAGCTGGAAAGGGGGAGGAGCTAGGAGCTGAAGTGGAGTACTCCTTTATAGCTGTGGGAAGGCCTTCTGAAAAAGGTGTCATTTGAGACCTGAAGAACAATGCAAGCCCCCTCTTGGATAAAGGATAAGTTAAAAAATGAGATTTCTTTCAAGAGGGAATCAGCTCTAGTGAACTGGACACTACAAAGGAAATCCTTAGACCAAAAAGTACTTTGATTATTCAGACATTGTGAGTAATTCTGTGAGAAGATGACTTTCCAATCTTAGAGAACTATAAAAGGATCCTTGATTAGCTGAGCTTCCTACTATTTGACATAAAGAGAGAACTCTCTTGTCAAACTGGTTTTTTTTTTAAGTTTGTTTGCTTGTTTGTTTATTAAGTGATCTCTATACCCAAAATGGGGCTCAAACACACAACCCCAAGATCAAGAGTTGCATGCTCTTCTGACTGAGCCAGCCAGGTGCCATTCCTGTCAAATTGTTTGACTACAATCTGGCTTTACCACCTAAAATATAAACTTCCATTTTGATAGACAACAAGGTTTGTAAAACAGGTTTTAAATATTTGTGAAAACCCATATATCAGTACACTATCATTTATGTAAAAAATAATAAAAGTATACACATACATACTCACATATCCACTTATATTCACAAACATACCTATGATACACTGCAAAAAAAATACCACTAACCCTTCTCATACCTGAACGTTTACCCTGTTGCAAATGTGACTTTACAGCTCTTTCCTCCAAGATGTGGAGTCAACTTTTTCAGACCCCTTAAATCCAGTTTTGGCCATTTTCTTTGATTTAATGTGCTTTGGTCAAAGTTTCATCAGCCATTAGCAATCAGGATGGAAGCAGAGGCTTCAAAAGTGCTTGTGCATTGGAGCACACCCTCTTTCACTGCTGGGAGCACTTCTGTCATCACACGAGTGCCTGCATGATGGAAAGTGTGTACCAAACAGCCTGCCAACTGCCAGGCATGGGACCAGGGCCATTCTAGATCATCCACCCCACTGAGCAAGCCTGGATGAGAGCTGCCCTGTTGGTCCATAGAATCTTTTCTTTCTTTCTTTCTTTCTTTATTTTTTTTTTACATTTTATTTAAATTCAAGTTAGTTAATATATAGTGCATTATTAAATTCAGGGATAGAATTTAGTTGATTCATCGGTTGCATATAACATCCAGTGCTCCTTACATCAAGTGCCCTCCTTAATGCCCATCACCCAGTTACCCCACCTCCCCACCCACCTCTCCTCCAGCAATCCTCAGTATGTTCCCTACAGTTAAGAGCATCTCATGTTTTACCTCCCTCTCTGCTTTTATCTTACTTTATTTCTCCTTCCCTTCCCCTATGTTCATCTGTTTTGTTTCTTAAATTCCACATATGAGTAAAATCATATGGTATTTGTCTTTCTCTGACTGACTTATTTCACTTAGTATAATATACTCTAGTTCCATCCACGTCATTGCAAATGGCAAGGTTTCATTCTTTTTGATGGCTGAGTAATATTTCATTATATATTATATATTATTATATAATATATAACATATTATATATTATATTATTGTATAATATATATTATATACATTCATTATATATAATACACACACACATCTTTTTTATCCATTCATCTGTCAATGGACATCTGGGCTCTTTCCATAGTTTGGCTATTGTGGACATTGCTGCTATAAACATTGGGGTGCATGTGCTCCCTCAAATCACTATTTTTATATCCTTTGGATAAATACCTCATAGTGCAATTGCTGGGTGGTAGGATAGCTCTATTTTCAAGATTTTATTATTTATTTGAGAGGGAGAGACAGAGAGCATGCACGTGAGAGAGAGCACGAGTCAGGGGAAGGGGCAGAGGGAGAAGGAGAAACAGACTCCCTGCTGAGCAGGGAGCCACACACAGAGATAGATCCCAGGGCCCTGGGATCATGACATGAGCTGAAGGCAGATGCTTAACCAGCTGAGCCACTCAGGCACCTCTATTTTTAATGTTTTAAGGACCCTCCATACTGTTCTTCAGAGTGGCTGCACCAGCTTGCATTCCCACCAACAGTTTAGGAGGGTTCCCCTTTCTCCACATCTTCGCCAACACCTGTCATTTCCTGACTTGTTAATTTTAGCCATTCTGATTGGCGTGAGGTGGTATCTCATTGTGGTTTTGATTTGTATTTCCCTGATGATGAGTGATGTTGAGCATTTTCTCATATGTCTGTTAGCCATTTGTATGTCTTCTTTGGAGAAATGTCTGTTCATGTCTTCTGACCATTTCTTAACTGGAATTTTTTGGGTTTTGGGTGTTGAGTTTGATAAGTTCTTTGTAGATTTTGGATACAAGCCCTTTATCTGATACGTCATTTGCAAATATCTCCTCCCATTCTGTAGGTTGCCTTTTAGTTTTGTTGACTGTTTCCTTTGCTGTGCAGAAACTTTTTATCTTGATGAAGTCCCAACAGTTCATCTTTGCTTTTGTTTCCCTTGCTTCTGGAGACATATCTAGTAAGAAGTTGCTGTGATCGAGGTCAAAGAGGTTTCTGTCTGTGTTCTCCTCTAGGATTTTGATGCATTCCTGTCTCACACTGAGGTCTTTCATCCATTTTGAGTTTCTCTTTGTGTATGGTGTAAGAGAATGGTCTAGTTTCATTCTTTTGCATGTGGCTGTCCAATTTTCCCAGCACCATTTATTGAAGAGACTGTCTTTTTTTTCATTGGATATTCTTTCCTGCTTTGTTAAAGATTAGTTGACCATATATTTGAGGGTCCATTTCTGGGTTCTCTATTCTGTTCCATTCATTGATCTATGTGTCTGTTTTTGTGCCAGTACCATACTGTCTTGATGATCACAGCTTTGTAATAGAGCTTGATGTCCAGAATTGTGATGCCACCAGCTTTGGTTTTCTTTTTCAACATTACTTTGGCTATTCGGGGTCTTTTCTGGTTCCATACAAATTTTAGAATTATTTGTTCCAGCTCTGTGAAAAATGCTGGTGTTATTTTGATAATGATTGCATTGAATGTATAGATTGCTTTGGGTAGTATATACATTTTAATAGTATTTGTCCTTCTAACCCATGAGCATGGATTTCCATTTCTTTGTGTCTTCCTCAATTTCTTTCATAAGTGTTCTATAATTTTCAAAGTAAAGATCTCTTACCTCTTTGGTTATATTTATTCCTAGGTATCTTATGGTTTTGGGTGCAATTGTAAATGGGATTGATTCCTTGATTTCTCTTTCAGTTGCTTCATTACTGGTGTATAGAAATGCAACAGACTTCTCTCCATTGATTTATATCCAGCGACTTTGCTGAATTCCTGTAACAGTTCTAGCAATTTTTTTGGTGGAGTCTTTCAGGTTGTCTATATGGAGTATCATGTTGTCTGAGGAAAGTGAAAATTTGACTTCTTTGCTGATTTGGATGTCTTTTATTTCTTTTTGTCTGATTGCTGAGGCTAGGACTTCCAGTACTACACTGAACAATAGTGGTGAGAGTAGACATCCCTGTCGTGTTCCTGACCTCAGGGGAAAAGCTCTCAGTTTTTCCCCAATGAGGATGATATTTGCTGTGGGTCTTTCATATATGGCTTTTATGATGTTGAGGTATGTTCCTCCTAGCCCTACTTCTTGAGGGTTTTTATCAAGAAAGGATACTGTATTTTGTCAAATGCCTTTTCTGCATCTATTGACAGGATCATGATTCTTATCCTTTCTTTTATTAACGTGCTGTATCACAATGTTTGATTTGTGGATTTTGAACCACCCCTACATTCCAGGAATGAATCCCACCTGATTGAGGTGAATAATCCTTTTAATGTACTGTTGGATCCAATTTGTTAGTAACTTGGTGACAATTTTTGAATCCATGTTCATCAGGGACATTGTCTATAATTCTCCTTTTTTGTGGAGTCTTTGGTTTTGGGATCAAGATAATGCTGGCCTCACAGAATGAGTTTGGAAGTTTTCCTTCCATTTCTATTTTTTTGAACAGTTTCAGAAGAATCAGTATTAATTCTTTTTAAATGTTTGGTAGAATTCCCCTGGGAAGCCATCAGGCCCTGGACTCTTGTTTGTTGGGAGATTTTTGATTACTGATTCAATTTCTTTGCTGGTTATGGGTCTGTTCAGATTTTCTATTTCTTCCTGTTTCAGTTTTGGTAGTTTATGTTTCTAGGAATGCATCCATTTCTTCCAGATTGCCTAATTTGTTGGCATATAATTGCTCATAATATTATCTTATAATTGTTTGTATTTCTACAGTGTTGGTTGTGATCTCTCCTCTTTCATTCATGATTTTATTTTGGGGGGTCCTTTCTCTTTTGTTTTATAAGGCTGGTGAGGCATTTATCAATTTTGTTAATTCTTTCAAAGAAACAGCTCCTAGTTTCATTGATCTGTTCTACTGGATTTTTAAAAAATATTTAAAAAATATTTTATTTATTTATTTGGCAGAGATAGAGACAGCCAGCGAGAGAGGGAACACAAGCAGGGGGAGTGGGAGAGGAAGAAGCAGACTTCCAGTGGAGGAGCCTGATGTGGGGCTCGATCCCAGAATGCCGGGATCACACCCTGAGCTGAAGGCAGGCGCTTAATGACTGCGCCATCCAGGCACCCCTGTTCTACTGGGTTTTTAAAAAAATTTCTATATCATTGATTTCTGCTCTAACATTAATTATTTCCCTTCTCCTGCTGGATTTAGGCTTTATTCTTTTCCCAACTCCTTTAGGTATAAGGTTAGGTTGTGTATTTGAGACTTCTCTTGTTTCTTGAGAAAGGCCTGTGTTGCTATATACTTCCCCTTAGGACTGCCTTTGCTGCATCTCAAAGGTTTTGGACTGTCATGTTTTTATTTGCATTTGCTTCTATGTATTTTTTAATTCTTTAATTTCCTGGTTGACCCATTCATTCTTTACTAGGATATTCTTTAATCTCCATGTATTTGTGGTTTTTCCAAATTTTTTATTGTAGTTGACTTCTAGTTTCATAATATTGTGTTCTGAAAACATTCATGGTATGATCTTAATCTTTTTGTACAAGTGGAGGCCTGATTTGTGACCCAGTATGTGATCTTTTCTGGAGAATGTTCCATGTGCACTCAAAAAGAATGTGTATTTTGCTGTTTTAGGATAAAATGCTCTGAATATATCTGTTAAGTCAATCTGGTCCAGTGAGACATTTAAAACCCTTGTTTCCTTGTTGATCTTCTGCTTAGATGATCTGTCCATTGCTGTGAATAGGGTGTTAAAGCCCTCTACAATTATTGTACTATTATCAATGAGGTTCTTTAAGTTCATTATTGATTGATTTATGTATTTGGTTGCTCTCAAGTTAGGGGCATAAATATTTACAATTGTTAGATCTTCTGGTTGGATAGGCCCCTTTATTATGATATAGTGTCCTTCTTCATCTCTTATTACAGTCTTTGGTTTAAAATCTAGTTTTTTTCATATAAGTATGGCTACTTCAGCTTTCTTTTGATGTCCATTAGCATGATAAATGGTGCTCCACCCCATCACTCAATTTGGAAGTGTCTTTGGGCCGAAATGAGTCTCTTGTAAGCAGCATATCAATGAGTCTTGTTTTTTTTTTTTTTAAAGGATTTTGTTTATTTATTCGACAGAGATAGAGACAGCCAGCGAGAGAGGGAACACAAGCAGGGGGAGTAGGAGAGGAAGAAGCAGGCTCATAGCAGAGGAGCCTGATGTGGGGCTCGATCCCAGAATGCCAGGATCACGCCCTGAGCCGAAGGCAGACGCTTAACCGCTGTGCCACCCAGGCGCCCCTTGAGTCTTGTTTTTTTATCCACTCTGATACCCTATGTCTTTTGATTGGAGCATTTAGTCCATTTACATTCAGAGTAATTATTGAAAGACATGAGTTTAGTGACATTGTGTTACCTGTAAAGTCACTGTGCCTATAGATTGTCTCTATTATTTTCTAGTCTCTATTACTTTTGGTTTCTCTTTCCCACTCAAAGGGTCCCCTTTAAGATTTCTTGCAGAGCTGGTTTAGTGCTCACAAACTCCTTTAGTTTTTGTTTATCTTGGAAATTCTTTATCTCTCCTATTCTGAATGACAGTCTTGCTGGATAAATTATTCTTGGCTGCATATTTTTCCCATTTAGCACATTGAATTTATCATGCCAGTCCTTTCTGGCCTGCCAGGTCTCTGTGGACACATATGCTGCCAGCCTTATGTGTCCACCCTTGTAAAGAACTTTTTTTCCCAAGCTGCTTTCAGGATTCTCTCTTTATCTTTGTATTTTGCAAATTTCACTATATATCCTGGTGTTGACCTGTTTTTGTTGATTTTGAGTGGAGTTCTCTGTGCCTCTTGGACTTGAATGCCTGTTTCCTTTCCCAGATTAGGGAAGTTCTCAGCTATAATTGTTCAAGTAAAACTTCTACCCCATTTTCCCCACTCTTCTTCTGGGACTCCTATGATACAGATATTATTTCACTTTTATGGAATCACTGAGTTCCCTAAGTCTACCTTCATGATCTAATAGTTTTCCCTCCCTCTTCTTTTCAGCTTCATTATTTTCCATAATTTTATCTTCTAACTGCATATTCTCTCCTCTGCTTCTTCAATCCTTGTTGTGATTATATCCGATCTGTTTTGCATCTCGGTTATAGCACTTTTGATTTCAGCCTGACTAGTTTTTAGGTCTTTTATCTCTGCAGCAAGGGCTTCTCTGGTGTTCTCTATGCTTTTTTTAAGTCCAGCTAGTAGTCTTATGACTGTTCATCTAAATTTTGCTCAGATATATTGTTTATATGTTTTGAGCAAGTCCCTGGCTGTGATATCTTCCTACTTTTTGGGGGAGAATTCCCCCATCTTCTCATTTTAGCTAAGTTTCTATCTTTTGTGTTATGAAAGCTTGTTATGTTTCCTACAACTCAGAGTAATGTTATATTAAAAAAAGAGGTCATACACTGTCCAGTGGCCCATAGAATCTTGAGTAAATACAAATGCTTTAAGCTGTTAAGTTTTGGAGTGACTCTTTTGCTGTATATAGTAAATACAAATGTTTTAAGCTGTTAAGTTTTGGAGTGACTCTTTTGCTGTATATGCAGCAAAAGCCAACATATGCATGCAGAGGGTTATCTCTGGAAAGATTTCTTTACTGGTTACACTGGTTGCCTGGGGGGTAGGGAGGACTGGGTCAGGTGCAGGAACGAGAGGGAGAATTTCATTGTATTCCTTTTGGGATCTTTTGAATTTTGAACCATATGAATGTACATATGTTCTTTAAAAATAAATGGAATTGTAAAATGTTAGAATTATAAAACATGACTTCTGGAGAAGAGAGTGTCATTTTGTAAAATGTACTTTTTGTTATTACTTCAAAAGTAACTTAACTGAAGGTGCCTGGGTGGCTCAGTCGGTTAAGCATCTGCCTTTGATCCCAGGGTCCTGAGATTGTCCCTCATGCCGGGCTCCCTGCTCAGCAGGGAACCTGCTTTTCCCTCTCCCTCTGCCTGCCAATCCCCTGCTTGTGCTCTCTCTCTCTGTGTCAAATAAATAAACAAAATCTTAGAGAAAAAAAAAGTAGCTGAACTGAAAATGAACATACGGGACTTGTTTTGCTTTCCTTTCTCAAATAGATCTAAGACCTTTGTCCTCCAGCATAACAGCCTAAATGTACTATCTGGTGTTTGAGACAACAGCCCAGTCTCTTGTCCTTTCTGTGACGGCTTTTAACATAAGTGCATCCAACAGTTTCCAAAGCTCTCACACCATGAGGCATTGTTTTGTCCTCACCTTGCCAAGGATCTTTCTCTGAAGTTCACATTCTTTCCACTATAATATAGAGCTGTCTCCTTCCTGGGGCAGAAGGATGAGAGCTCTGGGATCTATGCTATATTGATTGTGTGACAAAACTTGAATGGGTTCAGAAAAAAAGAACAAATGTGTTGCCTCACTAAATTCAAGGAAAGGTGGAACAATCTAACTGTGGAAAGGTGGGGGCAGAGGGGGCTTGGGAACAAATGGATCTAGGGACTTGAAGGTTCCAGGTTTCCCCCTCCTGTTTCTAATTCATGTCATGTCATTCTCTCTCCTTGCAGACCAGTTTCTGGTGGATAAGGTGCAGAAAACCACCAGGTCTTAGATCTTATGGTTTACTGCATTGGACTGTAATGCCTTCTAATCTCTTGAAGTATAATCAAACCCATGAGGAAGGGCTCTGGCAGGCACGCCCTCTTTGGATCAAGTTCCAAGGAATCATGCATGATTGATGCATGAATCTTGCATGAATCTACTATGGCCTGGAGACTGATCTCAAGTAATTCACGTGTTGGAGTGATGGAAGGAGCCATTTTTAAAAAGTGGTGTTGCCACCACTACCGTATGACTCAGAGCAGATTTTTCTGAGTCGCAGTTTTGTCACCTATAATATCTACCCTATAGAGTTGTTTTAAGTATTAGCAATAATATGCCTAGCATATATGGTGGGGGCAGGCTTCCATGCTGATAATTATTCTTCACTGTCTTGCTTAGGACCCACGCTGAAGATATCTACTATGGACCTTTCTGCAGCACAAACTCTACTTGTGCATTAAGTCTCAGAATATTAGGGTTGGAAGATATTTAGTCAGTCCAAGTGCTGGTCCAGAGACTGGTACCAGATATGATAGAGTTTGCAGCAGTTAATGGAAAACTCAGAATAATAAGGGAAAATGTAGAGTTCTCCATAAAACTAAAGGTATTAAATTTCAATAATTGCCTATTATTTAAAAGTTACATCCTAAAAAAATAAATAAAAATTAAGCCCTAATTTTTTGTACTAAAATGATTTTTTATAATGAAATGGTAACAGTAGATGGAGTTTTAAAAAATATATTTATTTGACAAAATGAAGGGTGACAATGCCACACTGATTTCTATTTTTAATTTACTTCTTCATGAAAAACTCAAAAGCACAAGAACAGATCTCAGTCAATTCTTCATTTTCAAGTAGAACCAATATCAAGCCCTCTAGTGACTTGCTCAAAGCCCTAGAGTTAGAAAGTGGATACTACAGGTGTGCCTGGGTGGCTCTGTCAGTTAAGCATCCAACTCTTGATTTCAGCTCATGTCATGATCTCAGGGTTGTGGGATCGGGCCCCCTGTCAGGCTCTAAGCTGGGTGTGGAGTCTGCTTGGGATTCTCTCCCTCTCCCTCCCCCTCTGCCCCTCCCCCCACTCACACTGGCTCTCTCTCTAAAATAAATAAATAAATCTTTAAAAAAAAAAAGGTGGGTACTACAGGGGGAAAATGGGGGGGGGGGGACAGACCAAAAGAGACTCTTAACTGTCCAGAACAAACTGAGAGTTGATGGAGGAAGATGGGTAGGGAATGGGCTAAATGGGTGATGGGGATTACAGAGGGTGCTTGTTGTGATGAGCACTGGGTGTTGTATGCAAGTGATGAATCACTGAATTCTACTCCTGAAACCAATATTGTACTGTACATTAACTAAATAGAATTTAAATAAAATTTTGAAAAGAAAAAAAAAAGAAAGTGAATACTACAGAGATGGTTCAGGTTGGACCCCTGGTGGGGTTACCACTGCTATGGAATCAGATGGGTTTTGATTTTTAAGTTCTCTCTCTATAGACTTTATTCTTCAGAGCAGTTTTAGGCTCACAGCAAAATTGAGCAGAAAGTACACATAGTTTTCACATAACCCCTGTCCCTACATGCACACAGCCTCCCCCACTATCAGCATCCCCCACCAGCGGTACATTTGTTACAACATATTAACCTGTACTGACACATCATTATCACCCAAAGTCCATAGCTTAGGGTTCACTCTTAGGGTTGTAAATTCTATGGTTTGGACAAATATATGACATGTGTCTACCATCATGGTATCATACAGAATAGTTTCACTCCACAAAAATCCTCTGTGCCCCACCTATTCATCCCTCCCTGCCCCACTAAGCCCTGGAAACCACTGATCTTTTTACTGTCTCCATATTTTTGCCTTTTCCAGAATGTCATATAATTGGAATCATACACTATGCAATGGACTGAATCTTTGTTTCTCTCTTGAAATTCATTATGTTGGACTAATCGCAATGTGATGGTATTTGGAGATAAGGCCTTTGGGAGGTGACTAGGTCATAAGGGTGCAGCTCTCATAAATGGGTTAGAAAAATGAGCGAGCCCTACAAAAGAAACACTCCACCCTACTGCCATGGAGATGAAAGCAGAAAGACAGCCATCTAGGAGGTGGACTCCCTCACTAGACACCCATTCTGTCAGCACCTTGATCTTGTACTTCCCAGCCTCCAGAACTATGAGAAATAAATTTCTGTTACTTAAAGATACCCAGTCTGTGGTATTTCTGTTATATTAGCCTGAAGAGACTAAGACTTTCTTTCACTTAGCAATATACATTTAAGTTTCCTCCATGTCTTTTTGTGGACTGATACCTCATTTCTTTTTAGCACTTAAAAAAAAATAAGTCCATTGTCTGGATGAACCACGGTTTGTTTGTCCATTCACCTACTGAAGGACATCTTGGTCACTTCCAGGTTTTGGTAATTATGAATAAAGCCAAACATTGGTTTTAGTACTGTAAACACTGGTTGCTCATTTTTATATGCACAAAAGTTTTCAACTCAGTTGAGTAAATACCTATTAGTGCAATACCTGGATCGTGTGATAAGACTATGTTTAGTCTTACTAAACTGCCAAACTGTCTTTCAAAGTGGCTGTACCATTTTGCATTTCCACCAAACAATGAATAAGAATTCCTGTGGCTCTACATCATTGCCAGCATTTTGGTATTATCAGTGTTTGGGATTTTTGCCATTTGAATAGGTGTGTGATGATATCTCATTGTTTTAATTTGCAATTCTCTAACTACATTGATGTTGAGCATCTTTTCATATGCTAACTTGCCATCTGCATATCTTCTCTGGTGTCTGGTCAAGTCTTTTGCCCATTTTTAAATCAAGTTGTTTTCTTATTTTTTTCCAGCTTCATGGGGTATGTTTGACATATGATGTTGTACAAGTTCAAGATGTACAGATGACTTGATATACATATACACTGCAAAATGATTACCACAATAAGGTTGGTTAACACATCCATCACCTCACATAGGTACCTTTGTGTGTGTGTGTGTGCGTGTGTGTGTGTGTGTGTGTGTGGTGAGAACATTTAAGATCTACTTTTTTAGCAACTCTCAGGTATACAATACAGTATTGTTGACTGTAGTCACTATGCTGTACATTAGATTCCCAAAATTTATTCACCTTACAACTGGATGAATTTCTTACTCTTGACTACCATTACCCGTTTTCCCCATCGTCTCACCAAACTACTTTCTGTTTCTATGAGTTTGGTTTTTTTAGATTCCACATATAAGTGAGATCATACAGCATTTGTCTTTCTCTGTCTGACTTATTTCACTTAGAATAATGCCCTCAAGGTCCATCCATATTGTTGCAAATGGCAGGATTTCCTTCTTTTTTGTGGCTGAATAACATTATATTGTGTATACTACATTTTTTATCCATTCATCCATCAACATACACTTAGGTTATTTCCATATCTTGGTTATTGTGAATAATGCTGCATGAACATTGGTGTGCAGATTTATCTCTTCAAGATAGTGATTTCATTTCCTCTGGACATATACCCAAAGTGGGATTGCTGGATCATATGGTAGTTTTATTTTTAATTTTTTGAAAAACCTCCACATTGGTTCCCCTAGTGGCTGTACCGATTTACATTCTCACCAACAGAGCATGAGGGATCCTCTTCACATCCTCATCAACACTTGTTATGTCTTGTCTTTTTGATAACAGACATCCCAACAGGTGAAGCAGTATTTCATTGTGGTTTTGATATGCATTTCCCTGATGACTAGTGATGTTGAGCACCTGTTCACATACCTGTTGGCTATTTGTGTATCTTCTTTAGAAAAATGTCTATTCAGGTCCTTTGCCCATTTTTAAATTGGATTATATGCTTTTTTGCTCTTGAGTTGTATGAGTTCCTTACATATTTTGGATAATAACTGCTTATCATATATATGGTTTACAAATATTTTCTTCCATTCGTTTTTAAAATTTTTGAGGTCTAAGATTTCTCTGTATATTTTATTTTTTAAAAGATTGATTGATTAATTTTAGAGATAGAGAGCACTCACACACGTGTGAGCAGGGGCAGGAACAGGAGAGGGACAAGCAGACTCTGTGCTGTGTGTGGAGCCTGATGAGGGGCTTCATCTCACCACCCTGAGATCATGACCTGAG
The DNA here is from genome assembly GCF_017311325.1 of Ursus maritimus. Classification (NCBI taxonomy): domain Eukaryota; kingdom Metazoa; phylum Chordata; class Mammalia; order Carnivora; family Ursidae; genus Ursus; species Ursus maritimus. The sequence continues at coordinate 37,540,594 of NW_024424786.1, read as the reverse complement.
CCAAAATCAAGAGTCAGATGCTTAACTGACTGAGCCACCCAGGTGCCCCTCTGTATATTTTAGATACTAGTCCTCTATCGGATGTGTCTTTTGTAAACACTTTCTCCCAGTTTGTGGCTTGTCTTCTCATTTTCTCGACAGTGTCTTTTACAGAGCATAAGTTTTTAATTTTACTAAAGTTCAGTTTATCAGTTATTTCTTTCATGGATCATGCCTTTGGTGATATAAATGCCATCACCAAACCTAAAATCACCTAGATTTTCTTCTATGTTATTTTCTAGGATTTTATAGTTCTGTATTTCACATTTAAGTCTATAATCCATTTTAAGTTAATTTTTGTGAAGGGTCTAAGGTCTGTGTCTAGATTCATTTTTTTGGTATATTGATGTCCAGTCGTACCAATACCATTTGTTGAGAACTATCTTTTCTCCATTATATGCCTTTGCTCCTCTGTCAAAAGCTAGTGACTATATTTGTGTGGGTCTATTTCTAGACTCTATTGTGTTCCATTGATCTAATTTGTCTATAATTTTGCCAATACTACACTGTTGTAATTACTGTAGCTTTATAGTTAAGTTTTGAAATTGTGTTATTAGTAGTATAACAAGCAATGTTCATCTTAAAAATCAGAAAATATAGATAAGCATTTTAAAACATTAAAAAAAATCTATTCTGCCTACCTAGGAGCAATCTCACTAGCACTGTGAACATTCTTCAAGATTCATGTGTGTGTGTGTATTAACATATGTATAATTAAATGGAATAGCCCTAGTCTCATGGAGATCCCAGTATGGAGGAGACACATCACTACACAACAGTCACAAGATAGTGAGTTAAAGCCTGAGTGTTAAGAAGAGATACAGGTTCTAGAGTGACCTGAGAGCCATGAAGTTTGTGTGGAGTTAGGTGAAAAGGGACTGAGGAGTGATAGCAAAATGTTTCTAGAAGTGAGAAGACACTAAGGTGAGAGAGAATTGAGAAGAGACAGAAGTGAGAGAGAACTTGGCAGTTATGAAGATCTGAAAGAAGTTCAGTAGGTCTGGAGCACAGAGACCAGTCAAGGGCTGGAGGAGTGAAAGGGAGAATTTCAGGCAAGAAGAGCGAGAGATGGGGCTGGAGGGGCAAGAAGGAATAGCTCACAAAGAGCCTTACAAGTTATGTTAAGGAGTTAGGCTTTATCTCAAAGCACTGAACAGCCAGGAGGTTGACTGGCCATGGGAGAAAGGGAATTAGAGAGTGGCAAGACAGGATGTAGGAGGTAACCACTCATTCATTCCACAAATATTTATTGAATACCTACTATATGGCAGGCACTGTTCTACATGTCAGAAGTACAGCTGTGTATGAGAAAGAAAAAAAGTCTCACTTTCATGGTCTTTATATTTTAGTTGGTGAGACAGAAAACAAACAAATTACTAACTTCAGAGAGAAATAAGTGCTGTGAAGAACCAAAAATCAGGTAATAGCAACTGACAGAGGGTAGGAAGAGATAGGATGCCAGAGGGAGACAGGTTATGTGCAGTGTTAGAGAGCTGGAAGCAAAGATGTGATTCATTCCCTAGATGAGGATACAGTCTTGCTGGTACAGAATATGGTTAAGAACTAGCAGACCCAATGTGTATAAAGATGCCCTTAAATGGAAACAGACAGATTGTTAGTGTAGTCTTCCCACTTGGTGATGTAAGCCTGCGTTTAAAAAAGCAGTGATGTGGCAAGAATCTGGTTTCCTTCTCAATTCTGCAAGGACCCTCCTTGTGTAGAGGGATCAGGGAGCAAGTGAAAAGTTGAGACAGATGGGATCTCCACTCTATAGCTATATCATGCCCTACAAATACTTACCATAGGCTAAATAAATTAGCAGTTTAAAGTAGGAATGTATGTCTCTGTGCATATGTGTGCATGTGTGTTCTCTTCTTGCCAATCTCTCATCTAATCTGGAACATTGCAAGAAGGCAAGGAAGACCTTTTTGAGATAAGCACATTTATTTAAGCTAAGAACTGAATAAGAAGGAGTCACATTTATAAAATGTTGAGGGGGAGAGCATTCCAAGAACAAAGAACAAAGGGTGGTGAATTCAGAGTGTCTGAGCTACAAAAAGAACCGTGTGGCTGGAATATACAGTGCTTGCATGGGAACCCGCTGTAAATGGGGTTTGAGAGGGAAGCAGTGCCCAGAACACTCAAGATCTTAAAAGTCTTGGCAAGTGTTTATATTTCAAGTACACTGAGAAATGATTGGATGGTTTCAAGCAGGGGAGAGGAATGATCTGGCATTTTTAAAAAGATTACTTTGGCCTATGTGTAAAGAATGGATTATAAAGGGGCAAGATTGGAAACACGGAGCCCAAATAAGACACTATTGGAGAACTACAGGCAGAAGATAGAAGTGGCTTTAATAAGGGCAGAAGTGATGAAGATGTAGGGAAGTGGATAAATTCAAAATCTTCTAGAGGTACAATTAAGACCTACAAATGAATTGGATGTACCAGGAAAGGGGTGGTGGTGGTGATGATGAAAGAATAAGAGAAATTGAGAAAGACCCCTGGCCTTTGGCTTAAGAACAAGGTAGATAATGATACCATTTATCAAGATGGGGGAGTGGAGCAGATGTAGGTTTGAAAAATCAAAATTCCATTTTTTAAAAGATGTATTATTTATTTTAGAGGGGGGAGGGGCAGAGGAGAGGGAGAGAGAGCATCTCGAGCAGACTCCCTGCTGAGTGCAGAGCCCAAAGTAGGGCTTGACTTGGGGCTCAAATTCATGACTTTGAGATTATGACCTGAGCCGAAAACAATAGTTGGATGTTCAACAGACTGAGCCACCCAGGTGCCCCCAAAATTCCATTTCTAACATTCGGTTTGAAATACCTATTAGACATTCACATGGTGCTGTCAAATAGCTTTCATTATAAAGACTCTGTAAATCTCTTGTTAAACTATATCCTTAAATATTTCACATATTTGCTGCTACTGTAAATATTAGTTTTAAATTTCAATTTCCATTTTTCCACTGCTAGTGTATAGAAATGCAATTGATTTTTTAAATATTATTTATTTATTTATTTATTTGAGAGAGAGAGAGAGCACAGATGGGGGAGGGGCAGAGGGACAAGCAGACTCCCTGCTGAGCAGGAGCCCGACATGGGGCTCGAGCTCAGAACCCTGAGATCATGACCTGAGCACGGTCAGAATCTTGACCAACTGAGCCACTCAGGTGCCTCAAAATACAATTCATTTTTATATATTGACCATGTATCCTGTGACCTTGTTGAATTATTAGTTCTAGTGGCAGGGTTTTTTTGGGGGGGGGTTGTTTCTGCAGATTCCCATAGTTTCCTACATACACATCACCTTGTCTGTAAGTAATAAGTTTCACTTTTTCCTTTCCAATCTGTATATCTTTCATTTCTTTTTCTTGCCTATGTGACTGGCTAGGCTGTCCAGTACAATGTTGAACAGAAGTAGTGAGAACAGACATTCTTGCTTTCTTTTCTATCTTAGAGAGAGAGAGAGAGCATTTAGTCTTTCACCTTTACGTATGATGTTAGCTGTAGGTTTTTGTCATAGACGTCCTTTATCAGATTGAGGGAGTTCCCTTCTATTCCTAGGTTTTTGGGTGTTTCAATGATGAAGCGTGTTGAATTCTGTCAAATGCTTTTGCTAGTATCTATTTGGTTTTTCTCATTTGGTTTTTCTCCGTTATTCTTTTTTTTTTTAAGATTTTATTTATTTATTTGACAGAGAGAGACAGCCAGTGAGAGAGGGAACACAAGCAGGGGGAGTGGGAGAGGAAGAAGCAGGCTCATAACGGAGGAGCCTGATGTGGGGCTCGATCCCATTCGCCAGGATCACGCCCTGAGCCAAAGGCAGACACTTAAATGTCTGTGCCACCCAGGGGCCCCTCTCCTTTATTCTGATAATGTGTTGCACTGCCTTGATTTTCAAATTTTAAGCCAGCTTTGCATTTTTGAGATAAACTCCATTTCTTTATATTCTTTTTATATATTACTGATTTGATTTCTTAATATTTTAATAGAAAATTTTATGCTTATGTTTGTAAGAGATATTGGTCTGAAATTTCAACTTCTTGTCATGTCTTTGTGAGATTTTGGTCAGGATTACATTGGCTTCATAAAATGATATCCCCTTCTCTATTATTTGAGAACATTCATGTAAGATTGCTATTACTTCCTTCTTAAACATTTGATAATCTTAACCATCAAAGAATCTGGGCTTAGAATATTATGAGAGGATTACAAATTTGATTTCTTTGATATGGGGATATTTAGATTTTAAAATCTCTGATGTCAGTTTTATTAAGTTGTGTATTTGATGGAATTTGTCCATTTTATCTAAGCTGTTCATTTATTAACAAAGTTATTCATGGTATGCCCTTATTATTTTTTAAGTCTGTAAGATCTATAGTAATGTCTCCTTTTTCATTTTTAATTTTGGTAATTTGTGTTTTCTTTTTCTTTCCTCATTCCTGGTAGAGATTTATCAATTTTGCTTCATTTTTTTCAAAAAACTAATTTTTGTATTGGTTTTCCCCACTTGTATTTTATAGTTCATTGATTTTATACATTCTTTTCCAAAATAAGTATTTAAAGCTATAATTTTCCTTGAAGCACAGCTTTAGATGTATCCCACAAATTTTCATATGTCGTGTTTTCACTATCATTCAGATCAAAATATTTTCTTTTGTTTTTTTTTTTTATTAATAATGATTTAGAAATCATATGATAGTTGTCTTTCTCTGCTTGACTTATTTCACTAAGCATTATCTCCTCCAGTGCCGTCCATGTTGTAGCAAATGTTGAGAACTCATTCTTTCTGATAGCTGAGTAATATTCCATTGTATATATGGACCACAACTTCTTAATCCAGTCATCTGTTGCAGGGCATCTCGGCTCCTTCCACGATTTAGCTATTGTGGACATTGCTGCTATGAACATTGGGGTGCATATGGCCCTTCTCTTCACTACGTCTGTATCTTTGGGGTAAATACCCAGTAGTGCAATGGCTGGATCATAGGGTAGCTCAATTTTTAACTTTTTAAGGGACCTCCACACGGTTTTCCAGAGTGGCTGTACCAACTTGCATTCCCACCAACAATGTAGGAGGGATCCCCTTTCTCCACATCCTCTCCAACAATTGTTGTTTCTTGCCTTGTCTATTTTTGCCATTCTAACTGGCGTAAGGTGGTATCTCAGTGTGGTTTTGATTTGAATTTCCTTGATGGCTAATGATTTTGAACATTTTTTCATGTGTCTGTTAGCCATTTGTATGTCTTCATTGGAAAAGTGTCTGTTCATATCTTCTGCCCATTTTTTGATTTGTTTATTTGTTTCTCGTGTATTGAGTTTGAGAAGTTCTTTGTAGATCTTGGATACCAGTCCTTTATCTGTAGTGTCATTTGCAAATATCTTCTCCCATTCCGTGGGCTGCCTCTTAGTTTTTCTGACTGTTTCCTTGGATGTGCAGAAACTTTTAATCTTGATGAAGTCCCATAAATTCATTTTATCTTTTGTTTCTCTTGCCTTTGGGGATGTGTCATGAAAAAGGTTGCTTTGGCTGATGTCGTAGAGGTTGCTGCCTATGTTCTCCTCTAGAATTTTGATGGATTCCTGTCTCACATCGAGGTCTTTCATCCATTTGGAGTTTATTTTTGTGTATGGTGTGAGATAGTGGTCAAGTTTCATTCTTTTGCATGTAGCTGTCCAATTTTCCCAGCACCATTTATTGAAGAGACTGTCTTTTTCCCACCGGATGTTTTTTCCTGCTTTATCAAATATTAGTTGCCCAAAGAGCTGAGGGTCCATTTCTGGGTTCTCTATTCTGTTCCATTGGTCTATGTGTCTGTTTTTGTGCCAGTACCATGCTGTCTTTGTGATCACAGCTTTGTAGTACAGCTCGAAATCCGGCATTGTGATGCCCCCAGCTTTGTTTTTCCTTTTCAACAGTTCCTTGGAGATTCGGGGTCTTTTCTGGTTCCATACAAATTTAAGGACTATTTGTTCCAGTTCTTTGAAAAACGTTCTCGGTATTCAGATCAAAATATTTTCTAATTCCTTGTGATTTGACTTATGAGTTATCTGGTAATATGTTATTTCCACATATTTGGGGATTTTCTGGACATTTTATTGTACTCAACTCCTAATTTAACACTGCTGTGGTAAAAAAATATATATACTCTGTAAGATTTTAGCCCTTCAGCAATTAGTGATATATATTTATTTTGTGGCACAGCATATAGTCTATCTTGAAGAATGTTCAATGTGCTCTTGAAAAGAATGTGTATGTAGTAGTTCAAAGCAGTGTTTGATAAATGTCAATAGGTCAAGGCGGTTAATGGTATTGGTCAAATATTCTATGTCTTTACTAATTTTTTTGTGTGTGTTCTATAAATTACTAAGGAAGTACTAAAACCTCCAACTACAGTTATGGGTTTGTCTACTCCCTTTAGTTCTGTCAGTTTTTGCTTCATGTCTTTTAAACCTGTTATTAAGTGCATATAAATTTCGGATATTTATTTCTTCTTGATGAATTGTTTATTAAGAGAATCCCTCTAGCAATACTCCTAATTTCAGAGTCTATTTTATCTGATATCAGTTAATATAGCCACTCCAGCTTTTTTATGATTAGAATTTGCATGGTGTATCTTTTTCTATTCCTTTACATATCTGTGTCAGTATATTCAAAATGCAACTCTTGTACATAACTTGAGTCTTGCTCTTTTATTCACTTTGATGATCTGGAATATATGGGCCATTTACATGTAGTGTAATTATTGATATGACTGATTTAAGTCTATCATTTTGCTATTTGTTTTCTCTTTGTCTCTTCTATACTTTGTTCCTTTATCCCTTTTTTTTCTTGCTTTTTTTTCCTTTTGTATTTCATTTTATCTCCTCCACTAGCTTTTTAGATATACTTCTTTCTTTTAAAAGGTGCTTCAAGAAATACAATATACATTCATAACTTAGCAGTCTATCATGAATTAATATTATATCACTTCACATGTAATGCAAGAATCTTACATTATGCCATAAACTTCACAATATAGTAATATATATATATATATTTTTTTTTTCTTTGAACAGTAATTTTTTGAAAGAAACTTAATAAATGAGAAAAAATTTTATTTACCCACACATGCGCCATTTCTGGTGCCTTATATTCGCTGGTATAAACCCCCATTTCCATCTTGCACCCTTTTCTTTCAACCTGAAGAACCTACTTTACCACTTTATTTCTTGTAATGCAGTCCTACTGGTGAATTTTCTCATTTCTCAACCTTTTTGCCTGAAAATATTTTTATTTTGTCTTCATTTTTTAATACACTATTTGTAGAGTAGTTTTATGTTCACAGCAAATTGAGTGAAAAGTAGAGAGTTTCCTTATATCCCCTAAACACCCCCACAACCACCACCACTATTGGTCTTCATTTTTCAAAAATATTTTCACTGGATATAGATTCCTAGGTTAACAGTACTTTTGCCAATGTCCTCTGGGTAGCATTATTTCTGGTGAAAAATCAGTGATAATTCTTGTTGTTCTCCTATCTGTAATATATATTTTCTCCTCTAGGTACCTTCAGGATTTTATTTTTTACTTTTAGCAATTTGACTAGGTTGTTGCCTGGGTGTGATTTTCTTTGTACTTTTTCCTGCTTGGTATTCATTGAGCTTGTAGGATCTGTGAATTGTTATTTTTCTTCAAATTTGGAAACATTTTAGCCATTATTTCTTTAACTATTTTCTTCTACCTTAATCTTTGTCTCATTTTAGGACTGCAATTATATACGTTAGACCATTTGATACTGTCCGATGGTTATTGTCCTTTTCTCTTTTTCCTAGTTTTTCCCCTCTGTGAACACTACTTGGGATAATTCCTATGTTCCTATCTTCAATTTCACTGATATTTCCTTCTGTAGTTTCTCTCTGCTATTAATTCTACCCATTGAATTTATATTTCAAATGTTATATTTCTCAGTTCTCAAATTTCTATTTCTTTTCCATCTGCTTACCCAGTATGGAAATCTTCTCCTTTAAGTCCTTAAGTATATTTATAGTAGCTGTTTAAAAGTTCTTGTCTTCTGTTAACAACATTTGTCATCTATGGGTCAATTTCTATTGTCCTTTTTTAAAGCCTGGTTATGGGTCATATTTTTCTGACTTTTTCATGTCCAGAAATTTTCCATTTTATGCTGGAAATTGTGGATGCTAAATTTTTTTAGTGTCAGGATTTAGCCTTCCTTTAAAAGATGTTGTGTCTTGCTCTATTTTTCTTTAATTTTTTTTTTTTTAAGTAGGCTCCATGCCCAATGTGGGGCTTGAACTCACGAAGAGTCTCACGTTCTACTGACAGACCCAGCCAGGCACCCCTGTTGTGTCTTCTCCTAATCAACAGTTAATTAACTGGCAGGTAAGCCTCATTTTTTTGAGGCTTATTTTTAAACTTTATTGGAGGGGCACCTAGGTGGCTCAGTCAGTTAAGCATCTGCCTTCAGCTTGGGTCATGGTCTTGTTGTCCTGGGATTGAGCTCTGCGTCAGGCTCTCTGCTCAGTGGCAAGTCTGCTTTTCTCTCTGCCTCTCCCCTGTGATCTCTCTCACTTTTGCTCTCTCTCAAATAAATAAATAAAATCTTTCTTAAAAAAACTTTATTGGAAAGGACTAGAATGACACATAGTCTAGGGCTAGAGTGGTGCTACTCCTAATGCATTGCCTTTCTGGGTCCTTAGCTGAATGCATGGAATATTTAGGGAGGTCTCCTGATTCTGGCTATTAGGAACTCATATGTCCCCCAGTACTGTGAGACCAAGTAGCTGTTCTCTGCCAGACTTGTGAAGTCTCACCCTGTATATTAAGTCTTTAGTATTTGCCTAAAAACTTAAGAAGACCCATATGCAGATTTCTGAATTCTCTCTAATAGCATGACCCATAAATCCCTGTTGTCTCAAGTTTCAAATGTTAAAATAAGTCTCTGCTGTGTTCTGCTTGGATTCCACCACACCACAGCATCAGAAAGTATCATCAGACAGAAAGCCAGAGAGACAGTGCAGTCCACTTTGTATATCTCCTTTCACTTGGGGATCATGATCTTGTACTGCCTATTGTATAATGTCCAAAAACAATCACGTCATATATTTTGTGCAGCTTTATGGTTGTTTATGGTGGGAGGGCCATACAGTGTAGAATTTCAAGTACCATATTTATGTAACTTGTTCCCTACTTTGATAGACATTTAGGTTGTTTGAAATGATAGTGTAGCATTAATGATCAAATGTGCAGCTCTAGGTTAAATTCCTAGTTCTGCCACTACTGGCTGTGGGTCCTTGGGGGAATCTACCAGCTAATTTCCCCACTTAAAAAATGGGATATAATGATAACAACCATTTCATAGAGTTATATGAGATACTATATGTGAGATGCTTAGAACAGTTCCTGGAACACAGCAAGTACTCAAAAATATCAGTTATAATTCTTCCATATTCTTACTATTACCAAAAAATTTTAAAAAGCTACAATGAATACTCTGTAACATTTTAATTGCGTTCTATGCAAGTCTATCTCTATTATTTCTGGGTCAACAGACATACGCCTTTATGATCTGATGGATATTGCCAAATGCTTTCTAAAAACACTGCACTAATTTACCATCTCATAATATGTTTTTTCAAACTCTTACCAAATCTAAGATATATGCCAAACCTCTAAATTTTGCCCATCTGATACATGAAAAGTGCACCCCCTTTTAATTATGGAACAGAGTTTGAGCATCCTTTCATGTTTATTGGCGCTCTATACATTTTTTCTTATGACCTCCTGTTGGCATCACTCATTTTGGTTTATTTTTTTCTTACTGATTTTATTCATTCATCCAACAAATACAATAATTGTACCCAATAATTGTATTGGGTACATATTAGGGATACTACAGTGAGCAAGACAAAGCCTCTCCCTCATGAAGTTTATAATCCAGTCAGGGGGACAGAAAATTGGCAAAGAAAGAATAAAATATTGCAAATCTGGGAGCACCTGGGTGGCTCAGTTGGTTGAGTGTCCAACTCTTGATCTCAGCTCAGGTCTTGGTCTCAGGGTCATGAGTTCAAGCCCCATGTTGGGCTCTGCATGGGGCATGGAGCCTACTTAAAAATTAAATAAATAAGGGCATCTGGGTGGCTCAGGTGGTTGAGTGTCTGACTCTTGGTTTCACCTTGGGTCCTGATCTCAGGGTCATGGGATCTAGCCCCGAGTTGGGCTCCTAGCTTGGCATGGAGTCTGCTTAAAGATTCTCTCCCTTTGCCCTCCCTGCCCCACCTACTCAGTTCTCTCTCTCTAAAATAAATAAATTTTTAAAAAATTAAATAAATTAGGGGTACCTGGGTGGCTCAGTTTAGTTAAGCATCTGCCTTCAGCTTGTGTGGTGACCCTGGGATCCTGGGGTCAAGCCCTGGGTAGCACTCCCTGTTTAGCATGGCATCTGCTTGAGATTCTCTCTCCCTCTCCCTCGGCCCCTCCCCTGCTCTCTGGCACTCTCTCTCTCTCTCTCAAATAAATAAATAAATAAATAAATAAAATCTTAAATAAATTAAAAATGTTTAAATAAAAAAAATTACAAGTCCTATGAGAAGAAAACAGATGATGTTAAAGTCATGAGAAAGCAGCATTATGCAGAATGGGGGAGCACCTCCCTTAAGAGTTATGGAAGGAGCATTTGGAGAAATGAAATTTATGTTGGGAATAGATGGTTGAGGAGATAATCCTGTGAGGAACAGGGGGTCACATTTCAGGCAGAAGGAACATCCATATGCAAAAGCTCTAATACGGGAATGAGCTTAGCATGTTTCAGAAAGAGAAAAGCCACTATGGCTGTAGAGTACGTGGTGAGGGAAGAAAGCCATCAGATGAGACTGGAGAACGAGGCAGGGGGCCAGAGGAGTAGGAATTTTATTTCAAGTGCTATGGGAAACCAATGGCAGGTTTTAAGCAGGAAACTGACATGATCTTAAATTCTTAAAGATCACTCAAGCTGTTCTGTGAATGGATAGGAGGGAGTCAAATCTGGATAAAGCAGGAAGGCTAGTTAGGAGACTACTGTAGGAATCCAAGCAAGGGACAGTAGTTTGGATAAAGTGGAGACCCTGGAGACTGAGGAAAGGGAGGAGATTTATGATATTTCTGGAGGTATGGCTGGCAGGACTTGGGATGGATCAATCATGGGGGCTCATGGGGAGTGAAGTTTCAAAAATGAGTCCCAGGGGCGCCTGGGTGGCACAGCGGTTAAGCGTTTGCCTTCGGCTCAGGGCGTGATCCCGGCATTATGGGATCGAGTCCCACATCAGGCTCCTCCGCTATGAGCCTGCTTCTTCCTCTCCCACTCCACCTGCTTGTGTTCCCTCTCTCGCTGGCTGTCTCTATCTCTGTCAAATAAATAAATAAAATCTTTTTAAAAAGAATTCTAGAATAGCCTTAAAAAAAAATGAGTCCCAGGTCTTTAGCTTGTTCACCGAGTCAGCAGAGCATTTACAATGATTGGGAAGACAGGTTTGGTAGGTGAAGTGGGAAATGGAAAGTTTGGGCTTGGACATTTTAATTTGGATATGACGGTATGACAACCAGCGGAAGTGGAAAGAAGGCAATAGATATGTGAGTAGAAGCTCCAAAGAGTGGTCTGGACTACACATATAAACTTATTTTAATTTTTTTAAGATTTTACTTATTTGCCAGAAAGAGCAAGAGAGGTAGAGGGAGAAGCAGGCTCCCCGCTAAGCAAGAGGCCTGATGCGGGATTCGATCCCAGGACCCTGAGATCATGACCTGAGCTGAAAGCAGATGCTTAACTGACTGGGTCACCCAGGAGCCCAACACATATAAACTTAATGAGAAATGCTCTTCGTTGGGTGCTTGGCTGACTCAGTCAATTGAGTGTTTGCCTTTGGCTCAGGTCATGATGCCAAGGTCCTGGGATTGAGCCCTGCATTGGGCTTCCTGTTCAGCAGGGAACCTGCTTCTCCAGCTCCCTCTGTTGTTCTCCCTGCTTGTGCTCTGGCTTTTTCTTTCTCTGTCAAATAAATAAATAAAATCTTTTAAAAAGAAAGAAAGAAGGAAGAAAGGAAGTAATTGGTGGGGGGGAGAGGGAGAGAGAGAAAGAAAAGAAAAGAAAAGAAAAGAAAAGAAAAGAAAAGAAAAGAAAAGAAATGCTCTTTGTGTTTTCAACATAAAGCCTGAAAGTAATTAAATTTAATGATGTGAACATTTAGAGTTTTGCTATTTTTTTTAAAGATTGTATTTATTCATTTGACAGAGAGAGCACAAGCGGGGGGGCGGGCAGCAGGCAGAGGGAGAGGGAGAAGCAGGCTCCCGCTGAGCAGGGGGCCAGACATAGGGCTCGATCCCAGGACCCTGAGATCATGACCCAAGCGGAACGCAGATGCTTAACCAACTGAGCCACCCGATGCCCCTAGAGTTCTGCAATCTAAAATGATATAGCTGTTAGCTAGACTCACTGTGGTCATTTTGCAATACATACAAATATGAAATCATTATATTGTATACCTGACACTATTAATAATGTTATATGTCAATTACACCTCAATAAAAAGAAGAGCAATGGGTTAGAAATGTTTATGAAATGATTTAGCAACGGGAAGACTTTGCATCATATGGGCCCTTTCCCTCAAAAACGCAATGCAAGCTGAGTCGGAATGGCTGGTAAGAATGAGGAAGCCTTACAACTGGGAGGAAGCAGAGGAAGGACTGGCCCCACTAGTATAGAAAGGCAGGCCAAGTCTGGAGCCCTGCCCCACAGCGAAGTACCCTCCCCTGCCAGGGCTCAATCGCTTGGCCACATTTTTATAAAAACTCTAACTCAGTTCTTTAAAAAAAAGATAGTTTAGATGCCATAGTACTTGGTGAAGGGGGTCTCTCTTTTCTGGGTTTCCATATTTAGGCTTGCTGGATGAAAACTTTTGTTTTGGTTCAGTAGATAAAATGAAGTGTTGAGCACATTTTAAGTGTTCAACTCAATGACTCGCTGCTATTATTACATTAGAAAAAAGGCCCCTGGCCTGACAGCCAGAGGGTTGGGGCTCATTTCTTTATTTCCTTATACTAGTATAGAAGGAAAGAAAGAAATGTACTGTCTCACCTAGCCTGGAAGACTAGCCAGATACGTCACAGAACGAAACAGCTCCGGAAACCACGGCCTATGGAAGCAGCAATTTGACACTTTCTAACATCTCTGCTTTTCTTCCCCTGTTGGCCAGATTCTCTCTTACTGCAGAAAGATCTTTCCCACGTGACAGAAAACTCGGCTGCGCCTGCCGAGCAATCCTAGCAGAAAGAATGCTCCCCACCCCCTGCTTCCATGAATTAATCCCAGGGAACAACTCTCATGGGCTGGAGGTCACATGTCCAACCCTTGGGCCAATTACTGCTGTCAGAGGAATGAGTCGGTCAGCCAGCCCTCCATCACAAATCCAGCCGTGGATTGGGGCGGAGGGGGACAGGCCCTGTTCCTCCTTGTGGGAAGTCACAAATCAAAAGCAATCAGAGCGCTTGTTAGTATTCCTACCCCGTCACTTCACTGCAGGCTGCTGGGTCTCCTGGCCGCTCTGACCCATGGTTTCCTCATGATAAAATGGAGATTTCTGACTGACCTGCCTCATTTTTTTTTTCTTTAAATGAGGGTCAGGGCAACCCTCTTGGGTCCCCTCCCTCCTCGAGAGCTTTGTACCACCACTTTGCTATGGCACGATAAACCTTGCTTTGCTGCCCACCAAAAATAAATAAATAAGTCAATTAATCAATTAAATGAAATAAAAATTTAAAAAGGACACATGGCATGTACAAATACCACACACCTATAATCTTAGCGAATAATATCAGTCAGGCCAAACTACTTGAACCAAGCTCACTGGAAAACGATTTGTTAACTTGTGGTGAAAGTCAGAACTGTTTTTTAAAACATTCAATAATTTTGAGAATAAAAAATGGTAGAATGATAAGGCTGTCAAATTTAGTCGCCGTATATGACTGGATGGGGACTCCATCTAAGAAGCAGCATTATCAAAGGCATTGTCTTTAGGTGACTACCAGAGATATGGGGTCTTGAGTAAAACTTTCAGCAAAAAAGCATAGACTGCTAGAGCTGGAAGGCATCTGGCTTCTTCACTTTAGACAAGGAATCTCAAGACCAGAGAGGCTGACATGACGTCCAACATTACACAGCAGTAGGTGGAGTGGGGGACGAGGTCTGAGGTCTTTCCAACAGCAATCTTTATCTTTTCTATTCTACCTTTGCCTCCCTTCCTGGCTACATCCTATTGGAACTTAATGGATTCTTGTCTAACTCGGAAATGCATTTAGAACAAAATTGGATTATAGTTTGATATTACCATTATTCGGATAGATGGTGAGGGGGTTGGGAGACTCCCGGGGGAGACCAGGTTGGTCGTACTTCATTCCTATACATCAGGAGCTCACAGGATTGGTGGGGAGGCAGCTCGCCAGACAGCAGTGCCTTTCCTGTTCTGTGGATGACAGCAGCAGCGAAACTAAAGAACACGTAGTAAGTTCTCGATAAACAGCCTTTGCTGACAAACCATCTGACAATAGGAAGAGCCTTAAAATGTTCTTTATCATGTGATCTACTAATTGCACATGGAACTTATCCTGACGCTCATCACATAAACAAATACCTTAGGTTTTTAAACAAAAGTTCATCGCTCGAGTATTTATACAAGCCACAACTTCTAAACTAATGTCCAGTAATAGGGAAAAGACTAAATATATTCCGGTGTATGTATATGATGCCTTGCTACCCTGCCCCGGACAATCATCATAATGATTCTAAGCTTAGCCTTTCTCTTTTATTTTAAAGATTTTATTTATTTATTTGTTTATTTGACAGAGAGAGAGAGAGCAGCAGTGGAGGGAAAGGGAGAAGCAGGCTCCCCGCTGAGCAGGGAGCCCAATGCTGGACTTGATTCCAAGAACCGGGATCAAGACCTGAGCCAAAGGCAGATGCTTAACCAGCTGAGCCACCCAGGCAGTCCTATTCTTTTACTTTTAAATAGAGATCCTTTGTACTGTAAAGTGTGGCATTAAAAGGCTAGCCCGGGGCAGTGTAGACCAATTCCCTGGGGGAAATCTGAAGGTATGGGGCCTACCAGTTTAGACCTGAATTCTCCCATTTCACAAAGGCAAGCCTGAGGGCCTGTGAGGTAGAACGAGCCCCAGCCAAGCAAGGACAACGCAGGCTGACCCTGCCACATCTTCTCTGAACCAGGGTGGCTTTATATCAAACACATTCACTGAACCTACCATTTAGGAACTAAAGTTATAATTAGGTCTAGGGGTAAATTCCAGCTCGAGATCTCCTATTTTTTGTGTTTGGCTGCAACTCTTTGGATCTCAATCACTGTATCTATAAAACAGTGGGTTTAACATACCTGTCTGTAAGGTGCTTATACTCTAGACAGTCATAAGATCCCATGAAGAAAGTTCCGTGAGTTCATCCTCCATGGGCCCCTTGCCCCCCAACTCCCGTGTTCTTAGAATATGGTAAACCGAAAGAATACTCTTTCTAGTCATCCCTGTGCCTCTAATAAGAGCGTGATCTTGAGACTCTTTGTCTTTAGGTCTAGCCCTATGTATCATGATTACTCTTTACTAATATAATACTTGACATAACTTAGAGCGCTATTACAAATGATTTTTCGCAACACAAGGACTGATTTCAGTTCACCTTAACATCTAATGTGAGTAAGGTATTGTATTCACTGTGTCCCCACGAATTACCTAATTTCACAGCAGCCCAGCCACGAAGAGGATGGCTTTGATCTGTAATGGTCTGAGGCACCGTCAAAATGACAACAGGCTGTGGCAGAAGCCAAGCACCGCCAACACTCTTCCTCCTCTACTTGTTGACTTTGTGAAGGATTCAGTCCATTGTCTATGACATCTGCAATTCTTGACATCAGAATCTGAACTCACATCTCAGGTTGTTCCAATGGCCTTTTGCAGTCCCGTTACGGAAACATGATCTGATGAGAACTGGTATTAGGGTCTTCGGCTGATTTCTCCATTCCCTTAGTAATTTTAGCCGCAATAGTTAGAGGAGTATTCATAAGTCCCAATCCAGAAATACGCATAGGATTCATTTCCTGGATAAGGCAAGTTAATGGGATCAGCAGAGCTCAAGAGGCAAAGGAATTGCCCAGTTGGCCCCTGGGTCAGGCCTGGGAATGGATTTTTTACAATCTACGTGATTATGTATGTAGGAGCGCAGGGAAACAAGAGGGCACTAGGGTATCTGTCTGGTGGCCTATCTGGCTGCTAACCTGCATTTCTTTTCAGGCTGAAATGATCAGTTATTTCAACAAATGTATTGATTCCACACCGAACCCCAAACTAGGGTACGCTGAATATACCAGGTAGAATGAAACAGAATTTATAGTCGCTGTCCCTGATGATAATCTAGTTAAGGAGGCAGCCAAAACACTGCACCAGCACAAGAGCATTTGCAAAGGAAAAAACACGAAGGCAAATCCACGTCACACAAACTTCTTAAATGTTGAGAATTAGAAAAAGGAGTATTTGCATCTATCCTCTCCACCTCTTTTTTTTTTTTTTTTTTTTTTAAGATTTTATTTATTTATGTGACAGAGAGACAGCCAGCGAGAGAGGGAACACAGCAGGGGGAGTGGGAGAGGAAGAAGCAGGCTCATAGCAGAGGAGCCCGATGTGGGACTCGATGCCGGTACGCCCGGGATCACGCCCTGAGCCGAAGGCAGACGCTTTAACGACTGCGCTACCCAGGCGCCCCCTATCCTCTCCACCTCTAATCACGAATTTGTCTTTCTTCTCCAGTGGCCTTAAACTAGGTATGACCCATTTGATATTGGACTTTGTATTCCCAGCACCTATTAAACTAACTGACAAAGAGCAGACACTCCATAAAAGTTAACAAACACTTGATGAATGGTTTCAGGAAGGTGGGGTTAATCAGAATCATCCTGCAAGTGGCATTTTAAAACAGTAAATGTTTTTTCTGAAGGTAAAAGTAATACAAGCACATCATAAAAAATTCAGAAAGTATTAAAGAAAATAGAAGGGACCTTGTCCCACTCATCCAGAAATAGTTATCATTTCCTTCTAGTCTTCTTCTAGAGCGATGATTATCTCCTCAGCCCGTAAAATTTCAGCACATTATTTTTAACATCTGCTTAATATTGCACTGATGGGCATTTAGGTGGTTGCCATTTTTTGCTATCATAAATACTGCTTCAGTGAGTATTTTTTGGTTATAAATATTTTTCCCAAAAGCTTTCCTTAGCGCAGAATCAGACCTATAAATAAAGAGGACAAACTGGTGGTTGCCAGAGAGGAGGAGGCAGGGCAGGGGGGCGTAAAATGGACAAAAGGGCAAGTGGGGAGATAGGCTTCAAGTTATGGAATGCCTAAGTCCTGGGAATAAAAAGCACAGCACAAGGGGGAAAAGAATTTCCTTGGGCTATATCCCGAAACAGGAAATTATTAGAAACATTTCTAAGGTTCTAAATAAAGTTGCCAAACTAGCTTTCCAGAAAGTCGCATCAATTTACATTCCCACTAGAAGTATAAGAGACCTCACTACAGGCATAATGGTTGCAGCAAGCTCCTTCTCCTTCTTCAGTGAGATGAAGCAACTTTACAGAAAAATAATGTTAAACTGTGAAATGTTTTAACCGTGACAGAGTCTCTTGTTATTTAACACCTATGCGATTCTTACATATGTTTAATCAGTGAGTACATACTACTCTGGCTTCTGCTCTTTTCACTGCAAAGTACTTTCTACCTATAAATATAATTCACATCGTGGTCATTTTTAATCATTCTGTAATTCCTCATTGCCCTAATATATCCCAGTGAGCCTGAGGGTTCTCTGTCAGGCTTTGTAGCTGTCTCTAGTCTTTACTATTAAATTAGCAATAAACACCTTTGTAGTTTCCCACTCCTCGCTTTTCCGAGAATGAAATTACTTCATCAAAGAGTACAAATCAGGGGCGCCTGGGTGGCTCAGTCGTTAAGTGTCTGCTTTCAGCTCAGGGCATGATCCTGGCGTTCTGGGATTGAGCCCCTCATCAGGCTCCTCTGCTGGGAGACTGCTTCTTCCTCTCCCGCTCCCCCTGCTTGTGTTCCCTCTCTTGGTGCCTCTCTCTCTCTCTCTCTCTCTGTCAAATAAATAAATAAATAAAATCTTTAAAAAACAAAACAAAGGGTACAAATCATTTTATAGCTGGTTACAAACTGCCAAGTTGCTAGGCAAGTTTGTTTTTTAAAAATGAAAACTGGCATACAGAGAGGCAGCTGTCTATCACTTGGGAAGAAGGTGCAGGGTTCCGGAATTTTTAATTTTTTTTTTTAAGATTTTATTTATTTGACAGACAAAGAGACAGCCAGCTAGAGAGGGAACACAAGAAGGGGGAGTGGGAGAGAAAGAAGCAGGCTCATAGCAGAGGAGCCTGATGTGGGGCTCGATCCCATAACACCAGGATCACGCCCTGAGCCGAAGGCAGACGCTTAACCGCTGTGCCACCCAGGCGCCCCAAGGGCTCTGGAATCTTAACCAGAAGCCAGGACACCTGAGCTTCCTCTCAGACAATGGGGAAGTCCTTTCCCCCATTCTGAAACTCAATTCTCTTATCTATAAAACGAGATATTTGGATTGAACAAATTAAGGTCCTTTTCTACCAGAAATCCAGCCATACTTTTCCCAGTCTGTTCTGTATGCCCCTCTCCTTATTCCTAGGAGCTCAGACTCTCTAGCTCGGTGCTTGGGACAAGGCTCTGCTTCCTTTCTCTTGGCAGCAGAGTCCCATCAAAGTACCCAAATACTAGTGTCCTCAGAGGAGAGACAGCAGAGCCTAGGGGTTCAAAGCACAGGCTGGTTTGAATATCGGCCCTGCGACTTACTAGCTGTGTGACAAAACTCATAAGGTCTCCTCTGTCTGTAAGGTTAATACTAGTTTCTACCTCAGTGGGTTGTTGTGAGAATTACAGGAATTAATGTTTGTAAGACACTAAGAACAGTGCCTGGAACATAGTAAGTGCTTTATAGTGTGCTTGTTGAATAAATAAACGAAAATTTAGCTGTAAACTCTGGCTCTCTTCACACTGCAACAGCTTCTTGGTCGGCACCCCCAGCCTCTGGGTGCTTCCTCACTCCCTCTTGAGCCCCAAATCCCTCTACTTAAAGACCTCCTATGGCTCCAGGGCGCCTCAGCTTGAAGACCCGGGCTCTCCACACACAACCCCCCTGAGGTCAGGGGATGCTGAAGACCACTTCCTTTTATTTAAGGATCCCAGTTAATTCAAAATAGACCAAAAATTAAGACAAAAAAAGTAAACGGGTACAAAAATTGTGGGGCATTTTTAACGTTATTTTGGGCAAAATAAAGCATTAACATGCTCCAAACCCAATTAACTATAAATACGCCGCTCACAAAGTAACCGCCGAGGGTTCTCACACGGTTATTTCAGGCCCCACAACGATGGGCGCAGTCGCAAGGACTCGAGGGTTCATCATATGGATCTGCCTTGGATCGGCGCCCGTGGCCTAAGGACCATTCCCCTGGGGCAGCCTCGACCCTCAGAAGCGTCTGCAGAGACTGCGATCCAGCCCACGGGGCCCCCGGGAGCCACAGCCGCGAGTCAGGGAAACTGAACCCCGAGGCTAACCCTCCGCCGAGCCCGCGAGGCAGCGCGCCCGCCCTAATCCTCCCCCGCCGGGCGCCGAGGGAAGGCGGGGGCTCGCTCCCCGCGCCACGCGGCTCGACCAATGGGAGCGCGCGCATCAGGGCTCCGCGGTCCGCGCCGCGGGTGCTGAAAACCCGGCGCGCGCAAGCGGGTCCATTCCCCGAGCACGCAAAGCTGGCGCGTGCTACCCCACCTGCCCGGAGCGCGCGCCTGATCGCCCCTTCCCAGATGGACTCCGAGACCCCTACCCAGGCGCCGACCCAGCGCTACTTCACGTGGGACGAGGTGGCGCAGCGCTCCGGGCACGAGGAGCGGTGGCTAGTGATCGACCGGAAGGTGTACAACATCAGCGAGTTCCACCGCCGGCACCCCGGGGGCTCCCGGGTCATTAGCCACTACGCGGGGCAGGATGCTACGGTGAGCGCTGCCCTACCGCGGCAAGGGAGTGGGCGGGGCCGGGTGGCTGCGGCCGGAGGTTGAGTGCGCGAGGCAGGAAGTTTGGCACTCATGGACGAATTCCCAACTAATTCGGGGGAAGAGCCAGCAGGCGCCGAGCATTACCCGTTGCCCACGACTTAGCACGGGATGCAAGGGCAGGAGAATGGCTGTGAAAACTGCAATCAGGAGAGTGGGGATGGAGGCCGGCAACGTGCCCACACAAACAAAGGACTGCGCAGCCCTTGTGCGTGCGTTCCATCTGTGGCCCCGTCTTTGGTCCCCAGACGTAGGCAGACCCCAGAGCAGGACAATCTCGGGAGGAAAGCCAGGATGCAGGGTGCCGGGGACCGCGGTGCGGCTGAGGCCGAGGGAGGAGGGGTCGGTGGCAGGAAGACGGAGTCTCGACCTGTCCCGGTGGGTGGGAAGGGAAAAAGCGGACGTCGAGACTGTGCGTGCCGGCTTGGGAGCGGGAGCGGGAAGCTTTCTCGGGTATAAGGGCCGAGGCGGGAAGCCACCTGGTGCCCGCTGCCGTGGGAACCCCCGTACAGGGTGAAGGAGAGGCCTCACCGGCCGGAAAGGACTAACAACTGCTGGTGCACAGTGGGTCATGGAGCGGCGTGCAGTAGGTGGGGGAGCCTGCGTCAGCTTACACTTACGAGAAAACCCTAATCATGGTGGAAGGTCACTCGGCCGCAGGCCAGCGGGGTCTCCAGCTATTCGCCGCAGCGGACAGCTGTTTGCACTCCCGGGCTGTGGTTCGCATCCTTTCTAGCCTCGCTATGGGGGTCAGCGCACCACCCAGCCCCAGTCCCACTCTTCCCCTTTTAGACCACTGCTCTTGGAGGTAAGGCAACCGGCGCCTCCTACCATGATTGGAAAGCCGGCGATCACCTCGTGAGACCCTGTAGACTGCTCCGCCGCGTCCCCTCCTCCTTCATCTTTCCCCAGCCCTCGCCCAGCGGCATGACCCCTTCCGCTGTCCCTACCCTCTACCCTTGCGGTCCGGAAGGGTGCCCGGGCCCATGAGAGTACCCGTTATGTCGCAACGGAGCATCGATGTATTGGCCTGAGGACCCGGCCCTCCCTGTGAGGCGGCCGGGCGGGGGGGGAAGGGCAAGCAAGGCCTGAGCTTACAGTGGTCACCCCGAGCGACTGGGAAGCGGGGACTGCCGAGCAGAGCGAGGACGTGGGCTGGCGCATGCGCCGACGAAGGAGGCGCCACGCCGGGTCTTCCCGCAGTGTGATTTGGGGCCGGGGCTGGGGCCTGCCGCAACGGGGTTAGCGATTGGTCCAGATGTGTGGTGCCACCGGCCGCTGGCTCCGCCCCGGCTCCCACCTCTAGTACCGCCTCCGGATAAAGCCTGGGGCCGCCTGACCTACTCCCCCTAGCAAAACCAAAATTAGCCACTCTCTGTCAGGGGATAGTCAGAGTCTTAGGAGAAATATGGAACCCTACCAGGAACAGCGGCAGAAAGAAGGGGGAGAAATGCAAAAGTTCCCAGTCCGGAGGTAGGGAATCACATTTTATGAAGAACGCTGGCTCAGAAAGGGTCTGTTAAAAGTCCCTTAGGTAAAAACAGAAGACTTATAGCCCCATTCATCCCTT
Organism: Ursus maritimus; assembly: GCF_017311325.1. Classification (NCBI taxonomy): domain Eukaryota; kingdom Metazoa; phylum Chordata; class Mammalia; order Carnivora; family Ursidae; genus Ursus; species Ursus maritimus. Next base: position 37,518,805 of record NW_024424786.1, on the reverse strand, counting down.
CTAGTTGTTTCTCACCAAGTTCTTAAATTCTTGTGCAAAAGCTGTCCCTAGACACGCCTAGAGGACAGACCAGACCAAAGAGGTCTTTCTGTGGTCCCCCTACCCACACTTCCTATTCCTTGCTGTGGTGCCCTTTTCACTAGAACACATGCTGGGTGTTCCTGAGCTGTGCACACCTGGGAAAGATCTAAGCATCCTCAATGGGCAGCTGACTGGAGGGAAGTGGTGTCTCTTCATACTTGGATACAGCCTCCTTGCTGGATCAAGAGGATGGCCTCTGGTGTGAGCCCTCTAGGAGCCCCAGGGGGCCCGGGCTGGGTTCCTAACTGCTCTGTCTTCTCCCTATCCTTGCAGGATCCCTTTATGGCATTCCACATCAACAAGGGCCTTGTGAGGAAGTATATGAACTCTCTCCTGATTGGAGAACTGTCTCCAGAGCAGCCCAGCTTTGAGCCCACTAAAAATGTGAGACTGTTTGGAGACACTGGTTGTTGAAGGGCAGGGGGGAGAAGGAAGGCCTAGATAACATCACAGTTGATCAGTCAGTCCTTTTTTTGTTTGTTTTTGTTTTTGTTTAAGATTTATTTGGGAGAGAGAGAGAGCATAGTGGGATGAGGGGCAGAGAGAGAAGTAGATTCCCTGATGAGCAGGGAGCCTGATGCAGGGCCCGATCCTGGGACTCTGGGACCATGACCTGAGCTGAAGGCAGACACTTAACCGACTGAGCCACCCAGGTGCTCCCACAGTCAATATTCTTGTGAAATCTGGAGGTCCCTGTTTCTCCCACAGTCACTGGACACAGGCATAAGGGATCAGGGCTTTGAAACCTGTGGCTCTCACAAGGCTACCACTACCACCACCACCACCACCACCACCACTACCCTCATCAAGACCTATTAAGCACTACTCTGTGTCGCCATAACCCCATATATCCCTCACACATTTACAGAAGAGAAAACTGAGGCTCAGAGAGGGTGAGCCACGTGGCCAAGAATCACACAGTTAGTAAATGGCAGAGCAGGGGCTTGAATCAAGCCTGTTTAACTCCAAAGACCACATGCTCTTAGGCATGATCCCACAGCACCTGTCATCTTTCCTCAGTGCTGTGGTAGATTGACTAGGATTATGGACATCCGGAACACAGCTATCTGGGGGTGGGGGCCTAAGAGGGCCCTTGTCTCCAGCAGTGTTGGGTTACAGCTGGGAAGAATAACAGCCCCTCCTTCTCTACTCTTCCACAGAAAGAGCTGATTGATGAGTTCCGAGAGCTGCGGGCCACAGTGGAGCGGATGGGGCTCATGAAGGCCAACCATGTCTTCTTCCTGTTGCACCTACTGCACATCCTGCTGCTGGACGTTGCTGCCTGGCTCACTCTTTGGGTCTTTGGGACGTCCCTTGTGCCATTCCTCCTCTGTGCAGTGCTGCTCAGCACGGTTCAAGTGAGAGCTCTTGGCTAGTCAAGAGCACAGCCGTGCTTAGCATCCTTGTATCCTTGGGAAAGCTCTTTGTATGCCTCAGAAGGCCCAGGAGCCCGGCCCTATGACCGGGGCAGCTCTGAGGATGTGGGGGAGAGTTAGTGCACAAAGACATTTTACCCTCTGTGCCTTTTACCTGCTCCTTAGCCACGTGTGCACCTTCATTCTGTTCATCCAAGTGTAGCCCAATGTGCGAAGAACCAAGATTCTGATTTCTCAGAAAAGCTTGGCTTTCTCCTCACCACCACATTGCCTAACCTGCTAAGAAGGCTTGGGTCCTAATATCAGAACCCATTTGCCAAGCCTGCTACTCCCTCTTGAGTTTGTCACTCTGTCTTTTTCTGTAGTCTGGATATTCACTCCATCATAAGTCTTAGAACTCCAGAGAGTTCTATCGGAACTCTCCTAGGGAAACTGAAGAACAGGGAAAGGAGAGTGATTTGCCCCAACTCTCGCATGAGTTAGCGGCAGAGCCAGAGTTAGGACCCAGGCTTCCTGACTCCTTTCCTGACATGCTCGAGGTACTGCGGCAATCGCAGGGCTAGGCAGACGAAGGAAGGGGGTGAGGCAGAGGAGCCACTGAGGTCATTGAGAGGGAGCCTGAGCTGGCGGGCTGCTCTCAGCGCTAACCTTTCTCACTCAGGCCCAGGCCGGCTGGCTACAGCATGACTTTGGGCACTTGTCTGTCTTCAGCACCTCTACCTGGAACCACCTGCTACATCATTTCGTGATTGGCCACCTGAAGGTAAATGGGCTAGGGAGGGGCTCTTGAAACTCCAGTCAATGAAGGGTTTCCTTGGGGGGTGGGGGAATGCTAGGTTTTCATACTCATGTCCCTGCTTTTCTGTAGGGGGCCCCTGCCAGTTGGTGGAACCACATGCACTTCCAGCACCATGCCAAACCCAACTGTTTCGGCAAAGACCCAGACATCAACATGCACCCCCTCTTCTTTGCCTTGGGGAAGATCCTCTCTGTGGAGGTGAGCAGAAATATCAGTGGAAAGGTCTTGGGAGAATGGGAGCCAGCCAGAAGAGAGGGCTCTGGGGAAAATGCTCAAATGCTGGCAGTGTGCGTGAGACTGGGGCCAGGCTGGCTCACTGGCAGTCATGGGAGGCAACAGGCAGTAAATAAGCTGTCCAGGACAGAATTACCTGTTCTCCCTGGTAAGTGCAAGCCAATACTTCCTGCGTAAAGGCACCTTGTGCTGCAAACGATACAAATGATGACCAGATTACTGTGCAAATCTCTGTAAACCAAATTATGGTTCTCCTTGGGGATGCTTTTTAGACATTCCTACCCCAGGCAGTCACCTGCCCCCCACAACTTTGATATCCTACTGTGTGCAGTCTTCCCCATCAAGGGCTGGACTGTCTTACTCTTCTTTGATGCCCAGTGCCTGGAACACTCATTCGCTGAGTAATTCTTCCCACCCATCTGACCCCGGCCTGACTTCCAGGCTGGTCAGTGTTGGGTTTGAGTTATCACTTGAGGTTATGAGCAAAAAGGGTGATGCAGCTGCTAAGGATGAGTGCGTGAGGGTGGAGATCTGGAGAGCTAAGTGAACATAAGGCAACAGGAGGCTTTGAACGGCCAGCAGAGCTGTTTGTAAAGTTACTTTAACACCCTTTGTGCCAAGGCTCCAGGCTGCAGTCAGAGTCCTGCCAGATCCCCCCCCCCCCCCCACTGTAGGATACTTCAGCATGCCAAGAATTCAGCTGTTCAGGACCATTCCATTCCAGGCATGAGTGAGTAGAAGGCAGCCTGGCTGTCCTCCCCCTCTGGCCAGGAGAAGGACTCCATGGAAAGGCTTTTACAGCATTGCCTGTCCTGGCACCAGGAGCCCTTTGTTTGAGGTTTATGCCCCGCCTGTCCATAATGTCCTAATTTTTCTACCTCCTAAGCAAGGACTTGGCTTGCTGCACGTCCAACACTGTGTTACGGTCAACAGTGTGCGGATGATGAATCAGCCCTGGCCCCACCCGTGTGGGTGATTTGTTAGGCAGAGCACAGAGCTCTTGGTAGCACTTCTACTATCACTATAGACAGTTGAAAAAAAAAAAAAGTGGGAGTTTAAGTGGAAGAGAACTTTCTCACCACTGCCTTTATTGCTTCTTGGTACTAGGGTTTTCAAGAAACTCCCATTGGCAGACACTAAAAACAGAAAGTAATCTCGGATCAATAGGCACTTTTCTGTCTGGTTATGAGCCTGAGGATGGGCTGCCTGTTAGAAATGTCTTGGCTGCAGGCTGCTTGGCCTTTGCTTCAGCCCCTCTGGGTGCTGATCCCCATGCTGGCCCCGGGGCATCCACCTTAGCGCCTCCCGGCCTCCCGAGTCCCCTGGAGAACAAGAAAATGCAGGGGACCTCACCCTAAATACAAACTTTCTGGCTCTGTCCAAGAGTTGAAACACAATAGGGCAGAGATTAGGATCATAATAGCATCTGATTGCCGTTCAGAGAGGCAGCAGTGGCTAGGGCTCCCTTCCATAGCAGTTCCAAAATAGGCCAGTGTTCTTCCCGCTCACCCCCACCAACAAGGCAGGTGCTCCTCTTCTGGTTTTCCCCTTGGTTAATGTTTCTAGGGATGGGGTGAACTTCACCCCAGCAGCCAGTTTATCAGCAGGCCTTGTTAATACTGTCTCCAAAACATCCCTAATCCACTGACTTCTCCCATCTCCACTGCTTCCCATCCTCCACCCCATCCATCTTGGAGCCTGATTCCTGCTCCAACACTTCACTAGTCTCCCTGCAACTCTCCCTCCACCCTGCAGGTCATTCTCTCCTCCTGCAGGCAGAGTGAGCCTTCCAAAGTGCAAAGCCGAACATGCTACACCTGTTGAAAGCCCTCCAGTGGCTTCCCATCACCAATGGAATAAAACCCAGGCTCCCTACCAAGATCTTCCCAGGGCTCTTCTAAGGTCCACTGTGAACTGGCCTCCCCTAGTTTTCCAGCCTATCGGCCCTTCTGCCCTGTTGCTTACTGCCCCAGCCGCACTGCCCCTTCTGTCCCATAAACAGCCTGAGCTTTTGCAGTAGCTGTTCCCTCTGCATTAAATGCTCTTCCCCTGAATTTTTGCTTTGCTGGCTCCTTATCATTCAGATCTCAGTTCAGATGTCAACACCTCAGAGAGACCATATCTGGCCACCAGAGCCAAAACACTGCCTCCCACACTTTGTCCTATTTTCCTGTTTTTAAGCTGTAATTACCTTGAGTTCCGTTCACACGTTTTGTCACCAACTTCCTCCCCTCAAATTATAAGCTCCATGAGAGTAGGAATTTTTGTGTTGTTCCCCCTCTGTCTCTTTAGCACCTGAAACAGTGCCTGGAACATAATAGGTGCTCAGTAAATACTTGTTGAATTGAATCAGTTAATAAAGAAAGAATGCTTCATTTAGCAGAAATGCCTTGCACAGGCAATAAGCTCTCAATAAATAATAATAAATGTTATTGTCAAAAACAGCGGGGGGATGCACAGAAGAGAGAGGAGCTGGCATTCTACTAGGCAGTTGAGTGCCTCCTGTGCTCTGGGCTCTCCAGTTGCCAGAACTAACTGGGGCAAGAGGGGCAGAAGGAGCCATCAGGAGAGACAGCAGAGCTTTGCTGTCATGATTTTGTGCGGCCACGCTAGGCGTTCAGGCTACCTGACCTGACAGCATTGGCCCGTCTCTTCAGCAGCCGGGCTTACAAAATAATCACTACCCTCGGGAAAAGCTGTGCCAGAATCTTCAGATTGCCAAGTTGTTCTGTTCCTTCCCGCAGATATTTGCCAAACTTCACTTAGCATTCAAGGGATTTTATAAAGTTCATGTTGTAGTCAAGAGACCAAAAGAGGGTCTGGATGGATGGATGTAGAGGGAATACTGGCCTCTGTAAGGGTATGAATGGTTGTCTATGGTCCAAAAAGTACCAGATGGATGGGGTGCCTCAGTGGCTCAAGTGTCTGACTCTTGATTTCAGCTCAGGTCATGACCTCGGGGTCCTGGGATCAAGCCCCCAGTCAGGCTCTGTGCTCGGTGGGGAGTCTGCTTGGGATTCTCTCCCTCTCCCCCGTCCCCACTCTCTAAAATAAGAAAATAAATCTTAAAAAAAAAAAAAAAAAGTACTAGATGGGGAAAAAGGGGGAGGATGCGGAGGGGCCTGGAACCCCGAGGTGTCTTTGGATGAACACGAGCAGTTCTGAGGACCTGCACACTACTGTGCTCAGACCTCGCGTGGGCAGGGGCCACGGAGCTGTATGCCACGGTGCACGCAGCTGGCCAATCACTGCCCAGGCCTTCATGTGCCGGGTGCTAGAGGTAAGGCCAGGCCTGCTGGAGCATTCTGACAGCACCAACGAGCTCAGCTGACAGCCCCTTGAGTAGGCCTCAACTCCTGAGCTGGGAAAAGCCAAGGTCACAGCGGGAGGGGAAGGGGCTGACTGGTCTGTGGTATTGACTTGTGTTTGCTTTTCTTCACAGCTTGGGAAACGGAAGAAAAAGTACATGCCATACAACCACCAGCACAAATACTTCTTCCTGAGTGAGTGTCCTCATCCAGCACAGGGGGACTCTCTGGGGATGGGGGTGTGGAAGGGATGTGAGGAAGAAGTGACTTTCTGAAGGATTATGGTATTTTAAGTAAAGGCTGGAGGAAGTACCCTGTCTCCGACTGGTTACTCCCTGCACGGGAGCAGACTACCATCTCCACTGAGCAAAATTTAATAGGCTAATGTTTGGTCAAGGGTCATGTGTATCGGGGGCAAACGAGTTCCTCTGGTTCCACCCTGGCTTCCACAAGAGCACTTAGCGCTCAGGTGCATCTTGATTATACCATAAACCTTGGGAAACGGACTTGGGCCAAGATGACTATGTGGGGCCGTCCCACACCCAGGGGGGTAAAGGCAGACATGGCTGTGGGAGGACTGGACTCAAAAAGGAAGTGGAGAGGCTGTTAGAGCTGAAAAGGAGGACATTTCTGTGGTTGTCTTAAGCTCTCTCTGGAAACTACTGTATATTCCTTGCTTTTAAAATCTTCATAATGCCTAAAATTTGAGTTTTCTAATTCCTAAAAATTTGGAAAGGAGGATTCCACTGATCCCATTTTAGTTCAAAGGAATTTATGCTAACTGCGTATTATGAACCATCATTACTGGAGAAAGGGGGATGGGGTAGAAGGGTAGAGCAGAAATGTCTGGAAGAATTTTAGAATCCGTGGCACATCAGGACAGAGGAGCCACAGGTGAGCACGGTCATGCAGGGGGTTATAGGAGCATCAGGGCCCTGCAGAGAAGGGATACAGAAAAGGAAATGGGACAGCATTAGGACGGGACCACTTCTTCAACTACCAGTTTTCAGAGAAGCCCCTCCGCCCCTTCCCATACCTGCCCTTCAGGGCTTCAGGTTGGGCGGTACAAGCTTACTTCCCTAGTCCGAAGAAGTAAGCTTTCAGCGTATGAAGCATCAGCAGCACCCCCCCCCCCCCCCAGCCCACACAGACTTTCCTGTTCCTTTCCCTTCATCTGCATGGCGGAGCCACCAGGAACACAGGGCAGGGGACTGCAAGGACAGGCAGGGGCAGGCCTGCGGCCAGGGAACACAGGGAGCATTAGCAGTACCCTTCTAAAGGCACGGCAGCAAAGCAGGTTCCATGTGCGGAGCTCGAGTTTGCCCAGCTGCCTTCTTCCGTGGGAAAAGACTGCCACTCCCACCCTCACCCTCCTTGCAGCCTCTTGGGAGCTTTAGCCTTCTTCAGACTTGCATTCATGCCCACCTTCGGTGCCTGCCGCTTCCAGTGGAGTGAGGAATGCCAAGGCAGCTTGGAAGGGGCCACGGGAAGAGATGGCGGGGGGCAGCCCCATGCCAGAGGCCACCTCTCAGGCACTGAACTGCCCTCATGCTGCTCACACCCCCTCCCTGTCTCCATTTCCTTCGCAGTTGGGCCCCCAGCCTTGCTGCCTCTCTACTTCCAGTGGTATATTTTCTATTTTGCTATCCATCGGAAGAAGTGGGTGGTGAGTATCCATGGCCCCCAACTCCCATATCCTTTGTCTTCAGAATCCTGAGGGAGGGGAATGGGGGTTCTCCAGAGGAAGGCTGAGATTTCCTCCAGGCCTAATTTAGAGCAAAGTTAATAAAACTGAATATAGACCTTCCTTGTCTCCAGATGGGATGATCTGGACTCAGCAGACAGCCTGACTCCCAATGCCCTATTTCTTTCTATTTATTTATTCATTCATTATTTATGAGAGAAAGAGTAAGCACGCACGCGTGCACAGGCAGGGGAAAGGGCAGAGGGAGAGAATCTCTCAAGTAGACTTGGTGCTGAGCACAGAGTGCCAGGCTCAGTCCCACGACCCTGAGATCATGACCTGAGCCAAAACCAAGAGTTGGATGCTCAACTGTCGAGGCCCCCAGGTGCGCACCACCCCCACCAGTGGCCTATTTCATTCAGCTAGTCCCTCCTGAGGCTCTTGTGCTTGGCATAAAGGCAGGAGCCAGGCTTTGGGGTGGGGAAGAGGTAGATGCAGAAGGTTCTGGGATTCCAAAATGGCCCTGCCTGCCTCTGGGTGGATGAGAGGTATCAGAAAACGCTTTGTGAAGTCACTTTTGTAGCTGCCCTTGGCGGATGGGCAGAGGTGGGGTGGGGGGAGGATGGACTCTGAGCAGGGAAGCTGGGAAGGGAGGGGCAATTGTGGCCACTTGGACAGGTTGTGGACTCGTGGCACGGGAGAACTGTGGTGTGATCAGGGCCCTGGCACAGACCGAGCCACTGTCCTGGAAGATTCCTCTGGCAGCATGAGCATCCCCTTTATGGATAAAGAACTTCTATGGGTTGGGAGGAGCTGGAGGCAGGGAGACCCTGGAGGCCTTGGCACCCATGAAGGAAACAGTCAAGGAAGACTGGGGGCTGCCACCAGGAACGGAAGGAAGGAGTGGTGGCACAAGATACTGCGGGACTGGGCAACGAAGAGAAGCCGCCGGTGACAAAGTGTTCCAGTCTGGGTCCCTGGCAGAGGGGCTGTACCATGCCAATAGGTGAAACGGAAGGAAGAGGAAGAAGTGCTTTTGTGCCAGTCGTCATGCTCTCTACCTCTCAATGCAGGACTTGGCCTGGATGATCACCTTCTACATCCGCCTCTTCCTCACCTACCAGCCGTTGTTGGGACTGAAAGGCATCCTGGGCCTTTTCTTCGTGGTCAGGTAGTATTTGATGGGGAAGGAGGGATAGCAAAGAAGAGCAGATGTTCAGGAATAACGAGTCTGGTCTGGGGGCTGTGCTGGGGCTTTAGGCGGCAGGGGGTGTCTCAGGTGTTGGCTTGGGAAGATGGCCAGGCCAGAGCTGTTATCTGAGGGAGAAGAACTCTAACTTGTACTGTTTTTGTCTGTGTGCCATATTCACCAGGTTCCTGGAAAGCCACTGGTTTGTATGGGTCACACAGATGAACCATATCCCCATGCACATTGATCGTGACCGGAACATGGACTGGGTCTCCATCCAGGTAAGGGACGGTCACTTGGAAGACCTGGGGATAACCCAACTAATGAAAAAGGTGGGTGGGCCCATGCAGGCTAGGGGGTGGGGGCAGTAACAACAAAAGTCCCCAAACAGCACTGCCTCATTAGCTTGAAGCTTCTCTCCTGCCACCATGTGGACCACCAGGAACTGTCCCACACCCCTTCCTCTTAGCCAGCTTTGCCTGGAGAAGGCTGGGTTGGCCTTTCCATCTGGCACCCAGAGCCACACTCTTCCCTGCCCTCTTCCTCCAGCTCCACGCAACATGCAATGTCCACAAGTCTGCCTTCAATGACTGGTTCAGTGGACATCTCAACTTCCAGATTGAGCACCAGTAAGTAGGGAGACCTGAGAAGCAGGGTCCTTGGGAGGGTGTCTGTGGGGAAAGCGGGGAGGTGGAAACAGCGGAGTAGGAGCCACTGACTGTCCCATTCTCCCTGAAGTCTTTTCCCCACAATGCCTCGACACAATTACCATAAAGTGGCTCCCCTGGTGCAGTCCCTGTGTGCCAAGTATGGCATAGAGTACCAGTCCAAGCCCCTGCTCTCAGCCTTCGCCGACATCGTCTAGTGAGTACCTGAGCCTCGGAAGATGGCTGGTAGGGTGGGAAGAGGGCAGGCAATGGGGTTGGTGATGTGTGGGGTGGGAGCAACAGGCAGGTTTCCCAGTCCTCCGGAATAGAGGCCACCAAGACAAAGGCAGGGTGCTCTACTGGTCTTGCGGCCACGTCAGGCCTTTTTCCCAGTGCCATGGCCCAAGCTATTTCTCAGAAGCAAAGGGAGGAAAGGGGCTGTATGCTGTGGAGATCGGCCTCCATTCTTCCGTAAAAACCTCACTCCTCTAAGTCTGTAGGGTGGTTTGGCTTTTGGGCCTGGTTCTGCTCGCCCTCTCTCACTCACTTCCTGCTCCCATCTTGCCCCCACAGTTCACTGAAGGAGTCTGGGCAGCTCTGGCTAGATGCCTATCTTCACCAGTAACAACAGCAACCCCCCACCCCCCCAATCTGGAAGAGATGCCTGTCTTCACTAATAATACCAGCCCATCTGGAAGAGGAGTTTCTGGCACCAAAGCAGAGGGGAGCTTGAGGGACAATGCCACTATAATTATGATATTCAGAGGGGGTGGGTTTGAGGAGATAAAGGCTCAATTCAAACCCCTCCCCTTCATCTTCTAGGCACAGACCTAAGACCCAAAGGGCTAGGGGGACATGCATGCCCCCTGGAGGGGAGGGATGGAGCTATTGGGGCAGAGATGTGAGTTTACTTTCCTTTTTTTAGTTTGGCAGATACTGATGCTTGGTGAGCAAAGAGGGAGTCAGAGGGTGTTGGAAGAATAGGGAGGAAGGACTACTAAGCCCAAAAATCAGTAAGAAATTTAGCATTAAAATTCTAGCCAGGAATGGGGTGAGCCCATCTCCTGGTCGGCCTCTCAGTGCCTTCTCCACTCTCTACTATCTGAGGAGATAGAGTGGCTGAACCTTCTGAGCAAGATTTAGATTTGAGGCCTGGCATAGTGCACTGCCTGGGAGGCTCTGCTCACTCTAGGGCTAGGCAGGACCTAGGTTCCTGGAGAAGCAATTTTCCCACTTGTAGAAGCAGGCAGAGCAAAGCCAGGACTGTCGTGCTGGAGACATCTGACTTTGAAGGATCCTGGCATTATCAATTTTGAGCTTATGTTCCATCCAGGGCACCCAGGGAGCATTAGGTCCTAGGTCTTGCCAAAACAGCAAGGAGAGTTAACTGGCTATTCAAAATCCCGTTCACCTTGGGATCACCTCTTGTAACCACCACCACCCAAGGAACAAGACATTGCTAGGATGGAGAGTCCACTTCTTGATTCTTCATCCACAAACAAGCAAACAGATGGGGCAACTTCATGTTCTCCTCCCTAGAAACAAATGGGGGTTCCCAGTGGTTTCCCTTTGTCTTCCTACCTGTAATTCCAAGTTTAACAAAATAGCACAAGTGACCACATTGGGAGACCCTGAATTACCAGTCATGAGGAAAACACAAAATTCAGTCCTAAAGAATACAGGGGTTGTTAAGAAATTTTCTACAACCTAAATGATGTTACAGTATTACTTCTGAGTAGGAGCAGTGAATTAAATATTATCACTTCATAGTTCTAAACCAGAGATAGGAAGATAAAAACACAGTTTGTGAACTATCAACTCTTCAAGCATCTTCTCAGCCGGACACCAGGTAGGAATTTAGGATAATCTCTTACAAAGCCTATCCGTCTAATACTGAAATACAGTTTTTAAAAAAATCTCCATCTCTAAAGCAAACAAAGGAATGTGCCCAGGAGTCTTGCCTTAACCCCCAGGGCTTGTCATCAGCATTCACACCCTCTTCTCACCCCATGGCCTTCCGGCCTTCCGCACAGCCACAGCCTTCCTGCGCAGGTGAGGGGGGATTTGCCGGTTCAACAGCACCTACTCTAAGCATACTGAGCATTTTGGAAATGGAGAGGAGGAAACTCAAACTAGAAGGAAAAAGCAGAGCCGTAGGAGAGTCCACATTTAGTTGTAGGAGAGAATGAAGGTCTTCTGAAAGCGAGCTGCGATGGGATTAGAAGTACCACCTGTGGAAAGGCTGTTGGAATGACTCAGAGGTTTGTCAAAAACAAAGATTAAAGAGACAACAACGACAGGGCCGGACAGGTGGCAGAAGATTTCGGCTCTTCTCCATTTGGGCCGAACCTGGTTTGAAACAGCCTGGGTAGAAAGACTAGAAACAGGATTGAAAAGTTCTTCTTTCACTCCAGAATAGATGCTGATCCTGCCCCATCACTCTGGTCCCTACTACCCAGGGTTTAGGTGTCCTATCACCAGCCTGTCAAGCCATCTGGCTGCCAATCTGAGCAAACCCAGCAAGGCTTACTGAGCCACGTCCAAGTCCTCAAAGCACTTCAACCACTGTGGCCTTCTCTCCTCAACCTAGACCAGTGCGGTCTCGCAAGGCCACAGAGGGACACGCCAGTGACAAAATGGCTCAGACTGTTTCAACAGTGTGATGAGTGATTTCAAATCCAAGCAAGGACATGAGAAAACAAGCTTAAAGAGGACAAGTCACCTCCATTCACAGATTGTGGCAAAACTAGTATTTGAACTCTGTGTTTTAGAATCCCAACCTACATGTTTACCTTTGTTACTCTCATCTTCCCACCACTTTACTGGAAGCACTTTCTTTAATTAGGCCCCACATCTGTATCCTTTTTGTGTGTGCCAATTTTATTACCAAATCCAGGTGAGGTAAAGCTGAAAAATAAAGTTAATTTCGACCAAACGAAGGCTATTCACTTGTAATCCACGATTTTCTTCTGCACAGGTTGATGGGACTCCCCGTGCTTGTGCTGTAAGTTACCACCTACCTCTATGGCTGGAACTTTCTGACTTTTTGAGTTCCCTAATAGACTCTCCTTTGCACAAAGCCTTTGGGCAGAGGAACATAAGGATCCTCCAAAAGAATACCAAGGCACAGGCAGACTACAGCAAGGAAAAGGAAAGCCAACCCCTTCTCATGACCCCCATATGTTCAAGTGCTAGACTGCCCGGATACGCTAGCCAGGTGTGCATGCGTCTCCTATCAGGAGGCAATACCCTCACCCTTTTGACCTTGTTTCTAGTCTCCATGCAGGTAGTCCCTAGAAGTCTCTTGTTTTGCCTGAATCTTTCCCTGCAGGCGCAATGTTTCAGAGCAGGATTGCAAAGCAATGCCTTTTTAACCTCAGTCCTGCTACAACAGCTCCCTTTGAGCAAGAACATTAGAACATGCTAGGTAAAAATTTGCAGAACTGGTTTTCCCTGCAGTGTGCTGTGAGTGGTTAATAAACTAGAAAAAACTCAATTGGAAAAAAACAAGAGGAGGGGCGCCTGGGTGATTCAGTTGGTTAAACATCTGCCTTTGGCTCAGGTCAGGTCATGATCCAAGTCCTGGGATTGACCCCCAGGTCAGACTCCATGCCCAGTAAGCAGTCTGCTTCTCCCTCTGCCCTCCTCCACCTTGCTCCTACACACACGCCCACTCTCTCCGAAATAAAATCTTTTAAAAAATAAAAAACCAGAAGAAAACCACTCTACATGTCTGACTACCACAGGGTACGAGCCCTTAACTAGAACTACAGCACTGAGGCCATCACTCCCTAAGACATCTTTCCGCCTCTGGGCCCCATCATCATTACCACAGACTTAGAATCAGATTACTTGGCACTCCCAAAAGTAGTGTGGCTTGGGCCAATCTGAGAAAACCCGTTCCATTCAACTAATGGATACAGCAGTGAACACAACCAAAATCCCTGCCCTCGAATAGAACTTTCTGTCTACACCAGTGGGAGTTCCCTAGGTACGAGGGCACTGCTGGGGAGACTATGTCCCACTCCTGCTTCAACCAGAGAAGCTCATATCCTGAGGTTCCACACAAGATTTCACTTGAAAAATAGGTTACCCCGTTAGCAATTTTGAAAACCACCAGCCTTCAGTCTTCTACCTGCTTAATCTGTTAGAATATTGGCAGTTTAAATTTCAGACTGCTTACGTGTTGCCTGTTAACTTCAAACAGCACTGACAGGAATGCTAAAAAATTAGAAACTCCCCACCAAGGTTTATCAGGATTATAAAACTTTTAGAACATTCCATCTCTAAGGGAAACAGCAACCTGAATTTGATGTCACAAAAGGAACAGGAAAGTAATTTCTGGACAGTTTTTTCACAATTTATAAACTGGTAAGGTAAATGTTCGTACGCTATAAAGTAGTTGATCAAAACTGTGAGGCTTTCTCAAAGGAGCCCCTTAATCTCACACAGTAGGTGGGAAACTAGAAACCCATTCAATCTATTAAAACTTCTTTCCTAGTTAAGTTAAACTAGGCATCCTCCTCCAAATGGCTTAAGTACCGCCAAAGCTGCTTTAGCCATTCTATGGAGTGTGGTGCCATCTTGTGGCCACTCTCAAACTTCTTGTAACGGTACAATTCTGGGGTGTTCTCCTCCGGGGGTGGAAAAGAACATTATGATACTGCCTGAAGCCTGGGGACAGTTGAGATGTTTTCAAATGTTTTCAGAGAACATGACATTCTGGTTACTTTTATAATTTTATTGACTCTTTTCTCATACCTTTAAAACAAAAACAGCACATGAAAATAGCATCTTATCCCAAAGTCTCAACTCATTTGACTGCCTCAGAGAGGACATTAGGATTTCTCCAACTTACGTCTCTAAATAACCACTGTGAAGACTCAAGTTACATAACAAGTTCAAGTTTCTGCCCACCCCAGGACACATAACCAGTAATCGGACCCTTCTTGCCAACTCCAGGGACTCCAGTTCTCCCTGCCTGTCTTAGTTCTCAGCAGCTCTCCCCATCTGTTAAGACTCGGTCTTCCTGATGGCTGTCCCACAGGGCAGGTCAAGGCTGAGCCAGAGAGAAGTGCAGTCTGCTTCCACCACCACTCCGGTCAGCTAGGGAATCATTTTTGTCCAGTCTGCTGTCTCTACCATTTATCTCCCACTCCCTCTTCAAAACTTGCTAGCACTTTCATTTAACAATAGATTCAGAGTCCATTAAATTGCCTGAGAGGTGTTTTGAGCCTGACATACTTTCCTGAGCTAAAAAAGAAGAAAACAAAGTAGCTCTGTGGCCTTCTTGCCATAAGATCAAGTACAAAAGGGAAAAGCACTACTGAGAAGGGTAGAGCTAGAGAAGCAATGCAATCCCCTCCCTGCCCCCAGAACTTTCTCTAGTGCTAGCTCTTGCGGGTACGATAAAACAGATATTCTGGGGTCAAGGAGTGTGAGGGGAAACTCGTTCATTTTCCCCTTTTGAACTTCCCTGCTGCCCCAGTCTTTGCCTTCTTCTTAGCAGATCCCTTGGGCTCTGGCTCCTTGCGCTTAGCTGAAGAGAGCGAGCCAGTCACCTTGAAGAAATCATCCAGGCGGCCCTGGGTGCTACCTTGGCGGCTCTTGCTCAGTCGCCTGACCCCACTGCGGATTCGCTCCTCAGAGAACTGCTTTTCACCACACATGAACTTGACAAGCTCTTCTTCATTGGGCTCGCTCCACTTCAGCTCCACAGACTCTGGGTCAAGCACCTCGGGCTCCAGGAAGAGCTGCTGGGCCTCCTTGTGGAGCCAATTTTCTGGCACGGGGTACTTGTTGGGGTCAAGCCGACGCACAATCTCCTCGATGCTCTTGTACTTCTGGATGAGATCCACCGCCCGCTTGGGCCCAATGCCCCGAATGCTCTCACAGTAGTCACTGCCCAGCAGGATGCACAGATCTACAAACTGCTCCTGGTTCAGGCCCAGCTCCTGCAGAATCCGGCTCAGGTGGAATTCCTGGATGGGCAGCTTCTTGGCCTCACTGGCAGTCAGGTGCCGCATTAGCACGGGGCTGCCAAAGGTCAGGCAATCCATGTCCTCGGTGGCCGCGGCATAGACTTTGCCAGCCTTCACTAGGGCAGCACAGCTGGCCTCGGCCTCACTGGGCGCATCAAGGTACGGGACGCCCATGAGGCTCAGGAGATGCTTGCACTCATCATTATGTTGCTTGGTGACCTTTACCAGCCTCTTAGTAAACTTTTCCACCTCCTCCTCGTCCCCGGCGGCCTGAGCCTGCTGCAGCTGCTTCTCTGCCTCAGCCCGCCGCTCACCGCGTTTGGCCAGCTCACCTGACTTGAGCTGTGGCGGCTTGCCATCAAAGACATACACGGGCTTGATGCCGTTCTCCATCATGCGGATGGTGCGGTAGAACATGCCCATCAGGTGGCTGGTAGTCTCCCCCTCCTCATTCTGCAGCACATCCCCACCCTGGCGAACAGCAATCAGGAACTGATAAATGCTCATAGATGCATCAATAGCCACCTTGCGGCCAAAGTAGCTCTTGATGTCATTCTCCCGGATGGCACCAGGGGCCACATCAGCAATCAGTTTGGCCAGGCCTTGAATTCCCATAGCAATGCAGAGGAGCGACAGCTAAAAAAGGAAGGAGTAAAATAAGAAGAGGAGGATCAAGGGTTGTAACTGGTGCTATCTCACCAACTTCATGCCTTCAACTGAACAAACTGAGCACAACAAAAAGGACGCCAATTTGGGACCGCAGAGGATGAAAAGATGAACAAGACAAAGTCGCCATTCGCAAAAAAACTTACCGTCTAGCAAGGGAGTCCCCTCAATTAATACTAAGGCTTCCTGAGTATTGGGGGGAAAATTGGGTGTCAAGAGGAATAAGATCCTGCTGATGTCGACGGATTTACGGTTTCGTGGATAAGGCAGCAACAGGGCTTGCACGCGGTAAGGCCTACAAACTGACTGGGATCAAGGACCCTGCAAGTCCAGAGGAGAGTGCCTGGCCTGGCCTGAGGAGCCCAGGGATCGTAATGACAGAACCAAGCCCTGAAGGACAAGCAAATACTGGCTGAACAAAGACGACAACGAGATGACACAGGTACAAAAGCAACCATAATACAAGGCTGAATGTGCACAGTGGCAAAATAAACACGAGTTATCTATCTTCTTGCCAGTTCGTTGACAACTCATACGTTCCTCCTCTGTACTTTTTTGCCAGTCACCGAACATCCCCAAACTCATTTCTCTGGCTCCCCGCCTCTTAGCAGCTGTGATGGTCAGTTTTATGTGCCAACTTGGCTAGGCTAAGGCACCCGGTTATTTACTCTAACGCTAACCCAGGTGTTGCTGTGAAAGTTATTTTCTGACATCTATCACCAGTTGGCTTTATGCAAAGGAGATTACCCTCCATCATACGGGTGGGCCTCATTCACTCAGTTGGAAGGCCTTGGAAGCAAAAACTGAGGTTTCCCAAAGAAATTCTGCCTGAAGACCGCAGCATCAACTCCTGCATGAGTTTCTAAACCGAGCATTTCCAACCTTGCCAACCTCTACAATCACCTGAGCCAACTCCTTAAAATAAATCTTATATATGTCCATATCCTGTATCTTGTTTCCCTGGAGAATCCTGACTCGTACAGTAGCCCTGAAGAAGGACTGGCAAAGAACAACATATCTGAACGGGAGTTATGTGGCTTTCTCGTAACTGCTGCTGCTCGAGTCTCCCTTCAGTATCCCTCTCACCATCGACACTTCTACCATGATGTTGCTGGGAATTTTTAGTCTTTCCCTTTGTATCCTGTCTCCAACACTGAGTCTGAAATGTGAACTCCATGGCTCCTACCTGACCCTAGGTCCTGATCTAGGAGCCTGGCAGGCTATAGGCGCTCAGCACCATACTGCACTTCTGTGGTTCAGGCCCCTCCACGAGCACTTCCCAGGGCAGTGTTTCCCCAAACTACGGTCAGATCCAAACGACCCTCACAATTTTTTGCCACTTTCATCTAAAACCTGTACTTTCATTCACTATTTTCTTTAAATGAACACCATTGCTTTAAAAACTAAGGTAGGCTGAAAAAGAGAACTCCTCTTAAGCAGTAATGTCCGTGTCACATCCGTTATAAATGTGTTAAATGTGACTATTAAAAGGGATTTTTTGGGTGCCATTTAAAGTCATCGTGTGCCCGCTGGTGGTACGTGTCCAACACTTCAAGAACTATTACACTAGACATTTTTTTTTAAGACCTTTTCGTTGCTCCCACTTTTCACAGGCTTCTAAGGCGTAAGTGATGCTGCTACATGCCCCCTTCTACTTAAGTCCAAACACCTCAACCTGGCGTCAAGATCTTCCGTGCTTTGCCTCCCAACCTACCTTCAGTCTGGGGGCCAATGTCAAGGCTGGGACAAGGCCTGCCCTTTCTCACTGCTGCTCAGCCATGCCCTCCTCCCGCCATCCCCTAGCTCCTGCCATACACTGGGTCCTCGGAACCGTTCCTCCCGCAGAAGCCATTCGATCCTCTGGGTCCGGCCTCAGGCTGGCTGCTTTGCTAAAAGGCTTACCGAGGGCTCAGTGTCTGCTGGCCGGCCAGCCTCCCACAGCCCGCAACAGAGGGAGGTGGGAAAGGGGTCTAAACTAGTGAAGTCTCCAAAATGTTTCCCATCCAGGATCTTGGTCGAAATACACAACGGCCCCCTAAGGTGGAAGCTATTTCCCTCCTTCCACAAATGAACCAAGACTCTCGGAGGTTAGGCGACCGGTCCAAGCGGAAAGGTGGCGGGCCCGCGCTCTGGTCTGCGCCCCGCGCGCGGCAGACGGTCCCCCACAGCAACCAGCGCGAGGCGGACCCCGCCGCCCTCGGAGACGCTTCCTTCCCATGGGGTCTCACCTGGCCTTTGTGGCGCGAGGCCTCGACAGCTAGCGCTCGTCCGGTGCTACCCAGGACTGTGCTCAACCCCGCACCCTCCTCAGCTCAGCCGCGGATCCCGTCCCGCTCCGCCGCCTTCCAAAGCCCGCGCTCCCGTTACGTGACCCGACGCCGCGCACAGCCTCCTGGGAAGTGTGGTGCAGGCCCCGACCCCCTCGGCCAGTTCCCCTTGTGGCAAACAGTCCCGCCGGGGAGAACGAGCCCTCTCAGCGGCTCTGCCCTACCCTTCTCCATCGCTTGCCCCAGCCCCACATTATGCGCCCACAGGTCCCAGCCCCCGTTACCCCTGAACCCACAGGACTACAAATCCCACAATGCCACTCGCGCGGGCGCACTTCCTCTTCCGGCCGAACAGGGCCCCTGCTCCTGCCGACGTGTTATTCCGGTGGCGGATCGGCGGATGACCCTGTGCCTGACAAAATGGTGAGGGGGTTGAGGGGCGGTCCGGACAGGCCTGTGGGGCGCCCTTGGGGCCCGTTCCACACCCCCTTTCTCTCGCGAAGGCCTCAGACGCCCGAGATCCAGACAGCTGGAGGCTCCTGTATCTTCTGGCTTGGGCTAAGGGGTGGGAAGGGAAGCCCCTTGCCCTGGACTCGTTCGGCTGAGGTTTTGATCTCGCGACTTTTAAGGGGTGAGGCGTGTGAGGTGCATTTTTAATACCTTGAGCTTTTATCTCTGTTACCTGTGATTAAGGTGTTATCTCTGTTTGGAAAGTTCTACCTCCTGCTGAACTCCTACTCATCCTGCAAGGCCCAGGGCGGATGTCACCTTCTTGGTGAAGCACATCCAAGTCTCTCAGGCACTCGGCCGCTCTCTCCTGGGAGCTCCCACAACCTCTGTACAGACCTCTTGCCACATGTCATGGACTTCTTTGTTATCTGCCACGCCTCCTAGTGACCACCGTCTGACGCGCATCTAGCTCTGGGATGATGTCTATTCATCTTTGTATTCCCAGCGCCAAACACAGGGCCTGCAATTGGAGGCCGAATAAATGGCAGCGATTGTCTTTCTCATTTGGGGGTGGGGGGGGGCATACATGTTTACTGAATTGAATTCCAGTGTCTCTTAGAACAATGGGGTCAATTTATTTCTCTAGAGTTGTTATGTTCTGGACTTTAGGAGCGTTGGCTAGTGAGTGACAATGGAAGTCAACATTTGTACAGAACTTTAGGTTTACGGCCCTGCTTCACAAGCATTATCTCATAATCTTCCCTGTAAGCTTGGGAAGGAAACAAACACCTTTTGAAGGACTACTCTATGCCAGGAAGTGAGCTAGATGCTTTGACGTTGGTCATCTTTCTTAAATCATATATCAACTCTGTGAGTGGTGTTATTATAACTACTTTACTGAGAGTCCTGTTATTCAGTAGAGCCAGATTATTAACTGAAGTCTTTGGCCAGTAGATTCTGTAATAGCATAGTGTGAAGAATACAGATAGAGTAGTTGAATTTGGGTCCTGGCCCAGGCTCTGAATTACAGCAGGATTCTGAGCTTGGTGTCTACAGACGTGGCTCCTAAAATTATAGGCAAACTTTTTCTTGCCTGTGGTTTACCCTGGGGAGGATCCATACTTTTTATCACATTTTTTTCATAGTCATCAGTGGTCTCAAAAAATGTTAGGGGCCACTGGTCGATAGCTAATCAGTCACCTTCTGTGTCAGCCTCAGACTCTCAGCTGCCCTTCTTGTCTCATGTTGAAAAAGCAAAGCATCACCTTAGTTTAAAATGTCATTGTTGTCACTTCCAAATGGAATCGCTTGATGCTGGAAATACAGACTTCCATATTTCCCAGGCTGAAACAGACCTTTAACAGTCCTAGAAGAAGGGGGCTCCTTGATGACCTCACACCCTCCCTCAGGTTGAAGTCCTGCGATTCTTTGATAGCTCTGATCTCATGCCCTCCCCTAGGAGCTCGAGGCCATGAGCAGATACACCAGCCCAGTGAACCCTGCTGTCTTCCCCCATCTGACCGTGGTGCTCTTGGCAATTGGCATGTTCTTTACTGCCTGGTTCTTCGTGTATCCTTTTACTGAGCAGCCAGTGGGCCAGAGTTAGCAATGTGGGAAACCGAGGGAGAAACCATGCTGGGTACATGCACCCTGCCGGTTTTGCTCTGGTGTGGGGGTAGGGGGAAGGTAAGGAGGTTGAAGAAAAGCTGTTGATGTCCAAGGTCAGGCCTTATTTCCCAAGTTCAGGGGAGCTCAGTTTGCTCTTCAGATTTCCAGGATAGTGAACAGAAGGCCTGGCTGGACTGGAGGTTGGGGATAGGGGATCTGAAGTTGGAAAAGTGGTAAAAGAAGGGTCTGCTCAGGCGGCAGGAGATCTGAGGGCTAGTGCCAGTTCCACTGTTCACTAGCTGTGTGACCTGGAACAAATGACCTAACCCCTCTGGGCCTGATTTTCTTCACGGGCGATTGAGGGCTGGTATGGAGCAACAGAGTCCAGGGCATCTCTCCAGCTGCTCTTCCTGGCGACACTTAGCCAGGCAAGCTTTCTAGAAAGCCCTCACCCTGTACCTTTTTCCCAGAGCTGCACTGGCCAGGCTTCCTGTCCTATGCAGTCCATCCCTTTGCTTCTCCTTAATCACCCTCCAGTTATGAGGTTACCTCCACCAAGTACACTCGGGATATCTACAAAGAGCTCCTCATCTCCTTGGTGGCCTCGCTCTTCATGGGCTTTGGAGTCCTCTTCCTCCTGCTCTGGGTTGGCATCTACGTATGAGCTTCCAAAGGGTAAGAGCTGTGACAGGGTGGGCACTAGAGAAGCTTCCCGCATCCCCATCAGCAGGGTCCTCAGGCCTGTGCAACACTTTGGTTAGTGGTGACAGACTCAGCAGAGTGGAGAGGGACACCAGACACGTGTGGGGATCTGTGACCTACATTGTCATTCTAAGTTCTGCACACTGCCCAGGGCCTTGATCGGGCTCTGGGATATACTTCATAGGGCTGTGGGCGCAGTCTTCCCGTGTTCTACATTTGCGTTCTTACACACCATACACCACTGACCTAGAGTGGCCGCTGCGGAATGAATTAGAAGGGGGTCAGAATCTGGGACTTAGAACTTGCTGCAAGCCATACCATCGTGGTTAGTTTGACTGTTTGCAGTCATTAAAATCTTGACAGTGATGAAGAAAAACCCGGAAACCCTTGCTGCAGATAATCCACTGAACAGGTCACTGAGAATCGGTTTTGGTGGCTCAGCTTCAGAGTAGTGTGCCCCTCAGCCCTTGCCCCAGGAGCACAGGGTCCAGTGAGAAAAGGGGGTGGAAAGAAGGGTCATCGGTCTCATTTTGATACCCCCTCTCCTCTTTCAGGTTCCAACCAGGCGGCTTCTCTGAATTCCTGCTTTTGTAAATTAATTTTTTTTACTGTTGCTGGAGTGTCCCACCTGCTGCTACCAATAAAGGCAGACGCGTGACGCTCCCGTCTGGCGCCCATTCCGCAGGGGTGGGGTGGTGGTGGAGTGGCGCCGGGACCTATGTGACTTCCCTGGTCCCACCCCTTCCCATTTTTCTTCTGCCTTTCAGATCGTTCCTGCTGCCGGGAAGCCCTACTCTCTCTCTACCTGTGAGGGGTGAGGCGGGTATGCGAGGGGTGTCTGTCCTTGGAATTTAAAGCTCTGGGGATAGGAGGGGGCCAGGCCTATCCTCTTCTGTGTTTTTTAGAGCAGACTTCTCTGGGAACCCACACCAATCAAGTCTGCCCTGAGCCAGTCCCATCCTCTAAGTGTGGCCACCATTCTGTGTGCTGGGGACCTTCACAAGGCTCAGCTTGTCCCCAGAGGAGGTTTACCCTAGGGTGACTCCTTTAACCCAGGTGGGGCCGCAGTAGGTCCATGGGATGTGGCTCGGGGAGGGGGCTGCTGATCCTGTTCCCAAGCCTAGCACGAAGCTAAGGAGGGTAATGGGATACAAGGCATCCATCTGGCTCAGGAACCCCAGAGACTCCAGTTGGTCTCAGCCCCACAGGCGACTCATCTCCCACCACAACAGTCTCAAGAAGAGATGGGGAGGCAAGGTCAGATACAAAGCCATATTTTTACATTTATTTATATACGTATATTTACTTCAGAAGAAAAGAACAGGGACAGGAAGCAAGCAGGCCCAGGGCTGCTTCCCTCGGCCCACTCCAGAGTCAGAGTTGGTACACGATAAATACGAGTCAGCACTCAGGGACAGGAACTGGGAGTTAACTGGGAGGGAGGGGCGCTCTATGCACATGCAGGCTTTTACTGGGGGGGGTACAATATGGGCAGAGGGACTTGTGCATTGAGAGGCCCTATGTACAGCTTGAAGCTTGGGGGAGATTAGCCCAGTGGCTATAGGAATAAATGCCAAAGGGGAGAGAGGAAGGGAGGGATGGCTGCTGGACCCCACGGAGGGAATGGAGCCAAGACACCCACTTACCAGTGCCAGCCGGGCAGCTGTCAGCCTCCAGCAGGTGACCCACTCCCCTTCCCTGAAGCCCTTTTACCTTCATGGGCTTAAGGCAACTTTGGTCCAAGGTTGACCCCCCATCCTGCCCAAGCAGCTTGGAGCCCCAGCTTGGCCCCAATCCTTGCACCGAGGACCCCTCCTCAGGCATGGAAACAGCCAGCTGCTAACCAGATTGGGGCTATGCTGTGTCCAGAAGGACTCCAGGGGGCAGTGGAGGGTCACTTTCCAGTTAAGGACTGAGGGGCCACAGTCCAAGGACAGGCACCCTCACTGAGGAAGCCCCAGTGGGGCTCAGCAGTTTTAAGGCATTTCGGGAGAGTTCCCCCCAGTTTTGGGGGGGAGAGAACAGAGTAGTCCTAAGTAAGGCCTGGCCCCCTGCATGGTGTGGGGAGCCATGTAATTCCTACCTCAGAAGGAGGGAGTGGAGCCACACTGGGGAGAGAGCTGGGAGACAGGGTATCCCTATCCCCCAATTCCCCTGAGGATAAGTGCTTTGAGACCCAGGGCAGAAGGGGGCCCGCACTTCACAGGCTTCTTCAGGATTTCAGCTCCCCACAGAAAGGCCTCCCATTCACAGCTGAGAATGATAGGTCAGAGAGGGGTAAGGCCTGGTGTCCAGAGAGGTGGCAGAGTACCACAGGGCAGGGATGGCAATTCCTGTCCCCCTTATGAACCCGTGTAGACGTGGCTCAATGATTTCCACGCTCCCGTGAGCCTGAGTGTGGCCTCAGAACGCTCCAGGCTCCCACTAAGAACCGTTACTTTCACATTGGCACTTGGGTTAAGACTTCTTGGGTAACACGAGCCCACTGCTCCACCTCTGGGAGGAGAGGGCGGAGATGGAGCCTCCTGCCTGGCGTCGGTCTGTCCAGTTGGCTAGCTGAGCCCAACATGGGAACCCTTGATTTGGGGAGACAAGGTCGCTGGCAGACAAGGGAGGAGGGAGAAGCCAGAGTCTTAGTGGTCGGGAGTGGGATGGGTGTCTCAAGCTTCCCTAGGATGGAGCCAGGGCCCTGTCTCTAAGTGTCTCCCCAGGGCTCTGCACTTCTCTGGCCTTTCCACCTCCAGCCTTCCACCCCTGCCCTGGCTTAAGTGCATTTTAGTAATTACTTCATTAATAACAGCAAAAGCTATTTGTCTCCACGCACCAGCCAAGACCAGCCTGCTGCCCTGCAGGGATTCCTGCTCCTCTGCTCAGAGAATGAGGGGTCACCGATACCGTTGCAAGCCCTGGAGCCTGGGGGGGGGGGGGAGGTCACGGGGAACCTCCCTTCCAGGATACTCCAGGTTCAAGGGTCCAAGGCTGACCCGGCCCCCTGGCCCCCCGACTGGTTCGGCCAGGCACTAAGTGTACAGAAGGCACAGGTCTGTCCAACCCATCCAGGGCTGGCTTCAGCGGCCCTGGGAGCTCTTGGGAGCCAGTGCTCCCAGGGAGAAGAGACCTCCTGGACCACACTTAAAGCTTAAAAGTCCCAAGTCCAGCGTAACAGTCAAACCCCAAAGAGTCCACCACTTTGCCACCCCCCAGCCAGCAGCTTCGAGGGGGAGGGCTGGGTACTCGCCGCTGACTCGTGGATCCAGCCAAGTCTTTTAGGGCTCCAGCCAAGTCCCTGGCTGACATCAAAGGCAGCAGGTCCCCACTCCAAAAGAGAGGTGGCTCGCAGTCTCAAAAGGGGAGAGTGGTGGGAGCATAGGCTCTGGACAATCACAGGCTTACCCTTGCCTCCAGGGCCCCTGCAGCCAGCCCTCCAACCACCGTATCTGGACAGATACGAAGTGGTCCTGTCCTGGCCCCCGGCGGTCTCCCTGGCTCCCCCTGTGGTGTGTGAGGGGCAGCCGGCAGGAACAGCAACTCCAGTGTGAGGACTTCCAGTTTCCCCAGTCGTGGGGAGGGCCAAGCCCCGTTCAGTCTCTCCAAGGGAGTGCCAGTGAACAAGAGAGCTGGCGGGTGGCAGGCTCCAGTGTAACACCACCGCGTCCAGTGTGGAAGGAGCACGCGGGGCCCCGGGCCTGGCTGTGGTGCCGCCTCGGGGAAGGCAGCTCAGTCACACAGGCGGTAGAAATGGAAGTAGTAGTCTGTGGCCAGCCGGATCGGGGCCTCCGCGCTGCAGTTGGCCTGACCCTGGGTCGGGGGTGGGGTCAGCAGGAACAGGTGAGGTGGCTCTGGGGGCGCAGGGCAGGAAGCACTCCTCCTCCCCCCGCCATATCACCTGACACTGCACCACAGGTCTTGCCATATGCTCTGGGAGCCCCCCCCCCCCACATACTTTCCCCAAGCCCCACACTTGAGATGCAGGTGCCCGGACCTCTGGGGACAGACGGGGTGCCTGTACTCACCAGCAGTGCCACCCGGAAGTGGTAGGTGAATTCTCGGAAAGACAGGATAGTTACTGGCCACTGGTGGGAAGTGCCCTGGAGAGAGAGGAGAGGGTGGGGTGAAGACAGCCCCCTGGCCCTATCCCAACCAGCAGCCCTGAGCAGGGTCATTGCAGCCCTGGGCTCCAAGGCAGGTGTTCTGGAGGCTAAAGTCGGAGCTGGGAAGAGAGAAGGGAGGGAGCATGTTCTGCTTTGGGGAGCGGTGGCCGCCACCCTTTACACAGACTCTGAGCCAGGCACCCACAAGTCCCTAGCCATCCTCCCCTGGTCCCTGCCTTGCTGTCTCTTGCTGCTTTTCCTCCCCGTTATACTCCAGGCACATTGGAGTATCTCATGAACCCCATCCTCACTCCAACCCGATGAGGCCATGCGGCTTATAGATGAGGGAGCTGAGCTGTTGCCTGAAATCGCGGGGCAGAGCGGGGATGGACACACAGGGCCCCCTGCTGTGGTGCTCTCTCCCTTGCAGGGGAGCCTGAGGCCCACCTTCAGACGGCTTCCCGTGTCCCAGCTGAGGCTCTGGCTTGGCCTCCCGCTCTGAGCTCCACATGCTGTGAGCAGCTGGCTGGGCTCTCCCTCTACTCCCGTGCTCACCCACTCGGCCTCCTCTCAGGTTATTTTCTGCACATCTTTTCTCCCCAGCTAGCAAGTGCATGTTCCAAGGCCTGGGTCCACCCCCCCCATCTCCCCACAGCTGGGCCCAGCACAGGGCCTGGGACAGAGGGACCCCCATATGTTTTTGTTGAATAAAATGAATTGGTGAGAAGAAACTCCCTTCACTTGGGCGGAGAGTCACAACTCTGGGTCCCATGGGGGTCACGTGGCCAGTGAGGAACAGGACAAGGAAAGGGTGATGGTCATTTGGTTGTCAGAGCAGGAGGCAGGCCTCTACAGGGCAGGCTGAGGGAGCTTCCAAACTGGAGGACCAATCATGCCGCCGCGCCGCCCCGCATGAGTTTGAGGACCCGGCTCCTTCCTGGTTCCCGACTCCTAGCCGCCTGCCACGTGTCCAGCTCTGCCAGGAGGCCACGCGTTCCCTGGCCTCCAAACCCGTGCACGTGCTGTTCTACTCCTGGGACACTGTCCTGTCCAGCTGACCCGAATCCTGCTGCAGGTTTCGTCTTCATTCAACAGGACTTTAGGGTGGCTTTTCTGACCCCGAGCACACAGAAGGTTAGCTCTCCCTGCCAAGGACTCCTAGAATGCCCTCCACATCCCCACCACTGCGTTCATCCCAGGATAGTCCTGGTGGGACGGTTTTCTTCCCAGGGGCTCTTGGCAGGGCAGGGCCAGGGATGGGACGGAGCAAGGACAGGGCCCGGAGACACTCTGCAGTGAGCCCAGAGGCCCAGGGCCTAAAGGGTCCCTTGTGGAGATGCCTTCACTGACTCCCAGCTCCTTCTCTTCACTTGTTTGGGGGTCCAGCTGTGCCAGGGAAGCAGCAGCTCTGGGGTCTGACTGGCCCACAGCTTCCCAGTCGCCTCCTACCTGGGTGTCCTGGTAGGTGTGCAGGCTCTGTGGGAGGCCCCCCTCCTCACACGGCTCCTCCTTTGACACCAGGCTGCACAGCGCCACAGACACGGGAGACGAAGAGCTGGGGGGAGGCCCAATTAACGCAGAAATGGGGTTCCGAGTTCCTCCACCCCACCCTGCCCCCCGCCAGCCCTCCACAAGACCCCCCACCCCGCTGAAATAAGCCACAATTCCTCACACAGCCTGAAAATGACGCCTACTAGTCAGGCCCTAGACAGCCCTTTCCCATCTACCGTCCCACATGCTCTTCACACCCAGGAGGCAACAGCAGTTTCTAGATAAGGAGCTGAAGCCCAGAGACTGCCAGGGTTGCCCAGCCAGTCAAGCACAGAGCAAGGGATACAGCTAGCGTCCCCCCTCAGACCCCTTCCCCCAGCTGCCGAGGACCGCTGTGTCTGTCCATGCCCCCGTGCCACACTCACTTCATCTGCAGGGTCAAGCTGAGGTGCAGCGGGGTGCTGCTGCTGACAGGGATGTGGTAGGTGAAGTTGCCAGGCCTGAAAGGGCAAAAGTGGCTCCTTAGCCCAAGGCAACCCTGCTGAAGCCCCTTGCCTGGACACCCCCGCCCCCAGTCTGTACTGGAGCCTGTGGAAAGGGGCTGCCCCCCCTTGGGGTGGGGGGAGGGTGACGACATCTGGGCATCTTACTGCTTGGGCTCATGTCACCCGAGGGGATCTGTCTTTGGGGTGAAGGGAGGGAGCCAGGCCCACCTGCAGGCACCCCCTGGAGCGCAGTACTGGGAAGTGATGGGCATTGAAGTCTCCAGCACCTGGATGGAGGTCAGGGAGGGCACTGGGTCTGCAAGGAGAGAAGCTGTGGGGGCAGGGAGGAGGGTGACAAGGCAGGATACAAATAAGAAGCAGCCAAGCCGCTCCTTGCAAGGCTCGCATTCAGTCACTCACACCTTAGTATAAATAAGTTTCAGATTACTCTTTCCAGACCCCCATAATGGTCAGGGTCACACCACCCTCTTCCCCAGCAGCACTACGGAGAGCCGCTTCCCATGAGCCTGAGGTCTGCCTCCTTGACAGAACCTGAACACCAGGAGCTGGGATGGGTCTTCCATATCCCTTGCTAGGGGCTTCTAGTAGCCCACAAGCAGTTCTTTGTTCCTGACTGCACACATCTCTTCTCCACATTCAGTTCAGCGGCATCAACTTGGTAGCTTGAAGTCGGCCATGGTGGGAGTATTCACAAATCAGGGCCTTTTTTTCCCCCAAGGGCCAATTGTTAGACACCTACCAGCACCCCACTCGTGAGGGCTTGTGGCTTTCTGTGTTTGAACCCACCACAGACTGACTGGCTGGGTAGGGGTGGGACTGAAGTGTGACATGGCAGCCCTTCCTGGTCATCTCCGGGCTGGCTAGCGCCTGACCGCCCCCCCCCCCCGCCCCCACCTAGGAAGCGGAAGCTGGGGCCATGGAACATCTGCTGGACCTGGCACATTTTCAGCTCCATGAGGCACAACCCAGGCACACAAGGACCCCCGGAGGACCCCATGTCCTTGGGGTCACGGACAGATACCAGATACAGACAAGATGGAAGGTACCCTTCTCATATCTCTTCTGGGCAAACTCCAGTGGTCGTTCAGAGACTCAGCTCCAATGTCACCTCCTCCAGAGAGGCCTTCCTGATCACCTCCCCACCTCAGCCTGGACGAAGTGCCCTCCCCAGTCACCAGGCTGCCTGCACATCTCCTCAGAGCCCCATCACGCTACCACACTGCTGTGTTCTCAGGTCTCTGAGCAATTCGGAGTTAGACCGTGCCCGTCTTCGTCACCCCCAGTACCCTGTGCAGAGCCAGCCACAGAGCAGCAGCCCCGGAAACCGCTGGCCAGTGAGCAGCTGCCCTGTGGGGTTTCCCTATCACTTTGAACTTCAACCTCAGCAAGTCACGGTTTCTAAGCTTTTTTTTTTTCAGCCGCAAAACCCATCAAATGAAAGCTGGTAAGGAGGCCCAGAATCTAGGGCAGAGCCACTTGGCTGAAGCCCTGAAGGCTCCTGGCCTCCTCGGCGAGCTCTGGGGCCCTGGCATCAGGCAGACGTGGAATGGAATTCCAGCTCTGCCACTGCCCGGCCACACGACCCGTCTCCGTCTCCCCATCTGAACTACGGGAATGATCCCTTCCCGTAGAAAGTGTGAGCACTGACTGAGGCGAGCGACATAAGGCTGCTGGCCTGACGGCCGGGACTTCACAATGCCCAGCAGAGGTCTGTGGACTGAAGGTCCTGCACCAGGCCTTCCGGTGACTGGGCTGAGATGCACCCTGGCCAGCGAGCCTTGCTGGCTGAGAAGTTGGGGGGCGGGTAGGGCAAGTACCTGGCTGGCCCCGGGCCTGAGTGGGCTGAGCAGGGCTCAGGCCAGGCTGGGCGGCCCCTCGGCGGGTCCGGCCATGGAGACCAAGGCTGGGGCTGTTCTTGGCTTTGCCCTGCCCTCCGGGGAAGGGGACCGCAGGGCTGGCCAGAGGCTCTGAGCTCTTTGGATGCTTGGAGTGGCCAATCCCATTGGCTGACAGGCTCCAGGACTTGGCTCTGATGTTGGTGACGGGCAGCAAGGCCATCTGGCTGGGCCCTGTAGAATGAGGAATAGGCTGAGAAGAGGGAACTGGCTGCCTCCTGTCCAGCTCTCTCTAGGACTTCACCAGACTCTGGGTGACCCCCCTCTGTCTCTTTGTCCCCTCAGGGAGACCCACCAATCTTTCTCCAAAGCCTCATTCTAGGCTCCGGGATACCCTCCCCCCAAAGAGTCTTTGGGGCCTTTCTCTGGACTCACATAAAATCCCTGGACCCGAGATAGCCATACCTGAGCGGTTGGTGGAGGGGCTGGGACTGGGGCTGAGGCCGTGGCCAGGGTTAAAGCTGGGGCCAAGACTAGGGGCAGCGGTAGGGCTGGGGGTAGGTGAGGAGCAGCAGACGACAGGGCAAGGGTGGCTGGAGCACAGGTCCAAGGTGGGGATGACCGGACCTGGGGCCGAGCTGGTCAGGCCGGTGGTCACTGAGGAAGCCAGAGGCTGCGTGAGCTAGAGGCGGGCAGCTGAGCCCCCTCCCAGAACACAGTCCCCTTCCCCCCATGCCCACCCTCCAGACCCACTGCAGGCACGCACCCAGCAGCAAAGAGGGCGGTGTGCCTGGCAGCCCAGTGGTCACGGGGGACTGTCGGAGCTGGGTGGTCCCGAAGCTCTGGCTGGACCTGCTGGGGAGGGGTGGGCTGAGCTCAGAGGGACTGCGACAGCCTGGACAGGGAGGCCGGGAGTCCCAGAGAAGCGGGAGGGACAGGAGGAGGTGGACCGGGATGGCGGAAAAGAGGCAGGGAGCAGGGTGGCAGGAGCCAGAGGTAGGAGGGAGGGGGCTTGGTCCAGACACGTACCATGGGCACATGGCCTCACTCCCCCCAGGGTGTTGGGGCCGGAGCAGGGCCAGAAGACAGGAAGTGGACACACCAAAAGAGCTAAGGGGCGGCAGAGAGGAAAAGGAGGGGGGACAGGTGCAGGGGAGGAGAGAGAGAAAAGACACGGTCAGAGATAGCCCCGGAGCTGAGGTGACAGTGGGCAGACAGAGCCCAGGGTCCCACCCTGGCCCTTCTCCCCGATTCCCCATTCCATCCTGGGCCCCTCAGATGCCCCCTGACTCACAGAGGCCCAGCTACCTCAAGGAGCACTGAGTAGAAACATGGGCTTCAGCGGGGACTGCGAACTGGCTACCCCTCCTCCAGGGAGACCTCCCCACCCACCCCTGCAAGCCTGGGCAAGCTGAAAGCCTAAGGCGCGGTCCCCTTTGGAGGAAGCAGCTTCCACACTCCTCTGCCCCTGGGCTGCCCACCAAAGCCCCGCCTGTCCTGGCAGCTTGGCTGGCAGCCAGGCCTCCAGGGACATACCCATCAGTTTCTACCAGGTCCTCCTCGGTGCGCAGGCTCAGCACGTACAGTGTGGACATGGACACCACGCTGGGAGCCACAAAAAAGGGCCACTATTAGAGCTGGAGCCACGGTCCCGGCCCTCTCTCTAGGGAAGGGTCCGTGGCCCTTGGCTCCAGGGGCCGGGCTTGCGAATGAATGATGCCTCTCAATGGGTCTCCCCAGCCCCAGGGGCATGGGACAGAAGGAGGCAGCCCACTTCCTTCCCCGAGACCTCAGCCAGGTCTCATCTCCCAGCCACATCTTCCTCTTCCTCCAGGCCTGGGCCCAAGGGCAGCTCCACTTCCTCAGCCAGCCTCCCCTGGAGCCCGGGGCACAAGTTACCTGAAGGCCATGACCACCACCAGGGCAATGATGGTTCCCTGCAGGAAGCGCTGGCTGATGCAGGCCTGGTCTGGGACCACAGAGGACGACTGAGGACCGAGAGGAAAAGGGGAAGAAGCAGAAAAGGGCCAGACTTAGGGAACCCACGGTGTCACTTGGTGTGGGCTCTGCTGGAGGTAGGGGTGCTAAGGTCTACTCATCCCTACAGTGGGGGGCAGAGGGGTGGATAGAGGGAGAGGAAGGAGAAACGGGGCCAGAGAGCTAGAGAGCTGGGGGGAGAGAGGAGCCCTCGCAGTCAAGAGAGCCTGGAGAGGGAGGGCCCAGTCCACCCTGCCTCCCACCCGTGTCCACCCTCACCTTGCTGGCCACCTTGGGGGGCCTCTTCTTGTGGGGGACACTGCCCGCCCGGCTGAACTGGCTCCCTGCATGGCTGCAGCGAGAAGGCCAGGGTCAGAGGTGCCTCTGGGAAGGGGGTCTTGCCCCTGCCTGGCCCACACCCCCACCTGAAGGCGCCCGAGCTGCCCGTGGACTTGAGGCTGTCCAGCCGCCGCAGTTTGGCCAGCTTGTGGCTCCAGCGCTCCAGCTCGTCAATGCGCGTCTCCAGGTTGTCCGTCAACTTGCACAGCTCCTTCACGGCACCCACGTTCTCCATGAAGATGCGCTCCTGCCGCGGGCGATGGGCGCCGTCAGCCCCCAGGAGCCCTGGGCTACCGAGAGCAGCAGGGGAGCCCCACGACCCACGGCCACATGCAGGCCCTCCAAGCTTCCCTCCCCAGGCCGGCCCCAGCTCCACCCCCAACTCCCTGTGCCTGCCTGCGAACAGCACCCCCACCTCTCCACCGCTGCTCCGGCCAGAACGGCCCTTCCCACCCCTGTCAGAACACCGTCTCTCAGAGGCTCCCAGCCTCTCATCTGAGGAACGTGGTGTCTCACGCTTTGCTCCTTACTATTCAGCCGAGACCAAAACATATAGCTTCATCCTCACCATAAGCCATGTTTGAGCCTTGCCACTGCCACCTGAGAAGGGCTTGGCAGTGACTATCTTTAGCCCCCTTTCTAAGGGGAGGACAATGACCCCCAGTGGGCTTCCTCTCACTGTGGACCACGCAGCCGAGTCCCCAGCTGGCCCTTGAACGCTCACACCCTTCCCTGGGGGGTGGGGAGGGGGCTCTGGACGCTGCATGAGAGAAGACTGGGCTGCCCCCACCCCCTGCACTCAGCGCTCCCAGTCTCGAAGTGGGAGATGAACTCCCTCCAGCTGGCCCACCCCCTGCGTTTGGGCTCCCCCAGTCCTCCCACCCTGCAGACCTTGTTCACCACCAAGAAGTTCTCTATGGTTTTCCCATTGGCAAAGACCACATCTCCAGTGTCCTTCACGGCCTCGGGCAGGATCTCCTTCACTTCCTGGGCGATGACACCTGGGGAGTTGGGTGGGGAAGTGGGGTGGAGAACGCCCACAGCACCATCATGTAAGGAGGCGGCCGGTTTGAGGAGGGTGAAATTCTGGGGGCTAGAGATTTGGGATCCAAGGCGTCCTGCACCAGGGGGCTCCGTGGGACAAGTGTTCAGAAGGTTGCAATTCTGGGGCTCAGGTGTGGGGTTCCCCCGCCTGGGGCAAGGGTGGATTCCTGGGAGGAAGGATCCCAGTGGAAGCGGGCAGAGATAAAGGCAGGATTCACCTAAGGAGCCAAGGATCCCCGGACCACAATTCCCGGACTTCCAGTGTCAAGGGGGGACCCACCCGGCACCGGGGAGGCCCGATTTTCCAAGGGCTGAGGGGTGGGGCTTCTAGAGGGCAGGATTCCTTGGGTAGGAGTTCCAGGAGTCAAGGAGAGGGGTTCCTGGGAGTGGGGTTTCCAGCGATCTGGGACGGGGGCGGGGTGACTGAGGACCGAGGTTGTCGGGTTCCCGGGCCCCAGCCCCAGTCCGCGCAGGCCGGTCCCTACCCGTCTCTGGCGCCGTGGCCTCGATGCCCGCCGTGGCTGCAAACTCCGGCTTGTATCTGTAGTGCACCAGCCGCATGCGCGAGATCCTCTTCAGCTGCTCCGTGGTGTCCACCTGCACCGGAACCAGCACCGAGACTGAACCCCTCCCCTCCCGGGCCCATCCGAGGTGAACCCCGGAGCTCAAGAGGGCGGCAGCCCAGGCTCTGCAGCGTGGTGGGGAGACCCGGCAGCACCAGGGTCGAGCGATGCACGAATCTAGGGCCTGCCTCCCTCACCTCCTTCCCCTGCCACCAGGCCCTTCCACCTGGCCCCGCCCCTCCACGAGCCCCGCCCCCACAAGCCATCCGCCC
This sequence comes from Ursus maritimus, assembly GCF_017311325.1. Taxonomy (NCBI): domain Eukaryota; kingdom Metazoa; phylum Chordata; class Mammalia; order Carnivora; family Ursidae; genus Ursus; species Ursus maritimus. Next base: position 37,485,695 of record NW_024424786.1, on the reverse strand, counting down.
CTCGCGGCCCCACCCGGCCACCCGCGCTTCTCGCGGGTAAGTCAGCTCTCCCCGCCCCACGGTCCCGCCCAGAGCCCAGAGCCCCGCCCCCACCTCCTGCACGTGCTCCTTGGCCCGCAGGTCCGAGGGGTGCATAAGCGAGCCCATGACCTTGACGTTGCCGTGCACCACCAGCGCCTCGTCAGGCCGGTCCGTGTTGATGCCCACACGGCCATGGTGGAAGACCGTGTCGGGCACCTGCGCCCGCTGCCACAGCACGTCGCTGTCACTCTCAAACTGGCCCGGGTTGGAAGCCTAGCACAAGTTGGGGGGAAGGGGTTGGATCAGTCTCAGGGGACGGGGGACCTGCAGTGCCCTGGCCAAAGGGGAAATCCTGCAGCCACCCCTCCAGCTCCAGGCAGGGATCCTCACCCCACCATGCCCAACTTCAACTGTCCCTCCCACTGTGGCCCCTTTCAGTCACTTGTGGGATCTCAGAAGGCTACCCAGGTCTTGTCCACCTCCACCCCTGTGAAGGAGACACTGGCTCAGAGTGTGGGAACTTGCCCAAAGCCACCCAGCTAGGGCCTAGCAGGATCAGCACTCTAGCTCCTGACTCCCCAGAACCCCAGGATTTTTCCTGGCTGCTGTTTCTCCCAGCTCTGGGGAGGACCCTTGATCCCTTGGGAGGAGGTAGCCCTCACCCTCACGATGATGCGCTCTGAGATCTGGGCAGCCAGCGTGTAGTTCTGGTTCTGCGCATGGGCCTGGAGGGCCACCACCAGCATGAAGTACCTGGGGCGCACAGGGGTTTAGAGGCACCCAGGGTCCTGCCCCACCTGCCCCTGCCCGCCGGTCCCCCTTCCCATGTCCCATGTACACCCACCAGGCTCCCAGCACCCCCCCGCGGCAAGAGGGCACGCACACCTCATCCTACAGAGGAGGAACCCGAGTCTCCACTAGGGGGCAGAAATTCCCCGGGGCCCACAGCTGGGACACCACAGAGCGGCTTATCTAGAAGCAGGGCTTCTGCTCTCTCAACCCTAAACCCAATAGCCTTAGGTGTGAGGCTCAGGTCTCTCTTCTGTAAAATGGGTCCGTGTGCAGCGGGTGCTGTCTTCCTGCCCCTCCTCCTCAGAAATGGAGGGCCCGCCGGGGCTGGGGTCCAGCCTGCTCACCTCTGGTCAGGGTTGGGTTTGCCCTTCTTGCGCATGTTGTTGGCTGTGGTCTCGCTGAAGTGCAGGCGCCCCACAGTCACCTTCGTGACCTGCTCAGGGGGCAGATTGACCCTGCAGAGGAGAGGCAGGGGACTCAGGAGGCAGGGAGGGGCCTCGAAGGGCCAGGGGCACAGTCGGGAATGTGCAGGAGGCAGATATGGTGGGTGCCTGCCTGGCCCCCTCAGCTCCCAAGCCAGCTCCAGGTCCAGCCCTCCCAGGAACCTCCCCCCGCCAGGGTCAGACACTTACGTGACAGGGTTAAAGGGCCGCTTGCTCCGGTCTGACTGTGACTGCTCGATGTTGATGGACTGGTTCAGGGCCTCCAGCTGGGGAGAAGCAGAGGCCGGTGACCCGTCAGGGCCGAGGTCCCTGGCTGGGTCTGCCTCCCTTTAGCCGCTCAGCCCCAGACTGGCCCAGCCAGAGCTCCCCCAGAAGTGGAGGCGTGGCCCTCCCCCTCAATGAGGGCATAGTCACATCACTCTCCCAGCTCCGCATGCACCCACTCACGCATTCCGCGGACACACGGCCCCCACATTCCCACCCACACACACCCCCGCCTCCGCACACATCTCCCAAGCTGACCTCCATAAACACCCACTCCCACCCACACCCACGTCCCCGCGGCCCCTCCGTGAGCAGCAGCTGACCCATGCCGAGGCACCAGGCCCAACTCCCCGCACCGAAGGAAACACACCCAGCCGCGCCACCAGGGAGCTCACAGGCTCCAAATCAACCGCTCTCCCCCAGGGGAAGAGCCTCAGGACAGGTGTCCCCAAGGACCCAGGACTGTAGCAGAGTCAACTCGAAGGCCCCGGAGCAGTTTGCCAGGAGAGGAGGGTTGGAATGGGCATTCTCGGGGTGTCCCAGAGCAAGGGAGCTGCCTCTGGAAAGCGGGGGCTGGGGATGGGCACAACTGGTCTGGGGCACAACAAATGGCAGGCCTGGAGGGAAGGGCTGGGTCCCAAAGGCCTCTGTGGGCTAAGCTCAGAAGTCAAGGCTTTGCTGGGAGGGCACCAGGAGCTCTGGAAGAATGACGATTGTCATGTCCACTGGTGTCTCAGGGAAAGCATGAGCTGGTGGCCGGCGTGGAAGTACTGTGGTCACTTAGACGAGGCGGGGGTATGGTCTGGTCCAGGGAGAGGCAGAAGGGAGAAGAGAGGGGAGAGGAACCGGGTGGGCAGTGCTCTAGGGGAACAGCCAGGCCTGGTGCATGATGAGGTGAGGGCAAGTGAACCCCTGGATTTATGGCTTAGGTAACCAGGGCCCTGGAGCCCTACTCCCTGAGTGGGGGGCCCCGGAGGAGGGGAAGGTTGACAGGGGGTTCATTTGGGGATGGTGAACTAAGGCAGCCGACAGAAGGGTCAGGAGAAGGGTGTGGGCTGGGGGTGTAGACTTGGGGTCCCCTGGCAAAGAAGGAATCAGGAAGCACAGCTGAGAAGGGGGCTGAGGAGGCTGACAGTTAGGGTGCAGGAACACTCACTTTGCCTTGGGGTCTTTCCTCTCCCTACACATTCCTGGCTTTCCTCCCCTCCCCTCCTCGCTGAGCCCCCAAACCTGCCTTCACTCCGTGCAGTTTCAGGTAGAAGCAGTCGAGCGGCTTGAGGCCTTCGGGCGTCTTGACGTACTTGGGCTCGCCCAGCATGCCGATGTACACTGTGACCTGGAAGTGGTTCTTCTTCTGGCACACGAACGCGTCGTCGCCCACCGAGAAGTTGAAGCCCTTGTCGGCGTCCACGCGGTAGGTGAGCATGGGCCTGGGGGCAGGTGAGGGTACTCACCAGAGGCCCCCCCACCAAAGCCAGGCCTGGAATGTCCCTCCCCCATGCCTGCGTTCCAAAGCGATGTCCTATCCGGTACCGCCCAGGATCCTCAGACCACTCATGGGGCTGCCCCCCACTTGTCAGAAATGGAAACAGAGTTCCCGGAAGGATTTGAGCTCAGGTCTGTCAACTCTTCAGCCAATATTCTTTCCTCTACGTGGCTAGGCCAGGTCCAGCCTGGCGATGGGGGAGGCAGGGCAAGACCCCTGAGGCCCACCAGAGGGGAGTGAACGCCTGAGGAGGGGGCTCGACCGCCCCTCATCACACTTGGCTCCTTCCCAGAGTGCCGCCTGAAGCCCCCTCCCTCACAGGAGATGCGGTGAGAGGGGGTGCGTCTGCAGAGCTTCACTGGCCTGACAGCTGGTTGCCATGGAAACGGTGGAACCAGGCGCCGGCTCGGCACTGGCCCAGCCCTGGCCCACTGGCTTGCTCAAGCCCCCAGAGTCGTCATTCCGACTGCTCCATCTGCCCAGGTGGGGAGAGGGGCACTCTGGGCAGTGCAGACTCAGCCACAGTTTACCCATCTGTTGCTTTGGGCAAGGATTCCAAGTATGGATCCTTTGGGGGACCTCCAGGTGGTGGGAAAGGGGGCAACTGTTAGCCCATGTTCACCCAGGTCCCCAGGCACAAGCAATGCCCCTGATGCCCAGGGCCTGCCTGGAGGAAGATGGGCAGAGAATGATTCCAAACTTGAGGGAAGGACCTGGGGGCCTGGCTAACATCTACAGGAAGGCCTGGGGCTCCACCCACCTGCCTGCCCCAGGGGAACACCCAGGAAGTACATGGGCCACACTGGGGGCCTCAGCGGCCAGCTTCCCGGCCCTAGGGCCTGAGATGGCAGGGCTGGCCTGGAAAGCACGGTAGTAAGATTGGGGGGGGGGGTCCTCATCAGGCCATAAGGGTGGGATCCCCAAAGACCTCTCCTCCCATCCTGACAGGGCCTGAAGGGATCCTTTAGCCACTAACAGTAGCTGGAAACCCCCAGCCCCAAGGGCTTCTGGCTAAGAAGCCCACACAGCCTGGGGCGCCCAAGTGAAGCCCACACAGCCTGGGGCGCCCAAGTCCAGGAGGCTATCCTCAGCCACCCTGCCCAGGCCTGGCAGTGTCCAAAGGGAGTCGGTGAGCCACGCTCTCACCCCCACTGGACTTCTGCAGGAGTTAGGGCAGTGGTCCCGGAGTGTCCTGGCCTGGTCCCAGGAAGCTGAATCCACATGGGTGGGTGCTGAGGGAGAGCTAGGAATGCCTGGACAGCCTGTCCTCCCCCACCCCCTCGGCCCTCCCTTCCAGGGAGGGGGCTGCTGGAAGGGCCCTGCCAACACAGCTTCCTGCTACCTTCCTGGAATGCAGAAGGAGTGGGGGAGGAGGAGCCAGAAAACACCCATCCACCCACTTCTCCGGCCTTGGCTCCCACTGGCCCCTCCCTGACAGACACCACCTCCTTAAGGAGGCCTCGGGCGGGCCCACAAGTCGGGAACCCCAAGGGCCTGTCCTGCTTCCGCCCTGAGCCTGCTGCTCTCCTGTAACCCGGGCCCTTGTGGTGCCCAGTGTGCTCTCAGGCCCTGCTCTGGGGCCATGATGCCAGGGCCGGGAAGCCCTGGATGCGGTGGCAGGAGGGGTAGGGTGGTGCCCAGGGCACTCACAGCTCCTTGTAGTTCGCGTCATACAGCGTGGCCCACTTGTTCTGCTGATGCGGTTGCCACTTGATGGACTGGTAGTTGGGGTCCAGGTAGGAGCCACTGAGGCTATCATTGTCCTGCAGGAGACCTGGAGGGAAGACCACGTGGGCTGTGGGCCCCACTCCCCATCCTCAAGGGTTGGCCCCCTGTGAGCTCCAGCAGGCCAGGCACATACCTGGTGAGGGTGCCCCTGGCGGGTGCCAAGGTGGTGTCTGGACCCGGGCGATGCTGAGGGGCAAGGAGCCGGGCCCAGGTGAGAGGGGGCCCTGGGGAGGCCAGGGTGGGGATGGGGCTCGAGCTGGGTGTGTGGGCAGGGTCGTTGCGGTTCCGGGCTCCTGTTTGATCATTCCATTCAGCATCTGGGCATTGAGGGTGCTGGGAGGTGATTCGGAGTGCTTCCTCTTCTTGGAGGGGTGTGTGGGGAGCCTGGGGGCGACACAGAGTCATGCCATGACTCCAGGGGGCAGAGCCTTCTGCCCTCTTCCTGAGCCCCCTTCCCCTCTTCACTCCGTTTCCACAGGATATGCCCAATCCAGAGGACACCTCCTCCAAAAAGCTGCTGAGCTTTTCCTCCTCAGTGCTCCCCCATCGCTCTGTAATGTCATTCTCTGCTTCTGTCGCTCCTCTCTACCCCCCAGGTCATGGAACCAGGAGGGCAGGAGCCACACCTGACTTGTCTGTGTGTCCCCATCAGGCCAGCCATGGGCCTGGCGCACAGAGTCCCCCAAATCATTTGTGGAATGAACAAGCCGGTCCCTTCCTTGGGGTGTCCTTCTCAGGGCCACTCTTTATCATGGGGGCTCCACGGAGAGCAGCCTCCGAGGCCGGAAACAAGCCCCAGGGAGCACGGGCCACCAAGGCTGGGATGGAGAGTTCCTTGGGGAGGGGGATGTGGAGCCTTGCCTTGAACTAAACCTTTCATGACACCTCGATGTGTCAAACAAACAGATAAAAGGACAATTCCACTGGTTGGAGTCAGAGCGGGAGCTTGGGTCCGTGGCTAGAACTTCCTCCAGAGCCCCGGACAACCTGAGAAGGCTGCAAAGTCACTGGTGTCTGGGGAAAGGCACAGCCCGAGGTTTAAGTGCCGGCTCTGCCCCTTCCTAGTTCCATGACCCAGACAAGCATTTCCTCCCCCTGGGAGCCCCAGTTTACCTATCTGGGCAATGGGGGTGGCCAAGCTCACCAAATAAGGTAGTCCGAAGCACCTGGCCACGGCTATAGGGCTGCTGGGTGGGCACATCCATATACACGTGCTGACCCCCTTCTCCGGGGGGCAGAGCCTTCTGCCCTCCCAGCTCACCCCTGTCCCCACCTCCATCTCCGTCCCGCCTGCTGCTGCTGCCCTGGCCCCCCGCCCCCGAGCCCACCTGCCCCAGCCTTACTCAGCTCCATGCTGCTGGAGCAGCTGGTGTAGCATCTGGGACTGCTGCGTGTGGTGGAGCTCGCTGGGCACGAGCCCCTGCCCCATGGCAGCATAGGGGGGCATCGGGGGCTCGGCCTTCATGTACAGGTCCCGCTGCAGGACAGGATAGTGAGGTGGCGGGGGCGGGGGCGGCGGGGGGCCTGGAAGGTGGGCCGGAGGTGGAGGCGGGTGCTCTAGGCGGGAGGGCACTCCCACGTGGCACAGGGTCTCGGGGGTTATGGTGCGCAGGAGATGGGGGTCTGCGGGAGAGATGGTGGGGGGTGGGCATCAGAGACCTACATCACTCGTTTCGGGGGCACAGGGTTTCCCGTTTCCCACCTTCTCCTGAGACAAGCCGCGGGGGCTGCCCTCCCACCAACCCCACTTGGGAGGAGGGCTGGACGGCCTGAGGCTGGCCACTAGAGGCCCCAGCAGGGAGACAAGCCCCTGGGGGGGGGGGGG
>NW_024424786.1:37476780-37479126 GCF_017311325.1 Ursus maritimus | reverse complement strand
CCCCCCCCCCCCCCCCCCCCCCGCTGTCCTAAACGGCTCCTTCCCCCCAGGCCTGGCCGCCCAGCTTCTCCAGGGAAGGCGCAGCATCCCAACGTCCTCCCCCAGCCCCGCTCAGGCCTGACCCTCCTCTGGGCTTCAGGAAGGAGTCTCTCAGGGACCCCCAGCACAGTCCTGCGGCGGCCCTCCTCCATCCAGCAGCCCCTCTAGCGGGCTCCCAGGGGCCAGCCCCCCAGCTCCCTTTGTTCCCCAGAAGGCATTCCAGAAATGTTTTTGGTAAGATAAACAGAACTCTTGACCCCTCTCTGGGCTGTGGGGAGACGGCTGCCCGAGATCCTTCTGCTTTTGGCCACCTGGGGGCCCGCTGCCCCCCGGCACCCCCCACCAGGGGAGGTGGGCCCAGGAGGCCAGCAAGGCCTGTCCTCAGGCTGCACCCACAGCCTTCCCCAGCCGTCCACTTACCACCGAAGGGCGCGTCCATGATGGCGCAGGCGGGCAGGCGGGTGGCATCACGGGCAGGGACACTTGCTCAGAGGCAGGGCCAGGCTCCCCACCCGCCCGTGGGGAAACAATAGCCAGCGCCGGGGAGTATTTGACCAGCGATAATCTGGGCCTGTTGGGCGGCCGCTGGCCCCCTCCCTCCCTCGCTCCCTCCCTCCCGATAAGGCCGCCCCAACCACTTGCCCAAACCCCAGAGGGGGAGGGCGGTGCCCGCTGGACTCACCATTCACCTGCTGGGGGGAGTAGGCCTCGGAGCCCGAGTCTGGGGGAGAATCTGGCAGTGTGCTGCGGGAGCAGGAGGAAAGGTCTGTTGGGGGGCAGCTCTTCTGTGGGGCCGGGGCCTGGAGACCCCAGACATTGCAGGCCCTGAGGTCCTCTCACTCCCCCCCCACCAGGGAAATTTCTCTGTACGAGCCACCTTGGGGTGCCAGGCAGGGCCTGGGGCTGAGTCGTAGGTGGGGGGCCTTGGGCTCCTGCCCAGCATCCCCTCAGACCTACTGGGCACTTGGGGACCAGGAGCCAGTGTCCCTGATGATGGCACAGGCCTGGGCCCTGCTCCTCGATTCCCACACCCATTGAAGCGTGCCCACTTTCTAGAAACCCTAGGGGAGAGCTCTTGGGGGCTCTAGGGGGCTGGGCTGCCCCAGCACGGGCAGGGATGGCCTGGGCAGGGAGCCAGCCCACCAGGTCTGGGTGGATTTTTTTCTTGCAGGTTTTGTTTTATCAGCGGTTCGGGCAAAAGAACAAACTCAACCCTGAGAGATCAGCACGTCCTGCGCAAACCCTGCATTCGCCCGGTGAGGGGAGGCTATGGCCAAGCGGGCACCCAGCTCTCTGGCTGTCCTGGTCCCCACATCTGGAGAGATGGCCCACCACTGTGCCCAGGCGGCGGCCTGAGGCAGCCGAGCCCTCGCGGACACAGCCCTGGGCTGATTCCAGAGTCCTCACCGCCCCTGGATGAGCCACACAGCCAGCCCCGCAGGCTGGGTGAGGATGACAGAAAAGGTCACGGGCCCGACCCTCTGCAGCTTCAAGGCCCCCGAGGGCTGCCTGGGGCCTCTGCCCTGTGCCCACCATCTCCTGCCTGCTCCCTGTGCAGTGGCCGTTGGGTTTGCTGGTGTGTAAAGGTCCCTCACACCCTCTGGTCCCGTCTCCAGCCCGTGGGACCTCATGTTCTTTCCCCACTACTCCTCGTGTTGCTCATTAGTTCTCGATTTGGTGATTTATTGATTTGTAAGTCCCTCCCCAACTGGCCTGCAGGATCCAGCGTGGGAGGGATGTGTTTGTCTCGCTGGGCGCCTAGAACGGGACCAGGCAGGCACAGGGACAGTGAAGGGCCACTCCGTGTGGTTCTGGGCAAGCCCCTTGTCTCCTTGAGACATGGTCTCGGTGACCATTCGAATCTTGCCGGGGGGCAGCACGGCTTTGCTTGCAGGCCAGCTGGTTCTGGGTTCCCCCAAGAAGGAGCTGGTTACTGGAGAGGCTCCATGAGCGGACGCAGAGCCACAGGGCACAGCAGCAGGCACCCAGCAGGTGCTTCTCCTGGGTTCGTGCTCTTCCCGCAGTCTCTGCCCTTCGGGGTCTGGGCTCAGGGACAGCCTCTTGGCCGGATGTCTGCCTCCCGCAGCAAAAGCTCACCTCTAACGTCCCAGCTAGCCCCCGCGGCCCTCCCCCAGTAAGCCAGGAGCCACCTCCGTGCCCCCCACACTTGCTCTGGGCTTCCTCCCCTTTATTTCCACAGTCCTGGAGGGGAAAGCATTTTGAGCTCCCTCTACAGCCGCAGATGCTAAGGCCCTGACCGAGGCTGTGGGTTAGCACGCCGGGGCCGGGGGGGGGGGGGGGGGGGGG
>NW_024424786.1:37454440-37476770 GCF_017311325.1 Ursus maritimus | reverse complement strand
GGGGGGGGGGGGGGGGGGGGGGGGGGGGAGGTCTGCAAATGCTGGAGCTGGAGGTAGAGCCAGGCTGTGTAGATAGGGTCATGCCCCTAGCACTCTATTACTCTTCTAGCCAAAGACAGGGTCCCCTGCTCCTGCCCCACACTGGGGAACCCACAACCTTCTTCGAGCCCCTCTGCTGAACCCAGCAGACCCATGTTCCTGTCTATCCTCGTTAGCACAGGTCTGTGGGCGGCCCTGGAGTCTGGCTGGGCATCCTGTGGTTACGGCCGGGCCCCTGGTGGGGACTCGTCGGAGAGAGGAAAGGGCCTGGGAGGCTAGCATGGGTAGTGGGAGCTTCAGGAAAGGGCTCCCTGTGGCCACTGCAAAGAGCTAGATGCAGGAGTGGATGGGCCTGGGGCAGTAAGGGGACCTGGTGTGACCGGTGTGTGTACACGTGTGTGCATGTGTGTATTAGTGTAGGTACGTAGCCGTGTCCCTAGGCTCACGCCCTCCCATCCCCTCTTTACACAGCTGATGGAGAATTTTTTAGCACTTATGTCAGCCCTCATCGCGCCCCTGCTCAGCATCCTCAGGGGCGGCCCACGGCCTCGGAACAAAGCCATGAGTCCCTCCTCAGCCACCTTACCTACCGGCAGGGCAGCCCTGTCACCACTGCCAGGTGCATGGCCACTGCCCCCACCCCCCACGCCTGCCCCCCCCACTCCCTGCCCTCACTCACCCTGGGGCGTAGGGAGCCTTGGGCTCTGCCTTGATGGGGGGCCCGGAGCCCCCCAGGAAGGGCTTGGGAGCGCAGGCCATAGCATTGTTGTTGCAGTTGAGCGGGGCGCTGTAGCTCGGGGCGGGGAGGGAGCCGTGGCGCCCCGGGGACGGTCCGCCCCCAGGGGGGCTCAGGTGGTGGCCCCCGCTGGAGCCGGGGAGCGCCTGCGGCCCATGCGGATAGGAGGCTGCGCTAGCTGGCGCAGAGATGTCAGGGAAGCAGCTGTGGAGAGAGAAGCTCAGGGCCAGCCCGGACCCCAGCCCCTCCCAGGCCCCCACCTGCAGGGCGGCAGGAGACAGCAGAGGAGTCCACGTGGGGAGAGGTGGGGAGCCACTTGCAGGCTGGGCAGGAGCACACCTTCCAGGTGAGAGGCGGAGGCCAGAGGCCGTGGGGGCGGGGACACTCACAGGTCCGAGGCGTCCTCCTTGCTGATGTACTCCTCCAGGATGCTGGTGTCTATGTTGGAGGGCTCCAGGGCACCGTTGATGTCGTGGCCTGCAGGGGAGGGGCACATGTGAGCCACCCCGAGGCCTCTGGGCCCTGCCCTGTGGCTCTCCCCAGGCCGGGTCCCCCAGAACAGATGCCCCCGGGGCTCCTCCATGTCTGCACATCCATGTCCCCTGGAGATGTCAACTGACGCCTCCGCCCTGCGATGGTGCTTCCATGGCCCGCCAGCCTTCCCCGCAGTCTCTGAGGAGGGGAGGAGCCCAGAGCACAGATCGGGGACATGAGCAAGTTCTTCCTCCTGTCTGTAAAATGGGGTAATCGTTCCAAAGTTTTATGGGGGGCTGTGAGGAGTAAATGAGGTACTTTCCTGAACTGCGTGCCCAGTGGAATGCCCACCACCCTTGAATGCTGGACCCAGACTTGATGACCCTCTCCTGCCTCCTTCCAGACGGCCCAGCTGCTGGGCACCCAGGAACCCGATGCCGGGCTGGGCCGAATCACACAACCTGGGGGGCCCACATGGGCGGGGGAGCCTCCCGCACCCTGGCCCCAGCTGCAGATGGCGAGGGAATGGGGGCTGGAATCAAAAGTGCCCAGCTCAGCCTATGCATAGCTCATCACCCCCATAAAGGGGGCTGGGGTGCCCAGCGCTGGTATTCCAGAGGAGGAACCGGGCTTGTGGGGGGCTTCACAGCAGGGAATGATGGCCGCCCAAGCTCTGCTCCTCCACCGCCCTCTCCTGGGCCCTCCCTCCTGGCCCCAGCCCCACAAAGGGGAGGGACTCACAGAAAAGGCACCCAGGGCTCTTGGGCATAAGCATGGGAGGAGAGGGGGAGGCGCTGGCCTTTCCCCTCCCAGGGTCACCTTGCAGGGGGGGAGCAGGAGGGCGGGGTGATAAGGGGGCTGACGTAGGAGATGCGTCAGCCCCGATAATGGAGGACGGCCCCACCCACACTGCTGACCTGGGCTGACCAGCCCCACTGAGGCAGGGGGTACCCGTCCCACAGGACCCTGGAGCCATGAGCCTGGGGTCTCAGCCTCATGCCTTCTCCCAGGTGAGCCCTGGGAACAGCTCAAGAAGATCCAGGAACAAGTTCTGGCTCACCTACTCCTGGCTATGTGACCTTGAGCGGGTCACATACCCTCTCTGAGCCTCAGTCTCCTCATTAGTAAAATGGGGACATGAACAGCTAACACTTTACGGGGCTGACTATGAAACAAGTTAAGGTATGTACGGTGCCTGGCATATAATGGGTGCTCAGCAAATGAGTGGCTGTCCTCACTTCACAGTCCCAGAGCCCTGGGGTCCCTAGGAGCCCCTGGCAAAGGCCCCTCCCTGGCCCCAGCCGGCATTTCAAGAATGCTGAGCCCCGCTTAGGTGATTAATGAGTGGCTAAGCCCTCCTAGGAGTCACGCGCGCTGCCTGGGACAGGCCCTCCTGCTGGCCCCCACCCCTGGATCACCCAGCCGGGAACCAGGGACACCCACCGAGCCCTGCCAGTGTCCGTCCAGAGCCCTGTGTTGCCGGGGCTCGAGAAGCTTCTCAAGCTGGGAATGACTGGTCTGCACATCAAGGTTCTAGGATTCCCATCTACGCTCTGGCCCCCACCCCATCCTTCCGTGTTAGCCGAAGATCCTGTTTATCGAATGCCTACTGTATGCCAGGCACTTTGGGAGCCAAAAGCATTAACAATCACAGGAGTTTATTATATGCCAGGCGTCCCGTGCGTTCTTCACGTCAGTGTGACACTTAATCCTCCCAGTCCAGAGCGGTGATGATGACAAGAGGACAACGATAGTGACGGCCTGCCTACCAGGTCCCGGCACTATTCTCAGGGCTTCACAGGATTATCTCCCAATTATTAGCATCATGCCCTTCATTCAGAGAGGTCAAGTCTCTTGCCCAAAGTAACACAGCAAGGAAGATTCAAATCCAGGCACAGGGGCCTGACTCCAAGGGGGAAGGTGTGGTTGGTGGTTGATGAGACTTCCTGGCCATTCTGGGCTGCCCCACCTTATGGGCTGTGGCGGTGGGGGGGGGCGGCGCTCAGGGGATAGGGAGGGAGGGAGCACTGGAGCATTAACAGCGAGCCCCCCAACCCCCGCCCCCCTGCTGCTGAAGCCGCAGGTTTTTGAGACTGAACTTGGAATCTATGGTGAATGATGGGGTGATGGAGTCATGGTGTTGCTATTTATAATAGGCCAGGCCCCCTCCTCCCTTCCTTCCCCTCCTCTGGCCAGGAGCACTCCTAATCACCCCTAATCCTCCTGCCCACCTCCCTTGGGATAGGGGGGCCTCAGGCAGAGGCATCCTGGGAGACCCTAACGAGAACCAGATGTGGTTTAGGGGAGGAGAGACCCTCCCGTGCCAGGGGCCGGGAGGACGGGAGGACAGCGGAGGGAGGAGGGAACCACTGGGGCGGGGTGGGGGAGATGTCTGAGGTTTGGGGAGTTGGTGGGCCTCTTGAGGAACACAGAGCCCACATCTTCTCCTCTTCTGGGACCCCACAAGTCCTGCCTGATGTTCTCCCCACGCGGCTCAGCCTAAGGGGTCCGGCCACCAGGCAGATGCCCCCAGACTGTCCCAGAAAACACACTGGAAACTTCTAATCAAACATTCGGGAGGACAGGGTGGGGGTGGGGGCTTGCCGGAGCCCAGAGATTCCTGAGGCTGGGGCAGAGCCCCCAGGAACCCAGGAGGAAGGCATCAGCACACTTTTGGGGGTCCCTTCTCACCGACTGCTCCCAGAAAGAGCTCTGGAACGTCCTTGAGCCAACAACAGATACCTTCCAGGCAGGAAGCTGAGCCTCCAAGATCTCCCTGAGTGGTGGGGAGGCTGCCCAAGGTCCCACAGTCAGAAAGTGGCACCACCAGGTCACAAACCACCATCCCAACCCTCCCCCCACAAACCCTTCCACAACTTCCCGTTGCTCAGGATAACCACAACCCTCCTGGAGGTCCACGGCAGCCCCCCTGCCCACCTCCTCCAGCCTCCTCTCCTAACCCGTTCCCTCCCCGCAACTCTCCCCATCCTGGAGCCTTTGCATATGCTGTTCCCTCTGCTGGAGGAAGCCCATCCCTATTCGCTGGGCTTACAGGTAAGTTTCTCAGAGAGGCGCCCTCTGACTCCCATTCCCGTGACTGGCGGCCTCCTTTCTACTTTCTCATCCGGTTACTTACGCGGCTGCCCAGCACAGACCTCACAGGTGGGTGGAGGGTCTGTCCACTGCCCACTCACTGCCCACAGCTCACTCACTGAGTAGTCACTCTGTACCAACATTTATATGGCCCATATTTAACTCCCATAACAACAAACAACAACCCTACAGGAGAGGTGGTCTGCTCGTTCCCCATTTTACAGAAGGAGCAGGCTCAGGAAGGATAAATGCCTTGCCCAAAGTTTACACGTGTGGGGCCCGGGATAGGAGTCCGGCCCTGTTCTGCCTCTCCGGGGTATAAGCATTTAAGCATACAGTAGGCACACAATAAATGTTCACGGAACGAATGAGCAAAGTGGCACGCAGAACACTAGAACCAGGCCTGCCTGGGTCTGGGGACCTCCCTCTGGCTGTGTTATGGTCAGGGTCCAGGGCTAGACAGGGCCCCTCCAGGTACCGCCCCTGCCCTGCTGGGCTATGCGCCCCAGCTGCTCCTCATTAATTAGGGCCTTTATTACCTGCTTTTAACAGGAGCCAGACACTGTCTTGTCCCAGGCAGGATGGGATGGGGGCTACGGAGAGGAAGCCCCCTCCCCTCTTCTCTCCTCCTCCCTTTAAGGCCACCCAGCTGGGCAGAAGAAGAACCAAAGGGATACAAGCCAGGTGCAGGATGAGGGCGGGTGGGGGCCCAGGTGGTCCTCCACCCTGGACCCCTCCCTTCCCCCTCCTCATGCTCATGACCACCCCCCCACCAGCTGTGGCCGCTGGCTGAGTCTGGGCCATTGTCCCAGGGAACGGGGGAGGGTGGGGACCCGGCACAGTGGGAGGCTTGTGCCCTGCCCACACCTCCCCCCTACCCGTCAATGGGGCACTTGTCAATTCATGTCCCAAACATGGCGGAAATCCCGTCGGCCACGTGGCTGTGGGCAGGGGAGGCCAGGGCCTAAGGATGCTGGCCAGGCCTAGCTGATCAGAACCTGGGGCTGACAGGGTCCAGGGCCCAAGCCTGTTCCCCCATTCTGCCCTGGGGGTCCACCCCAGGCATCTGACTCTGAGGGCACCCTGGCTCCAGGCCATGGTCAGGGGACTGCCCACCCTAGCACCCCCATGATGCCCTCAGGGACTCCTAGGGTCAAGAGGCCTAGCAACGGATGTGGGCCCCCCCCCATTGCTATGTGACCCTTGGCAAGTGACCTGACCTCCCTGCGCCTCAGCTTCCTTCTCTGTCAAGTGAAGCAGGGATCCCTCCATCACGGAGCGGTCGTGAGTCTTCAGTGAGATGGCAGGAAAGCTCCTCACCCCCAGAGGCCATTCCTCAAATAACATTCATTGCTGTTTCCAGCTCTCTTGGGGCTCCCCTCTCCTCTCCTGCCCAGGCTGTACCCCTCTCCCCCATGCCTCTCCATCTGACTGCATATCTGCTCCAGAGAGCCTCTGAGGGGGCCTCCGGTCTTCTCCTGAGTCCCTCTGATGCATGACCGGCGCCATGCTAATATCCTGGCACACACACAGCAAAGTCCGGCCTCCAGGCCTTGGCTATCGCCCCCCCACGCCAGCGGGTAAGCCTGTGACTACCTCCCCGCTCTGGCAGCCCCTCCTCGATCTCCTCAATCAAGTGGGCCCCCAGTGCCGTCGCTTATTTCCCAAAATTGCCTGAGCTACTCGACATGCTCCAAGCTAGTCCACTCTGGGACAGGGCACAATATGGCTCTCACCTCCTTTGGCTTGAACTTTCTATCTTTATTAATATGATCTGTGATTAATGTAGTAACTGCTAGCCGTCCCCGCTTCAGGCTTCAACTTGTGACCAGACTTTCTCATTCAAAACACTTTCTGGTCAGACCCTTGACTTTGCAAGCTATCCTCTGCATCTCTGCATCAAGTCCCCAGTTAGCCTGGGGCTGAATGACAAGGATATGGCTCCTAAGTCATTGCCATCAGGTCCTTAAATCAGACCCACGGTTGCCTTTATTCCCTCTCAATTTCTTGCCCAAAACGCAAAAGAACCCCATCTCCTCCAGGGGACCTGGAGTCTTCGGCCACCCCTGGGCTATAGCTATGCCCTCCCCTAGACCCCACACAGCTATCTGTCCTCGGGTCGACACAAGGCTGAAGTCACAGCCCCAAGAGGCTCCAAGTCAGGTCCAACAGAACAGCCCAGAAGCCGCAACGTGTTCTGTGGGGACCCACACTAGTCCCCAGCCCTGACTCTACGCCCACCCGATGGCCGCATCCCTCTTGTGCAGGGACCAGGGCAGGCAGGCTGCGGAAGGCCCTCCCCACAGGGGCAGAGTAGAGACCCTGCAGCTTGGGGTGGGCGCGTCCCTACCAGGGTTACCCACGTCCGACGTCCGTCTGTATTCACACACCAGCATGTCCCCCTGACACGTGCGCGTACACAAGGGCACAATTCCACTGACAAACACATGATCGTGCACGTACACACACACAGGACACTGACACGTGTCCTCATTCATGTACTCATTCATTCGAGCAATTACTGAACATATGCCATGTGTCAGGCACGATGCTTGGCTCTGGATCTATTGTAATGAACAAAACAAAACCTCCTGCCCATGAGGAGTTGACGTTCTGGAGGCAGAGTCCGGTGACAAGATAGAGGGGGAAAACCCCAGATTGAGAAGGTAACAAATGCTATGGAGAAAGCAGAGAGGGGGGCGGGGGTGGCAGGAGAGCAGGGATGAGTTGCAGTTTAATAGGATAGTCAGGGAGGGTCTCACTGAGAAGAGATGGGAAGGCGGTGAGCCACAGGAATATCTGGGAAGAGCATTCCAGGCAGCGGGGAGCCAGTGCAAAGGCCCTGAGGTATGAGCATGCCTGTGCTTGTTCCCATGTTCCCATGTTCCCATATTCCCATGTCGTTACACCGCCCAGACTTGAACGCTCACTGAGCCAACGGCAGGCCCAGCCCAACCGCCCTTCTGATGATCGGGTCTAATTGGAGCCAGCTCCAATACCCAACTCAGTGTCGCAGACCCCCAGCTACCCCCACCCCAGGCTGCAGACCCCACAAGGGAGAACCACAGAGGGAGAAGAGAGCTCAGGGACTGAGACGGTGAAGAGGAGAGTGAGGGAAGACCCCGAGGGAGCAAGCGTCCCCAAATTCCACAGACGGACAGAGGCTATGGCTGTACCTTTTGAGGGCTGGAGGGACCCAGGTCAGAGGCAGGCAGGGCTCTCCCACTGATGCGGCCCGGAGACAGGCAGAGGACAGGATGCCCTGGGGCCTCCAAAGGCCAGGCCAGTGGAGCCTCTGGACCCAACTGCACCCCCCCCCCAAGCCGGAGTTTTGCCCTTCCCTCCCCTCCTCCTCCAGCCCTTGGCACTCCAGGGGTCTCACAGCTCACATCACACAGCCCACAGCCTTGACCATCTGAGTGAGGACTCTGAGGCCCGGAGAGGTCAAGGGGCTGAATGGAAGTCACCCAGGCCAGCCATCCGTGGTGGATCGGGACCCTCGGCACTCGAGAGGCCCCGTCCCTGCCCCACTCTAGGCTGGCACCCAACTGCGACAGGAGCCCCAGGGTCCCACTCCGGCCCTGCTGTGGCAGCCCTGAGTGAGCCGGACACATCACCTCCCTCTCCTGCCTCAGCACTTCCCTCTTGGAAATGAGACACCACCGGGACTTCACAGAGCCCCGAGACTCCCAGGAGGCAACTTCTGCAAAAACCTCTGGCCTGGGTGTGGCAAAGACAAAGGACAGTCAGCCCCTTCCCCCCTGCTGCCAGCCCGAGGCAGAGTTCCCCAGCTGGAAGCAGCAGGACCGCAGGAAGCTGGGTCCCTGCCTCCAGAGCGCAGCCCATAAGGCTCTTGGTTTCCCCCCATCCTTGGCATAAGCGGCCCAGAGAGTGTGAGGGCCTTTTCCAAAGCACACAGCACCAGCCACAGGCCCCAGCCCGAGGTGGGGCACTGACCTACCCCGTGGATCAATACAACCTCAAAGTGGGGGGCAGCATACCAGCGGCGAGCCTGGCGAACTAGGCTGTGCGTGCCCCGCGGGACAATAATCACCATCCAGGCAGACAGTTCTGGACCGTCACCGTACCAGGCACTTTCCAGGCCTTCCGAACACCCAGTTTACGCAATCCCCGCAGAAACCCTGAGAAGTGGGTACTAGCTACAACTGTATTCCCACTTCAAGGATGAGAAAGTGGAGGCACGAAGAAGCGCAGAGATCCGCCCAAGAGAGGGGCCGTGGGCAGGCAGCAGGGCTCACACTCCGGCGAGTGCACAGGCCCTGACACATCCCACACCCGCCCCCAACCCAGGGGGGCAACGTACACCCAGTGGCAGCAGGGGCTGAAGACTTTCACCAAGGAGAGGAGCCCCCCCCCATACGCACACAGCCAGGCTGTGAGGGAAACTGAGGCCCAAAAGAGGGGACAGTGAGGAGGAAGAAGGCGGGAAGGAAGGGCAGGCAGCCTGGGTAGGGCAGGGCCACCCCTGGTTAATGATCCAGTTAATGATTTCTGCTCCCCGTTCTTATCAGAGGGCAAAGTCCAAGGGTAGCAGCCAATCAGCAGCCCTGCTGGGCTCTTACCCAGCAGCCTCAGCTGCCAGGGCCCCCCCAGTCCTGTAAGCCCTTGAGAGTCAGAGAGTGGGGGCCAGGTCCCCGGGAGGAGGCCATTCTGCCCAGAGCGACCTACCTGTCTTTCCCCCAAATACCCGGCTTGACACTGCCCAAGACCCCAGGGGGCACTCTGCCAAGGCCCCCAGACTCAGGAGAGGCGCTGAGGCAAGCAGGTTGGAGAGAGCGCTTCCTCGGGTGCACCCCCACCCCGCCTTTGTTCCCATAGCCATTGTTGCCTCCAGTGACCCTGAGAACGTTTCCTGCCCCCCCCAGCCCCATGCCTCCCTGTGCCCTGTGCTGGGTGTTGGGGACATGCGGATGAGTCAGACCCCCCACTACTATTTCCCCTCCGGCTGGACTCAGGACCCGGGGAGGAAGAGCTGGGACAGGACCCCTCCAGAAGGCACCCCATCTCATCTTCTCGACAGTCAGGGGTCCAGCTGCCTCCCTCATCCTCCTCCTTGGTGCACCACAGACAGACAGACAGACAGACAGACAGACAGGCTGCCATGGGGCACGGTGCCATGGAATCACACACCCCAACTCAGCCCCAGACCAGGGTGGGCATCCCCTCCCAAGAATCCTTAGGTGGCCTCCCCCTGTGGCCTCCTCCTGCCCCCCGGCTCCCCCAGGCCACTCTTCCTCCCCCAAGGCCCTGGTGGCAGAGGACAGAGCTGGGGGCTTGGTGGCAGCTCTGGCTAACGCTGGCTAACTCCCTTCTCTCGGAGTCGTGGCCCCTGGGAAAGGGGGCCAGTGCCGGCCCCTCCCTCAAGTGGCTTTCAAATCAGGATCCCAGTGCTCTGGGGGCTGTGGGGAGCCCTGCCGCCCCACCCCCTGTGTATCAGGAGGCCATGAGTTTGCCTTTCTTTGGTGGCTACAAAAAATCTCATTGGAAGCCCCTGGTCTGGTCCAATCCACCGGCCTACCCCAGGAGGGGAAATGAGGCCAAAGCAGGGAAGTCACCAGCCCAAGCCACCCACCAGGTCTGGAAAGAGTGAACGCCCTGGTGAGGCTCCAGAGGCCAAGCGGAGATCCCCCCACCTCTCAGTGGCCTTTTCACCACCTGCTGGAAGCCCAGGTCCCCTAGGTCTCTAAGGCTTCCCCCACAACAGCTGCTTTCTTGGGGGAAGAGGGGCGCACTGCTCACTCAAGCCCCAGGTACCCCTGGAACCAGGGGTCAATACCTGCCACCTCCCATGCTCTAAAACGGCCCTTGTTCCCAGGGCTGGGAGACAAGGCTCTCAAATCCGAAGGCACCATCAAGACCTTCTCTGCCACCCCCTCCTGTCTCACAAGTAAGGAAAAGGGGTTCAGAGAGGGTGACAGCTCAGCACAGGGTCACAAAGCTCTCGGCGGCAGGACCCGAGCCTGCACCGGAACCTCTAAGGTTCTGTCGGGCTCCTCTGATGCCGTCTTGCCCCTGTCCCTGACCGGGCTCTGGGAATCCAAGGCCCCAGCCAATCAAGATGCTGAGGAGTGTAGCTGCCACCACGACCCTGTTACCTGCTGGGAGCCAGTGCATCCTGCCTGGAGGGTCCCCTCTCTGCAGGCCCTGTGCCCGCAGATCCAGGCGGCCGGAGCCTCCTTCTAGGGGATTAGCAGGGCGGTCACGGGGGCCCGGCTGTACCAGCCTCGAGGGGGCCGCCCTGTCCCAGCCTCCCACCCAAGGCCCAAAGCGCCTTAGCCCCCAGCCCACCACCCCGGGGTGGGGCCCAGGCTGGCCCACTGCACAAGCAGGACCCAGGACATAGGCCTGGTGTTCCTAGAGAGTGGGCCATGGCAGACAAAGGGTCCTGACCGCCCCTGCCCTTCAGCAAAGCCTTTTTCCATCTCCAGCCCAGAGCTGAAGGCATAGACCCTGCCCCTGTCCCCCCTGTCCACGGGGAGTGACCAAGGCCAAGTGAGGACCAGAATGAGAACTCAGGTTCCAGCCCCAAGCGCTAAGAGTTCAGGAACAACATAGCCACTTGCACAACACTCACTTGCTTTCACACTTACACTCATGAGCACACTGAGGCCTGGCCCTGAGGTCCCCCCCACACCACTGCACACCTGCTCCCCGCCAGGCTCTCCCCTCCCAAGTGGCCCCAGAGACTCCTAGCCCTCAGCGCCAGTCCACTTTCCCGCTCATCTCAGGCTCTGGGAACACTTCTCCAGCCCCTGGCTCCCTCCACCCGCCTCAGCGGGCAGCCCCACACCCCCCCCCCTGCTCCCCACAGACATTCTTGAGTCTCCTCTTATCTCTCTGGAGGGAGCAGCACAGCCTCCCCGCCAGGCCAGCCGCATGGCTGAGCTGTGGCGTCAGCCCCCACCCCCCACCCACGGCCAGGAGGGAAAGTTTGGCTCAGGAGATGGGGAGCATGGGCCAGCCAGGCCCACCGCTCTGCCTGAGGTGAAGGGTCCTGGGGGAGGACGCAGGGGGACATCTGCAGGAAGCAAGGGGGGCCTGGCCCATAGGTCGTCCTGGGTATCTAGCGGGCTCAGGGCAGCCCCAAAATAGTACCCTTTCCCTCCTTCCCAGGGGCTCCCAGCCCCCATAAGGCCCCTGGAGGGTTCGTAAAGGATGAACAGTGTCGAGGGAGAACCAGAGCACCTGGGACTGATGGGGGGACTGCCTAAGATCCTCACATGGCCCAACTACCTAGGAATCAACCATTTAATTTAGTCCAAGCCTGATTTCTTGGGGTCTGGATCTGCTGGGGTGTCCAGAATCCCAAAGTGAGGAGGCCTGAGGCTAGAAGATGCCCTTACCTATTCAGCAAGCAGGAGCAGACACAGGCGGCTACCCCCCAAGTCACAGAAAGGGAGACACTGAGGCAAAGGAAGGCCTTCCTCTCTCCCTCCTGGACTCCAAAGGCATCTGGGTCTTACGCTTGAAACTGGGGCCGTGATCCACCGCCCGGAGCCCAACAGCCCCATCAGAGGGGTGCCCCATGGATCACCCCGTCCCCAGGGGCAGGTTCACACTGAGGAGTAGGCTGTGGGCTTAGGGCCTGGGGAGAGAGGGTGGGGACAGAGGCTTGGCTACCCAAGCTGGTGGACAGAAGCACAAGAGGGGCCAGAGGGGCTGGCGAGATGTTCTAGGGAGGCTCTGAGAAGCAGAGTGGGCTGGGAGATGTCAGCCTGCGCCTCTGCCTCCCCTTCCCACGCTCTGTCCCATTCCTCCAGAATCCAGCACCCTGGAGGAGGGGGAAAGACCTGGAGGAGGGGCAGGGCTACCCAGGAAAAGGGGAGGGGAGTCTGCGGGATGTAGGAGCGGACCTCCAAAACCACAGTGCGTGTGTTGGGGGGTGGGGAGCAGGGGTAGAAGAAAACACTATAGATTGTGTGTAGATGTCTAGATCCCAACCCTGGGGAGGGTCCTGTCAGGGTTGAGGTAAGGGGGTGAGGTCACTCCTGGTGTAGGGGGCAACAGCCAGAGGGGGCATAGCTCCAGGCACAGGTGTGGGTGGAATAGCCCTGAGGAGACTCAGAGGGCTAGCAGGATGCAGGTCACCACTTTCGGAGGGTCTCAGAGTATGGAGCTGGCTGGCAGCAGGGATGCTGACTTTGAGAAGGTTCTAGCCCAGGGAAAGCATTTCAGGGTGGGGGGGAATCCAGCCCATGGAGGAATGCTGGGGAGGGGTTCCAAGGCCTGAGTGAGGGAGAGGTAGCTGCTTCAAGGGGAATTTCAGCCTTGGGGGAGGGAGCAGCCTTGCAGGAGGTGGGTGACAATCTTGAAGGGGGTCCTAGTCTCAGGCAAGCACAGTGGGGAGGTTTCAGGCAAGCACAGCTCCTAGGAGTCAGGCTGGGGGTAGGGTGTCTACCTGAAAAAGTCTGCCTGAGTCTTTAGGCAAGGGGCCCGACCTCTGGAAGGCATGCTGGGGGGCTGGGGAGCCAGACTAAGAGGCATGGAAGACTGTAGAAGGCATGCTGGGGTCCCGGCCTCAAAGGGGGTCCGGGAGTCTGGGTCTGTATGAGGTCCCAGGGAAGCAGAGCAGAGGGTCCCCAAACTCCCGAAGTGCACTAGGAGTGGGAGGCGTCAGGTTTTAAGGGAGACTTTAGGTCCTGGAAGGCATGACGAAGGAGCAGGCATGGAAGGGGAGCCAGCTCCAAGGAAGCTGTGTGGCGGGGGGAAGGGGAGGGGGTGCCCAACTTTAGCAGAGGGGGGCAGTAACCTCCAGGAGACTCTCAGCCCTGGGAGCCAGCCGGGAGGGCCAGAGGAAGCTTTCTGAGGAGCCCCAGCGTGGTCGAGGCACAGTTGGGGGTCCCAGTCCCCGGGGAGATCGGCTGGGGGTCCCCAGCACAGGGGGGGTCGCCGCCGCCCCCCCGCCCCCGGCCGGCCCGCGGTCGCTCACCTTCGAAGAAGCGCTGCAGCGCCTCGGTCTCGTCCACCACCTCCATGTCCGGCCTGCCCGGCGCGCGCTCCGCCGCGGCCCCCTACAGCCCGGCCCGGGGGCGCGGCATCGCTGGCGCGGCCCGCGCCACAGTCCCGGCTCGGCTCCGGCTACGGTCGCGCCTGCCGGCGCGCTCCTCGCGCGCTGGCCCGGCCCCCGCCCGCCCCCCGCGCCCCGCCCGCCGCGCCCAGCGCCCCCTGCCGGCCGGGCCCGCGCTGCCGCTCCTCCAGGCGGCGCTGGGCGCGGGGCGATTTCCCGGGCAGGGGGGGGCGCGGGGGGGGGTCACCGTGGGGTTGGGGCCGGGGTCCGCGGCCACGCCCGGCCCCGCGGTCCTCGCCCTCCCGTTGGGCAGGGGAGGGTCAGCAGGCTTCTGAATCAGCTTCTCGGGCCAAACCTCAGAAGACACCCCCCATTTCCTCCCTCGGCCCCCCGACCTCAGCAAGAATAGCAGCCCACATCTGGTGAACGGCCTGGCACTGAGGACTTCACAGTGTTACGTCATCTAACCCTGGCAGGTAGCCCACCGAAGACGTACTACTACTACTACGTGCATTTTGCTCTGAAGCAGGCGGCTCGGGCTCCGCGATGAGCAGTCCTGTCTGACGGAGGGCTGTCCGGTAACTTTCCCTGATGACCGGAATGTTCTCTGGGCGACTGGGTGATCCAGGAGGGCAGCCACTAGCCACACGTGGCTATCGAGCACTTGAAATGGGGCTGGTGAGGCTGAGGAACTGACTTTTCAATTTTATTTCATTTTCAATAGTTCAAGTGTATACAGCCACGTGCTGCTACGATATTGGACAGCACAGGTCGAAGGCTTTCAAGGTAATCGGGGTCAAAGCCAGCCTTCAGAGCCAGATCCTGGCGGACCCGGAAAAGCAGCCTCTCGGTCACCGTCTCCCTGTGTGGTAGTGTGAGGCCCACGGGTTCTACTTCCTATCCTAGTGTGTCCGGAATAAACCCACCATCCCCGTCCCTCTGTCTCCACCTGGGGAGCGCCTCCTCGTCTCTGTTTCTCCAACTGCACTGCCTGTGTCCTCAGTGATGGCCTCTAGAACTTCCCAAATCACTCTTTTCTTTTCTTTTTCAAGATTTTATTTGTTTGAGAAAGAGGGGTAGATGGAGAGGGAGAAGCAGACTCCCCTCGGAGCAGGGAGCCCGACATGGGGCTCAAACCCAGGACCCTGAGATCATGACCTGAGCCTAAGGCAGATGCTTAACCAGCTGAGCCACCCAGGTGCCCCTCAAATCACTCTTTTTAAAACGTCAAGCGGATCACGTCATTCCTTTGCTAAAACCAGTAGTTTCCTGTCGTGTTCAAAACAAGATCTAAACCTCTTGTCCTGGTTTCCGAGGCCTTCTATGATCTGCCCCTGCCCGTACCACTGACTTCAGCTCCTCCTCTTCTCTCCACTGCTCACTAAGTCACAGCCCCCAAGGCCTCCCTGCCCTCACTCAAACACGCCAGGTGTACATCGGCCACCTACCCTTCCATCTGTCTACAGTGCTTGTCCCCGCAGGCCAGGTTCCTTCTCGCTCATCACCTCTCTGACCACCCTACCTGAAGCAATTCCCCCTACCTGCCCTTCTTTCTCACCACGTAAAAGATTTTTACTTAGTGTTTGTGATTCTCCTTCTCGCTCTCGATTGGAAGCCCTGTGAGGGTGAGAGATTTTTTTCAGGCCTGGTCGTTGCCGCGGCTTTGACACCAAGAACACTAGCTGGGACACAGTACGTTCTCGGTAAATATACATGGAATGAATGGACAATGGCATCTTCACACGGCAGAATCCTAGATCTCTGAAACTGTGGAAGCAGAGAGTTCTGGAATCTCTGACCGGGTGAATCATCTCACTTCGGACTGGTGCTGCTCCCAGCCTCTCCGGATCCTCAGACACAGCCAGTCAGAGCTGGAACACTGATCCCACCCGACCACTGTTTAACAGATGATGAGACTGGGACTGAGACCCCAGGCCCGGAGGGGCGGGAGGACCACCCCCGCCAGCTGAGAGGGAGCCACGCTGCCCGCCAGTGGCCCCCTGAGGAGAGCGTGAGGGGCGAGCCGGGCTGCTCAGTGGGCATGGGGGTGAGAGCCTGCGAAGCTGCTCCCACCCAGGCAGCCCTCCCCTTCCTCGGGGGCCAGCCACGGGGGAGGGGCGGCCGGGGCCTGAGCCCCAGATGTGGCCCAGTCAGCAGGCCCACGGTGGCCCACCGAGGAGGGTCAATGCCACAACAGTTCTGGGGCTGGGGGAGGGGGCGCCCAGGCCGGCGGGCGCCTCACAATGAGGTTCTGTCCCTCCAGGGGCCGCTCTCGGAGCTGTTGCTCCTAGATATATAGAATGGGGTTTTGCTGGAGGCCCCAGCTGTGTGTGCGGACGGTGCTCCCCCCGCAGGGGCCGGGCTGAGAAGGGGGGAGAGGGCCACACTGAGATGCCTATTCTTTTCCAGCTGATACACCCCAGAGGTTTTTTTGCCCTCTGCAGCCTCCCTTAAGACAATTGTTATTCTCTGCTCTGCCCCCTCCCCCACCCGGTCAGGCCTGCCTGCGGACAAAGTAGACACCCGCCTACGCCATGTGATTTTTTTAAATGAATTTATTTTAGGAGTTGCCTGGGACCAGCTGGAAAACTAGCTCCTTTATAAGCCTCCACCTACCCACAGGTCTTTCCACCATATTCCACATGGTGCTGAAATGTCCACCATCTGAGGGCCATCGTGATGAGCTCAGCATTGTCCTTGTATGGGTCATCAAAGGAGTGAGATATGCATAGTTTGTCCCCAACACCCCAACTCCTCAAGTTGGATCATTACGCCTCTGGGGTGGCCTTGAACTTGGATGGGGTGGGATGGAGCTTCTTGTTCATCCTGCGGGAGCTGGCCTGGCTAAGGGGGTTCTGGCCCTACCATCTCCCCTGGTCCCCTAGGCCACTGACCAAAGAAGCAACTGCCCCAGAGGTTCCCATCCCTGGGCCGGGGGAGAGGAGTGGCTAAAGCCCCAGACTCGGGGGCTCAGCCAAAAGTCGATGCTGCCACCCCCAAAGTCTGTAATGAAGCCTGTCTGGGACAGGGCGGCGGCTAGGACTGGTAAGGGAGCCCAAGGGAACCTTGCATAATCAGGACTTCAAGGGAGCCATCCGTAGAGGGGAGCCCGCCCCACCTGCACCCCCTGTCCCCACCAAGCCATAATGAGCGAGCAAGTTCATTCCTGGCCCAGCAGACGCAGCTGTTCCTGTGGTCATCTCAACCATCCTCCAGGGCCTGCCTAGGAGGACTCATCTGCAAATCAGCCTATTATTCCCGCCTTGCCTCTCGGGGCAGGTAAAATGTCACAAAGTGCTCAATAAATGCTGCTTGCTTCTATTCCAGACAGTTCCTGGTGCTCAGCATTGGCTGGTGAGTGACCGCAGGGCCAGAAGGAGGCAGCGCTGGGGAGAGGGAGGCAGGGACTGAGGGTAACTGGAGGAACAGAGTACCCAGCAGGAGCCCAGGCCCAGAGAGGGTGGGACCCATCAGCTGGCCAGATGGCCAGGCCTACCTGCTGCGGGACTTCTGACCCCCCATGGGCTCATACAGCCCCGGCACCCGCCCCTTTTGCAGAGGAAGGGAGGAAGGCCCAAGGGGTGGTGAGTGGGAACCCAGCATCGGTGAGGCTTCCCCAGACTTGGGTGAGAGGGGTGGGGGGAGGACAACCTCCCTCCCACCGTCCTCCCGACGGAGGTGGGCAGGGCTATCCACAGGGCCTGAGTGGGGATGGGAGGCACAGCTCTGCTCCAGCCCTTCCCAGAGTTGCCCCTCCTGAGAGCCCTTCCCCACACATTCTGACTGTGTGACCTTGGGCAAGTCACAGAACCTCTCTGGCCCCAGGTTGCTTCTGCTCCGCTAATTGGGCAGGATAGTTTGCAAACTCAGTGAGACCGAGTTTCTGAGGAAGACCCTTGGAAAACCAGAAAGCGAAGGTGGAGGCCAGAGTCCTCAGCTAGCAGGCCGGGATTCTGTCCCCACAGCCTGAGTCACCTTAAGCGGGTCTTTGCCTTTTGGAGCCTCTTCTGTTCCGAGAGGCTGGGGGAGCCAGGCACTGTTCTATCACCTTCCCCCAAAATCCACCAGGTGGGGTCCCTCCAGACTCAGGGCTGAGAAGGTGGGCAGCGTAGGGAATTGGAGGGTCAAGGTCAGGTCAAAGCTTGGCTGGCTCAGTGCCTGGGCCCCTCCGCTGGCACCCTGGGACTGGCTAGAGGAACAGCGCCACCTGCTGCGTGGAGGGAGCGGGCCTGCCCGGCGCTGACAGGTGCCCAACAAACCTGCCGCTCACCCCAAGTCCCGCAGCCGTCCCCCAGGCCTCACTGTCCTGGAGCCTGCATGCGCTGGGGTCCCTGGGGTGGCCTGGCCAGCTATTTTGTACCCTCCTGAAAAGGCACTCAGCAAAGGTTTCCAGTGGCCCTCGCAGTTCAGTGCTACCCCACTGGGGGGCTTTAGCGGAGTCCTTCCCCCTCTGCTGTAGTTCCAAGTATTGGGGGGGAAGGGGTGGGAACTGTCAGACCAGTCTGGTACCTCACAAGCTGGCTCTGTGGTCTTGGGAAGCTTACTTACCCTCTCTGTGCCCCAGACCCCGCAGGGAGGAGAAAGGGACTGACAAGTCCCATCTTTTAAGGCCCTGATGAGGACATGAACACGGATGCCCCCCCCACCCCTGCTGTTCATCTGTCACAGGGGCAGGGCTCAACAAGGGACTGCCCCCATTGGTGTGGGGCTCTGAGGGTCTTCTCATCCCTCACTGTGGCTCAGAGTGTGGTCCTAGCCCAGGGCATCGACAGCAGCGCCAGCCAGTCTCCGAGGGCCCCTCCCACACCTGGCCTCAGTAGCAGGCCCCCAGGCCCTCCCACCAGCTGGGAAGAGAGGTCACTCAAGGCGGCCAGCGTGGTTCTACGTCCAGTTTATACACAGCTCTATACAATATACAGAAACCTTTATATACAGATATATTTATAGAATAAGCTATATTAATTTGTCTCTCCTTTTTACAGCAATATTAGTTTGGATCTTTCATACAGGAAGTACAAAAAGTCACGGGAGAATGGCACGGACTGTGCCTGAGTGTCTGTGGGGCCCAGCTGCTCGCTACCGATTGCATATGGAGGTCGCCCAGGCCCCTGGGAGAACGGGCCAGCTCACGGCTGGGAGTTTGTGCTGCGGTCTGGGGGATAGAGTGGGGGTGGGTCTGAGCCTAGCTGGGCTGAGGGGGGTGGCTCAGACCCCCCCAAGTGTGGTGTGGGGAGGAAGGGAGAGATGCTCAGCAGGCCCATTCCTGCAGGGGTGTGGCGGGGAGGGGGCAGGAAGGGGCGGGCTGACCCTGGGGCATCTAGGGCTGAGTCCGAGCCTGCCCCAGCCCCAAGTCTGTAACCCTGTGTGGCTGCAGCCTTGGGGGTGGGGAGTCTGTCCCTGATGGCTCAGTCCTGGGCATGGGTGGGTACCACACCCCCTCAGAGGTCCCAGGGCCCACCCTGGCGGAGGCGGAATTAAAAGGCCAGACACCAAGTCTTTCCCTGCAATTGGCTGAGGTGCTTGTTGGAACTTTACTCTGATTTACGATTTGTTTTTTTTTTAAACTCTAAGAGCCACTGATTCCATCTTGCTTCTGCTGGGTCCAGGCTCTGCCAGCCGTGGGCCCCTCAGCAGGGGCGTCCTGGAGTCTTGCGAGGAGCGGGTGTCAGAGAGGGAGGGAGGCCCAGCTCCCCGGTCTCTGTCTCCATCTGTCAGGGGGGGCAGGGGTCCCAGAGCAGCATCCAGCCCAGTCCCAGCTGTGTGGGCCGGAGGTCAGGACACAGGCCCCAGATACCAGTGATCATGAGATTGGGGGGGGGGTGTCTTGGTCAGGGGAGTCTAGGAGCCCCGGAGAGGCCGTGGCGGGGGGGGGCCAGCATGGGGGAGTCTGCCTCCGAGGAGACGAAGGCACAAGCGGGCGGTCAGTGCCTGGGCACACACCAGTTTTCCAAACCCCGGGGTCAGAACAGCAGGTAGGACAAGGGGGATGGTAACGTCTGGAACTGAGCTCTTCCTATGCCCCTCCCGCAGGCCTCCATCCTAGTCTGTTCTGGGCGGGCTGGGAGGGGCAGCAAGCAGGAGGGGCAGGTAGGGCGGGGTGGGTGCCTCCGCAGCCCTGTCCTGGGGAGCGGCACACACTCATGCACATGCACACACGCCCCCCCCCAGGCCAGCATGCACAACCTCCCCACCCGGCTGCAGGGATGGGCGGCGCTCTCCAGCTCCCCCTTGCGTCCCCCACCCGGCAGGGAAGGAACCCTTCCGGCGTGGGCTGGGGAGGCCTCCAACTAAACGGGGATAGCCCCAGAGCCCCTGGCCCTCCTGCTCCCCCTTTAGCTGGGTCCCCCAATACCCCACGCTTGGTTCCACTTCCTGCCCACAGGACATTGCGGGTGGGAGGGAAGAGAAGCCCGCTGCCAGGAGAGCGCTCAGGCCAGTGAGGAGGGGGAACTGAGGGGAGCGGAGGCATGTTTGGTTTCAGATCCCAGGGCCCCCGAGAGGCTGCCCAGGTGTGCGACCGAGGTGATATAAAGGGGTTACGTGGGGCCCTCAAAGGAAGGGGGGTTTGGGGGTCCTCCTTCCCAGGGCACTGACTGCAGCCAGGGGTGGTCACATCCGTGCCTTCTGCCCTTCAAGTGGCCAGGATCCCTGGGGGTAGAAGGCAAGCCAGGAAGAAACAGGCAGATGCGGCAGGCCAGGGTGCCCAGGACCCACTGCCAAGGGATCGGCATGAGGGACACCAAGCAGAGAAGGGGTAGTCTTGACCCCACCCTCCTCCAGGCCCGTCCAGGCCCCCTCTAGGCCCGTGGCTGCCTTGGGCTCTGTGGAGATGGGCCCCCTCCTCTCCCTGCTCCGAACACATGATGCGGCTGGGGAGGGGGGCTTGGAAGCCCAGGAAACGTCCCGAGCCCAGCCCAGTGGCATCTGTAAACACACACAGTGCTGTGGGCCACCTTGGTGTGGGGTCACCCCAGGGGGCTGGCCACTAGGCACCAGATCTGGGGGGTGGCCAGGGCAGATGGCAGCCTGGACCACAGATGTGAGTATGTGGGGAGAGGGCTGCTCTCCATCTCGGCCCTGGGAGAGCAGCCAGACGGCTGTGCTGGGGAGTCGGCATGCCCACTGCCCATCCTGCGGGGGACAGTCAGGCTGAGAGGGCGCAGTGCTGCCCTGCCCACCTGGCAGGCTGCCCCAGGCTCCTCCCTGCTTCACACCCCTCCCCCATCTAGAGGACCTAGATCCCGGCCACCCGGCCACCCGGTGGTCCTAAGCTGAGGTAGGGCTGCGGACCCCCAGCTCAGCAGCAGTGCCCCATGCCTGAGGCTGAACTGGCCCCTCGGTGGGGGCCTCTCCTCAAAGCGGCCTGGCCCTGGGGGCAGCCACCAGGAGCCCGAGGGGCCACCTGCTCCAGCCTGGGCCTCAGCCGGCAGCCACTCCTGGGGTGCTAGCGCGCCGAGATGACCAGGTCGTCCTGCTTGGCCGGGCTGGCCCCATGGCCGGTGGGGGTAGAAGTCCGGATCTTGTCCACTGCCAGGCACTCCTGGCTGCCGAGACCCGTGGGTGTCAGGTCCATGAGCTCGCCCGAGGAGCTGAGCGGGAAGGAGGGCGAGAGCGAGATCCCCGAGGAGGGGTCAGCTGAGCCGGCGAAGAGCCTTGGGGGCTTGGGCACCAGGTTGGGCTCAAACTGGGCGCGCAGCAGGATCTCTTGCTGGCTGGGGGACTTGGGGCCCTCGGCATAGTCGCTGGTGGGGCTCTCGGGCACCACCATGCAGTAGAGGTCCTGGAAGGAGCTGCTCTTACTGTCGAGGTTGAAGAGGCTGTCGATGAACTCGGCGAACTCCAGCACCTGAGGGCTGGGCGAGTCCCCCAGGCGCCCGTTGTGCAGGGCCAGCTCTCCCCCTGGGGCCGCCCCGCCGCCGCCGCCACCCCCCTCCTCCTCGTCCTCGTTGGCCGTGGCACTGGGGGGCCGCTCGGGGGTGACGCCCCCGCTGCCCAGGGCCGCCTCCAGGGGCTGCGTGTCCTGGGAGTGCTTGGACAGGCTGTCGGCCGCCAGCAGCTCGGTGCGCGAGCTCAGGGACGGGTTCTCCTCGGGAATGGCGGGGTCGATGTAGAAGAGGTGGCCCTCGTCCCGCTCCAGCACGGCGTGGAGGCTGGGCGAGCCGCGGATGCTGCGGAAGCCTGACGAGCGCCGGGAGTCGAAGCTGTACAGGGACTCGGTGTCCGACAGGCTCTCCATAGTGGCCAGCGGCGCCCGCCGGGCCTGCAGCTCCGCCGCCAGCCGCTCCTGGGTGGACAGCAGCAGCAGCTCCACGGGGTCCTGGCGGGCCGCTGTGGCCGCCGCCACCGGCGACAGCAGCCGCCCCTCCGAAAAGCCCTCCAGGCTCATCTCAGACTGGGACTTGCTCCTACAGAGGGCAGGGCAGGGGGGCGCCAGACTCAGGAGGGGCAGAGACTCTGGGGTGGGTCCCTCCCGCTCCTGGGGTGCAGGGAACTTGGGGAAGGGAGGAAGGGAGAGGTAATTTAGCGGGTTGTTCAACAAGGTGAGGCAGGGGCCCTCATTTTTAAAAAACAAGTCACAAGACCCCAAGCTAGAAGGCAAAAGGGCTGATGCTGTGGGGGGGGCACTGAAGGCCTAAGGCCCCGCTGGGAGCCCTAGGGTGCCCGGAGCGCTGCTGGGGCACTTGGCACCCACGGGAGCCTGGGACCCAGAGAGATGGACTGCCCCAGGTCACTCATGAGGCAATGGTGGGAAGGGAGAGAGGAGACGGGGGAGGGAGAAAGGGAGAGAGCACTGCCCAGAGCTGCCCCCACTGGTTCTCTCGCACCCTCAGGACCAGCTTCGCTGCCTCTCCTGGGACCACTTCCTTCCTCCCACTGTGGTTCCTCCCACCTCTGCCATGGGTTAGAGCCCCCTCTGCTGGACCGACGGGGGAGTGGCAGGGGCGGGGCGGGGGGGGGGG
>NW_024424786.1:37445893-37454430 GCF_017311325.1 Ursus maritimus | reverse complement strand
GGGGGGGGGTTGCAGTTCCTCTGAACAGACATGGTCATGCAGCTGCCACAGGAAATGCACAAATGGTAGGGAGAGATGTCCAGGTGTCCCCACCAAGGGCCAGGAAGCGGCGACCACCCTTCGGAGCAGCCTCCTGTCCAAATCTGTGACCTGGCCCGGAAGTGTCCCAGAGAGGCAAGAAGATTCCCAGCCACCCTTTCAGAGCCAACCCCTGTAA
Source organism: Ursus maritimus (assembly GCF_017311325.1). NCBI lineage: Eukaryota > Metazoa > Chordata > Mammalia > Carnivora > Ursidae > Ursus > Ursus maritimus. Next base: position 37,454,213 of record NW_024424786.1, on the reverse strand, counting down.
GAGTGTGTGGGGCTCGGTCAGGGCGCAGGTGTGCTCACACACCCACCTGCACGGCTGCCCATCCTAGCAGCCCTTCCGTACGCGTGGCTCAGCGTCTGACTTGCTGTATGTCCTACACGTGAGTATGTCTGTGGGGCCCTCTGTGTGCTTGCAGTTACTGCTAGTGAACACGTATGCGTGTGCACGTGTGAGCATCACTACGGATACACCTGTGTGCGCGCGTGTAAGTGCACGGTATCCGTCTGTTTGGGCTAAATGGCTATGAGTGAATCTCTGTGCTTGTGGCCCCGGGTCTGCACATCCCTAGACGACCACTGTCCCAAGTGGGCTTCAGTGATGGCCAGCTAGGGGGCCACGGGAGCAGACCAGGAGACCCCGAGCGGAGGAGCAAGTTGGAGCCCTCCTGCGCATGTGAACACCCGTAGGCCCCATGCGCGGGGTACGCAGGCGCACAAGCATTCATGTGCTGGAACGCACTTGCGGCGCCCTCACGGACGCTCTGGGGCAGTGGGGCTGAGCAGGCAGGACTCACCTGACGCTGTTGTGGTGGTCTGGGGCGGGCAGCTCCAGGGCGAGGCCCGCAGGCATGGGTGGCCCCGTGGGCAGCGGCTGCTGTTGGAAGATGAGCTCGGGAGTCAAGTCCACCTCGGTGGGGCTCACCATGACCTTAGCAGCAGAGAGCAGGGCCGTCTTCCCCTTGTTGTAGTTCTCCAGCACCTGGGGACAGGTCGGGCAAGCTGGTGGCGGTGGTGGAGGAGTGACCATCACATGTGGGGGCGGGGCAGCAGGCCAGGCCTCTCAGGCCAGAGCCTCGTGGGGTTGGCCGGGCCCCACTCCTGCTCCCCCCCACCCCCAGCCCAGGTCCCTGCTCCACCAGGAAGGCCTGGGACTGGCCCTGCAATCACGCCTTGCCCCACAGAGGGGCCAGGCTGGCGCTCTCTTTCCCTATGGCCAGCCTTTCCACGGCCAGGTGACGGCTGAGGGTGCCCCCGCTCGGCTGTATGTCTGTAACGGGCCAGGTCCCTGGGAGTCTCCCAGACCCCTCCCCACCATGGGGCCCACATGACCGCGGGGACAGCAGGGGTGTGGAGACCAGAACAGGAGCTCTGACTCACTTCTCCGAGCGTCCGCACCCTTGCCTGTCATACGGGGACGGAGACCCAGGCCGCAGAGCACTGCGGGGCTCTGATGAGGCGTCATTGCCCAGGCTGCCCGGGGGCTCACCTTGTTGAGCCCCTCCATGACCACATAGGGGAGGTGCTCATGCAGCATGGCCGGCGAGATGATCACTTCATTGAAGGCCTTGTTGTCACCCCAGATGGCAAAGTACGTGGGCTCCTCTTGCTCACAGCAGCTGGGGGGCATGGGGGCCGGACGAAGCTGAGGGTGGGTGGCAGCCTGGCTCCGGCCTCCAGGTCCCTGGGCTCCCTGCTCGGGCCTCACCTGGAGCCCTTACCCTCCCCTCTCCCCCAGCCAGGAATGTGTATGCCAAATGGGCCTCAGCCACAGTCCCTACACAGCCTGCTACCTGCTCACGGCCTGGGGCACACCCGCTCAGCCCTGCGCCCCGCGCAAGGCCCTGCTCACAAGCCTTTTGTCACTGGGACGGAGGGTTCAGCCCCACCCTCTGAAAGAGCATGAAGTGGAAGAAGTCTACGTACTGCTGGCCCACTCCTCTCTCCCCCACTGCCCCACCCCTGCTCACAACTGCTGCCAACTAATCCCAGAGGGGATGCCACACAACTGAGGTGTGAGCTGGCCAGGGCCTCAGGGTGACCCCCCAAAGCATCCGCTTTTAAATGGACCACAAGTGGGGAGAACTACCCTGGGGGACACCAGGAAAGGCCTGACACTGGGAACAGAGGCTTGCACCATCAATAGAGGAGCCTGGGGTCCTGCTCTGGACTGTCTTTTGTTCCACTGCCAGGGCCCAAGACTAGGGCAACCCCCACCAGGAGTATCCTGGGCCACCATCTCCCTGCCTCTGCCCCCAGTCCCAGGGGCTGACTACGTCAAGTCAGCCCCATCCCCCATGTCCCTGGCCACTGCCACCCCCCAGCTGCCCCAGGGTCGCAGGCAGCACCTACCAGCACTGCTCTGCTGGGTGGTTGTGGACCACGTGGATGATGCGGCCGGGTGGGTAGAGAGGGGTGCTGGCTGACAGGGCGATGGTCAGGTCGCTGGGGTGGGTCCAGAGCCGTGTGCTGGCGAGGGTGGCCACCTCGACCTCCTCAGGCAGCTCCGACTTGGGGATACATTTGGTGGCCCCCACAATAATTCGCCACTGTGCAGGGGAGATGGGGACAGAGCTGAGCAGGGTTGGCTGGTGGGCAGCGGCAGAAGGGGCCACAGAAGGGCTCAGAAGGGGGCTCAGAGGTGACAGTGGGAGCTGCGATGGCCATGGGGCAGAGGCCTGAACAATGCCCACCTAAAGAGGCAGTGGCTGAGGCATATGGTGGCCACGATGGCCAAAAAGATGCCAAGGAGAGATGACGTGACAGTATTAAATTTCAGGGCTAGAAAGGGGCTGGAAGGCCAGTCGACTGCTTATCCAGAGGATGGGGAAACAGCCCAGCAAAGGAAGGGACTTGTTCTAGGTCATGTCCCCAGTCAGAGACAGAGCAGACCCCGAAGTTCACTCCAGCTGCATCTAAGAGGCCTGGCCACATCTGGGTTGGCCCCCAGCCACCTGCCTCCTGGGCCTGACGAATGCGCAGGCCTGGGTCCGAGAGGAGCAGTTCTGCCTCCCAGGACCAGGCTCCTCCAGGCAGACATGGCCCCCTAAGGCTTTGCTGCCCTGCCCACCCTTGCCCCCTGGTGCCTGGCCCAGGGCCCTGCCTGCCAGAAGGTCATGGGCACCAAGGCTGGAACAGTCCAAACCGGGCAGAGATGATGAGCACGGTGGGCCCAGGGGTCAGAGAGGACATGCTGGTCCAGGTTGGCCCCTTCCTGCCTGTCTCGGGGTACCTGGCCACGGCACCCATGCCCGCCTGGCACGAGGCCAGCTTGACACAGGACGAGCCCCCAGCGTGCTCGGACACCTGACAGGGATGAGGCAGGGCTGAGCCTCTCCTTAGCCCCAATGGAGCATCAGAACAAACTGCACCCAGACGCTCTCCGGTGGTGGCATCTGGACTCGTGAAGCCTGGGGAACCGCAGCAGGCTCGGCAGAGGCCTTCCTGTCACAAACTTGAAGCACCGAACCTCGGGCCTGCTTTTTCCTGACTTTAGGCAGCTCTGGGTGACGGGGCCAGAACTCAGGAGCCCTTGGTCCCAGTCCTGACAGCTTGCGTGAGCAAAAACAAGTCCCTTACCCACTCTGGGCCTCAGTTTCCCCCTCTGTACAAGGACAGGCCATGGGGGAGATGAGATGAGTGTGGAGGTGCTGAGAGTTTGATGGCCCGGGGTTCCCATGACACCAGCCGCAACTGGCCTGGCCTCACATGGCTGAGCCCTCTGGTGCTTTGTGCCAAGGGTCAGGCAGGTGCCCAGGGCCCAGCATGCCCAAGTGGGGGGTGGGGAGGGGCTCACTTTGGGCTTGGTGCTTCGCTGTAGGACGTCTAGGAGCTGTCTGCGGAAGCCTTCCAGCTGGGAGAGGCCGATCCTGGGGAAGGAAGCAAGCCGGGTATCAGCCTGGCCGGGCCAGGGACTGGGAGAGGTGTGGGGTGTGGGGGCAGAGGGGCAGGCACACGACAGCCGCAGGAAGGAGAACACCACGCCATCAGGATCATGGGGTGGGAGGGTGGGCAGGGGTGAGTCTGCAGCTCAGCAGGGCCTAGCCGGGGAAGGGAGGTCAGGCAGGGTGGGGCCACCTGTCCTCTCACTCTGGGGGCTCTGGGATTCCCGGGGGAGATGGGCATCTGAGGGAGAGGCCCCAAGGAGGCAGGAACAGCTGGCCAGGACAGTGGTGACAGGGAGCGACTTGTGACTTGCGACTCGCCTGGGGACAAGATCTTTGCCCAGAACCACAGCCGTCACAAATTCCTTGGAGTACTCCATGGCGTCCTCGCTGCAAAGGAAGCCAGGGGGTGCTAAGGCAGGGGTGGTGAGGGGGCCCTGCTCCAGCATTCCTGGGGTTAGTGTTTTGATACAAGGCCCTCCGGGGGGCCAAGCTGGGCTGCCTGCTCCCGGTCGTACCTTTCCTGCCAGTGAGGCTTTGCCAGGCCTAGATCCTGGGTCCGCCTGGCATTTAACCCAGCACCCCTCCCTCCACTTACCAGGCCATTTGCAGGCCTCCACGTGACCAGAAGCCAGACTGCCCAGGCCAGCTCCCAAGAGTTTAGCCCCCATCAACCCAAGCCAGCTCTCAGGCCCCAGGCTGCTCACCTCAGCAGGCCGCCTGGTGGGGAGTAGGCAAAGCACTTGAGGGTAGGGTACTGGGGGCGCAGCAAGAAGGAGAGGATGGCGGCGGTGCCTGCACCCAGGGAGTGGCCCACCACAATCAGGCCGTAGTGTTTGGTTCCTCGGCCCTGAAAACCGAGAGAATTCTGAGAACCCTGCCGCATGGACTGTCTGGACTAGCTAATACCAGGCAGGGAGAGGAAGAGCCAAGCTAGACTCACACAGAGCAACTCCTTGGGGAGACTCTTCTAATAAACTCCTACTCATCCTTCAAAACCTTGTTCAGAGTACCTCCTTGGAGAAGCCCTCCCTGATTTTCCGGGAGAGGCTTACTCCCTCCTAGACACCACATCTCTACTCACGAAGACCTTTATATATGGTGCTTACACTCTACTGTCATAGTGAACATTCTATGGAGAGTATCCTCTAGAATACCCATTTGTTCACCTGCCCCCGTTTCTGTGCCCCAACAAGTAGACGGGGTCTCCTGAGGCCAGGGACTGCTTGGCTTTGGGAAGGGTGGTTGGCCGCACCTTGGGGCTGCCTCCCCACGGAGCAGGCAGTGGGTAGGATCCAGATCACCCCCCCCACAGCAACACCCTTCCTACGGACTCTAATTATTTTTCTTTGTTGTCTATTCTATATTTTGAAGCCCCTGCCCAGAACCATCTTTGTGCCTCCAGTGCCTGGCACAGAGCAGGTGCTCATAAGGGGGGGGGCTAAGCAGGGAAGCCCAAGAAACGCTGGTACAAGAGAGGAAGAGGTCAGAGGGGGTGGGAGGGACCGAGCGAGTGAGGAGGGGGCTGGGAATCAGGCATCAAAGGAGAGTGTAGGAGCCTGACTTGTGGGGCGTAGGGGGGGGCTCCACCGTGCACACACCCTGCCCCCAGTGTTGCCTTGGGGGAGGCAGAGCTGGCACGGCCAGGGCCCAGGGGCAGGGAAAGTGCCTCACCAGGTCTCGCCCAAAGGCCTGGGATAGGACCATCTCCTGCTCCAGCTTCTTCTTGATGTATTCAGCCGAGAGGACCATTCCCTGGGTAAGGAGGAACAGAGGTGGGTGTCACGGGGTGGTAGGTCTTTTATCTTTTTTTTTAAGATTTATTTATTTATTTTGAGAGAGAGAGAGAGAGTGAGCACGCAGTGGGGAGGGGCAGAAGGAGAGGGAGAGAGAGTCTTAAGCAGACTCTGTGCTGAGTGTGGAGCTAGACACAGGGCTTGGTCTCACAACCCTGAGATCACAACCTGAGCTGAAACCAAAAATCAGATGCTTGGGGCGCCTGGGTGGCTCAGTTGTTAAGTGTCTGCCTTCGGCTCAGGTCATGATTCCATGATCCCGGGGTTCTGGGATCGAGCCCCGTGTCCGGTTCCCTATTCAGTGGAGAGCCTTCCTGTCCCTCTCCCTTTGCCCCTCCCCCCTGTTCATGTGCGTGCTCTTTCTCTCTCTCTCTCAAATAAATAACAGCTTTAAAAAAAAAAAAAGGTTAAAAAAAACAATCAGAGCCTTAACCGACTGTACCACCTAGGCGTCCCAGGGGGGAGGTCTTTTAGAGACCAGCCCAACTGGTGACTGGAAACTCACCAATCCTGTCCCAACCATTTCCCCTTTGGCCCTCCTAACCACCCGGCTGTGGGGGCTGGTGGAGACTTTACCACATCACTTCCATTTCACAGACGACAAAACTGTGGCTCAGAAGAGTTGTATGTCTTATAGAAACCAATCCCTTCCCAGCTGCCTCTTCAGGCTCTTCTGGGACAGGATCTGTACCAGGAAGGACTGTGGGGCTCCCGGTGGGTAGGCCACAGTGGACCTTCTAGATGAATCCACGCTCCTCTGACCCATGTCTCCCCGGGGGCCCAGCAAGGAAGGGAGAGCCCCCACCCCAACAGCAGGACAGGTGTGTGTGCTGGTAGGGGAGGAGAGAAAGCAAGGGGCCTCAGCGCTCAGAAGGAAGAGTACCTTGTGTCCCAGCCAGGTGCCGTGGTGCCCCTCCACGGGGAGGCGCTCAGCGTCCCCAGTCAGGTCTGTCAGGGCATCCTTGTGGAGAGAGAGGACAGGTGAGGGCTGGGGGAGGACAGGGAGGGGGAGGTGGGCACCGCTCAGGGGCTGTAAGGGGTGGGCTGGGAGCCGCAGGCAGCCTACCTTGGGGGAAAGGGTTCCCCGGATACTGATGACCACCTTCTTCTTGTCATGGTCTACGGCCACGTAGAAGGGGGTCTCATAGACCTAGGATAAGGGGGGCTCATGAGCCAAATGGCCCTGGGATGGGGACAGACTCAGGGAGTGACCTAAGCAGGTCTCCTGGACAAGGAACCAGCTCCCTGGGCCCCCGCATGGCTGCCGGGGCTCCCTCCAGGCTCCCCCCAGCTCAGGCAGCCTGAGTGCTGCTGTCCTGCCAGTAGAGTCTAGAGCGACCGCTGTCCCCTCCCCAGGGCCTCGCAGCTGAGTCCCTCCATCCCTTCCCCCAGGGGGCTGAGCCAAGAGGCCCCAGCGCTGGGTGTGGGGTTGGGGCCCACTTCCTAGCCCCAGAGGGGGTGCGGGCCAGGCTGCAGGGCGGGGAGAGGGTCCAGCTGGGGGGGCAGGCCCAGCCCCGCCTGTCACTGCAGCCCGCTGAGGACAGAGGCTGGGGGGGACGCTGCGCACGGGCCCAGCGTGGCTGCTCACCGCATCGTGGCAGGACGTGTACACGATGTCCACCGCGGTCATGTTCTCGTCCAGGAAGTGGCGCCGGATGGCAATGGCATTGCAGCCACAGCAGTTGTCCTCCTCGATGGTGACTCCTGGGGCAAAGCGGGGCCGCGCGGGACACAGGCAGCACCTGGCGGGGGGTAGCCGGGGGCTCAGAGACCCGGAGAGCGACTGTCCCTGCCAGCCTCTCCGGTACCTCCCTCGGGCACTCCCATGGTCCTCACCGTACTCGGCCTCAGGGCGGCAGGGGCCCCGGTGGGCCTCTCCCTCTCCCCGCAATGCTCTCCCTGCCTCACCCCTAGGTTGCTCTTCCCTCACTGGCAGCCTCCCTGGGCTCGGCCTCGGCCGTAGCTACGCTCTTCTTGCTAGCTCCTCACCCATCTCCGGTGTTCAACGCCGCCTCTGAGCTGCTGGCCTGGGCACTCAGGGGGGATCCTCAGTCCCACCCTTCCGGGCCCCAGGCCCCGCGAGCTCACGTGCTTCCTGAGTCCCCCACGCCCGGCTGCTCCTTGCCCAACCCCCTACTTGGAGCTGGCCTCAGGTCCCCTCCCCACCTCACGTCCCGCAGCCTGTCACTCGGCACATCAGCTCACTCTGGCTTCAAATGACAGCAGACTCCGACCACTTTCCCTCGTGCCTTCCACCCCTTCCACCATTATCTCTGCCTCAAAACGTCATGGTGGCCTCCTGACCGGTCTCCCTCATCTACTCTTGCCCTCGACATTCTCAGTCGGCAGCCAAAGTGACCCTCTAAGACGTAAGTCGAGCCATGTCGCTTCACACAAAACCCTACGCTGAGGCCCTTCCTGTGCAGTGTAAGAGCTGGAGTCCTTGCCAGGGTCCACGGCGCTGCCCCATCGGGCCTCGGTTCTCTGGCTCGCTGCCTCCGACTTCCCTTAGGCCACACTGCCTGCCCGCGGATGCACTGGCCAGACTGCACCACAGGACTTCTCACTTCCTTCGGGCTTCTGCTCAAATGTATGTCACGGTGAGGTCCACCCTGGTCACCTCCTCTAGCACAGCCAGCCCCCTGCCGCCGTTCCCCGGCCTGACAACACCTCCCCAGGGTTCTCCCCAGCGTCCCTCTGCTCCTACAGGCTCCGCGTCCTTGTGTGTGTACTGTCCGCACCTCCCCCCAGGAAACGGCTCCACAGGGCCGGGTTTGCTCTGCCTGTGTACAGCCGCGACCCCCGTACCAGGCACACAGCCCGCGTCCCCCAGATGAACAGCAGAGGGCCGGAGGGGTGCAGCGGCTCCTCGGGCCGCCAGAGGGAGCCAGCAGCCAACAGATGG
>NW_024424786.1:37412680-37445883 GCF_017311325.1 Ursus maritimus | reverse complement strand
GGCCCGAGTGGGCTCGCTGTCACGAGAGGACAATTGAGATTTTATCAAGAATCCTGAATTTCTTGGGACAAACCCAGAGGTTTGTCCTCACCTAAGCAGCACCTAAGGGACTGTTACCTACTTCCTAATGAGGCGAGGCCTCGCTGGGAAAACTCAGGTCCAGCCGAGTCTGGGAAGCTTCGGGGCCTGGGGTGGGTGACTACCTCAAGGCATGTGGGGGGGCCTCCACCAACTGTAGGGCCAAGTGGGGGCCAGCCCGGGCCTGGGGGCCAGACTCCTGTTCCCAGGCAGCTGCCTCCTCTCTCCAGCCTCAGCCGGCATGTGGCCACCACAGTGCGGCCTTCAGGGACAGACCCTTGGGCTCGAGGGCGGTCTTCTTTCCCCTTGCAGGCCCGAGAAGCCAAGAAATCGCAGCAACCCTCCTGTCTGAGGATCCCCCTGAGTGCCCAGCCCGTCAGCCACTCCCTGGCTTCTGAAGTACCCCGTGGGCAGGCGGGACGGGCACTGCCCGCACCGACAATGTCCCCACTCTGCCAGTGAGTAACGGAGCCGGGCCTGTCAGAGCCGGGGTCTCGAGACTCCTGGTCTGGAGCTCATTTTGAGAAGCTTCTCAGCAGTGGCAGGGATTCCTAAGGACGCTGGGAGGAACGCCAGCTGTGGGAGGGGGCGTGGGGTGCCTGGTCCACTCACTCTGTCACTGGGGGATGGGGAGAAAGGGGTCCCAAGAGCCACCCAGCTTTCTGTAGAAAGGAAGGGCCCCGCAGGAGGGGGTGTGGCTGCCCCAAGGGCAGGGGAGTCACAGAATGCCAGCCTTTCCAGACCAGGGAGCCAGGGAGCTGTCCTCCTTCTGTCTGGGCTGGGCTAAGGTTGGAGACACCGAGGACGGGGAAGGGCCCCTCCCGGAGCTGTGCCCTTCTCTGGCCCAGTGAGGAAAGCACAGTGTCTGCCCAGCCCCCAGAGGTGGGCTGTGGGCAGGTCTGGGGCAGGTGCCTTGCCAAATCCCTGTGAAGAGGGTCAAAGTCTTTCACTAAAGGGCCTTTTTGATGCCCTTCCAGAGGCCTCCATGGACTGGGTCTCTACTTTCAGAAAGACAGGGCACAGGACAGGAGCAGGAGAAAGAAAGATGTAGGTAGAGGGGAGGGGAGAGGAGAGGCGGAGCAGGGCAGAGAGGGATGGGAGGGGAAGGGAGCCAGCAGCGTCAGAGGCTAGGCAACACTCATTCAATCCTCTCAAAACAACTCCAGGAGGAATGTATTGCCATCCCCACTTTCCAGGTGAAGAAACTGAGCCTTGCAAAGGTAGGCCGACTTGCCCAAGGCTACAAGTGACAAAATCTGGATTCAAACCAAATACTGTGTGATTCCAAAGCCCACGGTCTTCCTCGCCTCAGGATAACGCGCCACTAGAGAGGTCGAGGCCCAGAGGCGGTGAGGAAGAGAAGCCATGCAGGCCACAGACCACAGCGGAGATGGGAACAGGCACAGTCTGTTTGGGGAGAGTCTCCCACCGGCTGGCCCAGCCTCAGGACCTCTGCCGGAAGGACGGGACGGGGGTACTCACGAGCAGGACCGTGCCAGCTGGCAGAGGCCGCAGGCCGGCTTCCGCATCAGGTACATGGGCCACCCGTAGGCGGCCAGGGCGAAGAGCATGTAGTAGCAGACGTCCTTATAGCGGAGCATCTCTTGCTGGAAGAGAGGAGGTGGAGGCGGTCACCTCTTGCCCTTCCGGCCTGCAGCCTCTAGGCCCAAGGGGCTTCCCTGGATGGGGGAGGGAGCTGCCCTCCTGGCCTCCCCAAGGACCGCAGGCCCACCCTGCTCCCGTCCTGGAGGAAGGACCGCTCGTCCAGATGATAATTGCATTTCCCTAATTATCTCCATGCAACCAGGGCACGAAGCCTCCTGGGACCTGTTCTGCTGCTCCAGCCTCAGAATTAATGATTTGGGGACAGAAAAACACTCGGAGCACTGGATCGATTTCCTTGTCCGTTTTCCAGAGAAGGGAAGCAAGGGGGAGGTATGAAGGGCAACCACCCCGCCTCGGGAATCCGGCCTGGGAAGGGAAGTTTAACCCTGAGAGGCCCTGGGCTGGGGGTGTCCGGGCCCTCAGCTGGGGGTGTCCGGGTCTGGAGCAGCAGGGCCGGCCCTGGAGACACTGGGTGACCTGACAAGTCATCAACACTGTCTCAGCCTGCAAGTTCTTTGTCCGCAAATATGGGGAGACTCCAGTTTGACTGGGCAAGTCATGGGCTCCGCAGGGATGTCTGGAGCAGATTGGGATCTGCTGTGGAGACTGTGGAGAAAGGTGCCAGTTTGAAACCCAGCGTCTAAGGCCAGTGGCTACTATCAGCCCGCTGGGCTGGAAGGATCCGGGAAGCACAGGTGTCCCAGCAAAGCGGCATCCAGTGTCCCGGGTGTGCCAGGCGCCAGAGGGCTCCTGCACTTAGGGGGAATTAGTCACCTTGTAAAAGTTAAAGAGGGTGATTAGTCATCTTCTGAAGAGAAACAGGTAGCACCTTAATAAGGGCCCAGAGGGGTGGAACCATCCCCGGGCCAGCTCTGTCTGCTCTTTAGGAATGAGCTGGAGAAGGTAATTATCCTCTCCGTGTGTCGGAGCTCGGCTCCGGCTGGAGGGCGGGGTGCTGGCAGGCTCTGCCACGTGGGGGGCAGGGACCCCAGCACCTCAAGGCTCTGCGGCCCGCCTCTGGCCCCTCCTCCTTCACATGGTGAGAGAGCCCAGGGCAACCCGGGTAAGCGAGGCTGGGCCCCTGCTGCGAGCGGGCCGTTTTCAGAGGGGATGCACACGCCTACTTTGGGCAGTGGGGACAGACAGAGACTGGAGGCTTTTCTAGGGGATTTAGATACGAGGGAGGAATCCTTTCTAGTAGGTCCCGACTGGGAACCGGACTCAGAATGGCTCCTTTCCTCCCCACTAGAGCTCTGGGTGGCAGGTGTGCCCAGGTCCATTACGCATACAGGAACAGGCTCAGAGGGGAGGGAGGACTTGCTCAAGGCCACAGCGACAGCGGCAGAGCTGAAGCGCCCCTCAGTTTGCTCCTGAGGCCGCTGGCTGCAGTTTCAGCTGGGGGAACACAGTGCCCTTGTGGGGGGAGGGGTTCCCTGGCCACAGGATTGGTCCCACCTTTATCTGTGAAATACTGGGTTTCTTGCGAAGAGGTTGCGCTGCTCAAAAAAGCTTGAAACCAGTGAGGCACGTCGTGCTGCCTCTTAGGACAGCAACAGCAATCGGATAAGCAGCTCACCCCCGTGAAGCCATGACCTCAAGAGGCCGGGGCCAAACATTCTGAGTGTGGTGAAGCTGATTCCAGGGTTTTGACTGTGGGACCAGCGTGATGGGGGCGGTCCTCAGGAAGAAGGGTGGGAACTAGGAGGGAGGCTACATGGAGAGCTGCAGGGGGACCCACAGAGGAGCAGGTGCAGCCCATGCTGTGGGGGCAGCAGGCAGGTGGTCTGCTCAGGCCGCCTCGGCAGAGGGGAGGGACCTGGAGTGGGGTGGGATGGGACGTGGCTCTGACTCACCGAGTTCTTGAGGTCGAGATACTTGGTGTTTCTGGTCACTGGCATCCCAGACAGGAAGGTCAAAATGTCATTGTTCGCCTGTAAAACCAGGGTGTGAAAGCGACTGTCCCAGGTCCAGGGGGCATGGCTGAGAAAGGGGTCCAGGCCCCCCAGACTCTGACTGCTTCCCAGGGGCCTGAACGTCCAAAGGAGTGTGTGGTTTCTAGCCCTTCCACGAACCAGCCAGTCTTCCCAAATCAGAGGTCTTCTCACATGTCCAGCTGCTCCCTTTCCACCAAAAGCATCAAACACCACTCCCCACCCCCGCCCCCGGGGACATTTCTGCCCAAGCTGAGGGTAACATGCTTTGTAGGGGATGCCGGGAGATCCCAGCTGGGATCAGGGTTTGGGGGGGGGTGGAATGGAAGCAAGTGCGGAGGCCCGAAGCACTGAGCATCATTCATGAGGGCCTCGTGGTTAGAAGTCTCTGGCGGCTGGCCCAGCAGAGGGAAGTCACTCAAGCCAGAGCCAGGAGGAGAGGTGGCATCAGGGGGTTACCGGGGGGACCCCGGGGAGCGGGCACAGCAGCAGCAGGGCAGCGGGGAGAGGCCCGGAGGATGGCGGGTGCTCACCTCGTCCAGCACGGCGTTGCGCTTGGCCCGCTGCCGCTGCCGGAGCAGCACCAGACCAGCGATGATGTCGGATGGCACGATGTCGAGGTCGCGGAAAAACTCGGCGAAGAGGTAGGCGATTTCTGAGTAGGCATCCTGTGAGGTCCAGGGGGGGCGGGAGGCAGGGGCAGGGGAGCGGGAGAGAGGGCAAGAGACCGGGCATGAATCCCCCCGGGCTGGGGCTCTGCTCTGGGCCCAGTGCCAGCTTGCCCCCGGCACCTGCTCTGCACCGGCCGGGCCCAACCCCGCATGGCCCTCTGCAGCCGTGACCCCGAGGGCCCTAGCCTGGGCTCTGGGCCCCCGCAGACCTGGCCAGAGCTGTCTGCGACAGCCACTGAACCTTGTCCGTCCTCCACCTCCCAGCCCTCTTCTGTCCTCAGAGCTCCTACAGCACTCACCATCACCGCCTACCACGCACAGATGCCAACGTGAGCCATTTCCTGTTCTTTCCCCAGCCACTAGGAATCAAGGCCTGCTCGGCCCGGCTTGTTTCTCCTCCGCCTTTCTCTCTAGCAGAGAAGCCAAAACTGAGCTCCTGGCTACTGCCTCCCCACACTGAGTTTCTTCCCACCTCCCATTAGCTGTGACCTTGAAGGGCCTCCTAAGGACTGAGCCTCCAGGGTGTCAGGCCCCCTCCCCCACCTGCCCACAGCTGCAGGCTCAGGGACCCTCATGATGTGCCTGGAGAAGGCTGCGACGCCGGGCCAGTGGCCCCTCTACGGTCTCCGCTAGCCTGGTCCTCGGGCCAGCCTGAGCCCAGGGCAGAAGGCAGGAGGCACGCCCGTCAGTGGGCTCCGCATCCTCCCCACCTCCGTCCAAGTGGAAGTTGGGAACCTCTTCCCTAACCTGCTGGGGGGAGCAAACTCATGGCAAGTGATTCTCTCTCGCTGGGTTTCACCCTTGAGTGCCTGGCACTCGTAAGAGAACAAAAATCAGGGGTTGCAAACTCAAAGGCCTAATGAGGCCTAATGAGGCCAAACGGCGCGAGCTACTACTCGCTCTGGCTGACTGCCCTGCGAGGGGCCCGCGCTGCCACATCTAGAAATACGAAACTGTACATGAATGCCCTGATTTTTCACATTGGCACTCAGTTCAAATTTTAAGCCACCCAGCACAGAGTGATCAAAATGTGCTCTGGGCTGGGCCTGGTCCCCAGGGTTCGATGGGACCCAGATCCTGGGCCACCCGTCCCCGCCGCGCCCTAACATCAGCCCCAACTCTGCCATGTGCCCAGGAGGGGTGGGTGTGTTCCCCTGACCCTCCAGAGAGGCCCGTGGGGTGATCCCCACCCACCAGGGAACCTCCAGGAAGAGAGGGGCTTTCTTATATCTGATTACTCACTCTACAGCTCCCCAGGGGCTGCTGGTGGAAAGGAGCCACTCAGGCTTCCAGTGGCTTCCATGGAGGGCACTTGCTGTCTGGCTCAGGGAGGAGTGGTCTCCCGACCTCACTGGCTCTGCCACTAACTAGCTGTGGGACGCTGAGCAAGTCACACCACCTCTCTGGGCCTCAGCTCTCTGATCTGCAAAATGAGGGGTGGGGGGTGGGGGAACACTAGATGGTCTCTAAGGGTCCTGCCAGCACGGGGGGGGGGGTCTGCCTCAAGGACCCCAAGGGCCCTACCTCCCCCCCAGGGGCCGCCCTCTGCTGAGCCGGCCTTCCTTCAGCAGCACTGGGCCCCTCCAGCGGCTTCTCCGAGCACCAGGTATGGAGGGCTGGCTGTGAGCGTCTGGGGCTCGGCACCTGACAGCTCCGACAGATCTCCCAGAGGCCTTTGCAGCTGGTGACACGTTGCTTTTCTTTGCTTTCAGGTCACCCTGATTTTTTAGTATCTCCTCTCCTAAACTACTCAAAGTTCCAAGGGCGTAGATGAAAGGTCTTGAAACCTTGCTGTCCCCTTGACGAAGCAAGGGATTGGCTGCTTCACATGCCGGAGGGAGTGAGTAGGTCAGTGGATAACAGGTCCTCACCTTGCTCCTGCTTAAAACTCAGCGCCCTTCCAGCAGCCCTGCCCCACCCGGCTCTGCCAAGGAGTGACGGCCCCTAAGTGGCTGCCAGCAGGATGTGAGCCAGAGGGAAGTGACCTCCCAGTACTTACTGACTGGGAGTCCTTGGTCCGAGTGCAGCAGAGGAACACTTTGAGCCGGCGCGACCAGCTGGTGGCCTGACCCTCCTCTAAGCGGTGCCTGCAAAGGGAGAGAGTTGGTATGTGTGAGGTCAGGACACGGGACCAGAAGAGCCATGACCCAGATGTGATGGGAACAGGGCGGCCTGTTCCCAGGATCCCACCAAAGGGCTCTCCAGCAGAGGGTCTAGGAAAGAACAAGCCTGGGCCTGGCCAAAGCTGGGTAGCCAGTGAGCTGGTGACATGTCAGCCAGCATGACCCTCCCTGGGGGGGACCCCTGCTGGCCTAAGATGCCATATGGTTGGCCATGCTCCCAGCTCCTGGCAGACTGAATACCAGCATGTCCCGGGGGGCTTTAGAGGTGGGAGCCCAAACTGGGCACTGCTCTGTGGCTCAGGTGTCCAACAGCTCAAACTAAGAGCCCTGGGACACCGAAGCAGGGTGCTGGGCCTCTTAGCCAACTCACTGCAGCAGACCTGTTGGACGGACTTGCTTCCCTTTGGAAAGGATTTCAGAAACCCAACACTCTTCATATTTGGGTGAAGTTTAAGGGGTGCATAAGGCTCTGCATCTCCCAGCTCCTTGGATCTGTTACATTAGAGGGGACGAGGGCCCCCACCTTTCATCTCCATGGCTGGCGCCTGTCCATTCCCTCCCCCAGCCCCAGCCCCAGTGTGTCTAGCTGCTCTGATGGGGAGTCAGGGTATCCAGTAGGCTGCAACCAAAGGCAGGGCAGCTGGCCAATTATCCACAGAGACCCTTCCAATGCTGGATGCCCAGACATCAGTGTGGTTTTTTTGTTTGTTTTATTTTTAAAGATTCTATTTATTTTTATTTGAGAGAGAGAGCGAGAGCACGCAAGCAGGCGCAAAGGGAGAGGAAGAGGGAGAAGCAGACTCCCCTGCTGAGCAGGGAGCCCGATGCGGGGCTCAATCCCAGGACCTTGAGATAATGACCTGAGCTGAAGGCAGACGCTTAACCGACTAAGCCACTCAGGCACCCCGAAATCGGTGTTTTGAGCATAAATTTAAGAGACCCAACATTAAATATGTAAGCTTCCAGACTAAGCAAGAAGAGGCTGGTTTGCATTTGTGACATGTGCCCCACCCCCCGTCCCTGTAGATGCTGATGCTTGATGGTCAGTAGGGGAAGGTGCGGGTGGCCCCAAATGCCTGCAAGGCACTTAGTATCCATCAGGAGTGACAGGCCAGGCCCTCTTTCCCGAGCCCTTTGGCTCCCCTCTGCAGCAAAGGGCTGCTTCCTGCAGCCCTGGTTCCATAAGGCAGTGGGCCACAAGGACAGGGAACGCCACAGGGCTTTCGAGGGCTAGAGGAGGGGTTAGGAAAGGGTACGAAGGGTACAAGGGAATTGCTGCTTCTGGAATCTACCAGCTCGAAGGGATTTGGGCAGCCTTACATCATAAAGCAACATCCCCCTGCCAGGGGCTTCGTGAAGGGACAGCATGCTGGCAAGCCAGAGCATCACATTCTTTGACCTTTTCTAATCTAATGGGCTTTTAAACATTCAAAGCGTATTTCTTGCGGGGCCTCTGGCTGATAGAAATGCTGGTGTATGCTTTACTGCACTACCCCTTATGCCCACCAGGAGGCAGATGGAGCCACTGGCAGGTTTGGCCTGATGCATCAGTTAGGCTGCAGAGACCAACACAGGCAGAGAAATACTGAATCCGGACAGCAAGTTCATGGACCGAGCACCCCCTCTGGGAGTGCAGACACCCTTGCAAAGATCCAAGGTCTTCCCAGCACTCCTCCCTGGGAGCAACCCATCTCCTCACCCCTACCAGATTTCACTGGAAGGAGAGAGGGCCCAGGACTTAAACAGCTTCCTGACCTCCGGATGTTAAAATAACCTGTCAGTGTGGCACGGGGCGGGGGGGGTGGGGGGGGGCTTGTGTGCATCCCCAAACCTGGAAGTGGATGAAAGGCAGGCAGGCTTGAAAATGTCTTTGTGAGAAAAACTGTTGATTTCAGAGCTGAGGGAGGGCCAGTGGAGACCAGCCTGAGAGGCGGTCACATTAACCAAGCCGCAGCCTAGGCTGCCCTCCCGACCCCTGCAGAGAGCTGGAGAAGATGCAACAGGTCAGAGCCCGTGAGCTCTGAGGCCTCTTACCCCCACAGCGCCCGAAACTGCAGGACAACTTTCTAATTAAAACGACTGCCCCCAACTGCAAAGGCGTTGGCTTCCCTGGGCCCCAAAGGCAATTACCCAGAGTCAGGGAGGGGAGATTTTTTCCCAGGGCCCCAGAAGCCCAGAAACCAGGTCAGGTGGGGGCGTATGCTCAGAATGAGCAAAATGGAACGGGTGGTGGTGGCCTGCTACGCCGGGAGGGAGAACGGGCTCTGGGGCCTTGGCTCCAAGACCTGGTATTTGGGGCTGGGAAGTGGCCAGCCCAGGCACGGGTGTGGCTTTGGCTGCTATTCCGAGCTGACGTGGAGGGCCTGAGGGGAGCCGAAAGCAGAGGCGCAGGAGGGCGGGGTGAGGAGAATTCCCACCGGGCCTGGGGGCCTGGGCAACCCGCTGGTCTGGCCGAGGGCTCCTGACTCCCCTGCCCTGGAGCTGGAGTGCCGGCTCTGGTCCCCATCAGCAGGACCTGGGGCAAGTGACCTGCCCTCTCGGGAACTTGGGCTCCTCATCCGTAGAATGGGTCTCCTAAGGGTACCAGGGTCGGCAAAAGGACTGAGTGGACTGATGGTGGGAAAGGGCTCATGGCAGGGCCTCTAAGCCATAGTAGCAGCTCCGCGCCACGCCCCGGAAGCCCCAGCCCCCCCGCCCATCTTTTTCTTTCACTAAACAGGAATTACTGTGACCCTGGATTCCCTCTCTCATTTTGTTTTACCATGGCACAGCATTCCCGTTTCTTCAAAACACCGTGCAAAACTTACCCCCTCCAGGAGGCCTTCCTTGATTAACCTCCTCCAGCCCCCTTAACCCTAGAGGCAGCCCAGCCTAGCGGCTAGGAGCAAGGGCCCTAAAGCCAGACCCCCTGGGCTGGAGCATAGCCCCACCATAACCCAGCTGTGTCACTCGGGCGAGTCACACGACTTCTCCGCATCCCAGCTCTGTCTGTATTACAGGGATGATGCTAACAGCCCCCTCGTGGAGCTTCTGTCAGTGTGTGTGCTGCCTGGCCTGCTTTGGGTGTGACGTGCTTCCTGCCATGATGACCGCTGTGGTTAACAGCACTGAAGATGGGGCCAATGGTCGCGATGGCCCCATTGACTGGGCACGTACCAAATGTGTGAGCAGAGCATCAACCGCTTTGCCCTTATTTGATTTAAATCTCACGGCAGCAGTCTGAGGCAGGAGCTGTCGTGACTCCTGCTTTACAGACCTGGAAACTGAGGCAGGGAGAGGCTAAGACTGTAACCCACGCCCATGGCTGCCGCAAGCTGATATGGGTCTGGGGAGGCACGGGGCCCGCTCTGCCCACTCACCGGAGGTTGTAGGTCCGGAGGTTGCGCTGCCGCCTCTTGGTGGCTCTCAGCTTGACAAAGGTGCGGCCCGTGGGGTCGAAGACGCAGAGGACAGTGATGCAGACACTGAGGATGACCACCCAGTTGCAGACGACCATCCCTGCGGGGCAGCAGTGGGAAGCACGAGGTGGACGTGTTGGGGGGACCTCCCTGGCTCACCAGCTCCGAGGAAAGGGGTGCTGGCACCTCCCCATCATCACCTGCTTCTGGGGCCCCAGAGCAAGGCTCAGAAGCCCTTGGCCCCAGCTGCCGGCCACCTGGTCATCCGTGCTGAGCCACGACCTCACGGCCCACCCTTGGTACAGAGCAGGCAGCTCGGGGGGTTTCCAGCGAGGAGCCGAGGGGCCCTCCACTGTTGCCCACCCCTCCACGCCAGGTCCCCCCGAGGGTGGACGGCCGAGCTCGGGAAGAAGCCCACAGCCTCGGCCCCCACCCTGCCCGGCGTCTCACAGCAACCGTTTCCCTTGGGAGGTGCCTGGACTTCATCCTCTCTAAACTGCCCCGGTCCCTTCCACCCCGGGGCTGGCTGACATACCGAGGGTGACGTTCTTGGCAGTGAGGTCGTTGCAGGAGGTGTAGTACTGAGTGAGCCAGACGATGCCCACGATGGCGTAGATGAACTCGATCACCAGGATGGCTGCAAGGGGAGCAGGGAGCGCGCTGAAGGACCGCACCGTCTGCCTGCCCGGGAAGGGCCCCGGGGCCTCCGCCTGGCCCCTCTGCAGCAGCGGCACCGGACCCCGCCCCCCGGCACGGGCCTCGCAGCGGAGAGGGCCCAGGGAGCGAGGCTGTCCCACCGGCGCTCCGTCCTGCTGCGATGCGCCCACCCTGTTCTAGTCAAGTGCCCTCAGGCCCCGATGCCTCCCTGAGAGGGTGACTGGAAAGGCGGGTGATGAAGAGGCATTTCTGCTCTTTCAGGATTTTAGACTTAGGTCTGTGAACTCTGGTATCGGGCGTATCTCAGGCAAGTTACCTAATCTCCCTGGGCCTCCGCTTCCTCATCTGTAAAATGGGGTGACAACGTCTGCGTTACAGGACTGCGGAGAATTAGATGAGAGAGTGTTCATCTCACGGAGGCTGCTAGTTCCCTGGAGGAGGCTCCAGCACTCGGGGCAGGAGGAGGGAGGCACCCCGGCAGGCGGCGGCTGCTGCGCAAGCCGGGGGTGGGGGCACCGGGAAGCCTTGGAGGCCCCAGCTCCAGAGGCAGCACCCGTGGCAGCTGAGCGTGCGGGCTTGGGGGACAGACGACCTGGGTTCAAATCTCAGCTCTGGCACACGCACACTAGCCATGTGACCTCCCCGGGGCCCCAGAGTCCTCATCCGTAAAGGGAGCCAATAATGGCTCCTCCCTCAGCTAACACGGGGAAGGCCTGGAAGCACGAGAGAAATGTCCGCTAGGAAAGATGGGGAGGAGCGGCTGGAACCCAAGCCCAGAAAGAGGACACAAGCAGGCCCCCCAGGGAGCTGATCCGGACCGTTGAGGGGCTTCCGGGGAAGGGGGGGCGCTCTTTGGGGGAGGATTTCAAAGCAGCAGAAGAGAGGCGCTTGGCCTAGAACAGGGGCCAACAAACTTCTCCTGTTAGGGCCAGAGTAAATATTTTAGACTTTGTGGGTCTATTCTCTGTCCCGACTTCTCAGCTCTGCTGCAGCCGTGCACAAGGAGCCAGAGACAGTGAGCACATCAACGGATGAGTGTGGCGGGGTTCCAATAAAACTTTATTTACAAAAACAGACGGCAGGCTGGCTGTGGCCCTCGGGCTGCAGTCTGCCCGCCCCTGGTCTAGAACGCAAGCCCAGTACGTCTGCTGGTTCGCGGCTGGCCCCTGGTGCTGGCCCAGGGCCCGGCCCAGCGCCCGTGCCCCACGCCTGTCGGCCGGCTGAACGGCGGAGCACAGGAGGAGGGTGGAGGTGGGGGTGGTCTGGAGCAGCCCCACCCACGGCGGGTGGCCCTTACCCAGGCGCACGTAGAGCACGTACTGCATGGATTCGCGGGGCTCCGTGTACAGGATGCCCCCGCGCATGCTCAGCCAGATGATGGCCATCTCGGCGATCATGCAGCTCAGCAGGATGCCCAGGTAGCCACGGCCGTGGTCCACCAGGTTCAGGGAGCAGGCCTCGTTGGGGTTGTAGACCAGGCCGAAGAGCACCACAGACAGGATCACAAACCTGGGGAGACGCACAGTGAGACGGGGCAGGGCAGTCTGCGCACCTTCCGCGGTCCCTGGCCAGCCGGGGCTCGGCGGGTGGACGGCCTCACTGCCTCGGGCTCAGGACCACTGTCCACCTGGCCTCTGCGGACACAGGCGGCCAGGGACAGGGAAGCGAGAGCAGGGAGCCCAGCTGCCAGCCGTGGGCGGACGGCACTGCAGCCCTGCCCGGCGATGGTGCTGGGTCCAGTGGCAGGGTCTCTGGGCTCCACGTGGGTATCTCCCTAAGCAGTGGGTGTTAGACACCAACTCCTAGGAGCCGGGAGCATGACAGGGTCGGGACGGACGGCTAGAAAGCCTTCTTCCAGGCCTGTGGCGTGGCCCGAAGACTCACCAGGTGGTGTGCAGGAGGAAGAGGAAGATGGCTGGCAGGACGAGGTCATCACTGCCCACAGACCAGCGCCGCCGGAACACCACGATCCCGGGCATGGCTGGCAGCTCTGCAGAGGCTCAGCGGGCCTGGTGCTCACCTCCTGAAAGACAGCAGAGGACCCTGTGGCTGCCTGGGCTGCGGCGGCACCGGGGCCACCACGCTCCTGGCCAGGTGTGCCCAGAGCACAAGCATCTCTCCCAGGCCCCACGGGCCAGGTGCTCCCAAGGCCGTTGGAAATGCTAATCCGTGCCTGGGCAGGACCCACCTCCAGCCCTATCCACCCCCCAGAGCCACTATAAAGGACCTCAGCAGCCAGAGACAGGCTGCGGCCTTACCCCTGAGGACTCTCTTGCCCCCAAGGGGATCGGCTCTCCCTGGGGTTACTGTAACAGTAAGTGCTCAGTTCCATTAAAGACCTGGGCTCATCCCTGCCTCCCCTGACATGGGATGACGGGAACCCCCAGCTCCCCTGTTGCCTTTTCTCAAGGAGACCTGGCCCAGTGTGTGTAGTCCTTGGGGGTGGGGTGGGGGCTTCCCAGACCAAGCGTGGGCCTGTCCCTCAGCACAAACCCAACAAGCCAGGTGGAAGGCTGAAGCCCTTGGGGAGCGTGGGGGGAAGGGCATGCATGGATCTAGCAAGTATGGGGGCAGGAGAGCGCCCAGCACATAGCAGGTGCTCAGTAAATATGGGCTGAACAAGGTCTTCAGTTTCTTGCTTTGCGGAACCCCCGGGAGTACGCTCTATGACTTGATTTCACACTCTTCGGACAGAACGCCCAACCACAACTATGCCTCTCGGTAAGGAGGAACATAGCTGGCAGCCAGGGTCAGGGGCGTGACTGCGGCCTCCCAGCCCCTCTGCTGGAAGGGCAGTGAGAGAGTCCCATCCTCCTGGCAACCACACCTCCCATGCCCAGCCTGAGCCATGCAGGCTTCACTGCCCAGTTCGAAACTCTCTGAAGCTGATTTCAAATCAACCGCAGGCCAGCTGCAGGGAGGAGTACCCAGGAATCCAGGGCCCCCACGCCCTAGAGCCCCAGGAGCAAGGGGAGCTCTGCAGGCCAGGAGGCTCCCCACGTGGGGGGTTTGGTCTGGGAGATACTGGTGAGGGGCTCCAGGGTAGCCCTGTGCTGAACTGTGCAGAGGAACCCCTGCCGTGGGGGTGGGCGCCCTGCTGGTGGGCAGCTGCCCCCAGGCCCAAAGGCTTACATGGCACCTGGTCCAGAGGCGGGCGGCAAGTCCTCCTCTCCCCGGTGACGGCTCCGGGGAAAGCAAGTGTCCTCAGAGACCAGCATCACTCGGGAAGCAAGTGCCCGAGTATCCCCCGGCCGGTGGGCACAGCCCTCAGGTTGGACGAGGGGCCATGCGGCCGGGTGGCCAGCGGGCATGTCCAGGCTGGCCCGTCTCTGCCCCTCTCTCTCCCGAGCAGCCACTTCAGCCAGCCGCTGCCAAGCTGCTCCCTGCGAGCTGGCGGCCTGGCGGGCTAGCCTGTCGGGGTCGTGCCTACTCCTCCCCCCCTCAGGAAGTGATGTCATCCCACTCTCTCCAAGGAGGAGTCAGAGCGCGGATTCTGGGAAGTGGGGAGAAGGATGAAGAGCACGGAGCCGTGTGGTGGGGTGGCCGGGCGGGGGCGGGGGGCCTGGGGCCCCAGCAGGGTACGTCCCTGACAAGCAGCTGATGGCCCAGGGACGGGAGGGGCTAGGACACTGTGGGTTGGGAGCCGGGCTGGGGCAGGGCAGAGCTGCCAACAGCTGGTGTTTCAGCCCCCCGTTTCTCTACAGCCCCTCCCTATCTCCAGGTGGCTCGCCTTAAAAATACTGGGCTCAGGGGGCCCCCTCACATGAATGGGATGACGAGGCCGGCGGGGGGGGGGGTGTCCCAGCAGGTGCGGCAGCTCCCAATCCCCTCTAAGCACTAATCCGATCGACCCCTCCAGTGGTGGCTGAAGGGGAGTGCCTTCCCAGGGGGCTGGAGGGTGAGGGTCCCGCCCAGAACATCTTGTTCTCAGGTGGGCCCTGCGGAAGGCCCTCTCCCCAATCACCTCGGGGGGCACCCGCCTCTCATCCCTACCCTTCACTTCTGGGAGTCTAGACTGGCTAACGCTCCTTCAACTCACACGTGCCATTCACCTCACACCTGCCAACACACACACAGCCCCACCTGTGCACACGGCCCTGCCCTCCCTGCTCTCTGTAGGGAAGGTGGGGAAAGCCTGGCTCCCGGCCCTGCAGGCATAGCCCAAGACGTGTCAAGACGCCGGAGAGGTATGGCAGTGGCAGCCTCTGCCCAGGCTCAGGGGGCGACCAGCCTGAGGCCAGCAGCCGTGGTCAGTGCCAGTGCCCACCTAGATCATGTGGCAGGGCTCCTTCGGGCTGACCCCCTGGGTGCCCCGGTATAGGCCTGGGCATCATACCCTGCCCCTCCAGCCCGTCCCCATGGCCAGAGCACCACGGCAGAGTCCTAGGTGTGGGGCTGGGTGCCCTGGCTGCCTGGCTTCGAACCTGGGCCCCACCACCCACTGGCCGTGTGACTTACTAGCTGTGCCTCAGTTTCCTCACCTGTAAAATGTCATTCGACCCCACCTGCTAAAGTTCTGGTGAGGACCACAGGGGAGAACGTCTGCAGAGGCCCCAGACATGCTTGATAATGCCAGGGACGGGCCCAGTGAGCGGGTGAGGCAGAGCCTGAGAGCCCCGGTGGATCAGCCGCCCCTCCCCCGCCTGGGCTAGCGGATACTCCAGCTGGTCAACGACAGGTCACGGGTGTGTGGGATGGGGGTGACAGGGCCCATGCTGCTGGGAGAGGATGGGCCACTCCATTCCATGCGGACTCATCAATGTCAGGGCTGCTATTTTTAAGGGCCTGAAAGGCACCCTTTCTCTGAGACCCCAGCCTTTTACAATGGGGGCCTGTTCCCCTGCTGGGTGTGATTTCATCTGGAGGAAATGTCTCAGGAGGGGGAGGGCAGAGGCTCTTCCTGGTCTGGGGCTGCCACAAAGCCCCTCCTCTGGCTCTCCTCCCTTGGGGCACAGGGTCAACGCCCTCCAACAACTGCATTTGTGACGCACAGCCTCGCCTCCCTACCCCAGACCAGGGCACCTCCAGGGCGGGAGTGGTGACAGGGGAGAACAGAGGCACTTCTGGGGGCTTCCCATATTCCCTGGCTAGGCCCCCAGCTCAGGCTGGTCTGAATGGGGTGCCAAGACCCTCTGCACGGGGATAGTTTGACTTGAGTGGCCTTTGAGAGTCTTTCTGCCCCCATCCACAAAGCCCCATTTCCCTGCTGCTGATTCAGGCCCCTAAGTTAAGTATTAACCATTTTGGGAGTTCCTCTTTCTAAAGATACAAAACCCTTTTTTAAAAAATGCACACGCTATCTCCTACTTTAAAAGCCTTCCATAGCCCCCTATGCCTGCAGGATAAAGTCCAAGCCCCTCAGGCAGTGGCGAAGGGTCTTAGTCTCTGGCTGGCAGGCTGTGCAACCTTGTGCGGGTGCCTTGCCCTCTCTGAGTCCTGGGCCAGAAAGATACTCTCCAACCTCTGGGGATTCAGGACACAGTCAGCTACAAGCACAGAACCTGCCTTCAGACAGCTAGTTCCTTCTGGAAGGGGAGGCACTCCATCCCCTTTGCACATTGCCCCACCTTCCTTTCCCAACTCCCCGCAAAACTTGTTGTTTCCCTAAAAACACTTCAGTGGAAGCTTCCACGCTTACTCCAGGCGAAATCCTACTCATCTTTCCAGGCTAGCCAAAAGTCATGGCCTCTTTGAAACCATCCCTGACAGCACCCACCCCCAGCCCCACTCTTCTCGGGCAAAGCAGGCTGCTCCCTTATGGGATCCCCAGACTTCTCATCCCAAAGCAGCCCTGGGCACAGCGTCTTATAGTAAACTTGCCAAGTCCTCGCTGCCTATCCCCACCCCAGCTCAACCAGAGTCCCTAAGGGCTGGGGTCTTGCAGCGTTGTCCCAAACACATCTTACCTCAAACCAGCCCCTCTCCTCCTGAGCAGCCTCAGAGCCCTAAACCACCGCTCCATGCCCCGAAGCTGCTGCAACAGCTCCCCTCCAGCCACAAGGGCCACAGACATGGCTCCTTTCCCTCTTCGCGCATATCCTTGGCTTTTTGGGAAATGTCCCACCCCAGTGCCTCCCCTGACCACTGAGGGAGAACCATCTTCCCCCTCCTAGGGCTCTCTTAACAGTCTGGGGCTTTAGTTTCTTTGTCAGCAACCCGGGGATAAAGGCACCCCTCAGAGGGCTGCAGTGAGAACTGGCTGGGATGATGTCGCTGAGGGCTTGCACAGGGCCGGGCAGACGCCAAGCGTCTATTCGTGGGGCTGTCATAATCGAGCTCCTGAGGGGCTCTCCGGGGACTAGTTGGCAGGGTGATCTGTGACTGGGTGTTGGGGTCTGGGCAGGTCCTGCTGACACCCATGGTTGGCT
Source organism: Ursus maritimus (assembly GCF_017311325.1). Taxonomy (NCBI): domain Eukaryota; kingdom Metazoa; phylum Chordata; class Mammalia; order Carnivora; family Ursidae; genus Ursus; species Ursus maritimus. The sequence goes on along the minus strand of NW_024424786.1, from coordinate 37,429,052 downwards.
CCAGCTGGTGAGAAAGGGCTGGCCCGAACAGGTATAAGCTTGGACAGGCTAACCTGCCTGCACCACGGGCCTTGGAGGGTGCCTGGTTAAAGTACCACAGGCTGGGCCTCATCCTCTGATCCTAAGGTCTCCTTGGGGGCGGCCCCGGGAGCAGGTTTTGGGGAGAAGAGCCCCTTCACAGTGGGTGCTAGGCAGCAGGGTGCCGAGAGCCCCCAGGTGAGGGAGGAGGAGGGCACGGCTGCTGGGTCTATCCTCCGGATGGCCCAGAGCTGGCGGGAGCCTCGAGCGGGGCCAGGTCACTGGAGCCGGGCTGAGCCCAGCCCCCCAGGAGACAGGATGCCATGCTGTGGGAGGCCCGTCGAGGGCCACCTCCAGCTTCCAGGTCAGCCCGTGAGATCTCCCACCTGGCCCGAGGTGGTCGTGGGCCTCCAGGATGGGCTGGGGGTTGAGCTGGAAGAAAGGGATAACGACCAGGTCCAGACCACAGGTCCTGCCACCAGGTGAGCACCTCCTGTGCCTCAAGTTCTGGGCTAATCACCTCCCACCCTCGCGGCAGGGATGCAGGGTGACACGAGCACTCAGTCCACGGGCTCTAAAAACAGACCATGCCTGAAAGCTGGCTCTGTACTGACTGGCTGTGTGACCTTGGACAAGTTACTTACCTCTCTGTGCCTCAGCTCCTCATTTCTAAAATGGGCTAAGAACAGTACCTACCTCAGAACTGTCACAGGGTTAGATGGGCCATACGCCGAAGACAGCGGCTGTCACACAGGAAGCGGCCAGCCAACGCTCCTCCAAGAGCACTACTCCCGAAGGAGGCCGTGCAGCTCAGAGACCCCCCGGCTCCCTCCGGGGAGCAGGAGCTCTGCAGCAGGAGACACAGGCCATACCTGCTGCCACCCAGGGCTTGCACCTAATGCAGCAATGTCAGGTAGAAGGGGCTCAGAAAGTCTCGTCACCCCCTTTTATGGGCGAGGAAGCAGGTTCAGAAAGATACCTGGGACTCCCGGCTTCCCTCGCGGTGTCATGACCAGGGGCTGGACACACAGTCCCAGAGTCCCGGAGCTGGCCCCCGCCCTTGTTCCTCATGCACGCCCCACTTCAACTTCCCCCAAGAGAGCTCCTGACATGTGACCCTCTTGGAAGCTGGCCGGTCCACGTGAGATCCGTCCCCAAGAAGGCATCAACCACTTATACGGTTTCAAGCAGAGTCGTCTGTGGCTGGCTCTCCACCTCCCACGGCAGGGTCCCCACTACTCTGCAGCTCAGCTGGCAGAAGACAGGAGACCTCAGACTCAAGCCCCCCTTCCCGGGTGCCTCCGTGCACCCCAGCCTGCCGAGGCTGGCAACGGGGCCGGGCCTAGCCTCATTTAGAGCTGCCAGTCCCGGACCGAGAGCAGAGTCCCCAGGCCAGACTGCCACTGCCCCTCCAGACCTGTTTCCTCTTCTGGAGAATGAGGAGCCTGGGCCACCGATGGGAGGCTTGTGGTTTTGTACTTCTGTTCGTAATTACTTGATTTCACAACAAACGGCAGCGGGTGCCTTATAGGAACCAGAAACAATGAAGAGATGGAGTATGAATTTAAGAACACACACACTTCAGCACAAAAGCTAAGGCAATTAAAGTAGAAGGTGGGGGGAATCGGTTGCACCCGGGTAAGAAGACATAGACGCTCTCATAGGAACCACGTGTTAAACTATTATTAGACTCCATGTTTCCCGGCGGCCAAAGTGAAAAAGGAAACTGGGTAGTCTGTAAAGTCTCTTTGAGCTCTGCAGGCTGTTTTGATCCATGGTTCCCTGAGCGGAGGGCCCAGGACTCCCTCCCTACCCCACAATGAATGGGATTCCCCATTTGGAAGGGCTTTGAAATGGGAAGGTGCTCCAAACAAGGTGAGAGGGGCAGGCGCCTGCTGCCTAGGCTCTCTGGGTCTGATCCAGACTGTTCCTGTGTTGGATACTGGAGCTCGTCTAGCCTCGTTGGGGAAGGGCGTCTGACCTGGGGGATGACTGCAGTGCGGCTGGGCCCCAGGCAGCCCGCAGGGTGAGTGGTGGCCCCCAGGGGTTCCACGGCTAGTAAGAGAGCTAGTTAACCTCCCTGCTCACTCACGTGGCATCCACGAGAGTACGTGCAGAGGGAGGGGATCAACCCACAGTACCTGGTTCTGATTTCCTGAAACCTTAGGGCGGTTCCAGGGTGGCCTAGATGGGGGGGAGACAGCCCACCGGTAAGGTGGGGACCCAGTCATTTCGTTTCCTCTAGCGTTTGTCAGTTGCCTACCACGTCTTGGGCCTGGTCTAAGCCCTTGGCACACATAACTCAGTCCTCAGAACAACGCTGGGAGGCAGGTACTGCTACTGCCTGTATTTTACAGATGAGGTGAAGTGACTTGCCCAGGGTCACACAGTCTAATTCCAGAGCCCATGTCTTAACCGCGACACGCCGCTTCTGAGGAGCGGGCCTTGACCGAATGCCCGCTTCTGAACCCAGAAGCTGGCTTCAAGGCTCCCCTCACAGCATGAGGAGGCAGGGTCCTGGAAACCATAAAGAAGTCTCCAGGTCTCCGTGTAGCTGCAGACTCACGGTCACACCGTCACATGAGAGAGAGAGGGTATCGGCCTATTGAGCAGACGAGGAAGACTGAGCCCAGGAGCCCTGGCTGGAGGTGAGCAGGCTATGGGACCGGGAGAGGGCACAGAGCCAACGCCGTGAATGTGGTGTCATTCCAGCCTCATCAGGCTGTTAGCCCAGCTCCACTGACGAAGAAACCACGGCTCAGGGAGGTGCAACATTTGCCCAAAGATCCCACGACAAGGCGCTGGGATTTCAGTCTCCTTGAGTGACTTGCAAGAGAGAAAAAAAAAATATCTCGGCCTCCTTCCGTCCGACTCCTTATTCCCACACACAGACACTAAGACCCACACGTTCCTGCCACCCTGAATGCCCCTTCTCCTTCCCAGGTCTGTGGCCCCACACGGAGGCTGGGCTCTGGAAGGCACGGGAAGGGGGAAGGAGCCGAAGCAGGCGACAGGGAGAAAGCGCGCGTGGGCTGGGGGCCGCATGCGCCAGCAGCCTGGGCCCGGGTGTGTGCTACCCAAGTTAGGGGCCCAAAAGCTGTTGCTTTTCACGCCTCAGCTGTGCCCGAGCGGAAGGCAGCGCCGAGCCTGCCCGGGGCTGGGGCTGGGCTTCAGCACGAGCCGGGCCCTCACACGCTCAGGCCCGGGGACTAACACGGCGTGCCCGGTGCGGTGGGGAGCACAAGGGGCACGCCACTGCCACTTGTGCCCTCTGTCCCCAGAGTCTTTTTTTTTTTTTTTTAAGATTTTATTTATTTATTCGACAGAGATAGAGACAGCCAGCGAGAGGGGGAACACAAGCAGGGGGAGTGGGAGAGGAAGAAGCAGGCTCATAGCGGAAGAGCCTGATGTGGGGCTCGATCCCATCACGCCGGGATCACGCCCTGAGCCGAAGGCAGACTCTTAACCGCTGTGCCACCCAGGCGCCCCATGTCCCCAGAGTCTTAGACTAACGAGCACCTCCCCTACCTCCCCACCAGGATGGCCTTGACGGGGAGGCGCCCCCTCTGCCCCTCACTGCGGCCCTGGGGGCGGGGCTGTTCTCCTGTCACCTGAGGGGAGACTGAGGCTCCAGGAGGTGAAATCAGCTGATGAGGGAGGGGCCAAGTCAGGCTGTGAGGCCACATCCTCCTGCTTGCTGACCAGAGCCCTTCCCGCAGAGAAGAAATCTGGGGCCGGGCACGGAGTTCAGGGAAGAGAATGAAAAGGAGGAGCCCCAGCTGCCGGGGGCCTCGACGGCTAGCCATCCTGGGCTGGGCCCAGAAACAGCCCCAGCAATTATTTTAACACTTGTTTGTTTGTTTTTAAGATTTATTTATTTATTTGAGAGAGCATGCGGGGGGGGGGGGCAGAGAGCAGAGAGAGAGAATCTGAAGCAGACTCCTTGCTGAACAAGGAGCCTGAGATCAGGACCTGAGCCAAAACCGAGAGTCGGACGCTTAACCGACTGAGTCACCCACGCGCCCCAACACCTGCTTATTTATTTTTTTTAAAACCTTATATAGCACTTAGTACATGCCAGGTACCGCAGCAAGGAGTTCAGAGACACTGCCTCCTTTAATTTTATCTTTTCAACAACCCTATGAGGTAAGTGCTCGGATGAGGGAACTGAGGCCCAGAGAAGTTAAGTAACTTGCCCAAGGTCACTCAGGAAGTGGCGGAGCCGGCCCGGAAGCTGCGGGCCGGGCTCCCAGGCGTCTTGAGGAGCCCTCCTCAGGGCTCCATTTATCACAGAGGCTCCAGCTTCTCTTTCTGACGCTAATTATTTTCCCCTCCTCTACAACAAACAGGATTTGCCATTTGCCACCGGCCCTGTCACTGACACCAGCCAGCTCCCTGGGAATCAACTGGGGCCTCTGGTCTCCTGCTAGTTGCTCCAGGAGGGCAACTGGCTGCTGAGGAATGAGGAGGGAGGCCCGGGCCCTCCACCCACCCCACAGCCCTCCCCCGCTCCTCCCTCCCTTCTGGAGGTTAACACTAGGGCCCACTCGGTCCTGGGCCCAAGGGACCTGTTTCCAACAGTGAAAGGGGTCCCCCAGGTTCTGGCCAGGCCAGGTTTTGTTTCTGAATTCTTCCTCAGGCTGTTTATTTTCCTGAAATTAGGAAAGGGCCCTCGAACCACACTCATTCTTGTGCCTGGGGCAAAGGTACCCAGCAGTGGCCCGGGGAGGCGGCCTCTCCGGCCTTCTGATGGTGCTGCCTGGCTGTCTCCGAGCCCCAGGCCAGTTCCTCCTGCCTGTCTGGGGGGGTGTGGGGGGGACAGGCTGGCAGGCTTTGGTCCCAGGCTTGTTTCCATCCAGGGGGAGTCCTTTCCCTACCGCCCCTGTGGTCCTCCCACATTCTCTAACACACCCTTCCCCAGCTGTCCCCTGGAACCCTCCCCACCTCAATGCACGGACCTGGAGGGTGATAGCCAGCCAATGAGCCCACGGCTGCCTCCCCTCCAGCCGTGGAAGGAATCTTGATTCCATCCCTTCTAGTTGTCTGTGACCTTTGCTTCTCTGAGCCTCAGACTCCTCATCTGCACAATGGGACAGTGAAGGTACCTGCTTCAAAGGAGATCACAAGGAGTAAAGTCACAAAGCACTCGGCTCGTAGAAAGTACTAGTTGCCACTACTGTTGTGAGTCGTGTTTCCTGAGTGCTCAGACCTTTCCTCGCCGCACCAAGCCCCTACCCCCGGACGTGTGGCAGGGCTGCTAATTTCTCTGCCAGCTAAGACAACCCTCCTACAGAAAGGCCCAGCTCTCTATCTCTGGCTACCAGGCTGACCCACGCCTGCCCTCACCCTTGCCAACCCACATGATGCCCTGACCTACCTCTCCTGGGAGCCCCACCTGCTCACACTGGGGCTTCACTGGCCCTGCCTCCTTTCACCCGTAAAGAGCCCATGCGATGGGAATCACCATCCAGTGGGTCAGCCTGTACCACGGAGCTCCATCCAAGCCCATGCTTGTGCTCTGGCTAGAATTCCCTACGTCTGTGTCTGCAGTTTCAAGACGTCGCACTGCTCACACTCAGGATGCCCTACGGGGTAGAGGCCCACTATTCATGCCCACCTGCCCCGCCCAGCAGCCTAGTCACCCTACCCCCTGCCCCTCCCTCTCCAGCCTCCCGCAGGGCCTGTGTGAAAGCTCCTTGCTGGGAGCCCTGCTCACGGCCCCCTCTACCAGGCAGTTCAGTGCACGGCCTGGTCTGGCTTCGCAGAGCTTCCCAGAGAGGAGATTCCCTGTCCCGGGTGCTGGCAACACCTTGGAGAGGAATTAGCACCTTCCACTTCATTAGAGGTCCCCTAGTGAGGCTGTTAATGAGAATGCTAAGTGGGCCACACCCAGCCTGCCGCCTCGCCCCATGCCCTGCATACCCTGTGCAGGCAGCCATGGTCCTGGTGCGCCTCCTCAGGCTGTGGGCTGGGTCTCGGAGTCTGGCCTGCACCGGGGAAAATGCCTCCCTGAGTCTGCGTGGGCCCCGGATCCATGAAGGGGCCAGCTCCATGGGTGGCATGGCCATCTAGGGCACAGGCCGGCCGCCTGGACTATTGGGTTTCACTTCTACCATTCCCTGGGCATCAAGGAAGCAGGCAGGCATCGAGTGACAACGTAACACTAGCTCCTTCCCAGGGGAGGAGATCTGCAGAATTCCCGTATGTAACAGCAAGAGCCAACGTCCTCTACCCCACCGAACATGGATGGAAGGAGCATGGGGGGCTTTCAACTGCACACAGGCCTGGGCCCAGGCCCAGGCCCCCCCCCCCATGGGGCCCTCCTCTCCTGTGTCCAATGAAGGGATGTCAATACTCTTCAAAGAGGGGTTCTGGAAACCCTGAGGGACCCCCAGATAAGGGTAAGTGGCCATAGCAGGCAGGGCTGGAGCTTCCTGTGTGCCATGTCAGTCAGAGTCGACGTTAGCGGCTTTACATATGGGGGTTCCTTGTAACCTTTTATTACAACAAAACAGTCTCGGTGCTTAAAAGCATCTGAGAGGCACTGGGCAGGATGACCTCTCAAGTCCACTCTGGCCTTGACTTTTAGAATTCTACCTGGTTTTGACGAGGAGAGGGCCCTGGGGTTCCAGGCAGGAACCCAAACTAGTTCCACAGGCCACAGAGTCTGCCTGGCCGGAGCCCTGAGGGCAAAAGGGGGTCACAGGAAACACTGGGAGCTCTGCCTGGGGCCTGGGGCTGACTCTGCTCCCCTTCGGACACCCCTCCCCCACAACCACTCCCTCCCACCTTCCTAGGCACGACAAAGCTGGACCCAAGCCCAAGCTACCCCGGGCTTCCAGGGAGGGACACGGGCTCAGAAGGTCCTCTTCTCTGGATGGAGGGCAGGGCTAGACCTGCCAGTGTCCCCTCCTCACTCAGATGTCCACTGAGCTACGACCTTCAGAGCGTAGGACGTCCCCGGGCAAATCAACTACAGACCCACCGCTTCCTCCTCTGTAAACGGGGATGGTGATGACAGTGCCTCCCTCTTGGGGCTGCTGTGAGGCCAAAGTGAGTTCAAAGCTGTGAAGTGCTGAGCGCAGGGGCTGGCAGAGAGGAGGTGCTCGGGAGCATTAGCTACGGATACACACAGTTTACGGGTTTAATTAAATCAACCCCCTCCTCAAAAGCATATTATGGCTCTGAAATGCCCTTTAAATAAGATCAAAACTGCCAACCACTGGCTATAAAGCTCTCCACCAACCGCCCCCCCTTCCGCCCCTGCCCATCGGACAAGCCCATTTCCTGCTCCTATGTCTCTCATCCGCCCAGAACTGAGCAAGCCCAGGGGTTTCCTCCTCTCCAGATGGCCCACTCACTGCAGGGGCCCCTCCCTAGTGAAGCTCAGGGCCCCTCCCCGGTTGGCCGTAAGCCCTTGCCTTGCTTGATCAGCCTGCGACGGGCCAGGGGAGCCGGGGCCCGCGATCCTGCAGGCTTTCAACAAAGAGCTGACAGCACCAAGAGGGACCAGCAGGGCCGGGCACCGAGTGCTAACAGGATGCCCACCTGGGACCATGGAGACAGACAAGGTCCCGGCCAGACTGGCAGAGGCCGAGGCTCCTGCCAGGCAGAAAGTGGCACCTCATCTCCTCCAGGGCTTGGGGAGGCAGCGTGACAATGCCTGCTCTCGCAGCAGGCCCAGCCCTTCACCGCTTGTCCCAGAAAGGCTCCGGAGTGGGGGGGTGGCAGTGACGGAGTCAGGGAGAGCTAGGGGACCTGAAGGGGGGTGGCCTGCGTCACAGAGCCTGCTGACTTCCCCACCCTTGGTGGCCACTGGCTGCTATAAATACCACTCCTGCCTCTGGATGTTGCAGGAGGTGACCTAGAATCGTGGGCTCTGGGGCCTCCTGGGTGCCCCCGCCCTGCCAGAGTTAGACCAAGGTTGTCTGACTAGAACATCCTTGCAGCCTGGGAGCCCACTGACACCAAGCAGGGCCCTGGCCGGGAACGGGAAAGCCCCAACACTGAGGGAGACAGCTATGGCTTCCAGCCCCGAGCCTCCTATGCCCAGCATTTCTACCATTTTATGGCAAGCGTTGAGGACACCGGGTCCCTGGAGAACAAAGGCCTGGCCAGCCTGCAAAGGAGATGCAGTGCCCAAGGCTGCCAGCTCGGCCCCGAGACCACCCACCTCTGGCCTCAAGCTCAGGGGGGAAGGCTCCCAAACCATCCGATCCTGGGCCCCCTTCCCCCCTTCCTTGGTCCCACTGTGACACCGAGGTTCCACCTGGTTTCCCAACTTCTCGTCACCCTGGAAGCCTCCCAGAGTGGCCGACAGTGCTATTAGAACGAGTGGCACTCGTTCGTTCTTCTGGCCGCCAGCATGCTTCTGAGAGAGCCCTTTTCTCCACGATAGACCCGACAGGCCCAGGCCCCAAGCCCCCCGCTTGGCCGGCCCAGGAGCACAGGACAAGAGGTGGCCCCCGGCCCAGCAGCTGTGTGGACCCGCAACTCTCCCACAGGGCCAGGGTTGGGTTCCAGGCTCCCTGGCTTGGGACAGGGGAGGATGTGAGAGGAAGAAGGACTGGGAACAGCTCCAGGGGTGGGCTCCGGGTAGTGCGAACACAGGTGAAAGCTAGTTATAATGAAATGCGGGCATGAGGCCATTCTCCACCCATCCAGCAAGTCATCAGAGTACCTGCCACATGCCAGGGGCTGACGTGGGGCCAGGCTTCACAGAGCCCACAGGCCAGAAAATGTAAAGACCTGAAGCTAATCTTCACATACAGCCAGGGAAAATTCCATGATGCGTGCTCCGAGGGGGCGACCCGTCAGAGCCTGAGTAAGGAGGTGAGGACCGGCTGCCTTAAGAACTGGGAGCAGGGGCTGAGGTCTGGAGAACAAGCCAGAGGAAAGAGGCCACAAGGGGAGGGCATCACAGAGGACGCCCCTCAGCAGGAAGGCCCACATAGGAGGACCAGGAAGGACTGAGCAGAGACCAGATGAACGGGATAGAAGCAAAAAGGAGGCCTGAGGTGGAAAGGCTGGTGGGCCCAGTGGGTCTGAGCTTTATCCCGAGAACAGCGGGCAACCACGGGCCATAGCAGGCATGAGGCTGGAGAGAAGTGGGGGCCCACACTGAGGTTCAGCAGGCAGTGGTGACAGACGGGACGGGGCAGTAAGGGAGAGGGTGCTGTCAAGGATGCCCCAGCCAGATGGTCCGTGTAACTGGACAAACACCAAATGGTCCTGGCTCCAGGGGCCATGATACTCCGGGAGCCTCTCTCTCCTTGCAGAAAGGGAAGGATGGATGGTGCTCTGGTTTCCTCTGTCCCTGAAGGAGCGCCATTCAAACCCAGGCCTGGGGCAGCCTGCCCCACCCCAACATCTACGTCCTCTCCTGGACATCCAGTTCAGCCGGGTCCAGCCCTCAGGTGGGCGGCAGGCCCAGGTGTCCGGCCGGCCCGCACCCGCTCAAGGGGAGTCACTAGGCTCTGCTCCCACTGCTCAGGGTGGAAGTGCTGAGCTGGAGGTTGCAGGTACTTCCTGTGAACATTCAACTCCTCACTATTCCTGCCACCAAGCTCTGACCACAAATACAACCACGGGGAGGGGCCCTAATCTGGGGGGGACATCTCAGAGCTGATGCCAACATCACATAAGAGGGGAAACAGAGGCTCAGAGAGAGGACGGTTGTCTGCTGGTCAACCCCCCCCCCCACCATTTCCAGCCTCCCCACTTAGAAAATGAAGACAGAGATTCCTCTGTGGGCCTGCCTGCCCTCATCTGCTCCCGGGCCGCCCTCGCAGATCACCCCCCAGCGCTCGGGCCTTCTCTCTGTCCCTCACACAGCCAAGTGTGTCCTGTCTCAACGTTCAGGCCTTCAGGCCTCCCCTCACCTGGACATGCCCCCTACCGCCTTCCATCTCTGCATGGCTGGCTCTGTCCTGTCACTCAGTTCCTAGCTCAAACCTTGCTCCTCTGACCCGCCTGCCCAATATCAGGGGTGCCCATCCCTGTCTTTCTCCATCACCTCTCTGTGTCTCCTGAATTTTCCTCTGGGCACTCACCAGCATCTAGCACTCTTGGCCTTATCGTCTGTCATCCTGTTTACTACCTGCCCGCCCCCCCCCCGCCCCACCAGGGTGCGGCTCCTAGGGCAGGGGCCCTGCAGGAGGCAGGAACCCACCAAGTCCCTGCTGCTGGAGGAGGAGGAGCTATGCCCAAGCCCCGGCTGAGGGAGCCTGTGTAGAGCCCAGGCCAGAACCCAGGGCTCCTGCCTTCCAGCCCCAGGCCCTCTCCACACCTTCCGCTGGCCCCATCTGCTGGATCCAAGCTCCATCCCGAACCGCCCTCCCACAGCAGCAAGTGCGCCCTGGCCTCCCTGGCAGCCGACGACCTCACCACGGGACCCGGGAAGAAAGGTGGCGTCTTCGTTTCGTGGCTGCAGAGAACTGTGGCAGGAAGGGGGTGTTGGGTGGTTTGCCTGAGGGGACACAGAGAGCGGCAGAGCAATGACCAGGGCCTGCTGCCTGAGGGGCTCCTCTGCGCCTCAAGCCCCGCTCTCCCTGCCTGTCTGCGGGAGGGTGACGTGGGGTGCCCCGCTCTGCAAAGCACATGGCGGGGAGGAAGGGGGCACCTCCATGGGTGCTCAAGGCCTCTCCCAGCGCCAGGGCTCCCCGTGGGACCCTCGTGGCCTGCAGCCCAGATCCAGCCTGCGGATCTGGCTTCCTCTCTTAGAGCCTCAGCATCTCCATCCGAAAACAAGGTGAGGGACCAGATCATTTCCAATTTCCCCAGGACTCGCTTGTTGAGTCCCCTGAATGCTCTTCAATCTCTGGTTCGGGAGTGCGATCCCTTAGAAGGCTCAGAGGTATGGACAGGAGCACCTCACCGCGCCCGGGGAGGGAGACGGGCCGGAATGGCCACACTACAGCCCAGCAGTTTAAGGGCACCAGCCTGTGAGGTCAGCCAGAACGAAGTTCACAGCCGCTGACTTGCCCGTGACCGTGTGACCGCAGGAAGTCTCTCCGCCTGGGTTCCTCTCCAGACAATGCAGACAAGAGCGGGGCTGCCTCCTGGGCCTCTGGGGGAACAGATGCCCTACAGGTCCTCATTCTGCCTCCCTCCCTGTGACCCTCATCTGCTCTCTGCCAGCTTCCTAGGAGTGTGAGAACAGACAGGAAGTAGCAGGGGCCTCTTGGAAGGAAAACTCTATAAAAAGCCTCGGCAATGGGATGACTTCCCTTGAAGCCAGAGCCCTGGGCCCCTACACCCCTGCCCCCCGTGGGCCTTATGCCAGGGTCTCTCCTCCTGGCTGCGCAGGCACAGCCCCAGAGGGACCAGCGGCAGGGGCAGCCCGGATGGTGAGGGGGCTACTTTCTTGACCCGCGGCCCCCTGTGCCAGCTCTACCACCCCACTCCGCACAGAACCTCCTTTCACCTCTTCTGGGCCCCGGGAGGATGCATGAGATCACGTCTGGGAAGTGCTCAGAGCTCCCCGGAGAGAAAAGAACGGAGGGATCCAAGGTGGGATTAATTACGTATCAATGTGCTCGTTTATTAGCGCATCGATTTACTGCAGGGCCCAGAGTGGGACACGCGTGGAGCCTGGTATCCGAGAATCCAGGCTTGGTCCTGGGCCCAGCCATGAATACATGTGGGCAAGTCGCAGCCCCTCAGATCCCGGTTCTGGTAAAAGGGGGATAACCAACATCTGAGCGATGTGGGGTACAGCACGACACAGACAGGTGTTTCCTTCCCCGCAAACAGGGTCGCCAGGTATGAGACCCACAGCGTTGCCGTGAGGAGCGACAGTCGGGTGCTGGGCACGACACACATTAGGGGTCGTTACTGCCGCTGCAGGAGTGGCATGTGGGGTACGAGGACTGTCCATCGTGGGGCGGGCACCCATCCCTGACCTGTTGGAGGGAAGGCTGCGCAGGGCCTGGCGGCCACAGTGACTTAAACTAATTACTAGAGGCCGACACTGCCCTTCCTCCGCACCTGTCCTCCTCCCCAGCTAAGAGGTGGTGGCGGAGGGACCTGGGCTCCCCACAGCCAGGAGCCAGACGCACTCAGCCAGCTCCCCAAAGGCCAGGATGGGAGTGACCAGGCAACCTCCAGCAAGCTGTGCCCACCTGGGAAGGCTGTCCCCAAGCTTGAGTAATGACACTCTCTGGGCCGTCCTCTGTTTACAGAGCTCTTTACCCATGGAGGGGGCCGTGCAGCCTCTTGGTGTCAGCCCGCTTGTCCTCACAGCTTGTCTGACAGGTACCAAGTGGTGGGGAGACCACGGGCCAGAGCAGTGGGTTTGCTAAAGACCACAGTGCAAAGCAGGGTGGGCCCCCCATGGCAGGCCGAGGTTCCTCACCCTCGCAGGACCAGAGCCACTCTGTAGGCTGGTCATAGGCAGGACGGCGAGGAGGGAGGTGCTGGCTCCCTATCCAGCTAATGCAGGCCTCTCCCTGGGGCCCCAGCTGCAGTGAAGAAAGGGCCTCTTCCCCGGGATGCCTGACCCACCCTGCCTCTGTGTGCCTCATGGATTCCCATCAACCGCGAGAACCAGGCCCGTGGCCTCAAGAAGACAGCAGCACGTCTCCTGGTCAGTGACTGCCCGTGTAGCAGACTCAGACCAGACAGAGGATGCTGGAAGCCTGCTGTCAGGAGGACAAGCGGAGAGGCAGGCCCAGGGCGCAAGAAGAAATCATCAAGTTTCTGGGGCTGATTCATCGGAAGAGGGGTGAAGGGCAGGGCAGGGCGGGGACTGGCGGAGTCCAGGCAAGCACTCCTCCCTGGGAGGAAGGGTGGGGCCGCGGGCAGCCACAGCGCCAGGAAGGAAGGGGGCAGATGTGCCTGTGCGGGAGGCTCCCGGCTTGGGCCCCGCGCTCCGGCCCCGGGCACACAAAAGTCCCGTTGACGCCGCCCCTTGCCCCCACACTCTGAGGCCAGTGCCCCACATAAGAGCTCTGGGACATCTTCTGCTCCTTGTCGCCCGTCCAGCTGCCACTGCCACTGCCGCCCTGGCATGCCAGGCATGCCAGGCCCCGGCACTGCCGAGTCACATGCTCCGCGCGGGCGAGGCCAGGTCCTGCTGGGGCAGCGGTGGGCCTGGAGAGCATGGCACTTACAGGCAGTGGGGACCTCCTCAGTCATGCAGAAAAGCTGGAAACCTGGAAGCAGCGGACCACCTGCCTGCCACCCTCGCCCAGCCTCACCCCACCCCATCTTCCAGGAGGGCAAATCCTTGGGCAAACAGTGAGCCAGGTGTAAGCGACACAGCAAACGCAGGGCTGGGAAAAGCAAACACCGCAGGCCACCACTCTGCTGGGCCTGCTGCCCTACAGGCTGGCACTCGGCTGCTCACAGTGGCCTTGCCCGCAGCCGCTGCTGAGGCCCTGGGAGGAACCTGAGTGGGAGGGGCAGGGGAGGCGGTGGCAGGTGCAAACGGGCAGGGCACAAGTCCTCAGGACGCCGGGCTTACCATGCTGGGGTGCTGCCCCCCAGGCACCATGAGCCTTCTCTAGGGGACAGGCCAGCAATCCAGAAGGAGGTATGCCAAGGAGGGTCAGGCTGACCTGGGCCTGGACCTTCCGCTTGGCCATATCCTGGCTGTGGCCCTGCACAAGTCTCAGGACCTTGGGGCTAGCAGCACCCAAGTTGGTGGCCCTTGGGAAGGTTAAATGGGGTCTGGAAAACACTTCGAGCACAGTTTGGCACCGATGAGGGTCTCAGTATATGGGTGCTGTGCCCAGCGTCACACGGCTGTCGGGTAGAGCAGGTCACAGAACATGGGGTGGCACTCTGGAGGCCTGCGCACCTCACCCTCCAAGGGCATCCTCACTCATGACCCCCGTGACCCCTGGCCTCAGCCTCCAGGGCAGACATCTCCAGGGAAGGCTGCTCCAGCAGCAGGGGGCTGCTCTTGTGGGCCCCAAACTCAGGGCAGCCACGGGCCAGGTCCCAGGGCAAGGCGAGGCCTGTGCCACCCCTGTTCCCCATACAGGGCTTCTGCCTCAGCTGACCCCACCCCACGAGCAGCCAGGGGAGTGAGGTTCCCCCTGCAGACCCCACCCTGGGGTTGAACCACACGTGCTGATGAGGCCGCTTGCCCTTCATCCGCTCTGCTTTTTGCCACAGCCAAGCATTCTGCGGGGTCAGAGCTCTTCATGCCTCCGTGCCTTTGCACAGAATGCCTTTTCTAATCCTGCTCGCCTGGGAACTCCTCAGCCTTTCAGGGCTTAGCCCAAATACCACAGCCTCTGTGAAGCCTCCCAAAGCCTGCGAACCCCGAAGCAGACCTGATCAGTGTCCCTCCATTCCTCCCCAGAGCACCCTGGCTCCTCACTATGCTGGGAGCTCCCAGAGGGCAGCGCTGCACCCTCTGCCTGGGTCCCTGGCACCCAGCTCAGGGCCTGGTGGTCAGCAGCTGCTGGAGAAATGTCAGACCAGGCCCTGGGCCTGCTCCCTCGTTCCTCTGACATCGTGCTGCTGCCTGTTCGGCCAAAGAGACTCAGCACGCAGGAAGCAGGGCAAGACTGAGCGTCCCGGACAAGCAGATGGGGGCCCAAGATTTCCTCTCCTTTGGAGACGGTCCATGATCTGAACCCCTAGCCTCACCCACAGTCACAGGTGGCTTTGGGGGTTTGCAGGCTGCCTCCCCAATTTGGAAAGCAGACACCAAAGTTAACAGGAGGGGTGAGCAAAGGGACGGGAAATGCAACCAGCCCTGCAGGGAGAAAGGGAGCTGCGGCTGCCATCTGCTGTGAACAAGATGTTTGGGGACACGCACTCCTCAGTGCTGAGGTCTCCCGCCAACTCGTGGAGGGTGGGCCGCCCCTCTGCAGATGGGAGCCGGCGGCTTGGCCAAGCCCGAGAAGGTGCCAGGGCCCCCCTCCTGCCCACCTGGAGCCGCCGGCTTCCCCCCTCTGCCCTCTTGCTACTTACTCAACCTGACCATGGGGCCAGGAAGCCAGCCTGGGACACAAGCCACACTGGCTCTTCCAGGGAGCCCCCCTCCAGGCTGTAGGGAGCCAACACCACAAGAATAGTGATAATAAGGGTACAATCCCAGCCTGACCAGCTGCTGGAAGGCCCTGCACTGGCAACTCTGGGTCATCACCTCACTTGCCCCAACACCCCGGAGAGGAAGGAGGAGGAGACAGAGTCCAGGGGCGGGGGGATCCCTGTCTTTCCCCTCATTGCATAAGTACCTGGCCAACTAGGTTCTGGGGCTCTCCTTTGTTCTCTAATGCTGGGGACTTAGTGAAGGACAGGAGAACATCTGGGTGTGAAGGAACCTTCTGGGCCCCTGAGTCACATACAATCATTTTAGGAAGGAGGGTGAGGGCCAAGGATGCAGATCGCCCGCCCCAGGCAACACTGAGGTCAGCCGTAGGCCAGGCGCAGAACCTGGAACCCTGTGCCACCGCCCAGTTCCCAGGCCCTTGGCAGGCTCCTGGGCAGGGCTGTCCTCTGTCCTTCAAAGAGCGCTGCCCTTCGAGGGCCAGCCCTGCCTTAAGAGCCCATGGTGGTTCAGGCCAGGCCTTGCCTGCACCCAGCCTGTCCGCGCTGCCTGCCCAGGACTCACAGCTGCCCTGCCCTCCTGGCTGGGACCCCAGCCCTGTCACTCAGGAGGCGGGGCCCGCAGGCCACATTCCTTCCCTGGGCCACCCTGCCCTGTGCCTGCTCGTGGAGGGAGTAGTGTGGCCAAAGGAGCCAGACGTGCTTGCAGGGGTTTAAATGGCCTGCTTGTTGGACACCCTGGGGCTGCCCCGTGGCACCCAGCCAACAGAAATGGCTCCACTTCTCACCATGCCAGGCATGGGTAGGGGGCTGAGAAGTCTGTCCGCTGAGACTGAGCTGTGCCAGGGTCCCAAACGCCACCCTGTGAACTTCGGCCCTGCCAGCCCCCACTATTCCAGCCTGGAGAGGTCAGGGGGTGACTCTTCCCCCCACCAAGAAGAGGAAGGCAGGGACTCTGGGGCAACCATTCAGAACTGTACCTCCCATCCCACCCCCAGCCCAGCCCGCCCCATGCGGCTCTGCTGCCACCACCCCCACGGGCCTGCTCACAAGGCGCACACTCCACATTTCTGTCTGCACGGTCCCCCCCCAGTCCCCCACACACCGTAGCTGTGACACCTCCACCCGCTGCCAGCTCTCAGCTGAGGGCGGCACTGGCAGCTGGGGCCGAGGAGGGCCCCAAGATGTGCTCTAGGGCATCTGTGGGCCTGGAAACCTCTCGCAGACTCATGTGAATTCTTCTGGGGGGGACAGCCTACAATCTTCTCCCTTTCTCCAAGGGTCCTTGGCCCCTGGCTGGGTCACTGTGCTGGCCCCACTTCCTGCCTCCCACAGTCCCCCCCCCCCC
>NW_024424786.1:37366173-37412670 GCF_017311325.1 Ursus maritimus | reverse complement strand
CCCCCCCCCCCCAGGCGCCTGTCTGTGAAGTGCCTGGGGATCAAGGGACTCAATGGCTTCTCTATTCTCTGGAGGGAAGGCATTTCACCCTGGGGGGGCTCCTGCAGGGAGGCAGGGAGCAGCCCTGCCGGTGCTCAAGGCCCGAGATGCCTCACCACTCGTCCGTGTTGGGAAGTGCGGCTGTGAGCCTGGTGGAGAGCTTAGGGTCTTCCGCTCTGCTGGGGGGCCCGCCCACAGCCAGCCCCAGGGACCTGCTCCCCTATTCCCGGGACTCGCTCCGTGCGAGTTGCTGCAGCTCCTCAGACACCTTCACAAGTCACTCCTGCCTAGGCTGCGGCACAGCCAGGCCAGGGTGAGTCAGCCAGGGAAATCCCAGCCCGGCGCCCGCCGCTGGGTGACAGTTCCGCTGACACCTACGGAGTGGGGCGCCCGGCCCCTCCCGGCAGAGGGCGAGAGGAACACCCGGGCTCCCCCACCCCCATTTCCTGCTCCTTGAGAGGGGAGCCTGGCGGTGGCGGTGGCGGCAGGAAGGAGTCACAGTGCCAAGGAGCCCTGCCACAAGGCTCTGGTCCTACACGTTGCTCTGTGGCCTCCTCAGGCCCCCCGCTCCCTTATCCTTGGCATGGCAGTAGGGGAGGAGGTGGGACAATGGTCTCCATGGCCCCTGGCAGCTCCTGCCTGGGACCTGTCCCCCCAACCACTGGGTATGCTGCTGCCAGGGCCTCAGCACCCCCAGGGTCCCGCTGGGCCAGGGTCACGGACACACCCACCTCATTCCTGGGAGGCCTCCAACTCCTGCCCGGGTACCCCCATCACATGCTGCCCTGCACCTCAAGGACAGGGACAAGAGAGCGAGGAAGAGAACAGGCCAGGAGAGGACCAGCCTGAGAGCCTGAAAGAGAAAGGCCAGAAAGGACAGGCACAAAGGCTGCTCCCGGCAGGACATCCTGTCCCTCAGGAAACCAGGCCAGGTCCCCACAAACCAGCCAGACCGGTTGGTGTTAGCGGGCACTTCACTGCTGCGGGCTGTAGGGGAAGGGGTCTGCGAGATCCCGCCTAGGGCAGCTGCAGGCTGGGTCTGTCCTGTGGCAGATTCGGGTCAGTGCCTCACTGTGCACCCCATTACCCCATCACCCCATTCCCTTCCAGCTGGACTCCTGCCCAAATAGGGCTCCCTTCCCAGCATAAGAGAGGAGAGTGTGGGGAGGGTGATGTTCTGAGCACGCCCGCCCCCCTACCACTGCCTCAGTGGGCTCCAAGACCAGGGCAGGAGACCAGACCTAGGGCCTGGGAGTGCCAGCTGGGGCTTCAGATGTACTCAATGGGACCTTAGGAAGGAGCTTCTGGGAGGCGCCTGGGGGGCTCAGTCAGTTGGGCATCCAACTCTTGGTTTCATCTCCGTCATGATCTCAGGGTTGTGGGATGGAGTCCCACATTTGGCTCTGTGCTCAGCATGGGGTCTGCTTGTCCCTCTCCCTCTGCTCCTCCCCCCACTCGTGCACGTGCTCTTTCTCTCCCAAATAAATTAAAAATCTAAAAAAAAAAAAAAAAAAAGGAGGAAGAAGAAGAAGGAGCTTCTGGGGATCAGAACACGGAGGTGGCAAGCCCTATCCCCAAGCAGCTCACAGTGCAGAAGGAAACCCACATGCAGGCCAGAGGCCATGAAGCTATGATGCTGGGGACCCCACAGTGGGGACACCTGTCAGCCCAAGGTGGACAGAGAGGGCTTCCTACAAGTGCGGGAGCCTGAACAGATCACTGTCGATAGGGAAGAAAACGCCAGGAAAGTAAGACTTGCTTGTTCTCTCCTGCCCCATAGAAAGCCTCCCAGAACCCCAGAGGCAAATGCACCTTGTTCCTGGGCCAGACCCCAGCCAGCACAGAGCCCTGCCTCCCTCACCTCTGCCCTTGTAGGGCTGTGTGCTGAGCACCACCATTAGCTCCCAACTCCTGCCTCTGGGTTGCTGGCAAAGCTGATTTCTACGGGCTCCCTGGGCCAGGAAAAACACACTCGGGAGTGCACAAAGGGCAGGTGAGCCCTTGGTGTTACCTGGACGGGAGCCCCTCCACAGGTGGGGAAATGAAGCTCAAGTTCAGGTTGCCCCTGCCTCCCCACCCCCCACCCCTTTGGTCTTCCCACCCTGGCAGGATTCCTCCTGAAGCCTGGGCCTCTTGCCCTTGCCGGGCAGGGAAGCCAGTGGTGGGAGAGGCCCAGAAAACCATCCATTTCTTTGAAAGAAGACTGAAAAGACATGGCCACACAAATCCCATGGGTTTACTTAAATGTCTTTAAAACAAATGGCTTGAATGGATTTCTCCCACCCTCCCTGAGCCACTCACTGGAAAACAGCAGCTGAAAGGGCCAGAGACTCGGGGCTGCTGGGGCCTGACGGAAGCGGGGTCTCAGCTGTCAAGCCAGGCAGGGGGCACTGGGATAAAGGCAGCTCTGGCCAGGAGCAGCTGGACAGCTGACACCTCACCCGCAGGCAGCACAGAGGCTACCCGGGGCTCGCGAGAGGCCGGTCTCACATTCAGGACTGTCCGGTGCTCCCTGGCACTGGGGCCTACTCTGTTTCCCAGCACCGCAGGCCCCCCCCCCCCACCCTTGTCTGGAGGCCCAGCCCCGTGCAGCTGCTTCTGCACACACTCTCACGGGCCAGCTGGGACAGACAGGTGCCATCTTCTTGGGCAGCAGAGCTTGCTTAAAAAACCAGGCGAGGGGGCAGGAGTGGGAAGGTATGTGACTCCCTATAGGTTGGGGCTGGAAGGGCCTGGGGGGAGGCAAAGCTCAAGCCTCCACAAATCTCAGAGACATCTAAGCCCAGAGAAGCATGCTGGTGTGCCCGAGGTCAGCACAGCTATGCGTCTCGTCCAGTCCCCCGCTGCATCCAAACCTCCATTCAACCATGACTTCCCAAACCCATCCTAGGTGCTAGACTCTGGAACGGAGGTTTAGGCACATGCCTAGGTGACCCCCTGCTCCCCTCCCGGCCTACCTTGTGTGAAGTGGAGAAGTGCCCCCGCCATTGCCAGAGAAGATTCAAAGCAGAGACGAAGTAAAAAAAAAAAAAAAAGTGGGAGAAACTGTGTGAAGGACCAGGGCAGGGGTGAGGTCACAGCCTGGAGGTGATGGGGACCCAGGAGGTAGGTCAAGTGGGAGGAGCACTGTCCTGGGACTCTGGGGCTCTCACTGGCAAAGGAGACCCGAGGACCCTGGGCCACCCATGCTTATCTGTGTCTACTTTTTTCTTCTTATTACCAAGTAGATGTTTTCTATAGAACACAGAAACAAAAAATAGACGGAAAGAAATAGAAGTCGCCATGACCCTCCTAGGAAAATGATTAACTATTAACATCTGTCTAGTCTTTCCTCTGTCCAAATATGGGATCATTCTGTACCTACGGCTTTTTCCCACTGAGTAGAGAAGGTGAACATTTCTCCTCATTAAACATTGTTCTGGCCTAATCTTCCCTCATTGCTGTAGACCAGGCCACGTGCCTGGTGTATGTGAGTTCATTCGACCAATTCCCTACCGGTGGCTGTTCCCCTCTCCTCACGTGAGAAAACCCCCACAGCTGGGTCCAAGGCAGAGCAGCTCCAGCCCCCCAGGTGGGACGGTGCTGGAGCCCAGGGCTCCTGGCCCCCACCTAGAGCTCCTTCTCCTCCCCCCCTGGAAGAGGCGAAGCCTCCTATACAAGGTGGGGAGGGTTGGGGGGGGCTGCTCTTCTCTACAGCGAGTTCCAGTGACTCTGAGCTGGAATGGCAGGGGGAGATGGAGAAATGCAGATTCCCAGGCCCCACCCAAGAATTCTGAATCCATTGGTCCGGGGTAGGACCTAGGGACCTATATTTGGAGCAAGTCCCACCATGGCCAACCCTGGGTGATTCTGAGCCTCGGATGAACCAGCCTGCACTCAAAGAAGCCCTGTTCTAGAGGCCCAGCAGTGCCTCCCTGACTGCAGCGAACACAGGAGCACCCCAGAGCTGGTTAAACCACAGGTCCCCGGGCCCCACACCCAGAGATTCTGAGTTGCGGGTGGGGGGACACAGATTCTGTATCGCTAACCTGCTCCCAGGTGCTGCTGGCCCATGGGCCACACCCAGGATCACTGAACTAAACCCAAGAGGACAGCAGGTGCAGGCGACAGGCCCCTTGCCTGGGTAGATAACTCCAGCTAGCTCTCACGAAGCACTTCTAGGGGTCAAACACCATGTCCCGGCCACTCAAGCTGTGGTCGGTGAACCACATCACTAGGAGCAGATCTGGGACCCCAGCCAGCCTCCAGGGGATCTGCATTTGCAAGCTTTCCAGGTGATCCGTGTGCCGGTGAAAGGAAGCACCACGCTGAGTAGTTAACAAGCAGCATCCCACATCATCCTCCTGACACTCCTCGGAAGTAGGTCACTGAGTCCCCTGATTTTACAGGTGCAGCTGAGAGGTTAAATGACTTGGTTAAGGTCTCACAGGCACCACGAGCCAGAGCCGCAGCCGGAAGGAGACGGCCCAGCTTCAGAGCCTGAGCTCCTAACCCCGCATCCCAACACTCCGGGGGGGGGCTCCCCGGTCGAAAACCCACCACCCAGGTGGGCTTGAAGTCTCCACTTTACGGATGGGACCCGGGAGACAGGGGAAGTCACTCTGTAGCTCTCGCTCCCTGGGAAACGGTGAACCCGGGGCCCACGCCGTGCCCGTGTTCACTTCGTCCCAGCTCATTCTGTCTGTGGCACTGAGCCAGAGCACAGGGCCGGGGTGGGGGTCCCGCCTCCAAAGTCCACAGGCTCTGCAGACACAGTCGGGGGGCAGGAAATGGGAAGTGGGGCGGAGGAACCAGAACTCGGTTTGGTCTGAGGATGTTCTTTTTTCACAGCCAGACTCTGGTTCTGTGTGCCTTTTGAAAGGACGGAGAGAACAGCTGTGCTCAGCCCAGCGAGGCCGGCCTCTTTCAACCTTCCAGTTGCTGCCATTTCCAATTACAACTTCAGAGGGCTCCTATAATTTATACATCCCAGGATGCACTGCTCCAGCTGCTTTATGATGGGAGTTCGTTACACCATTAAGGTTAAACTTTTATAAAGTACGGAGCAGGTGGTGGGCTGGGTGCCCGGCTTAGTTACCGTTGCCGGAAGCCTGCTGAATAGGGTTCACCTGGGGAAGGGAGGGAGCCAGGCTCTCGAAAGGGGCCAAGAAGTAGAGAAGGCGGCTCCAGAGAGCAGGGGCCCTCCATCAGCCCCTTTATCAAACTGTGCGGCTGAGCAGGCAGGTGGCGCGGAGAACAATCTGCAAGAGCTCAACATTACTGGCAGGGGGCACGCGGGGTGAGAGGAACAATCCTGTGTGCGCCTGAAAGCCGCCTGCCAAGGCCAGAGAGGTGCGGGGTCTGAGGACGCAGTGGCTACAAGCCACCAGCGGCCTACGCATGGGGAATGACCCGGCTTCCAGGCGGCGGGAGAGGCCGCTCTCCCAGCAATAGGGTGGTCGAAGGGAGCCTTCCTTTTTAGGAACTGGCTCTTCCCATGGCTCAGAAGGTCCCCAAGCCCGATGCGAGGTGGGAGAGCCAGAAGGAACACCCCTAGAGCAGGGCCCAGCCAGATGCGGGTCTGAGTCCCAATCTGCCAGTGGCAAATTTATGGTCTTAAGCGGGTCCCTTCAATTCTCCAAAGGAGCTGAGGTCTTTGATCTGCCCCTCTGCTGTAAAATACGAGGGCCTCCCTCCTCGGGGCGGGTCGGCACTGCCCTGAGCGCAGAGCCCTGCGCTGGGCGAGTGCCCACCATGGCTGTTCTCTGCACTCATGAACTCCGACTCCACGTATAGCACTCAGTACCGCGGCCGGCAGAGAGGACCGGCCGGGAAGTGTGGGCTCACGTTGCCGTTGCTACATCTGTCCTGTCTGCCATAGCTCAGTCCCCAACCTGGGAACTCCCCGAGGGCGAGGTGACAAATTTCCTTATGCTCAGCTCCGGGCACAAGCTTGGCATGCTGCAGGTGCTTGAGAAATGTCCCGGAAAGAAGCGGGTGGACAGAGGTGGAAAACCATTCTCCACAGCCTGGCCCCCGTCCCAGGGAAGGAGGCGGAGGAAGACCAAGTTCTTTCCAAAGGTATGAAACTGAAGCAACCTCTTGAGACAAATTCCGTGACTTCCCCGAAGGAAAGAGACTCCAGATGCGGCTGGTTTTCTGGCTCTTGGAAACGGGGGCTGTCTCTGGCCTTCTTCTGCGTGTCCTTAGAACTGAAGAGGATCTGCTGTGACTGGAAGCTCCAGCCTTGGTTGGGGCCCCCGGATTGTGGGTTCACCATGGCTGCCAGCCCACTCCCCGTGGCAGCAGTGGCCTCCTTCTGCAGTCCCTGGGGTGGCTGTCCGCCCGGCAGGCTCCGAAGCCTGGAGGTCGACGCTACGGGAGTCTGCATTTGTCAGGGGTTGCCAGTGTTCTTGGCTGAGGAGCGAGTTGTGACCCCCACTCTCAGGATGCACAATCTGACCCCCAGGCCAGCTTCCCACAGCCGAGTGCAACTGGAGGGGCTGAGAGGGTCTCCGAGGAAAGACACTGGCTTCCTCCAAAGGCCTCGGGGGAGGAAAAGATGTACAAAGAAAAGGAGCCGGAAGGAAGAGGTGCCAAGGGGAAGGAAACCAACCAGGAGAGGAACCAAAAGGAAGGGGGAGGGGGAGGGAGATGCGGGCCAGCCTAAAAGAGGGTTGGGGCAGGAACAGGGTACGATGCCAAAGGGAAGGTGGGACACTGCCAGCCCTGAGAAGTGGCCCAGAAGCGGGAGGGGAGAGGAGGAAGCCCAAGGGGCCGGCCTGCATCGCAGGAGCAGTGCTGGGGTTGCCTGGCTGCAGAGGAGAACGGGAGCAGCCTCAGGAAAGGGAGGGTCCTCTCAGCTTAGCGCCCACCTGGGTTGACCGAGAAGAGCTGAAATAATCATGGTAATTAATAATAGCACATAATATTTATTGAGTACCGATGATGTTCTTGGCACTGGGCAGAACTTCCAAGGTGGTATCTCATTGGATCCTGACAGCAGCCCCATGTGCCTTATTCCATCAGAGCCCCCATTTTCGAGATGAAGAAACTGAGGCTCAGAGGTCCAGTGACCTGCCCAAGCAATAGTGGACTCGAATAAAGCTCCATCTTTATGCCAAAGTCCAAGCTTGCAGGCCTAGGCTATGCTAAATTTAAAGAGAGAGAAAGAGGACGAATCAGAGGTGAATAATCAAAGCAATCAAAGGGTGGCATGGTCTTGGAGACCAGTGGTCCTGAGGGGTGAGGCGGTCAGGTGCAGAGGGAGACCACCCCTGCGGGGTGGCTGGTGCCCGCTGCTGAGCTGGGCCAGGCCAGGCCAGTCCCCTCCACTGCCGGGCCCAGGGCTGCCCCAAGGCTGCAGCGGGACAGCTGTCCCAGGGCAGCGTGGGCGCCGGGATGAGGTGGGAGTTGGCTGAAGGGCGAGCCCGGGGAGCCTGATGTAATCCCGGCGACCAGAGTCTGAAACGGGAAGTGCAGCGGAACGTCACCTCACAGCAGCCCCGCCACAGACTTCCAACAGCCATGCCAGGCCTGCCTCACCCCAACCCACGGTCTCAGACCTCTGCCCGCCTCTCCAGGCCTGGGGGCCCTGGCAGCCTGCGCCGTGTTCCCCAGGGCTGATGAGAAAGCAGCGGACTCCTAGCCAACGCCCTGGGAACCCTGCCATCGGGAGGCGGACAGCCTCACCGCTTTCCGGAACAGATGCGGGGCTCACCTCTTCACCAGGCTTTCCGCATATTTTGAGGGGTGAGGGGAGGTCCAGGCAGCTACTTGGCAAGCTATCCTCCTTCCTCACTAAACCTAGCCTGAATCAACCTAGTCAGGCTGCCCGGAGGAGAGGGGTAGTGGGGCCCAGAACCCCAGGAGGGCTCCATGCACTTGCACACAACCCAAGGACCCAGTGCGAGAGGGACCACCTCCAGGGACCCAGGGACTACTCAGCCAACCGCAACACCAGGCTGCGGCCTGGCACCCACTCTAGGGACCTCCTGCCCAGCTCTTGGCCACACAGGGTCCAAGTCCTTGCCAGCTGGTAAGCCATGGACTGCATCAGCCCATTCAGGGCGGCTCAGAAGGTGGGTACAGATCCCCCGGCCTGGGTTTCTGCGTCCAGCCTTAAGCACTCCTGGCCTTTATGCCAGTGCTTAGAACTCATGCACAAGCAAGCCCCTGATCAGTACAGTGTCTTTCCTATCCCTCATCACCTTTGACCATGGGCACAGCCAGAGAGCGAGAAAATAAATACCACCGTTGCTAACATATAAACAGGGCCACTGAGGTTCAGAGAGGCTGAATGACTCATCTGAAGTTGCCCAGCTGGGCCAGGGGCAGAATGCAGGCCCAGTGCCCTCCACCAGCCTTGCTGTCTCCCTAAAATCACCTATCCCATGTGAGTGGGCACTCCTGGTCCCCAAAGCAAAGGAGGGGGGCCCCGTGCAGGCCAACACTTCAGGCCAGACACGAGGAGGAGGATGTGGCCACTGGATAAACATACAGACATCTGATAAACAAACAGGTCTAAGGAGATGGAGAGAGAGGGAATGCAGGGAGAGAATCAGTAAGCGCCCTGTATCTCAAGGCTGCCGGGGTCTAAATCCTGGTTCTGCCATCTATTAGCCGAGTGCCGGGAGCACATTTCTAAACCTCCTCTACAGAATGGGTTCACATCACCTGCCCCTTGGGGTGGTCCTGAGGATTACATGAGCTAATGCCCGAAAAGTGCTTAGCACAGCGCCTGGCATCTTTGCTCCGGAAGTGCTATCGGGCCCTTATTTGTTAGTCTTTACTGAGGCTGTGGATTAGGGAGGGGGACAAGCCACCAACATTTCACAACATACTCTCAGAAGGGCCGGGACTACAGGCCCTCCTGTTAGCTAGGCCAGCGCTGGAGTCCAGGGGGGCAGGAGAAAGGCTTCATAGGGGAACGGCCCACGTGGGGCCCGAAGGAGAGGCAGGGCTTGGAGAGGGGAGGCGAGGGTCCTGGGCTCACACCTGGCTCCCCATCTACCTGCCATATGTCCTCCCAAAGCCTCCTGTAAGCCAGCGGTCGTCAGAGAGACAGACGAAAGAGTGAGCAAGAATGCACTGTGCTGGGTTAGTTCCCCCATGCTCACAAAACGGAAACCATTATTATTACTATTATGGTGTGGCTGAGACGGAAGCCCTGGGGTCTGCTCGGACCCCCAACCTGAGAAAGTCTGACAAAAGCCGAGTGCAGGGCTCTGTCCCCGTGGACGAGGTCGGGGGGTGAGGGCCAGAGAAGCAGCCCCACAGGGCTCACCCCACCGTGGGGCCTGCCCAGCAGGTGCGGCCATGTGCTCAAAAGGACAGGGTGAATTGTATATAAGGAAGGCACATCAATAATAAATGAACCTCAAGTAAGTCCAGGAACATCAATCATAAATTAATTAAATGGCTCCAGGAGAGGCAACGACAAGGGGCTTTTTCGGGATGAATCAAAAGCAGCATCCTGCCTCCCCCTCCACAGCCTCGCCCGTCCTTCCCCAGACCCCTGCCCGGCAGGCTCCGTGGCCAGGACCATCTCCAGGTACTGAAACCGGCGGCCCCCAAAACACAGGTGAAGAGAAACCCTGTTCTCCTCCCACCTGCCCCCCCAGCTCAGAGAACTCTCAAACGCTGCAAGGGTTTTGATGAAACTTCCCAGAATAGTAACCTCCTGGGCTGAACTCAGGCAGGCGAAATTTCAAGGGGTAATTTGGTGAGAAAATGATCAAACGCCTGGAAATAAATGCCAGAAACACTGGCACCCCCTCGATGGGTCCTCGGGGATGAGAACAGCCTTGCAGGCAGAACAAGCAGCCTCACGGGGGTCCCTGAAAGCCTCTCCTCGGGCTGCAACAGACAGGAATCAAGACCACAGAAAGGCACGTGTGGGAAATGCATGCCGGGCCAAGACTCTGGGGCTCAGCTCTGATCCTGGGCCTGGCCTCCGGGTCCTTCCCGGGGCCCACCCCTTACTGACCAAACTGACAAATCTCTTGGCTTCTACCTCCCCTCCATAATCAGGCAGGCTGGTCTCTCCCCTTTCCTCCCCCGGGCCTCTGTACCTGGGCACTGCCCTAGCCGCCAGCCAGCCTCCCTACTCCCGGCACCTGCTGCCAGATGCCTATGGCGGGGGGGCTGCCCCTGCCCTCATGCTCAGAACACTTCGGTGGCTGCCCATGTCTTCCAAAGACCCAACCCGCAGCCCTGCTGTCATGCTCCCGGGGACCCAGGTCCAAGTCACTTTGTCAAGCCTAGCCTTCGCTGTTTCCGTTCCGTGCACCCTGCGCTCAAGCCAGACCACAACCCGCCAGCACCAAACGTTCCCGGCCACATCCCCCATTGCTGCCACTTCCTCTACCATCACCTGGATGGCCCAGATGAAAGGCCATCACCACCCAAGTCTCTGCTGACCTCTCTCGTTCAAGTTCCTCAATCTCCTTTGGCCTCTAGTGACCCCTCTCCTGGAATTGTGGCACAGACCTTTATGTCCGTCACGTATCTTCTGGAGAGACTTTGAATTCCTGGAGGGCAGAGTCTGCACCTCGTAGGCTCAGGTATGCCCAATGCATCTCCATGGCCTCACCGAGCCCAGACCACTGTAGGTGCTCAAGAAAGGACTACTGACAAATCCCAAGTGGCAACTGTCCCCAGGGGTCAAGACATTATTCCTGTGTTCGATTCTGTTGACAGATAAGCACGATTCCATCCATGCCAAGGGTAGGGTGGAGCTAACTTCTCCTTATCAGGAAAAAGGTCATGACCTATGCCATCTTCCTTGGTACACACTAACATTCGTAGATCATGATGTAACTGCTTTTCTGTAGAAAACATTCTGACTATAAAAGCAAAAACACCTCTGTGTGTGTGTGTGTGTGTGTGTGTGTGTGTGTGTGCACGTGTGTGTGTTTGCTTTCATCATGACCTTTCCACTCACCAGACATTATTAGGTCGTGGAATTCTTAAAATCAATCACCCTGGTTGGAGGTTTTACCAGCCCCACCTTAAGATGACGAAACTGAGGTAGAGAGAGGTACCGGGATTCAAATCTGGGTCTGTCTGACCGCAGAGCCCCAAGTCTTCATGCCCGTGGCCGCCACGCTATCTTCTGCCGTCCCAGGGGACTGTCCCCCGCTGACCCGCAGGGGGCTTGAGGAGGAGCACAGAAGCAGGCGTGAGTGAGCATATGGGCGCTGGAGAGCCACACCTCCAGCCTGGGCTTCCTTCTAAGGAATACCGAGAAAGCAGAAAGGCTCCTTCCGTAGGAATCACAACCGGAGACATTACCCACCCCCCCAGCTGGAAGGCGCCCCCCTCCCCGGCTCCCACTGTTCTCTCCTGCTCCGTGGAGCCCAGCAACGCCCCGCTCCTCACACCCACTGACACCGGGCCAGCCAGACCCAGGAGCCCACAAGTTCCCACACCACCAGGCGCTCCACACCCCCTCAGCCCTCACTTCCCACAGAAAGCTAGGGGCACACGCGGCTACACACACGTGCAATCCCCGGGCGGTCCTGCCTCGGAAACAGCCCCACCCCTGCTCATCTCAACCACCAGCGTGGGGAGGGCTTGGCTGTCCCTGCCGAACACCCTCACCTGCGGCCACAGCACTCCCCTCCGCCTCATCTCCTGGACCGCTCCCTCCACAGCCAAGGTCTCCAGGGGTCCGGGGATCTCCTGGGTCTTCCTCACCTACACGTACACTCACACTCCGGCGTCTGCCCCAGAGACATCCAGCCCAGCCAAAGTCGGCATCAGAGAGGAAAAAAGGAAAATCAAGATGAACAGTTTTCAGCCTTGCCCGCTGGGGAGGTAACCACATCCTGCCATGTCCCGGGCTCCGCGGTTCTAGAAGATTTATCTTCCTCTGACCGCACGCTCATTGATGTTTCCCCCAGCGCTACTTGCTCGGGCCACTAGCACGTAATGTAAAGCGGTTCCAGTGAGAAGCTGAACTCAGGTGGAGCGCTGGGCCAACAGGTGATCAGACCCCGAGGTCGCCCTCTGGTCCCTGGAGGAAGGGCTGGGGGAGGAGTGGCTTCCAGAGACAGGCTGTGCCTTCGGGCATGGGCGGCTGGCCTGGCACTCTCAGCTCTGGTCCAGAATCCTCTGTCCAGAGATGCCCGATTCCCTGGCACCCCTGCAGCAGAGCAGCCGGGCACCATGATTTACGGGGCAGCTGAGGAGCGACGGTTGCCAGGAGCTGACTTCAGCAACTTCTGGAGAAACATGGACAAAGCCATAGGAATAGGACTGACAACCAGAGTTGAAAACATCTCGGCTCCAGAGAGCTGCTTGCCCTCGATGTCCACGCCTAGGTGACTAGTCCCCCTGCCCCAGCTGGCATCTGCTCAAAAGCAGCGTCCGTGCCCAAGGACAACGGGTGGTGACCTGGCCAGGCTCCCTACTGGCTCAAACCCTGAAGACTCGCAAGAAAGCTCAGCTCTGCTTTTGGGGAACGGAGGCCAACTCCTCCTCGGTGTCTCCTATCTGTCCCACCTGCCACCCAGCCCTGCTGTGCAGAGTCCCAGCACCCCCAGCAGATGGCAAGGAGCGGCTGCAATGGGGTCCCAAAGCCCAAGACCTTAAGGCTGAGCCACAAAGCAGAACCAACGGGGCTGAGGTGTGGAGGGTGAGCTAAGGGGACGAAAAGCTGAATATTCACAACGGGGAGGCTCCGGGCTGCCTCTTAACAGGCTTACACTGTAGAGAGCTCTCCGACAGGAGCTGAAGTGTGGGCAACTCCCAGGGGAGGCAGAGAAGGGCGCTGCCGGGAGCGTGGGGGACAGGCCTCGGACCCCTCCCACCAATCCAGGAAGCTCTTGCCGGTGTCCAGGCAGCAGCCACTGGGGCCGGGCGAGTCCCACAGCATGGAAAAGTCAGCTCACCACCCTGGGTCTGGGGAGCTGTGTCCTTCTTCTACTCACGAAGCTTGACACCGCAGCCTGGACTTGCAGCGAAAACCTTCTGCCTCGGGGAGCAGGCCTGTAGAATGGGTTACTGGCTAAAACAGACACTCACACAGAGTGTTTGAGAAGTGGGCTGGAGCTCATGGGGTCTGTAATTCAGCCCACTGTCAGGCACTAGGCCCCTGGAGGCAGAAAGCAAAGCAATTTGCAGCCGCCCTCATCTTTCCCACGTGGGAAGGCCCTTCAGACAGAAGTGGGGCTGAGTCGGGTGAGACGTCCCGGGGAATCTGTGCCACACCCATCCGCCCTCGGAGGACCCCTCGGAGGGTGCCCATCGCCCCTTCTCCTTGTCCCGGTATCTGCGGGCACCCCCCCACTGCCCCCGGACCTCCTGTCACACAGCCCCAGCCTCTCCGGCAGGACCCCTCAGCCCTGCATCCACTCTGGTGGCTCTGACCCACTTTGCTTTCTTCAGGCCACAGCTCCAAAAACGCTGATGCGACGCTCCCCACCCCCATGCTCAGAACCTGGAGCCAAAGGAAATTCTCAAGAGAACACACACACTTCCAAGTCTCTCCGCCACACGGGTCCCCCAGATGTGTCAGCTACAGACACCCCCAGCCCTGCGTGACCATGAGGCGTGTCTGTAGCGCAAGCGAGGGCTTCCTCTTGCTCGGGCCGCTCCTGCAGGACAGCACAGTTGCTGCGGCCATGCGCTCCGGACCGTCCTCGGGAGACCTGGGGCCTGGTTCCAGCCCAGCAGCTGACTCACAGTGTCAACAGATCCCACTTTTCCCCCACCAGGAGCCTTTACACTCAGGGCCTCTAATTCCCTGTGACAGGCCCTCGACCTTCCGGCAGCCTTCCTCCCCAGTCACATTCCAGGCCTCTACTACTATCGCCTCCCACCCTGGTCTCTCTACCTGATGAGAATCTCTGACCTTTGCACAGCCTGTCACTGTTTACAGAGGGTTTCCACGTGCACTGTCTCCTTTCCTCCTCCATGACCACTTGGTGACAGGCATCTGAGAGGTAGAGTCACCTGCCCAAGGTCACACAGCTAAGACTCGAGTGTAAGTCTTCTGGCTCCATGTGCACCGGATGACATGCCGGCTTTAAGGAATCTCAGCGGCATCTCCAAGCACCCACCTTGGAGAATGAGCGGGACCCACCACCCTAGCCTCTCATACCCTCCACAGCGTTCTTCTGGACTCCTAAAGGCCTTCCCCAGGCCCAGCCCAAGTTCACCCCATTTATTCTTCTCTCCCGTTTCCACTGCCCCCAGAGATCTATAAAGTCCTAAAGATGTCCCCCACATCCAAAGACTTCCCTGGAGCTCTGTAAATCGCCCCTCTGAGAGGTAGACACCACGTGATGCTGAGTGAGACCCTCACCCAAAGCTTCCCAAAAGACTGGTGGGAGCAGACACAATCCTGGCACACTCCCAGTGGCTGCAGACATCTTTCACCTGCAAACACCCCCCCCCCCCCCCGCAAATGATCCTCTGGACCCAAAGGCTTCCAAGCATCAAAGAAGAGAGGCAGCTCCCAGATACCCCGGAATGAACCATCAACCCAAAGTGAAGACAGGGCCAGAGAGTACAGATAGACAGTGCACCACCTCTCCCAGTGCTCTGATACGGGTCACCTCTCAGTCCTGTACATTTCTCATGACACATGTTCAAGTATAGTGATCACGGCTGAGAACCATCCCCCCCCCTTCCTCCTTCTCCAAAGCTGGATGAATACATGAGCCCAGGACAATGCCAGTACCTGGTGAGGTTTCCATCTGGGTCACCGTTAGGTTCCTTGTGGTAGAAGCATGTCCTGGCATCTCTCTTTCATGTCCATTATAAAGGATACCAACCTCCTCCCAGCCTTTCTCCTTCCTCAGTCCGGTGTACCCAAGAGGCATTAAAAGTGGGCCCCAGTGACAGAGGCCATGCCCCTCATCATCACCAGAGTGGGAGGTTGGACATATACCCTTCCCATCCACCAGGGTCTGGGAGCCACGGAGTCTCCCCGGCCAGGACCAAGCAGCTCCCCGCACCACGCAGTGCCAAGGCCATTTCTCGCAGTCACACCAGGAACTCCTGTCATGCTGTGGACACCAATCCTTCAAGTCCAAGTGCCATCATTCCAGACCATGTCAGGCCAGAACCATCCAACACCCTAGCAATGGCAGCACTTCCTCACACCCATGCCAGGGGCACCGCCACGCGCCTACGAACTGGCCACTGACACCCTGAACCAGTCCTAGTGCTGAGCCCACCACCTACCTGCACAGAGGGCTGCACCCGCCTCACACCTGGGCGGCCACCACCACACCAGGGTGGGGGTGACTCTTCTGACACCCGTGCCAGCGAAACCACGTTGCCTGTGCCAGCCCCACGCTGCCCACGCCCGTGCCACGGGTGTCACCATCCCCACACCGGTGCCAGGAGCTCCACGGATCTCACACCTGCCACCGGCGCTCGTGGCAGCCGCACCTCTGCCAGCGGACCCGTCGGGCCGGCCACCGAGCGCCCTAGACACTGCCCAGCCCGTCGCGCCGCTTGCACCGCGCCCGCGCCCGGGGCCCGGCCCGCCGCGCCCGCGGCCCCCCTTACCTCCCGCCCTCCGCAGGACTCGGCCCGCCGCCGCCGCCGCGACCGCCACCTCCATCCTGGGCTCCCCAAGGCCCCGATTCACTAACGCCGCTTCCGCAGGGCGCCGGCGCCGGCGCGAAAGCCGCCTCCGCCCCCCGGGGGACGCTGCGTCCTTTACGTAAACCCCACTCCGCCGCCAGCGGTGACCATGGCGACGGGCGTGGGGCGGCAGCGCCCCCTGGTGCCAGGGAGGGGAGCGGCGCCGAGGCCGAGGCCAGCCGAGCCTTCCGCAGGCGCGGGCCCGCTGCGTGGGGGCGGTGGGCGCAGGGTTCCGGCCGTGGCCGGGGCTCCGTAGGCGGCCGGGAGGGGCAGGACCCGCCAAGCGGCACACGCGGAAGGGAGGGAGCGCCTGGGTCCACCTCCTTCGGGCCCCGCGTGACCGGGTTTAGCGTGGGAGAGTTAAAAAAGCAAGTAGGATCACTGGAGAACTGGTTCATTTAGGGGGAGGAAAGAGAGAGATGGGTTCCACCTCCTCGAGGTGACTGAGTGGTCCGTGAGGGGTCGGAACACTCCATCATTTGTGTCCTGCCCCCATTTCCCGTCCCCCCAGTGCCCAGCATTGTGCCTGGCATCTAAAATGGCCCCTGGTCAATTGTAAATTCCTGGTAAATGAAGAAAATCTCCCCTCCTATTTGGCTTCACACACACACACACACACACACACACACACACACACACGCCCATTCATTCAAGCTGTAAATCACTTAACACACCTTCCCTGAGAGCTGCTCTTGAGCTGGGAACGCTACTGTCCCCATGCGTTGTGCTAATAAGGGTGGAGAGTGGGGAGAGCGAGTGGGCACAGAGAAAAGCAGAAGCCAGGCCCTGCCCTCAGGGAGCTCAGTCTTCAAGGGAGTGGACCACCGCAATTCAGGGTGGTTAAGTGCAGGAGCTAAGCAGAGAGGGCTCCTTAAAAGGGGCACTTGTAAGCAAGCCCCAGGGAGGGAGTTGGGTCTGGGAGACTGGTTGACCCAGTTGGGTCTCAAAGGTCCAGTAGAAATTCTTCAGAGGCAAAAAGGAGAGTAGTGTGTTTCTGCCTGGGAAAGGCCTCTAAAATGTTTCCTGGGTCATCTCAGGAAAACAGGGTGATCGGCCGTGGCTCTGCAAAGGGGAGCCCAGTGGAGCATAAGAAGCTCTGTGTAAGGGGATCTGACGCGGAGCCTCAGCCTGAAAATTGCCTTTGAAGTGAGACTGAGTCCAGAGCCTCTCTGCGGAAGCTGGTGGAAGCTACCTCTAGGAGGAATTCTGTGTCACTTGTGTTATTTTAAAGGCCAACTCTAGCTTAGGTTAAAAAAAAAAGAACAGAAAATGGGATGGGTGTGGGAACAAATAGTGGGGTGGGATGGCTGAGAGGATTCAAGGAAATGTTGCACCCTCCTAGCCTCAGGAAGGGCAGGGGTCAGGGAGGCTCTAAGGACTGACTGCAGCATTAACAGTTTACAGACCTTTACCAGATCCTTGTAATTAGTCAGAATCAAAACTGCCAAATCTAAGGTCTTTTGGTTCCAAGTTCTAGATTCCCAGAAGAAAGAATCTTATTGGTCCAGCTTGGGCCATGGTTGATCGTAGTAACTATATTCCACCCCTTAGCTGCCCCGTGCACACAAATTCACATGTATACACTCACACTCACACACACACACACACACACACACGCGCGCGCGCGCCCTCCTTCCATTCATCCAAACCAGTTCCAATATTCCATGGTCATGCCCCTCCAGACTTGATGTCATGGTTAAGACCCAAGTCCAAGACTTTCAAGGCGATGTCCATTTCTCCTCAAGTCTACTCTCCTCAAGTGAGTCCATCTGGGCATCTAACAACCGAATTAAAGGGTACATTTAACCATCACCAACGTGTCTTTTAAGTTTTCCTGATTGAAGCCTATCCCTGACACCATCGGGCGTGGGTTATAAATGCAGAATCTCAGCCCCAGGGATCTCGGCAGGTTAAGATCCCCAGACAATTTGTGTGCACATTAAAGTTTGATATAAATATAACTTTGACTTAACTGTTGTAATAAAAATTGGGGGGGAAGGAAAAGGAAAGATATGAAAAACGGTTTTTCCTTGCCATCATTCCTATTTAAAAAGGAAAGGAGGGCATCTCCAGTAACCAGCAAGAAAACACAAGGAGGAGCTGAACTCTTTATTTTTGCAACAGTTGCAAACTCCTAAAAGGTGTTTATGACTTCCGTCCTCTGACTCCTTACTTCACGTTCCACTGGCCTCCCACCTGCGTCTCCTCTGGTCAGAATTCTTCTCCTGGTAGACTGACCTGTCTTCATCCTTGCGGGCCTGAGCCACTGTTGATCCCCGGTGTAAAGCATCACAACAAGGTTCCATCTGCATTTACCACTGGGCAGGATGATGTCAGAGGTACTCCTTGGGGACCCTTGGTTCTACCCGTACACCCTCTCCGTGTGTGTGTGTGTGTGTGTGTGTGTGTGTGTGGTGAAGATCCCCAAAAGGCCAGGTGGCAGTCTCAATTTCCAATTCAATGGAGCCATGATTGTGCCTCCTGGTGGAATTGTTCCTTCCTTCAGTTCTAAAGACAATCAAGGGGCGCCTGGGTGGCACAGCGGTTAAGCGTCTGCCTTCGGCTCAGGGCGTGATCCCGGCGTTATGGGATCGAGCCCCACGTCAGGCTCTTCTGCTATGAGCCTGCTTCTTCCTCTCCCACTCCCCCTGCTTGTGTTCCCTCTCTCACTGGCTGTCTCTATCTCTGTCAAATAAATAAATAAAATCTTTAAAAAAAAAAATAAAGACAATCAAAACCCAGAGTTGTCTGAACAGGAAGTAGACAGAAGACATTCGGATGACGGCGGGAGGCACTACCATCATTCCCACCCCCACTTCTGAAACCTTTGGGAAAAAGCCCGCTGGAATAGGAGTCTGATTCAGACCCTGTATTTCCTAGGGGCCTGGCCGGTCCAGCTATCAGGCGGAACTTTCTCTGCTCCAATGCCCTGCTTGCCCTTTCCTGGGAGTGCCTTCGGGCCCAATCCTGACAGTTTGGCCAGGTGTCTTTGGAGATAGCCACCAGCGCTGTGAGCAGACTGAAGCTGGGGGGTGGGGGGTGGGGGGGGAGGACAACAGTGCGGCTGCCAGAAGGGGCCATAAGCCACAGACTGGTCCTGGTCCAGCTGCCAGGCTGTGTGCTCTCAGCTCGGTGTCAAATTCCCACTCTGGCCTCAGTTTCCCTCTGGGTCCCAGTGGGGATAATAACATGGCTCCTCCTCCCGGGGGGCTGCACAGATTAACTAATTAATGAGTGTGACATCGTCTGCTTCCACAAAGGGGCTGATTAAATGCTGAGTGTTGTTATTAGAGCCATGGAGGGTGTGTGACAGGCAGAGTTGACTGGAGACCGATCTGCTCCCCTCGCCTCCTTCCCACCCCCTTCCTCCGTCTGCCCCGTGCTCTGCAAGCTGAACATTTTGCAAGACAAAACCAAGATGATTTTTGGCACCCCAAAGACAGTGTATAACTTTTGCACATTTCCCCTGTACTGGAATGTGAGTCATGGCCGAGCTTCATAGCGTAATCTGTCTCCGACAGCTGGCACAGCTGTGCCCTGCCCCAGACTCCCAGCTCCCAGCAGCTGCATAATGGGAGGGCTGGGCCAGTGATTGCATCAGGGTAGAGCTGCCTGCAGAGGGAAACTGCAGAATTCCAGAACTGGACACCAACCCCCCGATTGTACTGCCCCGTGGCATGGGGGATTCAGTGACCAGCTTTCCTCACAGCCTGAGGGAGGGAGGGCCAACACAGCACAGGGGCTTAAGGTTGGGGGAACTCAGAGCATGCAGGGTTTTAAAGTATCGAGTATCTGCTCATGGCTGTGGAAGATCCAATGACTCTATTTTAGCTTAGATGCAGGGTATAGGATAACTGGATGAAATCACAGCTCTGGGGCATGGTCACTTTAGTTCTAGCTTGTTCCCAGGTACAAAAGTCCAGAGAGGCCCCTGAGTGAAGTCGTGAATGTGACCGTCCCAGTAGCTGTGGTAAGAGGCCGAGTGCCCTTCCTTGAGTGTTGTTGGGTGCTGGCTCCCACCCTGAGTCCCAGTACCTGTGTTGGGGTGGGAAAGAATCACTCGGTCCCATCACCAGGTAAATAGGCCTGCATCTGACAACCAAGGGGAATATTGTTTACCCAAATAGCACAAACTCAGCCTGCCTGGGGAGGTGAGAGAAACCCTCAGGAGGCTGAGCTGTCAGACTCCCACAGGGAGAGAAATGAGCCAGTTGTGAGGACTAGGGAATGCGTGTGAATTGGGGTTTAGGGCACCTGAAGCCGGCTTTGGATTACCCAGGGCACCTACTGGAAGGATTTCAGCTCTTGTTCCCTCTGAAAACTGCTGCCCTCCCTGCTTTCTTGTTCCTCCTGCTTTGAGATACAGGAATGGGTCATGGGGGCAAATAGCCCGGAAGTGGGGGCTGGACCACCAAGGGATTAAAAGGCCAGCCACCACTGGGATGTGCTTGAGGTTCTGTGCAAGAAGCAAGTTGTAAAAAAAAGAGGAGGAGGAGGAGGAGGAAGAGGAAGAAAGTTGTTCCTGCCCTGCAGAAGGGAGCCTACAAGCCCATACCTCTTACCTGAGCGAAAGCAATTTAGAGTCTCAACAAATCCATACACTGATGGGGTGATCAGGGGGTGGAAATGCTGAAGGAGGCGATGGTGAAGGTGGTATGGGTGGCGGGTGTGATAGGAGGACTCATGGCTTCCAAGGGGAAGGACTGGGAGGCTTTTCTATTCCTGCCTCATCCTCCGTTCACTTGGGTATCACCAGCATTTTGACTGTAATGCTCAGAGGATTGGGGGATCCTTGCATCTCATTAAACCAGCCTATTTGTAAGTGTCTGCTCCCTGATGGGTATTGTAGTAACTAGTTTTTCTCCTTGAGGCACTGGGGAACCACAGGAGTGTAAACACAGATATCTCAGGGGAAAGCTTGCGTGCTTACTGACTAGCACGACTCATCTGCACTTTCTGGACACAAATAACAAGAGAAGAGAGTCTGTCCTCTTGAGGAAGTTGATCCATACACCAATTCACCCGGCCACTCCTTGCCCCACCTGCCTCTTTGCCCATCCATCTTGCCACCCACCTATTCATCCACTCACACTCTCTTCTACCCAGTCTGTGCATTACCCACCTACGTACGCATCCATCCATCCATCCATCCATCCATCCGTCCACCCACCCATCCGTCCGTCCACCCACCCATCCACCCATCCATCGATCCACCCACTCCACTATCCACCCACCCAATCCATCTACTCATCCGTCCATCCACTCATCCACACATCTGTCCATCAACGCTTTCATACGTCTGCCCATCCATTTATCCAACTATACCCTAAATCATGTCTTACTGATTCTTCCTTCTGTCTTTGAAACTACGCATTTCCATCCATTTCTACCAGTACCGCCCAATCCAGGACACCTTTGTCTCTCTTCAGGGCAACTCCAACAGACTCCTCTCTGCTCTGACGGCTCATCTATTTTCTATCTGATAAATAGAGTGACCTTTTATAAATGGACATCAGATTATGTCATGTCATTGCTTAAAATCTTGCTGTGGTTTCCTATTGCTCTTAAAATACAGACCCTATTTTTCTGAGTATACAATGAAGTGTGCAGCTTGCAGAAGATACAGAACATTTCCAGTTCCTGGTGCAGTCAATACCCACCCACACCCCTGAGAAATAATCACTATTCGGACTTCTATGTCATACACTGGTTTTGTCTGTTCCCGAACTTCTTACAAATGGAAGGAATCATTTTTTAAAAGACTTCTTTATTTATTTGAGAGAGAGAGTGGGGAAGAGAGGGACAGAGGGAGAGAGAATTTCAAGCAGACTCCATGCTGAGCTCAGAGCTGGATACGGGGCTTAATCTCACTAACCTGAGATCACGACCCAAGCCAAAACCAAGAGTCAGGAGCTCAACCAACTGCACCACCGAGGCCCCCCTACAAATGGAATCATATACGGATGGTCCCCAACTTGCCGTGATGCAACTTAAGATTGTTCAACTTATGATGGTGCGAAAGCAATGCACATTCAGTAGAAACCATACTTCAGGGTTTGAATCGTGACCTTTCTCCAAGCCAGCAGCGTGCAGTACGATCCTCTCTTGGGAAGCTAGGCGACAGCGGCCAGCTTCAGCTCCCAGTCAGCCACAGAGTCACAGGGTTCAGCCACCGATATGCTCACGGCCGGTCTGTCTTCCACTGTCAGTACAGTATTCAATAAATTACACGAGAAAGGCAACACTCTATTATAAAATAGGCTTTGCATGAGATGATTTTGCCCAACTGGGAGCTAATGTAAGTGTTCTGAGCGCAGTTAAGGGAGGCAAAGCTAACCTATGATGTTCTATAGGTTAGGTATATGAAATGCATCTTCGACTTAATGATATTTTCCATTTATGATGGGTTTATGGGGGATGTAACTGCACCGTAAGTCAAGGAAGATCGGTAGTACGTACTCTTTCATGTCTGGCTTCTTTCGCTCAACATTAAGTCTGTAAGATTAATCCATGTTATTATGTATCAGAAGCTCATTCTGTTTTTATTACTGTGTAGTATTTCATTGGGTGAATATACTATGATATGTTTGTCTCTTAGGCTGTCGATGGATCTGTGGTCTCCTCCAGTCTGGGACTCGAAAGAGTAAGGCTGCTTACGCATATTCTTGTCCAAGTCTTTTGGTGGACGTTATGCCTATTTCTCTTGGATAGTGTGATACGTTGAGTTATGGCCCTCTGGTGATGTCGCATCCTCACCCCCAGAGCCTGTGAATGTGTTACTTTACAGGGCAAAGGGGGAATTAAGGCTGTGGATGGAATTAAATTTGCTAATCAGCTGACCTTGAGATGGGGAGATTATCCTGGATTATCTGGGTGGGGCTACTGTAATTACAAGGGTGTCCTTGTAAGTAGAAAAGGGAAGCCCAGTGAGTGAACCAGCGAGAGGGCAGTGAGAGAAAGACTCCAACAGCTGGCTTTGAAGATGAACCAGGGAATGAGGATGGCCTCTAAGAGCTGGGAAAGGCAAGGAAACGGATCATCCCCTAGAGCATCCAGAATGAACACAGTTCTGCCAACACCCTGATTTTAGCCCAGCGAGACCCATTTTGGACTTCTGACCTTCAGAGCTATAGGATAATAGATTTGTTTTTGTTTTAAGGCACCAAGTTTGTAGCGATGTGTTGTAGCAGCGATGGGAAATCCGTACAGGCGGAGGGGTAGGCATGGAATTGCTAGGTCCTGGGATGGGCTAACGACTCAAATTCCTCTCATGGTCCCCGCCACCTGGCATTTCTGGCCCTGCCAGCAGGTGCACCCCCAACCCGAGCCACTCTGTGCTCTGTCCTCCACTCTCTGGCCACAGGAGGCACACCAGCCACGCTGTTCCCCAGAGGTCTCTCTGCACAGGCTGTTCCTGCTGCTGGGTGCACCCCTCCCCGACTCTTTAGATACCAGTGCCCAGGATATGTCCTCAAGGAGGGAGATCAGTTTCCTTAATGGGTGTGTTCTTTTTCTCCAGGGCCCTGTCAAGGTTTGCCACAGCATGTTCCTTTAAGTGATTGAGTCTTGCCTCCATCCTCCCTGCCCCCCGCCCCTGGCCCAAAGCTCCGTGTGGGCAGACTCGGTCACCACGGTGTCTACAGCACTTTGTCCAGTGCCTCATGCACAGTAGGCCCACGGTAGTCGCCTGCTCAATGTTGAATGAACACTTTCTGTTTGAGAGGCAAGGCGAATGGATGCAGGGAGGAAGTCAGAGAGGAGGAGGAGGGGAGAGGAAAGAAGACAGGAGGGGAGAGAGAGAGAAGCATACACCCCGCAGATACCACCAGTCCATGTTCTGCCCTCTTCTGCGGTCTTGGTTCGCCAGCATCCCCAGGGCAAGAAGACTCTTGAAAAACTTTTCCTGGGAATCAGACCCCCGGGAGGGAAATGATCTCCTAGTGAGAAAGGCCCTGTGTTCCTTTACAGACAGCTCGATGCCTTTCCGGGGACCTGTAACTCATGCTTATTGCCTTAGAAACCGTTGGCCAGGCCCCGAGGCAGGAGGGATTTATAAGTAGGTGAGGTGACCAAGACTGGGAGAGGGACAGTGAGTTGCCCAAGCCTCCCCCTCCCTCACATGTTAGAATCAGAGCTGAGACCCGAAACAGGGCTCTCTGAAGCAGGTCAGTGGTGGGGTGGGGTGGGGTTGCCAGATTTAGCAAATAAAAAAACCAGATGCCCAATTACATTTGAATTTCCGGTGAACAACAAATAATTTTTTAAAACAAGTATGTCCCAAACATTGCACGGACATACTTATACTAAACAATTATTGCTATTTATCTGAAATCCAAATTTAATTGGGCATCCTGTATTTTATCTGGCAATCCTAGGTGGGGGGTCAGTGTTAGGACAGGGCTGAGGGTGAGGTGGGGATTAATTGCTGCCCCACCACCGAGCAGGCCTTTCTGGGCACCCGCATCCCCATGCTGCTCAGAGCACACAGCCTGCTTGTTCCCTGGACACCCTCTGACCTCTTTGGCCTCCTTGAATCGCCTTCCGTGGCCTCTGAGCAGACTCCAGCCTTCTGCCAGGTCACTGGTCCTCAGCTTAGCTCGTTAGACTCATCTGCCCAGGCTACCCCCACCCCGGCCCCCGACACCCAGGCCAGTTACAGCAGAATCTCGGGGGGTGAGACTCAACGTCAGCAGTTTTTAAAGCTCTCTGGGCGATCCCAGCATGCAGTGGAGTTTGAGAGCCACGGTGCCAGCAGGACCCACCTCTGTTCTGCCCTGGCCTCCTGGAAGACCAATGGGGACCCCACCGGTCTCTGCCGCTCCCTTTTGCAAGCCGCTCTGTGCCAGGCGCTTCGGCCCTCACTCCTCTCAGTCCTTTCCGGTCGATTGTGAGGAGTTTCCGTTTCCGAGAAAGATGGCTTCTGTCTCTTCCCAGGCTCCTCAGGAAAGCAGGGGTAGGAGCCCCCCATTTGGGATCCCTGTGCCCCTGATGTGCTGCCCATAGGCGATGGGGTCTGGAGCACTCGGGGGAGCCACTTGGGGTCCCAGGATGAAGCCCAGGCAGAAAGCAGGGTGTTCTTTGAGCTGATTTCTTTGTTCTTGGAGCCTGATCCTTGAGGTGGGCTTGGATCTATTGGCTGTGGGTCTCTGCAGCCCCCCATGGCTCTCTCCCAGGGCACACAGAGTGCTTGTGATTACTTACCAGTGTCTATCTTCCCCACTAGACCCAACGCAAGGAGGGTAGGGGACCCGTCTGTCTTCTGTGTCCCCAAAGCTTGGCTGCTGGCCAGACCAGGGTCTCAATTCATATTGGGGTAATTGGTGGATGAACCCTTAGGAATCATGAACTCCAACCCCACCCTTGTACAGATAAAGAAACAGAGGCACAGGAAGGATAGGGGACCCGCCCCGGTTGCACAGCATGATGGAGGCTATTAGGACTAAAACTCGAGGCTCTAATTTCCCCGCAACACACACACATGCACTCTCTCTCTTCTCAAGCCTTTCCTTCTTGGGAAGGGTCAAGCTGACCCTGGCAGTGGTTGGGGAGACGGGCAAAGGCAGGAGGAGAGCTATATTCTGTGGGAGACACCGGAAGTCCCTCTAGCCAGAAGCCTCCTCTACCAGACAGACTTCTGGATGAAGAAGCCCTGCAGGGTATGGGAAGAGCTGGGACTTCTATTTTGATAGGCCTCCACAAGTGGACTTTGCCCTCTCTCCTGCCTCCTCTGAGAAAGTACTTCTTGGCTACTAAGCTCCCAGAACCCACTTCCCCCAGGCCAGGCCTGAAGTGGAAATGTCAACAAGCAGGCTTTGGTGCCAACGAAGCCGGCTCTAAAGTCCAACCTCCCCCCCCCACCCCCAATTCTGGCTGTGAGACCCTCTCTGAGGCTCCAGTTTCCCAGTCAAGAAAATGGGTCTAATCATATTGCCCTGGTAGGGCAGTGATAAGGGTTCCAGCCTTGGCGTGCTTGACACAGTAGGTGCTCAGCCAAGGGGCTTTCGCTTTGCCCTGGGCCTTCAGTGACAAACGTGAGCGTAGTCAGCAGAAACTCCACGCTGATACCT
This sequence comes from Ursus maritimus, assembly GCF_017311325.1. NCBI lineage: Eukaryota > Metazoa > Chordata > Mammalia > Carnivora > Ursidae > Ursus > Ursus maritimus. The sequence goes on along the minus strand of NW_024424786.1, from coordinate 37,386,982 downwards.
GGATCAGACAGACTGATGTCACACATCCCCTCCTGAGGTGTGAGGCAGAAGGTGACCTTTTTAGTAAATTTATGACTGACAGTGGCTTCCTAATGGGCTCCAAAGTCTCTTTCAGAGACTTCCCTGCCTTTTGAAGTCGGTGTCCGGGGGGTAAGCAAGTTTTTGCACCGTAGGGCACTAGAGGCAGGCTTGCCATGGGTCTCCCCGGGAGAGCAGGTATCAGAGGGGACAGAACCAGCCAGGCTGTAGCCGGTGGGGCCAACCGAGGAACCGCAGGGCTGGCCTTGGATCGCAGACACCCTCTCCTTCGTAGTTTTTAAAACAATTTTTTAGGGGCGCCTGGGTGGCTCAGTTGGTTAAAGCAGCCCACGCTTGATTTCAGCTCAGGTCATGATCTTAGGGTCGTGAGATTGAGCCCTGTATGGGGCTGAGCATGAAGTCTGATTAAGATTCTCTATCTCCCTCTTCCTCTGCCCCTCTCCCCTTTCTCTCTCTTTCTCCCTCTCTAATAAAAGAAAAAAAAATGTATGTATAGACACACAATGTTACATTAGTTTCAGGTGTGCAGCATAGTGATTTGACAAGTTTATACATTATGCTGTGCTCACCGCAAGTGTAGCTACCATCTGTCACCATCCAAAGCTATTACAATATCACTGACTATGTTCCCTATGCTGAGGCTTCCAGTCCCGTCACTTATTCGTTCCATGACTGCAAGCCTGTATCTTCCACTCCCCCTCACCCATTTTGCCCATCCTCCCACCCCTTCCTAGCCGTTAAAAAAATTGTGTGTGTGTGTGTGTGTGTGCACGCTAAAATATACATAACATAAAATTAACCATTTAAGTGGACAGTTCAGTGGCATTAAGTACATTCACATTGCTGGGCAACGATTTCAAGAACATTTTCGTCAGCCCATCCTGAAACGCTATAACCATTAAACAAGGAGTCTCCATTCCCACCTTCCTCTGGCCCCCCATGACCACCATTCTGCTTTCTGTCTGTATGAAATTGACTACTTACTCTAGGGACCGCCTAGCAGTAGAATCCTACAATATTATGTGCTTTTGTGACTGGCTCATTTCACTTAGCATAATGTCTTCAAGGTCATCCTTATTTTTTTAAGTTATTTTTCTTTTTCTTTTTGGGGGGGGTGGTGGGGCAAAGGGAGAGGGAAAATCTTAAGCAGGCTCCACACCTAGCGAGGAGCCTGACATAGGGCTCGATCTCACAACCCTGAAATCATGACTTGAGCCAAAATCAAGAGTCAGACACTTCACTGACTGAGCCACCCAGGTGCCCCAAGGTCATCCTTATTGTAGCAGGTGTCAGAACTGCATCTTGGGGCACTGGATTCAGTGGCTGGCTCAGTTGGTAGAGCACGCAGCTCTTGGTCTAGGGGTCCTGAATTTGAGCCCCACATTGGGTGTAGAGATGCTTAAATACATAAACTTAAAAAAAAAAGAATTGCATCTCTTTTTAAGGCTGAGTAACATTCCATTGTATGTATAAGCCACATTTTACCCATTGGTTGGCATTTAGGTTGTTTCTACATTTTGGCAATAATAACAAGAATGATATAACATGGGTGTGCAAATACCTGGGTATGTATTTATGGTAAAAGAGAAACTGAGGCATGTTAAAATTTTTGAGTTTGAGCAAAAATTGATTTGAATCAGGCAGCATCCAATCTAGCAGATAGAAAGGAGCTCTAAGGAGCTGTCCAAAATAAAAGACTTTAGGGGCGCCTCGGTGGCTCAGTCCATTAAGCGTCTGCCTTCAGCTCAGGTCATGATCCCAGGGGCCTGGGATCGAGCCCCACGTGGGGCTCCCTCCTCAGCGGGGAGCCTGTTTCTCCCTCTCCCTCTGCTGCTCCCCCTGCTTGTGTTCTTTCTCTCTCTGTGTCAAATAAATAAATAAAATCTTAAAAAAAAAAATGAAAGACTTTTCTAGGCAGAAGGGAGTGGGAACAAGGAAAAGTAGGTTGTTTACTGCTAAGTTACTTTCCTTTAGAGGGTGGCCGGGGGTTATCAAGCAGATTACTAATGAGTGCTGGCCAGGTGATTCCTTTTTTTTTTTTTTTTTAATTTAATTTAGCGAACATACAATGCAGCACCAATTTCAGGAGCAGAATCCAGTGATTCATCACCCACCAGGTGATTCCTGATTGACTGGCTTAAGACTTTATTTCTGGGAGAGCCAAAAGCATCATGAAGTAAAGCCTCGGTTTGGTCGTTGGGGCTTGGCATAAGCTATTCCATTTTCAGCCTGTCAGCTTGTTTTTAATACTCAGAAGTGGCATTGCTGGGGCGCCTGGGTGGCACAGCGGTTAAGCGCCTGCCTTCGGCTCAGGGCGTGATCCCGGCGTTCCGGGATCGAGTCCCACATCAGGCTCCTCCGCTATGAGCCTGCTTCTTCCTCTCCCACTCCCCCTGCTTGTGTTCCCTCTCTCGCTGGCTGTCTCTCTCTCTGTCAAATAAATAAATAAAATCTTTAAAAAAAAAAAAAAGAAGTGGCATTGCTGAATCCTGTGATAATTTCATGTTTAATTTTTTTAAGATTGTATTTATTTATTTGACAGAGAGAGAGAGAGAGAGCGCGCGCGCGTGTGTGCACAAGCAGGGGGAGCAAAGGGAGAGAGAGAAGCAGGCTCTCGACTGAGCAGAGAGCCCGATGTGGGACTCAATCCCGGGACCCTGGGATCATGACCTGAGCCAAAGGCTGATGCTTAACCAACTGAGCTACCCAGGCGCCCCTCATGTTTAATTTTTTTGAGGAACTGCCACACTGTTCTTCATAGTGGCTGCCTATTTTACATTCCCACTAGTAATACGCTTCCAGTTTCTCCACATCCACGCCAACACTTGTTATTTTCTGTTTGTTTGTTTTTATAATGGCCATCGTAATGGGTATAAAATGACACCTCATGGTGGTTTTGATGTGTATTTCCCTGATGATGAGTGATATTGAGCATCTTGTCATGTGCTTCTTGGGCCATTTTTAAGGTTGTTTTTGTTGTTTTGTTTTGCTTTGTTTTTACTTTTTCATTGAGATAAAAGTTACATACTAATCTTAAGTCTGTACAGCTTGATTAATTTATTAATCAACCAGGGAACCATTGCCTACATCCAAATTATAACATTCCAGCATCCTGGAAGAGTCCTTGACGCCCCCTTCCAGTCAGTACTCCCTGAAGGAAACCACCATTCTGACTTCTGTCACCACGGATAATGTTACCTGTTCTAGAACGTCAAAGAAATGGAGCCATAGAGTATGTTTGTTTTTGTGATTGGCCTCTTTCATTCATTGTTGTATCTTGAGATGTACCCAATCGTTTCTGGTAGCAGTGACTTATTCTTTTTCATTGCTGTGTGGTATTCCATGGCATAAATACGCCAAAGCTATGAGGATTAATCAAATGAAATTGTTAACCTCCAACCATTTCATCTATCAAAAATGAGGCCACTTCATAAAGCTCAACCTAATATTGATTCATTCTATAATTGACGGATATTTTCTGCTATGAGCATTTGTGTATACGTCTTGGTGAATGTATGCATGCACCCATTGCTGTTGAGTATATTCCTAGGGATAGATTGCTGGGTCATAGGATATATGTTTGTCAGGTTTGGTCAATTCTTCCACTGTTACAAAGTGATTTTACCAATTTTCACTCTCATTCACTGAATATGAGAGTTCCAGTTGCTCCACATTCTTGCCAACATCTGGTATGGTCAACTCCTTTCAGTTTTAGCTGATTTTCCAGCCACCTTTTGAGGAATGGGTCTCCCATTTGTTCCCTTCCCCATCCACTGCAGTGGCTCCCTCTGTCAGAGGCAATTGCCCTGGCCTGGCCCCCACTCTGAAGACAACTGTGTATGGGCTAGACAGGTCAGCCTACCCCGTGGTGGGAGCTGGTCTAAGCTTCACCCCACTGAGCAGCTCCATAGTGAGTGCGTGGTGTTGTGATTCCTAACAAATATATGTTCAGTCATTCTGATGACCAAAATATGTTTCTTATAGATATTTGGCCTTCATCCATGGTTCCTGGTTCACGCCTCTCAAAACCTTTGAAATTTCCTGAGCAAAAGAGCCTCGGGAGCATCTTTTGTTATAATATTTGGCCTCTTGTCCTTTGCTCCTGAAATCCCTCCAGAGACGTAAAGGTGAAATGGGTGTCTTGTCATTCATAACAAGCCCCTTTCCACCATACCTGTGTTTATGTTAATGAGGTAACTTTCAGAAAGCACCTAAGGATGGGGGACAGTTGCCAGGGGAGCCAACCATACCCACCCCCTAATTTCCAGGGAAGGGAGAAGGACTGGAGGTCAAATCAATCACCAATAGACAAAGAGTTCATCAATCATGCCTATGTAAAGAAGCCTCCATAAAAACCCAAAAGCAGAGTTTAAAGAGCTGCAAGGTTGGAGAACCAGAATGCTTCCATGTGTCACAATACCAGGCCCCAAATTCCATGAGGACAGAACTTGCCCTACATGTCGCTTCATCTGACTGTTGATTTGTATCTTCCACATCGTTTGTAATGAACTGGGAATCTAGCGAGTATATGGGTTTCCTGAGTTCTGTGAGCCACTCTAGAAAATTAATGGAATCCAAGGAGGGGGATGTGGGAACCTCTCATATATAGCCAGTTGGTCAGAAGCTGAGGGAACAGCCTGGACTTGCAATTGGCACCTGAAGTGGAGCCCAGTCTTATGGGACTGAGCCCTTCACCTGGGGGATCTGATGCTCCCTCCAGGTAGACCGTCTTAGAATTGAGTTGAACTCTTGAATACCCCGCTGATGTAGGAGAATTGCTTGTTGATGTGAGGAACCCCCTTCCTCCTTCCCCCACACATTGGAATTGGGCCAAGGAACCCAAAGTCCTGTGGCATCAGGACCACCCAGTCAAAGCCTGTCTTCGGGGTTTATACCAGCAGGGAGGAGGTGACATGCATCGGGACTGTCATGGTGACCCAGAGACTCCCCAGGGCTATGCTCTGGGGCCTGGGGGATTGATGGCTGACACGTCAACTGCCTTTCCCAGTTCCCACCAGTTTCCCAAGCATGGCAGCTGGAAAGCATTCGGCTTCCACATACGTAACGTTTTCCAAATGCATGTGGATGCCATTGTGATTAATTAACTTTCAAATTCACTAAAAGCTTTTCTGAATTCACAGCGGTCTTTTGTGTTATATTTTCTCAGCCAACAAATACATAAAAATACGGTTATTAGCAAATGGGGTGGGAATAGGTAAAATGGCGGACGTCTAAGTGTACAGAAAACAAAAGTGTTCACATGGGCCCTGGCTGTAAGCTCGTGCTGCCGTTTTGTGCTTCTCAGAATGGGGTGGGGAGGGTGTGATGGAACACTTGGTTCTTCCACCTCCCTGGAGTCAGCCCTCCCTGGAAGACCCAGTTGAACGGTTTGCCTTCCTCTTCTTTGTACCGGGGGAAATCTAGCTTCCTTCTCCGTGTCTCTGAGAGTCTCTGAGGGATGCTTGTGATCAGTCTCCTGTTACCTTTCCGTGCAGCTCTCTGCCCCCCTCTCCTAGCTCCGCACCTGCGGATGCCGTTTCCCTCCATGGTGCTTCACCAGGACACAGCCCAGGCTTGCTGATGGGGTGATCGAGCAGGACCACAGAGCCAGACTGCCAGGGTTCAAGGTCCAGCTTTGCCATCGACAGGCTAGCTGACCCCAGGCAAGTTACTCTCTCTCCTCTGGCTTGGGTTTTCTCATTATAAAACTGGAACAAGTGGGCTGATCGAAGTTCACAGGAGTTGATGCGGGTAAAGCACCCAGTGTCTGGCAGTTACGGCTCATGAGCCCTCATTTTTAAAAAAGATTTTATTTATTTAATTATCTCTTTATTTATTTAAGAGAGAGAGGAGGGGAGGGAGAGAGCATCTTTTTAAAAATATTTTATTTATTTATTTGAGAGAGAGAGAGATCACGAGCAGGGGGAAAGGGTAGAGGGAGAAGCAGCAGACTTCCCCCGCTGAGCATGGAGCCAGATGTTGGGGCTTGATCCCAGGACCCCGGGATCATGACCTGAGCCAAAGGCAGAGGTTTAACCCACTGAGCCACCCAGATGCCCCAACCCTCATTTTTACTTATTCAGAAGGTTTGGGGAAGGGGGATGGGGTGGGGATTACAGCTTCAGAACAACTTACAACTGAACCACAGATCTTGCCCCGTTACCATGTCCATCCCCATCACAGTAAATGTCTCACCAGCCAGAGGTGTCATCTGGCTCAGGGCTGATGCCATTTCTTGGGCCCTGCTCACCAGCCCCCTCTCTGGACCTTCCTCCCAGTTCCACAGCCTCCCACCCCCCTCAGCCACCAGGAGTAGATGCAAAGTTGATTTTGCACAGTATACATTTGGGTCTCAAGTACAGTCAATATCTAGGACAATGATGCTCAGTGAGGCCGAGACAGCCCCCTTAGTAGGAGTCTGGGAAATCTGTAAGGGCACTTCCTTTGTCAGAATGTGTGTGTGTGTGTGTGTGTGTGTGTGTGTGTGTGTGTGTGTGTAACCTGCTTGTATATAAACACGAAATTATTTTTGCATGCTTTTAATATACACAGAATTTTCTAGGAATGCGACTGTTATGTACACGGAGAGAGAAGATTGTCCTTTGTTTTGTTCGGAATTTTGCCAAGACCTGTTGCCCATTTCACATCAGCTCTGCTCGTGGTGTCTGAGTCATTGGAAACACCTGGGTCTGTCTGCCTCTGTGGCTGTGGTGTTCCCAGTGGCCCCACTTCTAGGAGCAAGCGTGGGGCCACGTCATCCCATCTCCTGCGGCAGTCGGCTTGCGAATTTTCATCCTGCAATTACTTTATTAAAAATTACTCTCCTTTTATTTCTCCTTCATATTATAGTTAGGATATTACATTGGTTTTTTTAAAGCATGTGTGATTATTTATGAATTTCATTTCGGCTTGGTGAAGGGCACATCACAAAATATTTGTCATCCAAAGGGGGCTCGGGTCTGAGGCGGTTGAGAACCACCGCCCAAGGGCTCCCCTTGGCATAATTTAGGAAACCCACTTCTGAGCCCCTGCCAACCAGGAGTGATTTGTTCCTGAGACGAAGTTCTCAGTTCCCCTGAATGTGGAGGCTGCTGCCATTTATTATTTTAAATGGCTCTTTTTCCTTTTTCTGTAAATGTTCAGAGTTAACGATCCCACTGCTGGTCTCCCTGCTCCTAGGGAGCGGCCCCAAGAGATGTTCCAAATATACGAAGGTGACAGTGTTACATCTCGACTTAAAACCCTTCCCTGGCCCCGGGTGCCCCATGGCTCAAGTCGGAGCCCCTCAGCCTGGCCCGTAGAGCCCCCACGAGCCGTGTACAAGGCACAACCTCATCTCAGCTCCTCATTCCCTCTCATTGGGCCACCAGCCTCTGCCTTTGCCCCGCCCCCTAGTCTCCTCTGTCTGGATGCCCAGTCCCCACCATCCGTACCTCCACTTCCGGCTGTAGCCAGGGACTTCCTATTCTTCTCCTCTGCAGTAGAGACTCAATCCTGAGGTTGCACCTCTAGACAATGTCTCTAAAAGATCGCCTTCCACCAGGCCCTAGAGGTGAGCAGGGGGTGTGGAGGTCACGGCAGGAGAGCAACAGGTTGGGTTTTAGAGAATCGAGTAAAGGACACTCTTCTTCCCCATCCAAGTTTGGAACCAACTGAGAAAGACAGACACACAACAGCCAGGCAGATAAAGATCAAAATATTTCCCTATGGCTGTGACCTCAGAGTCATGGCCAAGGGGCTACCCATCATCTCAACTTTGAACGTGACAGTTCCTTACCGAAACCACCCAGTCCCTGGCCCAAAGTGGGGACACAGGAGGCTCTTGGCTGCCCAGCGGACGCAGACCAGTAAGGGCTTCCAAAAGAGCTCCTCCCAGCCTGGGCCATCAGATAAGTCACTTTTATGCAAGGGTGGAGGAGGGAGAGGAGCCAGAGGGTTACTGTAATTCAGTGGACACTCCTCCAAGGAGACACGATGGGAGGGAGGGAAGGAGGCTGTGGCCCCAGACTTCAGTGCTCATCCGTCGTGTGGATGGTGTCACAGATGGGGCGGGAGCTGGGAGACGTGGCTGAGGCCAGGAGAAACCAGCAGAGTTAGGGACTGAGTAGAGAACTTCTTTAACTTAATTAACTTTTAATAATCACCAAAGCTGTGTCTGTATATTGTAGGAAGTTGGAACACACCGATTAGCAAACATAAGCAAACACATCCCCTCTATTCCTACCGTCTGGGCGTATCACTTACCATGCCTTATTGTCTGTCCTCCCAGATCTTTTTATGCATATATAACTTTTTTTTTAATCAAAACAAGATCATAGTGTCCGTGTTGCATTGCAATCAGCTTTTTGGTTTTTCCAGTTAGCAATCTCGACCTCTCCCTGCCAAGACGTTTTTATTTGTCCGTGCACAGCTGTATTTAAATGCCCTCATTGTCCCCTAACCGTCCTTTAGGCTGACTCCTGCGAGCCAGGGTGAGTCAGGACCCTCTGGTCGGATGTCCTCTGGGCTCCCTTGGTCTGGCCGATCCCTTCCTTATGACAATGACATGGGAAGATTTGACCCCTTGTCTTGCAAAATGTGTCACCTTCAGTATTTGTCTCCGTGTTTCCCTTCTTGTCTTGTTAAGTGCATTCCTTCCTCTCCTGTATTTCCATTAAAATTGCTGGACTCAGGCAATGAGACATTTGGGTGAGGACCAATCATGGGTGATGCTGGCACTTCACGGTGCATCACAGAGAAGCCACAGGACATGTGTGACGCTGAGTTGGGGTGTTGATTTCTTACCAGGCTGGGCTGGAGTGCTTCCCCTTTGAGCTCCTTGCTCTCGTTTCAGACATGGAAACTGAGTCCTAGAGCACTAGCTCTGGCAGTGAGGGCCTGGATGAGGCTGTGCCTTGTGCACAGCTCAGGGGGCTCTGAGGGCCAGGCTGAGGGGCTCCGACTTGAGCCACGGGGCACCCGGGGCCACAGAAGGGTTTTAAGTCAAATGTAACACTCTCACCTTCGTATATTTTGAACAGAGGGTCTTCTTCCTCCCGGGTCGTCCTTTGGAACTTCTGCCAAGTTCTGAGATGTAGGAATTATGATTCCATTTCAAAGAAACTGAGGGTCTGTGGGGCTAAGTGGCCAGAGCGAAGACCTGATCCCTGCCTCTGGGTCCTTTCTCTTTCCCTAGGCCGGGCCACGGGGCTCTGCCTGCCCTTCTCCAAGAGGAGAGGCCTGGGCATATCTGGCCCTGGAGCGCTCTGGACCCAGCCTGTGGGTCAAGCCCAGGGCACACTGCTGCCCTGAGGGGGCACCTGTCCTTGCCTTTTGGACTGACAGGCCTTCACTCTGGGCTGGGAGACAGGGGGACACAGAGATCTGGACCCTGGAATGTGCCAACTCAGCCGGGCTCAGGTTTCCCTCTGTGAAGGAGGGAGCCTTTTTGCAGGTGGCAGAGGACAGACATGAGGCTCTGGGGCTCCGGAAGTAGTCCCGGCCTTGCTGTCCTGCTGCTCCCTGGCCCTCCTTCCTGCAGGACCATGCTTTGACTTGGGAGTAAACTGAGTCTCAGAGGGTTTGGAATGTAGTTGGCCCTGGGACACACAGCCAAACGTGCCAGAGTCAGGACTTGAATGCGGGGCCCTGCCTCCCAACCCAGGGTAGCTGCCATCGTACCCCACTCCCCACAAACCATCCCAGTGGAGATCCCCACTCACCAGCCAGTCCCCAGCCCAGTGAAAAGCCAGATGAACTAAAGAGAGCACTGGATAAGGAGTCCTAGTCACCGTCCAGCCTGTTTTCCACCTCGCCATGCTGTTTGTTCATTCATTGGCATTTATTGTTGCCCGACGCACACCAAGCTCACATGAAATGTGGGGAATATGTAGACAACAAAATGTTTTGGAATCAGATGGGATTGTTTTCATACCTTGGCTCCGTGACTCGCACACTGTGTAACCTTGGACAAGTCAGCTGACCTCTCTTAACCTCAGTTCCTTATCCACAAAATGACGATAAGACGCTCTGGTTGCTTTGTTAAGAGAGTGAAAAGCATGGAGAGTGCTTCAAGTAAGAGCTCACACTTACAGGGCGTTGACCACTACGTGCCAGGCACACTCGGGGCATTTTCCACAAGCTGATTTGCTGAATCTGTGGGATAGAGGTTAGTAGTATTATTCTCACCCTCATTTTACGGAGGAGGTACCCCAGACCCAGAGAAGTTTAGTGACCTGTCCAAGGTCACACAGCCCATAAGTGGTGGCGCTGGGCTTCCAACCCAGCGGGCAGTCCGGCTCCAAATTAACCTATGCTTGGAATCACTGTACTTCGACTAAGGCCTGGCTACAACTCTCATAAACACTAGATGCTATCGCCGGGTCCCAGGAGGAGAACATTGTTGTGCTGGGCCCCTAATGGCCTCTGAGGCCAAGAGAGCTTGGGGCTGGTATGTGTGCCCACAGCCCAGTCTGCCAAGGTGCAGTAGGCAATGCAGACTGCAATACTGTTGCATAACTCCAGGGGTTAAAAAATTCCAGGGGTTAAAAAGACAATCGCATGTTCCCCCACTCATGGGTCTGCAGCCTGGTGGGGCTTGGCTAGATGGCTCGACTGCAGACAGCAGGTCTGGCTCAGCCCGGATGCGTGGCTCATCCTGGGGCGAGACAGAAGGGGCAGCAGCCATCTGGGACATGTCCTTCCAGTGGCTTTGGCGGAAGCGCAAAGGGGCAAGCTTAGCCATAAAAGCACATTTCAAGCCTCTGCTCCTCTCATAGCCCACTGGTCAAAGCAAGTCACATGATCAAGTTCAATGTCAAGAGCAAGGGGTACATCCAACCACCATGAGGCCATGGTGAAGTGCTACCGTGAAATGCAACTACAGGACGATGACAAACTGGGGTCAAAAACACAACTTTCCACCCCGGGAAGGGTCCAGAACCCGGTGAGCCGGCCTGTGGCTGGATATCAGGTTGGGAATCTCTCAGAAGAGGAGGGGGGCCTGGGCCAGCTCCGGGTTTGGAAGCTCCCAGCTTGTATAAAAAAACCAAAGACAGGCTAACAAAGCTTGCAATAATCGTGGCATATTTTAGATGTTTACATTGAACAAATTAATGCTTTTAGCACACACACAAATTGCCAAGCAATATAATTATGCTATTCACAAGAAAATTATAGGACTTATTAAAATTATTAATTGCTGGTATACTGCGGGCAGCGGGCGGGGTCCAGCAATGGGTGCAGGTGGGAATTTTCCTGGTTCGGTCAAGCCAGCTCTCTGTCACTGGACAGATGACTTCCTTGGGAGACAATGTCGAAAGCCTGACCCCGAGGCCCTTACCGTGCATTAGAAATACCTAAGAAGCTTTTATAAAATGCTGGTCCTTTGGGTCCCACCCACAAAGTTTCTGATTTAACAGGACTGGAGTAGTGTCTGGGCACCAAGTAATTTTTCAACCCCCCCCCCAACCCCGTGCATCCCCAGGGTTAAGAACCGCTGCATTATGGGATGGACAGGTCTAAGCCAATTTCTGCTAATTAGATGGGAGGTGAGGCTTGCTTGCAGCTTCTAGGAAAGACTCTTCCTTATTCTTGAGACAGAGTGCTGGGAATCTTAGTCTCCCTTCTGCTGGACATAGACAAGGAAACATACTGGCCCTGCTGCTATGGAGGCTGTGTCTCAGCCACGAGGGAAGCCAGCACGAGCACCAAGAAGATACAGAGGATGATGGAGAAATAACCAGAGCCTTGATCTCACCATACCTGAAGCCTACCAACCTTCAGTTGTACGGGCCAATAAAATGTCCTCTAGGGGCGCCTGGGTGGCACAGCGGTTAAGCGTCTGCCTTCGGCTCAGGGCGTGATCCCGGCGTTATGGGATCGAGCCCCACATCGGGCTCCTCCGCTATGAGCCTGCTTCTTCCTCTCCCACTCCCCCTGCTTGTGTTCCCTCTCTCACTGGCTGTCTCTATCTCTGTCAAATAAATAAATAAAATCTTTTTTAAAAAAAAATAAATAAAATGTCCTCTAGTTTAAGTGAGTCTGAGTCAGGTTCACGACCCTTGTGCCTATAGGCCATGAATAACGAAAGCACTTTTCCACGCAGGATTATTGCAAAGACCAAAGACCAAGAGATATGGTGCACGCCAAGGAGTGCTCAGCATAGAGCTTTACATGTGTGAGGGCTCCATAAATGTTAGCTACGGCGAATCTCCCCTGCAGAGGGGCTACGGAGAATGGGATGCCCCTGGAGAGGAAGTCCAATGGCATGCCGCCTTGTCGCATCTAGGCCCGCGGCCTGCATATGGCACATATGTGATAAACGTCTACTCAATGGGATGGAAACTTTAGGCTTTCATTTCCCTTTCTGTAATGCCCTGGTCTCGGCCAGATGCAAGGGAAGGGAGTAATCTGATTATCTGATTAAAGTAATATGGTCCCATGTACCAGCAACTCAACAGCTTAAGCCGCTGGGGCCGGTCTGTGTAAGAGGCTTACCACCCCACGGTGAACTAATCAGGCTGGTGAGGGAGCAATTAATTAAGCCAATGAGTAACAAGAGCCTACTATGTGCTGGCACTGTGCCAAGCCAAGGTAGCTGAAGCAGCCCCAGGCTCCTGGTCCCCAGTGGAAAGCTTGAGAGGTCCTTGAGGAGGAAAGGAACACCCCTGCCCTTACAACTGTGCCATCTTCTGCACACCTGGGCCAATACAACGGAGGTGACGTCCCAGAGACGGTCTGAGGCTTCACCCCCGCGCTGTAGCACCAGACAGACTGACGGTGCGGCCCCAAGGGGGTTGTCCCCAACACCCAGAGTTCGCCACATTCCCCCAAGCCCTCTTCTCCCCAGGCCGTCCCCGTGCCCCCAAGGTGGGTAGGGGGAGCAGGGACTGGAAGCCACCATCTTGTGTGTGGTATTTTTAAAAATTATCATTTTTTGGACCAGGCAATACAATCTTACAGTCCAAAAATGAACACGATCTAAAAAGGCAGATACTGGGAACTGCAATTCTCACCCCTGCCCTGTTCACCCCATTTTCCTGTTTCCACAGGCTGCCACTTGTTCGGTTTCTTGGGTGTCTCTCCTGCCGTGGTTATAGGGCCGGCTATCATCTGTTCTATATGGGACGGGATGTGAAATATTTTGATTATCGCTCTGCTGTTCCAGCACCTCTTGGGGAAAGTCCAAGCAGATACAAAATATTCTTTCTCCCTTCTCTTCTTTCCGGACACAGAAGGAACATTATGAATGCGCCGTTCTGAATCATGCCCTTTTCATTAACAAGATTCCAGTGCTCTTTCCCTAGCGGTATAGGACACTTCCTTGCTTTTTTTTTTTTTTTACGGTTGTATATTATTCCTTTCAGAGTTGATTTAACCAAATCCCTTTAAATGCATGCTTAAGTGGCTTCCGCTCTTCTGCTGTCCTCAGCAAAGCCGCAGTGAGTAACCTCAGACAACGTCCGTGCACAGCTTGACCTATAGGATAAAACGTAGACTCAGGATTGCTGAGTCAACAGAGAAAGGCATCTGCAGCTTCGAGAAATACTGCAAAATTGCCCTCAGCTGGGGGTACCCCAGGCTGTTCCCCGCCACCAAAGCATGCAAGTCGTTTATTTTTTTAAAAGTGATCCAAATAAAATACTCCTCTTCCCGAGAACAAAAACATGCTCCTCGTAGAAAACTGGGAAAATACAATCACGAAGCAGAAAGTAAACATTACACCTATTGCAAATGGGCAGAGAGCTTCCCTATTTGCAGTTGGGCCTATTTCCTTCAAGTCTTGATTCCTATTTCGCATACCCTGCCATAACCCGACCCCTTTGCCGAGCCAATATTTTGTGACTGGTTCTCACGTCGGTAAACATCGTTCCTACCCTCGGGGAGGAAGTACAGCAGAAACATTGAGCAAGTGGATCCTGATTCAGATCTCAGCACTGCCACCTCTAGCTGTAATGCATTGAACAAGACCCTTAGCTGCTCCCTGCTTCTGTGTCCTCCTTTAAATTGGGAATCCTCTCCGGGTCGCTCCGAGGGTTGGGTGAGCCAGCACGTGTGACATGCGCACACGGGCTTGGCATCATAAGCGTACTCAAAGTTGGCTGAGAGCGCGTCCTTTTTGACTCCGTGGTATTCCCTTGGATCGACATGACGGCTTGTTCAACAAATTCTTTACGGTCAGACGTTGAAGTTATCTCTGTTTTCCACTGTTCGGCCATGCCTTGATGATGCAGCTTCCGGGATCCAGCTTTGCCTAGGTCCCTGCTGATCTCCACTGAAAGACGTGGGGGGACAGGGGTGCTCAGGGGTGCCCACTGTGCCCCTGGGAGGTCTTGGGGGTTGATTTTCACAACCCTGCTCTGCTGGGTTTTCCTTTAAGCAGGCTCCAGAGGCAGTGTCCGGACTCCCCAGGGCCTCTCCTGGCCCCTCCACCTGGGTAAATCAAGTCACGTCTCTTGGCCAAGAGAACGTGAGAGCCTTAAAACCGTCTGTTAAGCGATGGATGGGTTTTCAAACGTGGTACATCCATACAAGAGAATATTATTTGTCAATATGGGACATGCTACAACATGGATGAACCTTGAAAATACGGTGTGGGGCGCCTGGCTGGCTCAGGCGGAAGAGCACGCGACTCTTGATCTCAGGGTCACGAGTTTGAGCCCCATGTTGCGTGTAGAGATTGCTTTAAAAAGAAAAAAAGCAAGCAAGAAAGTATGGTAAATGAAAGAAGCTGGACACAAAAGGCCACGTATGATTGTATGATTCCATTTATGTGAACGGTCCAGAATAGGGCAAATCTGTAGGGTGAGAGAGCAGATCAGTGATTGCGAGGGGCTGGATGGAGGGAAAATGAGGAGTGACTGCTAGCGGGTGTAGGGTTGCTTTTTGGGGTGATTTAAATGTAGCGGGGATGGTTGCACAACCATGTGGATATACTGTAGCCCACCGAACCATACACTTCAAAGGGGCAAATCTTATCTAATAAATAAGGAATGAAAGGTAATTAAGATGACCTGGGCCCAGGGGAAGGGAGGGAAGCTCCCCAGGCTTCATACCTAGCAGAATAAAGTCTAATCGCTATACCTGGGCCTGGAAGGTCCTTCTCAACCCTCGATGCATATGCGAACGACTGGGGAAGTTTAAAAATCCCAGTGCCTGGGACGTACTCAGAGCAAGTGAACCCAGCGCTGTGCAGCAGCGGCTGGGAACCAGCCAGCGCCCACAACAAACAAAAAAGCAAAGCATCTGGCCTGACCAAGAGGAGCTCTGAAGCCCAGGGAGGAGAGTAAATTTGCTTGGCAAGGCACGGGCAGCTTCTAGGCAGATAGACTGCCTTATGCACCAGAGCGTTGGACTCGGGAGCCAGGTAGCTTAGGTTCAAATCCCCACTCCACCTACTCACCTGAACCTCCCTGAGCACCGGCTTCCTTATCCACGGGCTGGAGACCAGTGAGATGCCACCTGCAAAGGGCTTCTTCCAGTGCCTGGCACATCGTGAGTGCTGTTTCAAGCAAGTATCTAGCACTTTGCAACGTGTTTCGAGAGGAGCAAAGGAGTGAGACCCCTGGCTCCAAGCATCTGCCTTTTTGTACTTCTAATATCATAAGTTGTAAATTCTTGCTCGTTCCAGGGGCTCTATGGGACACCACTCCCATGAGACAGATGTGGAGAGCAAGACACAGGAGATGGGGTGTCTTGCCAGCAGGCTTCTCACTGATTCCTGTGCTCTTTGTGACTGTATGTGGGGGTAGGAGTGGGGTAGCCCAGCCTCTGCAACTCTGGGGTGGGGATCACCTCCTCTCTGCCACCGCAGAACCTAGCATGAGCCCTGTCACTTAGCAGGAGCTCAGGAAACGTTTTCTAAGCCTCAAGGGAAAGTCCTGGGGTGGTGGGGGGAGCAGCCCCTGACCTGGTGGGAGGCTTTGGGCGGAGAGGTGCAATCTCCCATGAGGCCACTAGGGGTCTCCACGCTCCGTCAAATGGCTGCTCCAGGGTCCCTCCAAAGGCTCTGCTCCCAGGGGCTAACTTGGAGAAGGAGGAGGAGGAGGGCCCGTTCCCCCCCATCCCCCCAGCCCCAGTGGGACTGTGACAGGCCCGAATGCCCTGGCCTAGCCTGTGGATGCCACCGGCTCCCCCCTGGGGTCAGGTCACAGACCAGAGTGAGGACCCGCTTCTGAAACTGTCAGGAACTATGTCAGTGTTGGGGGGAGGGGGCAGTTGAGAGCTGTTGAACACCTACTATGTGCTAACTCTTTGTGGGGGCTTCCTTTCTTTAATCCCCGCAGCTACAAGCTGTGAAGCAGACGTTGTTTCCTTTGTTTTATTAAAGAAGAAACCAGCTCCAACGGGGCAACGAAACAGGGCCATTGGCGGGCTGGGGTTCCTGCCTTGGGACTCCTTCTAGAGGGGCCGCCAGTCCCCCCACCTCACACACTCGCAGCCTCACACACAATCGCACCATATACACACACTGGCACGCGCACGCACACCCAGCCCCCATCCGGAATCTCAGAGCCCCTTCTCAACTGCAAAGCCGGTTCACACTGAGGGCTGAGCCGAGAGGACTTATTACAACCTCTGTTGTTCTCATCTCACTATTGCTGTATTCCTAATTGTCTTCCCTCTGAATACACTTTGTAGCAAGGGTCTGTCTTCTTGGTTCCTTTGAGAACGCTGCTTTTCCTTAAATGAGGGTTCGGTTATGATATTTTCCTCTTATTACAAAAGCAATTTGTACAAAAGCAATTGCAGAAAACGCAGAGAAGCCAAGAGAAGAGAAACTCCCTCACACCCCCCTCCGGGGACAGCACAGGCTGACCTATGGGCCGATTCCTTCCTTAGCCCACCCTTCTCCCACCACGGAACCTGGCATCCGCTGCTGTGCCTGAGCCAGTTCTGAGAGCCGGAACTCCTAGGCTGGGGGTCCGAGGCGGGGTCTTTCTCCCATCCTGCCGCTGGGGTCCTGTGCTTCCTTGGGCAGAGCCTTCCTGTCCTGGGGGGGAGGGGTTGCGCATGGAGATGATCTCGAAGTGCCCTGACACGCAAGGATTCTGGGGCTGTTGGGAAGGGTTCAAAGCCCAGGGCACGGACTCAAGTGCTTCTGTCATGCAGGACAAGCAAATCTGGAGCTGGGCCACAGGAGGGGGCTGTCAGGAGCTCCCCACCACATTATTCCCCTGGAATAATCTGGAGACCAGGGGAGGCAGGAGTGGAGAAACCTGCAGCTCTGAGCGGGCGGGCAGCCCTCCCCAGGGCAGACAGCTGTGCAGCAGTAAGGGACCCCAGTGTCCTGTGTCCCGTGCCCTGGTCAGGGCCAGCTCCCCAGTGCAACAAAGCAGTCACCCAGGGCCGCGTGCTTGGTCCGCTGCTCTGTTGTTGCTGTCTTACAATTCTTAATAATTGCTTTTAAAGCCCTCCCCCCATTTTTATTTTGCACTGGGCTCTGCAAATTACGTAGCCAGCCCTGCTCCTGATAATAATACCTATTACTGACATGGAGCTTGCTGTATGCCAGGCCCTCCATGCTTTCCCTGTTTATAATTTGTCTGTGCCCTCACAGCAGCCAGGTGTAAATTGCCTCTGTTGGACTTGGGCAGCCCCCGTGATGATGTCGACTGGGTGTCGGCACCTGATACACGTTCTTAAGGCTCTCCGCAATGCCAGAGGTGCTATTACCGGTCACAGTTCTTAAACGAGGAGCCGAGGCCCAGAGAGGTTGAGCAAGCCCCTACACACCCTGCCCTCTTATGGGGAGCCAGCTCGAAGCCACTGCCCTTCCTGCCTGGCCAGCCAGGGGTGGCCCCGGGGAGCTCTGCAGCCCCGCCCTGCCGCAGCCTCTGCCCCAGCCTCCGCCCCGGCTGCGGTGGGTGCCCAGCGGTGCCCGGGGGAAGGAGGGGTGAGCTGTCAGTTTCCGTTCCCGCCGCCTCCTGACCCGCTGACAGCTGCTGAGCTCCGCCACCGCTGGTGCCCAGGTGTGCGAGCCGCTCCGCCGCTCGGGCGCCCAGCCGTGGGGCTGGCAAGTGTCACTTTCCATTTCTCCCCGCGGTGCTGAGCTCCCCACACATTCTGGGCTGCAGCTGTGGCTCCGGGAGCCCCGGCCGCCAGTGTCGTGATCGCTAAGATGACAGCGCAGGCGGAGGGCTCTGATGGCAGGGGTGAGCACAGGCAGCTGGAAATGGGATGGACGGTCCCAGCGCTCGGGAGAGTCGCACGGCTCAGCTTCGGAGTCTCAGCTTCCACATCTGTAAGACGGGGTAAAGAAAGCCGGCTTGGGGTGCCTGGGTGGCTCAGTCGGTGAAGCGTCTGCCTTCAGCTCGGGTCATGATCTCGGGGTCCTGGGATCAAGCCCCGCATCAGGCCCCCTGCTCAGCGGGGAGCCTGCTTCTCCCTCTTCCTTGCCCTCTGCCTGCCGCTCCCCCTGCTTGTGCTCTCTGGCTCTCTCTATCTCTGTTTCAAATAAATAAATAAAATCTTAAAAAGAAAGAAAGAAAGCTGGCTCGCCAGTTAAGAATTCAGGGCCTGGCCGACACAGTCTTGAGTTCAAGACCCTGGTCCGGGACTTACCAGGGAAGACTCAGACAGGTTATAAAACTGAATTTCAGTGTCCCGCCTCTATAAAAGGACAGCAAGGACGGAGACATCTCCGTTAAGCACTCAGACCTGACAGGCTGACTTCAATTCAGATCCCGACGCCAGCACTTAGTAATTATGGGGCAGTGCCAAATCACTTCACCTTCCTGAGCCTCCATTACCTCATCTGTCAAATATGAAACATTCCTGTGGCGTCCTCGTGGGGTCCTGGGAGGACCCAGGCTTTCCCCAGTGGCTGCTGCTTCATAAGCTCACAGGAAGCCACCATCCTAAGTACGTCCTCTCTGGGTCATCGTGAGGACCAGATGGGGTTGCTGGCATGTTGCGAGAGCAGGTGCCGTGCTGGAAGGGTCTGGATCAGGCCAAGCGCAGGGCCATCCTCCCCCAGACAGGCTGCAAAGGACACAACGGCTTTCCCAGGCAGAAGCCAAAGGCCTAGGAGTTTGCTGCTAAGGCTTGGGGGAGCTGACCATGAGGCAGGTTACTGAGGGCCAGGGGCTAAGCCTGCGGGGGTTGCCCTGGTGCAATGGTCTTTGACAGGTATGTAGGGACAGCCTCATTCAAAGGTGAGTGGCAGAGGGTGGCAGAGACAAAACCAGGCCCACTTCAGTCTGGGCCACCTCCCTAGCCTGTCAACTACCCCTCCTTGGGAGCGGGGAGCTCAGGGATCAAGCCTCCTTCCTCTAGCCCCCAGCAGACCTCACTCTGTAAACCCTAAACTGGGCTTCCCAGTCCATATTTCTCACCAGTTCCCAGGGATGCTGATGCTGCTGGCTTGGGACCAGACTGGAGTAGCCAAGATCCAAAACATTATATAAACACAGGGTATGAAAAGTAAATATAAGCATTTGGGGTGTTGACTTATTAGCTGGCCTGACTTCCGTAGACTACAAGGGCCTGTAGGGAAGAAAATTCTCTACCGAGGTCACTGGGAACACCTACTCGAGGTCAGAGGTCCTAGGATCTGATTTTTGCTGCTAAGAGTGGAGTGACAGAGAGGGGGCACCTTCCGGCTTGCGTAACATGGACAGTGGTTTCCAAACTCCGGGTCACGCCCCAGCCACATCAGAACTACTAGAGGAATCTAGAAAATACAGATCCTGGGGAAAAAATTACAGATTCTGAGTCACGAAAAGGCAAATATTGGTTGATTCCACTTATATAAGGAATCTAGGGAGGTGAACTTCATAGAACCAGGAAGGAGAATGGAGGTTGCCAGGAGCTGGGGGGCCTGGAAGGGAGCTGCTTACTGGGTGTAGAACTTCAGATGTGCAAGATGGAAGGAGGTCGGATCTTGGCTTTGCAACAAGGTGAACGTGCTTAACACTACTGAACTGTACGCTTAAAAACGGTTAAGATTTTTATGATGTTTTTTACTACTGTAAAAAAGTGCAGATTCTGATACTGACCCCTGAGATCCTATTGAGGTGTACGTGGGGTAGAGCTTAGGAATTTCCTTCTTTCTTTCTTTCTTCTTTCTTTTTTAAATTTCCCCCAAGGGATCCAGTGTACAGCCAAGCGTGGGGAATACCGGTTGTGGGGAGGTTGTACCCTGAATATCTTGACTCTGCCCATCTCCCCACCTGCCCGCCCCTCCCATGCTCCCTCTCCCTGCCTCCTGCTGCCCCGGTGACCTTTCTAAATCACAAATCTGATCCTTGCCTAGTTCGGTTAAAAGTGTTGCGTGGCTTCCTGCTGCCCTTGGTACAAACCAGAAAAAGCACAATCTTCTCAGTGGGGTCAGGGAGTCAGGTGCGTTCCTGGAGCATTCCATCAGGAAGGCTTCAGAGCAAGGTCCCAGCAAGGGCCCGGGAGCGCCAGGAGGCAGAGATTAGTTTTGTCTCAGGGAGGGATGGCAGGAAAGCTGCTCAGAGGAGGTGTGATGTGGGGCCTTGGAGGGTGAGCTGGCGTTCGTTGTGGACAGGGGTAAAGGCAAAGGGGGGCACAGTAAGAGGGGGCAGGCCAGGGACACGTGGACAAAGGCAACGAGGGTATTGCCCCAGAGAGGGGAAGGGAGGGGAGGGGAGAGCTGGGATCAGAACTGGCAGCCAGAGAGGTTGGTGAGGGGTTAGCAGGGAGGAGGTAAAGGCCTATTCAGCTGGGGTACCAGGGGGAGGTGGGGGTGAGGGCCTCCTGGAGCCATCCGATCTCCAGCGTGGCCTTCCGGGCTTTGGCTCAGGTTACCAGCTTCAGCCCTGGT
>NW_024424786.1:37172052-37366166 GCF_017311325.1 Ursus maritimus | reverse complement strand
ATCAGGACAAGGTGATCTGGCCGGGAGGGGGCACAGCTTCCTTTGCTTGGAACCCCCATGGCTTCCCCCACTATCTGTTCACACCACTAGCTCTCAGCCCACTCCCCAAGACCCTGCCTGCCCCTTAGACCCTGCTCCTTTCCTTTCGCCTGTGTGTGTGTGTGTGTGTGTGTGTGTGTGGCTATATGTGTGTGTGAATCTCTCCCGGGTCGTGCGGCCCCGCAGTCCCTG
The DNA here is from genome assembly GCF_017311325.1 of Ursus maritimus. Lineage (NCBI taxonomy): Eukaryota > Metazoa > Chordata > Mammalia > Carnivora > Ursidae > Ursus > Ursus maritimus. The sequence continues at coordinate 37,365,935 of NW_024424786.1, read as the reverse complement.
TCTTTGCCCTGGGTCTGTGTATTCGAGGAAGTTTCGTAGAAGCTAGCCGTGTCACAGCACGCGTGGGTGTATGAGTGCGGGCCCTTCAGATTCTAGCGAAGCCCGGGGCCTTCCCGGGCTATAAGAGAGGATTCTGGGGCGGCATCGAGAGGGACCCAGTGCAAGGGAGCTGGGAGAGCTCCAGCCGCTCTGGGTATGCCCCAGCTGCTCTACAACCACACCTGGCTGGCCCAGTTTCCCTCCAGTCAGTTGCTCCGTGCCCCAGATTCATCCCCAACACCACCCAAGAGGAATTGGAATTCGGGAGTGGCTGTTACTCAGGCTCCCTCTCACTCCATGACAGATCAAATAAACTGGTCCTCTGGGCTGGAGCTCTGGGCTCCCCTTTTGCATTCCCCTTCTCCCCTGAGGAGGTCTCTTCCCTCTACCTCCCACAATACACACACACACACACACACACACACACACACTCTCTCTCTCTCTCTCTCTCTCTCTCTCTCTCTCTCACAGGTCCTGACCTGGCACAGTAACAAGACCCCACCACCAGGGCCGTGGGGGCTGGCCGAGCAGGTCAGCCTTGCTTCCTGGCAGAGGACCCGAGGCGCCCCAGCTGGAGGGACATCACAGCCACCTCCAGGCTCACACAAGCCTTCTGTCTTTGGGGAAAGAGATGGGAACAGAGATGGCCCTGCAAGTGCTGGAAAAGAAATCACTGTTGGCAGGGAGGCTAATTGGATGCGGCCATAAGCTAGTTCCTGGGACAGGTGTGTTAATAGCACTAAAACATCTGAAAACACCCAGAGCCACAGGGAGGAATTACTAGGCCCGGGGAGACCAAGGTCTCATTGAACAGCACCCAGGAGTGGAAGGATCACTGGACCAGGAGGCTGAACCCCTGGATCCTCACCCCGGCTCAGCCACCAGCTCACTGCAGCCCTAGAGCAAGGCCCAGCCTCTCCGGACCTTGGAAAACAGTACAGGGGGCAAGGCGGGGCTGCCCGGCCCCCCGGACAGGAGCCTCGCTGTGGTCCTGTGTGCTAGTGGTGTGATTATCATCTCTGTTTTGTGGATGAGGCAACTGAGGTTCCCCAGTGAGGGTCGCTTTTGCCACAGCCGGCAGTGATGGGGGCGTACTGGACCCGGCCTCCAAGCTGAGAGCCATACTTAAGGGGCTGGACCAGAAACCCTTAATTGCCCTCCGCCAGGGTAGACATTTTCTTGGTGTCCACTAGGAGGCGCCCTAGACTGTTTCTCCTCCTTGGCACCAGCGCCTAGATCCAGGCAGGCCTGTGGTCTCCCCCACCCACCCAGTGGTTTCTAAGCTAGGTGGAGACGGAGGCCAGCTCCCGGGGAAAGGCCCGAAGGCACACTAGTCCTCCCTCTCCCTTCTAACTTACTCCCATGGAGGAAGGAGTCTCTTGTCCTGATCTTCCCAGGGTGAGGGAGGGAAGAGAGGGGTCTCAAACTGCAGGAAGGTAAGGGCCCGTTGGTCCCTTGGGAGCCCCATGAGCCAGACTGGAATCGGCTCAGAGAGGGTTAGTAACTTGCCAGAGGTCACACAGCGAGGCCTGTCTGATTCTAAATGCTGGATCCCAGTCCTGGTTCAGGTGAGGCTCGAGATAGGTACGCCGGACTCAGCCTGCTGTGTAGCCCATAGCAAGGAGGAAGGTCCTGGTCAGCTGGGACTGTGAGCCTCAGTGGTGACACAGAGGCTGAGTCTTCCATGGAGTGTACCTCCAGTCATTCAAGGGTCAAGGGCTCAGTCCAGGAGGTCAGGGCCAGGTATGGGGGCTCACAAAAGGGCAGGGGCAGGCCCTCTGCTGGCAGGCGGGACGTATCCTTGGCATTGGCATCACTGTCTTTCTCTGAAAGTGGGTGTGTAGGTGGGGGGTGGGGGTGGGGTCACTCTGACTCAGAATTCAGATTCGTCAGTGTATTGGAGAAATGGGGGTGGAGCCACTGGGGAGCAGGGGTGGGGAGAGGCCTTTAAGGATGAGGGTGGGAAGCCTGCGATCTGGGGATGGGGGTGAGCGATGGCTCCGGCAGGGCAAAGGATCCAGTGTGGGTCGGTGTCGAGCTGACTAAGAGGTACTGTGGAAACCAGGAGGGGCTGGGCTGGCTGAGGGGAGGTGACAGTGACGTGCAGTGTGGGTCTGCAGGACCCTTCTCTCCCTGCTTGACTTCCTGGAGGGTCGGTGTCTCTCCACCGTCCATGGCAGGCGGCCCGAACCAGCCAGGCAAGCAGGGGGGAAGCTGAGCGTCCACGAAGAGCACCCCCTTGACTCCCCGAAGTTACAGCCAGCCCTGCCTTCTCACCCAGGTAGGCCCTTTCTGGCTGGGACCCTCCCCAGCAGAGACATCTAACCCCACCCGCATTACTCAGGTCTGTACACAGTGATGGAGGCGGGGCCAGGCTGGGCTCGGGTGTAGGAGTCAGAGACCGGCGCGGCCAGGCCCCAGGGCACATGGCAACCGCCCCCAGTCAGCAATGCTGAGGTTGCTCCGGGGGTGAATGAAGGGACCTCAGGCCACAGGAGTTGTCCTGGAAAATCCCAGCCCTTCTCCCAGGCAGGTCACAGAACCTGCTCTCCCAGCCTGGGGCCCTTCCCTCCCTCCCAGCAATGTGTCCAGGGGCACCTGACTTGAAGGGCTATAAATAGAGGGATGACGGAAGGCTCCGGAAGCCCGAGGGAGGGTTGGAGAAAGGGATTCTGGTTCTCCTGAGAGGGGCCCGGTGAGGCTGCCCTGATAAGGCAACAGTTTCCTGAGGTTGAACAGGAGGGCCCTGGCAGAGGAGGTCCAGAAGGGGGCATTCAGGCAGAGGGCACAGTCTGGTGAAGCAAGAAATGGAGCCGGCAGGTAGCTCGGAGTAGTTGGGCAAAGGCTGCCTGCGGTTGTGGTGGGTGAGGAAACCCAATGGCCAGGGGCCTTGAACATCGGAATAAGGGCTCTGGGTGTTGCACTCAGGGTGGTTCTGGTTTTGTGATAGGGACTTAAGAGTAGCAGTAACAAGTCAACGGCAGTCCCAGGCTACCTGAGGCATAGGGACAGAAAGTACATAGCCATTCTTCCCCAGTGAGTTGTACCCTTTATGCCTCTTCTTCCTCTCTGCTGGCTGGAATATGCCTGTGATTGCCGGAGCTGGAGCAGCCATCTTGGATCGTAAGGTACCGAGCAACCAAGAGGTGATCTGGGTTCTGATATTTGTGGAGCTGCCGCAACAGTCCTGGACTCGATTTTGCCAAACGTTGTTTACTTGGGAGAAAAAATAACATCTGTATCGTCTGACGCACTATTTCTTTGGGCTTTTCTATCTCCTTCAGCTGAAAATAAGCCTGAACCACATCCCAGGTCAGCAGGGAGCCTCAAGAGCCCTTATGCACCATTGTTCCACCCCTGAAATCCATAAAGGAAAATAAGAACGGAAAACCCCAGGGGTATTTACACCTCTTCAGCCGTGACAGCAGGCATGCGACAGACAATTCTACCGCAGGTACAGTCCCCTGCTCACCGGACCCTTCCAGAGTCTTCCTTCCCTGCAGTTTCAATAGGATGTTTAGAGATGTGCTCAAAGGAGGAAGGAAGGAAGGAAAGAAGGAAGGAAGGAAGGAAGGGAGGGAGGGAGGGAGGGAGGGAGGAAGGAAGGAAGGGAGGAAACGTGCTTTTTGTTGCAGATAACATGCAACATCAGCATCGTGAGAGAGCTTGGCTCCCTCTGCCAGGCGCCCCCATCCAGACACGCCTGGTTTTCTGGATGCCATGACTCAGGGACCCCATCTCCCGGCCTGAGACCCATGGGCTCCCAGAGGCACCAGACATATGAGCCACTCCCTGTTGGAGGAGTTGATAGTGTTCCTGAGAGAAACTTGAGTTAACACCCTGGTGGGTGTAACATTCCCAGGTGGGTCGTTTCCCAACACACAAGGTCGTACGGCCTTCTCTCTGCCATGGTGACCTAATAATAATACCAATAAAGTTGCCATGTAATGAAGACCCTGTAGGGCTCACCTCTGTGAGAGGACCGGACAAGCACCCCTCTCTGCTCCCTGGCTGAGATGGAGACAGAGGAGGATACAGCCGCTGGCTAAGGATTTAATGGAGCCCTTTACGGGAACAAGTCCCTCCGTGCATAAATGAGGGAGCAATCCTTCAAGGCCTGGGCACTGCTCTGCGTGGTCAGGCCACTTACTGGATCCAGGGCGGGAGCGGTGTTGAGAAAGGGAGGCAGCTAGGAAAACATTTCCCTCCTCACCGGGCTCAGCTCAGGCCATTCTGTCTCTGAGCCCGGTGTTTGTTTGCCTTCCGTAGAGGCTTCTGGGGCTCCCAGAGCCAGTTGGCCAGGCCACTCCTGAGGAGGGAGGACGGGGGCGGGGTTGGGGGTGGGGGGCAGCTGGGGCATCTGCCAGGATCATCCCTCCTCCCCACGCTGAGGGGGGCTGCCTCAGCCACTCCTCCTTATCCTGGGAAGGCCTTCCTGGTTCTGGGGGAAACAAGGGTTCCCAGCATGGGGGGAGAGGAGATGGGGTGGCAGAAGGAGGCAGGGGGCCGAGAGGTTCAGAGGGCACGGTGCAGAGGAATGCCGGGAGCCCGCTGCCTGGGTTTGATCCCAGCTCTGGGGGTCACCTGAGAACTAACCTCTCTGAGCCTGGGTTTCCTCGTCCAGATGAGGACATGCACAATACCTTCCTCTTAGGGCTGCTGTGTGCATGAGACGACTTAGCACATGGGAAGGGTTAGGACGGTGGCCCGGTGCACAAAAGGGGCTGGAAGAATATTAGCTGTGAGTTGTTTTATGATTATTACTACAGGGGGGAGGAATTATAGGGGAGAAGCCCCCAAGTCAACAAGCCCCTTCAGTGAGGGCAACTTCCAGTGAAGGATCGAACCTTCGAAGCGCTCCTTCAGAAACGCCGTCTCCAGCGCACACCCTGAGGCCCCTCCCGCGTTGTGAAGCTGTCTACTGACTGCAGCCCATCAGGGACAGGGTCTCATCAGGGGAGGCAGAGGAGTGTGGTGGTTCCGACTGCCTGGGTCGGAATCCAAGTTCTGTCTTTCCAGAACATTCCTTAACCCCTCTATGCCCAGGTTTCCTCACTTGAGGCATGGGATGATGAAAGGGCCTTATTAGTGAGGTAATGAAAGCTGGTGAGGCCTGATGACAGCTTGGCACTGATGGTGTGGGGGGACCGCTGCCCCCACCGCCCCAAACCCATGCCTCTGAGGGACTGTGCCTGCAAGATCCAGCGTGGCCAAGAAGCAGAGACGCTGTGTACCTGTGTGTGTGTGTGTGTGTGTGTGTGTGTGAGAGAGAGAGAGAGAGAGAGAGAGAGAGAGAGAGCTGTGCCCGAGGATGCTGTCCAGGCAGAACGGTCATACCCGAGTGGCTGCCCCAGAAGGAACGGGAGATTCAGGCTCTGTCCAGCTGTGACACTGGGCTGAAGGCCACGAGGGGCACAGGACTGGGACACACTCCCATCTCTCCATCCTCTCTCCACCCCTAGGAGGCCTGCATTTACTGCCCCATTCTGCAGATGAGAAACTGAGGCCCAGAGACCCAGAACTGAGGGTATCCATCCCAGACTTGACTGACCCTGACCCCAGCCCTGACCAGGACTGCCTGGCCTCCTGGCTCTGGGGTGAGCCCCTGTCGCCCGTCTCTGGGGTGCACACTTTCCCATACCTGACACCCCCTCCGGGCCCAACCTTCTGCCCCAACTCAATTTCTCTTCCCACCTGCTGGTTCTCCTTTGTCTCTTTACCCCAAAGAGCAGAGACTCGTAGCGCACACCAACTCTGTCCTACAACCTCAGAGACTCAGGGAAGCAACAAGCAAGGCCTCTTGTTCTAGAATTTGTCCTGAAGCCTGGGAGTGGGTCACACTCTGCAGGAGACACACTTTGCCCCAGAGAACAAGGAGGGACGTGCATTAGAGCCAGCCAGGAGGGCTTCCTGGAAGGAGTGGGCCTGGGGACGAACTTTGAAGAGGTGAAGCCCCTCTGTCAATGCAAAGCACAGAAGGGCATAGCTGCTGAGGGCTCTGGCGCCAGCAGGCCTGGGTTCGAATCCCAGCCTTGTAGTCAACTAGCTGGGTTTGCCTTAGGGCCTGTTAACTCACTTCTTTCTGCCTCAGTGTCCTTCTCTGAAGCAGAGGCGTGCAGCGTCACTGGTGAAGGAGGGGGGTGAGTCCAGAGGCGTGGGGGGCCACTCCACATGTCAAGCGACTTCGATACCAACAGGGGCTGAGTCTGTTGGGCGCTCGTTTGATGCTCCGTGCTTTGCTGGTATCATCTCATTGCGATTTCCTGACCACCTTACTTGGGACATCCTACGATTGTCCCCATTTTTCAGATGAGGAAACACACCCAGAGAGGTTGGCTGATTTGCCCAATGCTGGCAGGTGGTAGAGTGAAAACTGAGAACCCAGGGCTGTCTGACTTCGGAGCCTGTGTCCCTAACATTCTGGACACTTTCTCTGACCCCCCCCCCCCGCCGGCTTCCCCATCATCACAAAGGGCAGGGGGGTCGGCAAGTGGCATTCTCCTGCATCATGCATTACAGCTCTGACTGCTCAAGGAAGGGTCCCTCCTGGAGTCTAGCACGTCCCTGGCCCTCTCGGAGATGTCCCTGACCCCCACCCCCCCAGGGTAGTAAGAACAGGTGCTGGGCGAGAAGCCCTGTCCTGGGACTCATCTTCCTGCCTCTGCTGAGGTTGGGGCGTTGGTGGGGGAAGGAGTTGGGTCCCCAGTGCCCAGGCTCCGCTGGCTAAATTTAGGCGCTGGGATATAGAAAGAACAAAGGTAATTAAGGGGTGTTGTATCACTTTCCAGCTGCTTCTCACGTCCTCTGGGCAGTCACACGCCACTCGGGAAGGGGTGAGGAAGCGTGGGTGACACAGAGGGGAGGAGAGGGGAGGAGCGGGTGGACAATCAGGGCTGGAGGAGGAGGGGGAGCCCACAGCCTTCACCCCAGACTCGAGACCTCAAGGAGCAACGTCTACTTGGGCCTGCATACTGCCCCTGTTGCCATGGGACCCTGGGAGGCCATTTTCAGCCAAACATCCCAAGGGCTTGCTCCAGTGAACACCGTCTGTACATGAAAAGTCCTGCCCTAAGAGTAGAGACCCCCACGTCATCAGAAGTGCTCTGCCTGGGGGTGAGGGGTGTCTGCCACGTATTGATCGGGGACAGTATGCCATAGGCTTTGCCCGGATGTTCTTAGCAATCCTTCCAAGAACTCTCTCAGGAAGGCATTAGCATTCCCATTGTAGAGAGGAGGAAACAGCAGTTAGAGCTCAGATCTGCACAGCCGAGGCACGGCAGAGGGTGGGCGTGAACCGGGCAGCCCGGCTCCCAAGCCCATGTCCCCAGCCATGGGCTGTAGCTGACTCGGGGCACCATGGCCAGTCGCCACTCTGTGACGGAAGAAGGATTACCAAGAAAGCTTTGCTGAAGAGGTGAAAAGAGCAGGCATCCTAGGGGATCGGAACTGCCTCTGCAAAGATGAAAGTGTGAAGTCTGCCCACCCCAAAGGGGCTGGTGCAGAAGCAGGCGTGAGGCTTCATGTTGGGGTCGTCATGATTGTCGCCACATCCCTATACGTATTAAAAACCAGACCTGAATCACCCAATTACAAAGTCGGCATGGATGTGAATAAGCATTTCTCCCTAGAAGATATGCAAATGGCCATAAACACATAAGGATGCTCAACTTCATTAGTCATCAGGGAAATGCAAATCCGAACCACCACGAGCTACCACTTCACACCCACGAGGACGGTTATAATCAAACAGACAGACAACAGCAAGTGCTGACAAGGAGGTGAAGAAATCAGACCCCTCGTGCCGAGCCGGTGGGAATGCAAAACGGGGCAGCCGCCTCGCAAAACATTTTGACAGTTCCGCGGAAAGTTAAACACGGAGTCCCCATATGGCCCAGCAATTCCACTCCTAGGTATGTGACCAGGCGAACTGAAAACATATGTCCACAAAAAAATTATACACAAAGGTTCACAGCAGCACGATTTGTAAGAGCCAAAAAGTGCAAACGGTCTAAATGCCCGTTGGCTGATGAAGGGGTGATCGAGGGGTGGTCTATCCAGATCACGGAATAGTACTCAGCTTTTGGAAAGGATGCAGGCAGTCCTGACACCTGCTACAACATGGAGGAACCCTGAAGACAGGACGGCAAATGAGACGAGCCAGACGCAAAACATTGCACATTATATGACTCCGTTTATATGAAGTGTCCAGAATTGGCAAGGTTATAGGAAAAGAAAGTAGACTAGTGATTCCCAGGGGCTGGGGAGAGGGGAGGGTGGGAAGTGGCAGCTAATGGATGCAGGGTTTCAAGGGGGAGGGGGCGATGATGTGAATGTTCTGGAATTAGGTGGTGGTAGTCAATGTATAACTTTATAAATACACTGAAACCCACTGAGTTGTCCACTTTAAAAGGGTGAGCTTTTTTTTTAAAGATTTTATTTATTTGAGAAAGAGATATTGAGAGAACGAGTGGGAGGAGGAGCAGAGGGAGAAGCAGACTCCCTGCTGAGCAGTGAGCCTGGCGCGGGGCTCGATCCTGGAACCCTGGGATCATGACCTGAGCCCAAGGCAGAGGCTTCACCGACTGAGCCACCCAGGTGCCCCTAAAAGGGTGAGCTTTATGGCATACGAACTATCAATCAATAAAGCTGTTATTTGAAAAGAGAGCTCTGCCTCTAATATTTGCAGGAGAACAAACAGAGACCCACATACCATATGCCTAAATATTTAAAAATCAAGCAAACAAACTGCGGAATAAAATATGTTCCTGTCTCTTACCTTGACAAATACAGCTCCATAGTGGTAAAGTGGGAAAGTACGTATAAAGCTCTGGTTTTTATATGCTCGAAAGCTGGTGTGTTGGGTGTTCTGTTGATGGACCGGCTGTGTGTGGACAAGCAGTAAAATAGAGATATACATAATTCATAAATTATTATGGTTTTGTTCCATAAAAATGTTCATGCCTTTATTTCACCAAATTTACTAATTTGTGTTCCAGTAACAGGCATAATCTAAAAAGGCTAAAGAAATAAAATACAGTTTTCATCCAAAAGATAAATTATGGTAAATGTAAAATTTTAAAAATGTTTTTCAAAAAGATGTTTTTCTAAAATAGTCAGAATTGGGGGCGCCTGGGTGACTCAGTCAGTTAGGTATCTGCCTTGAGCTCAGGTCGTGATCCCAGGGTCCTGGGATCGAGCCCCGTGTCAGGCTCTCTGCTCATCGGAGAGTCTGCTTCTTCCTCTCCCTCTGCCCCTCCCCTTGCTCGTGCTCTCTCTCTCTCAAATAAATAAGTAAATAAAATCTTCAAAATAAAATAGTCAAACTTGATGGAAACGAAGAGACAAAATACAATTATGATTAATATAACATTTAAAATAAAATCTGAATTTTTATTAATTCTTCTGAAATTTTAATGAAATATTATTAAACGTTTTGGAAAAAAATAACACTATTGGCAACTCCAGTGTTCAAAGCCCATGTCGTGGGTAATGTAAAGAATCAGCATCACACTCCATGCACGTTAGAGTCAAATTTAGGTACACAAATTGAAGAGTAATATGAGTTGCTTAAACATCGCAACATAAACGTTCCTTAGTCGCCAGGGGCATCATTGTGGGTGTCGCATTAATTCCCAAGAATTGCTGGAACCCAGAGTTAGTACCTGAAGGATGGCAAGAAAACAGACCCTCGCCCAGCCCGACCCCATCATCCCAGGGTAGGACTGGGGGAAATTGCAGACCTCCCCTGGCTGGCCCATCCCAGGGGGCTAATTCTCAGGAATGGTCGACCTTGGGGTGGCCGCCATTTTGCGTAGCCTTTGAAGCTCGGGCCTCAGAGACTCAGAACAGGGAACCCAGGAGAGACCTGAGGGATGTTCCAAATGTGAACCCAATGGCCATCCCCTTCTGGAGTGAGCAATGGGATCTGTGCGGCCCTGGCCCCACCCTCCATGACCCCCACTCCTCCACCAAACACCACAAGGCTTCTCAAGCCCCAGGGACCTGCCCCTTTCTCCTCCTTTGGTTTTGGCTCTCACCTTTCCCCGGCCTTCCTCCTCGGGGATAGGTGCCCCTCCGGGTACTCTCTCGGCGCTCTGGGCTTACCTAGAGTCTAAGCTCACGGAGGGCAGACACCTGCCGCCTTGCTCCGGCTCCGGCCCCGTCCTGGTCCCAGAACAGGGCCTCAGCCAAGCTGCCTGAGCAAGGGGGTGCCTCCGTGTCAGGGGTCAGGAGAAGGGCTTCCTCCACAGCCTTTCCTCTGTGCTTGGTATCTTTGAGGAATAAGTGGGGCCCTCCCAGAAGAGTCTGAGGAACAGCTGAGGCCAGGGGTGGCACCTCATGTTCCCCTCACACTTACCTATGACAGCTGAGATTCAGGGAGCCACGGGGCCACACTGCCTAGCAAGGCCGCTCTCCCCCCTCGACTGTTCTTTGGCCAAAAGACAAAATGATCAAGCCTGTTCTCCAGACCTGAGGGTGTAAAGTGAGGGGAATAGAAGGTGTGTACTGGAGCCCACACACCTGGGCCAAACTCTAGCCTCACAACCGACCAGCCGTGTGACCCCTTCTGAGCCTCAGTTTTCCTCATGTGTAAAATGGGGACAGTTCAGATTCTACTTCATAGCATTGCTGGGAGGGTTAAATGAGGTAATACTTCATATAGAGTAGGGTAGAACAAGTCCTTGATACTTGGGATAATAATACTGACAGGAATGATAAGAGTTATTATCATGATTATTAACTTAGAAAAACTTGATCTTACTATTCAGTCAGCAGTTATGTTATAGTGCCCCTGAGCAAGGCGCCCAATATGCTGAAGTGGCCTACAGCAATGGACACATCCCCCAAACAGATACTAATCTGCATCTGTGAGGAACACCTTTGGTCACAAGTCAAAGAAAACCTGAAAACGGTGGCTTAAACATTTTAGGGTGTCCTCTCCCCACATAACAAGGAATCTACAGGCAAGCTGCCTGGGCTGGTTTGCTGGCCTGATGATGTCTTCCACCATCCTTAGATGTTGGCTTTCAACCTTATGGTGCCACAATGGCTGCCACACCTCCGGGCATCACGTCTAGGTTCCTGTCAGGAAAGAAGGAAGTTAGAGTCAAAAGGAACACTACCAGCCCTGTCTGCTCCTTGTTTAAACAAATAAAAAGCTCTCCTGAAACTCCACACAGTCAGCTTCTATGTGTGCCTCATTGGTCAGAAATTGGAGGCTGGGAAATTGGGGAGCATGATTATCTGGGACTAGCCCTGACCCATCCACAGGGATGGGAGACAAGGCAACCCCAAACAAAGTTGAGTGTGGTTAGCAAAGGGGGGATGGGCACTCAGCCGGTTTGGCCAGAGTCACAGGATGGAGGGGCTTAGAGCGTATCGTTTCTCATTTGTATATTAGGGCATACTGTACATCATGTTGCTTATCAGGGTTTTTTAATGATTTATTTATTTATTTGAGAGACAGAGCATGTGTGTGTGTGTGTGTGAGAGGGAGGGAGAGAGAGAGAGAGAGATCAGAGCAGAGGGGGAGGGGCAGAGGGAGATGCCGACTCCCTGCTGAGCAGGGAGTCTGATGCGGGACTCAAGCCCAGGACCCCAGGATCATGACCCGAGCTGAAGGCAGATGCTTAACTGACTGAGCCACCCAGGCGCCTTATCTGGTTATTTTTTAATGTTTTTTTTCAAATATTTTATTTATTTATTAGACAGAGAGAGAGAGAGCACAAACACAGGGAGTGGCAGGCGGAGGGGGAGGGAGAAGTGGGTTCCTTGCTGAGCAGGGAGCCCAAAGCGGGGCTCAATCCCAGGACCCCGGGATCATGACCTGAGCCGAAGGCAGATGCTTAACTGACTGAGCCACCCAGGCACCCTCTGTTTATCAGGTTTAGAGAGGGGCATTGACTTGCCCAAGGTCACAAAGCCAAAAAGGGGTGGACTGGAGCCCAGGCCTTCTAAGACCACAGGCAGAACTTTTTCCACTTCTCTGTAACATGATAAGACTCCTTGATTGCCAAGCCCCCTTTAGAGGGACTCAGGAGCTGGGGACTCCCAAGGCTCCAGCATCCAAAATTCTTCAGGAGTAAGGGAGACATTGACCACAGTGGGAGGTGAAAGAGGCCTTTCCTACTGTCACGAACTCCCAGGGGCAGAGCTGGCTCCTCAGAGTGGCTAGCTGGCAGGCAGCTAATTACCCTTGTCACCCACTTTCTTCTGGGAAAGGCAGCCATATAATCTGCACATCAACTGGAGAGAGGAGAGGCCCCTGTTCTCTCCCCCCACCCCAGCTGAGGCTGACACTTGGCAAGGGAGGATGTCAGGACAGCCGGTGGTGAGGAAAGGGTGATGGGGGACAGCTGGTAGGCAAATGGACAAGTGAGAGAAGACAGTGGGGACCAGAAGCAGAGCGAGGATGCCAGGTGCCACAGCACTGCCAGGATGGGTAAACTGAGGCAAGACAAAGTTAGGCTCCTGCTTCAGGGATGGAGTGAGCTAACGTGTAGGACTTCTCTCAAGAGAAGTGAGGGGTAGTGGGGGGCCCAGTGAGGGGTGGGGGAACCCCAGTGAGGGGTGGAGGGGCCCATGGAGGGGCAGTGGGGGCCCAGGGTTCGGGGGAGGACAATTATGCAGGGCCTGCTATGAGTGGCTGCTTTTCCCTCTTTCATGAGCCCCTCCAGCAACCATGGGGTCATCTTCCCATTGCCACCTTACAGGTGAAGGGGCTGAGGCTCAGAAGTCCCAGGGCTAGTAAGCAGCAGAGCTGGATTCAGATTCTCGCTCGGGTCAGCCTTGCACCCCAGTCGGCGCTCTGAGCCTCTGTGAGCATCTGCTTCCTGCAGTTGGGAGGGTGGGCGAGGAGCCAAGTGCCGAGCCTGGACTTTGAAAAACCGGATACACTGAAGGTCCCACCAGAGGAGGGTGACCTGGTCCCATTTATATTGAAAAGGATCCTTAGTTCTCTTTCTAGATGGTTCCCCAGCCCCCGCTCCTTTATTTTCCTGTTTGCTTCCTCCATCCCAGCACAGAGTAGCGGCTAAGCCTGTGGGATCCAGAGCCACACTGGCCGGTTCAATTTCCCTCCCTGTCCTATTCCTGCTGTGTGACCTTAGGCAGGTTGCTCAACCTTCCTGTCTGTTTCCTCGTCTGTGAGACAGACCTCATGAGAGCTGCTTCACAGACTCGGTGTGGGGATGAAAAGAGGTATATAAAAAGCCTCATAACAGTGCCAGGCAGGTAGCAAACACTTAATAAAGGTCAGCTACTATTTCCCGAGTGCCATGTCTTGTGACTACACATTCACTTGTTAACTTGCTTCCCGGGGCCTGTCTCCCTTGCTGCACCGTGAGCTCCGGCCGCCCAGGACCACGTCACTCGCTGTTCCGGCTCCTGCCGTCACCAATCCCACCAGCCAGGTGCCCTACAACCAAACTGGATGGTCTACAGCTCTGGAGGCCAGGAGTCCGAAATCAAGGCATCAGCAGGGCGTGCTCCCTCCAAAACCTGTAGGGGACAATCCCCCCTTGCCTCTCAGTTGCCAGCAATCCTCGGTGTCTCGCAAATCCCTCTCTCCAGTCCCCGCCTCTGTTGTCACATGGCCCTCTCTTGGCGTCTGTGTCTTCCCATGGCCATCCTCCCTCCAAGAAGGATACCAGTCCTATTGGATTAAGGGCCGCCCTCAGAATGACCACATCGTAACTCGATGACATCTGCAATGATCTTATTTCCAAAACAGGTCATACTCCGAGGTACTGGGGGTTACAACTTCAACATGCCCTCTGGGGGACACGATTCAACCCATAACATTCATCAAAGCATCTCCAGCATCTGGCCCAAGAGATATCAGTGGGATGGACACTAAAAATTCGTAAATGGGGTCTTCTGATTGTGAGCTGCCAGGGGCGTGACTCAGGGTCCCCATCTCTGTGCTCCTGGGACCCGGGGCAGAGCCCGCGCTCCTGGAGAGTCTGTAGATGGACTTCAGATGCATCTTAGGGAATCTGCCCAGCCAGCTGGCTGACCAAGCCACCCGTGACGAGAGTCCTCGGGGACCTGGAGGGGGTAGGGGTGGGCTGAGGAGGGGTTTCCACCCTTCGAGGGGCAGTCCTGACTGCTGAGCCTGGAAAAGCTGACAGTGCGCTCAGCATTGCTGTCACTCGGCAGAGATGGGGCACTCCCTGGGGAGATGTCACAGGCAGCTGGGGGTGACTGATATCTCAATGTCACTGCTAATCTGGGGGCTCAGGCTGTCCATGCGTCAGGCAATGACTCGCACTGGGGGGTGGAAGGGATCCTGGCTCAGGGTGAGGGACAGCAGATGCTGAGTCAGGGGACTGTGGGCTCCCCCTGCCTGGTCAAGAGGGAAGGGCAAACTGGTTTCTGCAGAACCCACCTCCAGGGCCCCTTCCCCTTAGGCCCCAGGAGCCGCCAGCCCCCCTCCCCGTCCCTCTCCTGCTGTTCTAAAAGGCTCCAGCATCTAATGGCCAACCAGGCTGAGCCTGGCGGACTAGCAGGGGAAGAAGGACCCAGGCAGCAACTGTAAAGGTCAGCGGCCCTTGGGGCCAGGAGCATCCATGATGCAAATGTGGAATTTACATTCCCAGAGTGCCCGCTGGCCAACCTGCCTGCCTGTCTGGATGCCAGCCAGCTGCGTGGGCAAGACGGGCACAGCAGAGTCCCAGGCCCTCTCTGAAATGGTAGCTCTGTGACTCCCCACTGCTGAGGGCACCTCCCCAAAGAGGGCCTTGAGCTATGCCTGGGCGAAGGGGCCTCAGAGGGGAATGGGCAGGGCTGCTCTGGCTGGCTCGGTGGGGCCCATCCTGCTGGACCAGGGCTCTCTGCCTGGGATTTCCATCATCAGCTCTTTTGGCTCCGTAGCTGAAAGATCCCGAGGGCCGGACATGGGACTGGACACCCACCAGTCCTCTTTTCCTTTTATGTGACTTCACCCAGGGCCCGTGCCATTCAGTGAGACTTTACTGATCTTCCCATGCACCCGGTGAGGGAAAGGCGAGGCAGAATCACGCAGGCTGGCTATGGGCCCTGGGTTTTCCTTTAAACCTCCTCACAGCTGCTATTCTCAACCAGCTGTCCCAGGAGAAGAAACTGAGGCTCGGAGAAGAAAGTCCCCAGGCAAGGCCGTGCACCCAAAGCCTGGCAGAGCCGGGACTCAAACCCTTGTCTCCAGCATCTCCTCCATTGCAGGGAGCAGGACTCGAATCTTCACTCAACCTCCCGGTTCCTGGCCACCTTCCCTCGAATTGCTAGCTCAGCAGACTGGGAAAGATGTCCTCCACACCTTGCACGAGGCACCAAGGGTGTGTGTGTGTGTGTGTGTGTGTACGCACACACTCGCCGCGCAGTGAATGTATGGTCGTGTGCAGGAGCACCGGGCTCAAGACCAGATTTTTGCCTGGCCTGTTGAGTGACCTTGAGACCTTGCCCCAGCCTCTCTGGGCCTCAGACTCATCAGTGACCAAGGGTGTGGATCTTTCTAAGTCGGAGCCCCTCCTGCTCCTCTGTGTGTCCTCAGACCCCAGCTCCCACCTTCCGGCTCCCACCTGCCCCCAGCGACCAGTGCGGAGCTTGACGCCCCGTGGGTGCTTGATACAGCTCATCCTTCCTGAGTGACAAAGCTGCCACTTGGAGTCCCTGAGGACACCGTCCACAGCCTCCTCAGAAGGCTTCTCGGGGCTCAATCTTCATTTGCAAACTTATTCTCTCTCTCTCCCACAGGCGCAG
Organism: Ursus maritimus; assembly: GCF_017311325.1. Lineage (NCBI taxonomy): Eukaryota > Metazoa > Chordata > Mammalia > Carnivora > Ursidae > Ursus > Ursus maritimus. The sequence goes on along the minus strand of NW_024424786.1, from coordinate 37,350,158 downwards.
ATACACCCAACCCCCCCAACACTCACGCACGCACGCGCGCGCGCACACACACACACACACACGCACGCACGCGCACACACGCGCACATACGCATGCGCACCTTGGCCCCGGGAGCCCTTCCGCACTGTCCATCACATCGCAGCACGTCGCACTCAGCTACTGGAGTCTCGGAGCCTTTAATCCTATTGACATTCAGTTAACGAGTTTCTGCTGCTGTTGACAGAACCTTCTGCCCCACCCATGCTGGACAGGCAGGGATCAGAGTTCAGAGTCCTCAGGCCATTCGCAGCCTGGGGGAGGGGAGCAGGGGGAAAAGGCCCTAGAAGTGGAAGCCTCGAAGTCTCCTGGAGGGTGGGGTAAGGGGGAGCAGCTCCTCCTGTCAGCCAGAGCGTCCTCGGCCTCCCTTGGACTAGAGTCCAGCCCTGGGAGAGCTGGCAGATCTGGGAGCACTTGTCGGTTTGCACTGGCAAAGGCACTGTCCCAGGGCCACACAGTGCTGAGGGGGACTCCTGAGTCTTGGCTCAGCGCCCTCCTTCCCGCACCTCTGGCCCAGGCAGGGGAGAACGCAGAGACACTCACCAGTTGGTTATCTTTTGTGCCAGAGGGATCTAGGGGGCCACAGACTCAGAGAGCAGAGGGGCCAGGCCTGAGGGGCCCAGCACCCAAAGGCTGACAGGCCGCTGGGGCTGTGGGTTGCCTGGGGAAGGCAGCGGGTACGGCTCCGGAAAGGGAGGGGGGGGCAGTCTCCGGAAGTTGCTGCCAGGAAACGAACCTCCATGAGGGCCAAGGGTGCTGGTGTTGGCTCTGCCCTCTGGGGATGCCAACCTGCCTGGTGCTTAGGACCAGTGGAGCCTACCTCTTGCTGAGCCTCAGTCCTGGGAGGGCAGAGCTGGGGCTCTGAGAGTCCTTCTCGGGGCAGGCCCCACCCCCAGGCAGGACTGTGGGACCAAGCCTGCTCCATCACCCACTCTTGGGAAGCAACAGCCCTGGGTGGGCCCAGAGCCCCGACAGGGCTGGGGAGGGGTAGTCCCCAGTCCCCCTCTGCCTCTTCAAGGCTGTGGGACCTTAGGAAAGTACCTAACCTCTCTGGGCCTTGGTTTTCTCCTGTGTAAAATGGGACCCCTGCTCTCTACGTCCAATGGTTCCTTGTAAGAAGTGAGGTAATGTCACATGCAACTTGCTTGGCATGGTGCCTTCCTGCTCAGTAAACAGCCACCAATATAATTGCTGTTTTAAAATTTCTAACCACACCGATACATCATTATTCAAAGATCAGATTGGCGAAGCTTGCAACGTCTGATGCAACGCTGTGCCAGCAAAGCTACGAGAGAACAGGCAAAGACAGACCTGGCTGGTGGGAGTCTAGCAACCAGGAGAGGACCACGTGACCCTCTCCACCCCTTTCCAGCTGCTCGTGCCCCCGTGGACACGCCCAACCCAACTGTTCCCCTGTTCTACCCCTGCGTTGCGTTTCCACAGATTTGCTAGCGAGCGCTGGAAGTGGCCCGCATACAAGGTTCTTCATTGCAACATTTAATGTAATTGCCAAAGACTGGAAATAAGGTAAATGTGCTCCAGTCGGAGTTGGTTAAATAACTCACGGTCCCTCCATACGATGAAGTAATATGCAGCCATAAAATAAGAATGAGGAATGGTTTTGCAACTGACGTAAAACAATAAACCAAGATATGTTTTTAAGGGGAGACAGCCAGGTACAGAGTGTGATGTGTATGCATTTTCAAAGGCTAACAAATGAGGGGTGCCTGGGTGGCTCAGTTGGTTGAGCGTCGGACTCTTGATTTGGACTCAGGTCACGATCTCGGGGTCTTGAGTTCAAGCCCTGTTTCAGGCTCCAGGGTCAGGGAGGAGTCTGAGAGTCTCTCTCTCTGCCCCCCCCACCCTGCCCGTGCACTCTTTCTCTCTTTCTCTAAAAATAAATAAATAAATCTTTTTTAAAAGACTAACAAATGAAACAGGTATGAAGGTGATGATGGTTCATCTACTGAAATCTCTGGAATAACACACAAGACTGACGTCAATGCTCCTGTCTGGAGAGGGGAATGGGAGGGGCAGGGCCCAGCGGAGGAATGACTTTTCACGGTATGTCCTTTTTGAAGTTTAAATTTTGAATCATGTGAATGCATTATCCGTTCAAAATATAAATGTAAGTTATTTTTTAAGTTTGTATTTATAAATTATTTTTTAAATATCCATTTCTTATTAGGCCTTCCTGGTTGAGACTGAGCTTCAGATGAGCATTTAGCTTTGTGTTTCTGGGGAGGGGCGGGTGGAGGGAATGGTGTCAAGGTACCCTCAGAAGCTGGGGCCCAGCAGTCCGGGCAGTGAGGTGGGACCCCTGTGAGCTGGGGTGGGAGGGCAGGCCTGGGACCTCAAGCCCACCCCAAACACAGGAGAAGGCTGGAACCGAGGAGCTGTATCAGGTCCATCAACCATGGCCCCAAAGCTGGTGTGAAGTTTTACAAGTCAGGTCTGCCTTCCTTGCCTTGGCCCCCATACAGCTGAGACTGGCGTGGGGTAGGTGCATGGAGGGGGCAGTGGGTGGAAGTGAACAGGTGCAGGAGTGTCCTGGGGTGGACGTCACCACTGCCCCTCTTGCGAGGAAAGGTTGAACATTTATATCCTTCCAACAGCCACTGTCAAGTGCCCACCCCACCCCTGGGGATTCTGGCTCTGCTGGCATCCAAAGGGGGAAGCTTTGCCCCCTCACTGAGCACCTGCTGTGTACCTGTGCCTGGTGTTTTCTTTCATGATGGCACGAGCTGGGGGCAGCCAGGACCACTGTCTCACCTGCCCAAACTCCCTGGTGGTGGGGGGGGGCATGCTGGCACCTGCCTCCTGACAAGTAGGCACCTGGGGCTGGCTGTTTCCAGCCTCCCTGGCTGGACCCCCTGCCCACTCCCAGGATCTAGTGAGCCCAGATGCCGGAGCACCTGTGCCCCCGGGCGTGGTGGCATCACAGACACCCATGCAGGGCGGGCAGTGGGGACTCTGCTGCCAGGAGACCGTCTCCCTGGATTCGGACTCCTTGAGGCGGCAGCGCTGTGGAGGAAGGAGGATGCCGCCCACCCCTTCCTGGAGCAGAGATGGCTGGTGCTGGGCTCCTAGAGATGGGGGGCCGGTGCTCTGCCAGGACTGGCCGCTGGGGGCTGCCTGGTGTACAGCAACTTTTTCCTGGCCCTGTTCTTAGTGATGGGACCAAAGCAGAGAGGCACTGAGGGTGGGTGTCTTCCTAGGGACAAAGGCCTCGGCGATGGCTTTCCCTGCATTGCCCACACCGGGGGCAGGGAGGTCCTTCTCTGGACATCACAAATGGAGCAGGGGCTTCCCGACATCTGTCACAGCAGGTGGTGATGGACCTACTGTGGGCTGGGACCTTCCCACACATGATGGTGAAACCTGAGAAGCTAGGATGAATTTTCCTGCGTATTCCTTTTGCAAAAACAGGCTCAGAGAGATAGTGACTTGTCCTGAGGTCACATACCTGCCCCCAGAGCCCCCGCTCTCCTTTCTGTGCCACCCCCCCCCCCGGTCTCCTCCCACTGTGCTGCTGCAGGTGACTGTTTGTCCTGGTCAGCTCGGGCACACAGGCCAAGTAGCACCGGAGCCGGTAGAATCTATGGGAAGGAGCAGTGCAGGAAGAGGGCACAGCCCTTGTGAAAGCACGGAGGTGGGACTGTTCTGAAAGTGGCCAGCAAGTGTGAGATATGAGCTGAGTCTCCACAATGTGGAGGACAAGCCGAGCATGAGTAATGGAGGGAGGCTAGAGGCTAGCCAGGAAGGATGGGGGTTTGAGGACTTTCTCATGGGGGGACAGGCATGATGAGAAGTGTCTTTCCAGAGCTGATTCCCCCAGGAGATGAGCAGGGTTACAGGCAGAGAGGCTTGGGGTCAGTGACAAGCAGAATGTGGTGGTTGAAGAGAGGGTTCTGGAGAAAGGAGGTGGGACAGAAGCCCAGCTGTACTGCTCACAAGCTGTGTGACCTTGAGGCAGTTACTTAACCCCTCTGGGCCTAAATCATCTCATCTAATAATGGGGCTGATGATAATACACCTCATAGGGCTGTCGTGAAGACAAAGAGAATTCAAACACGTCCCACCCTTAGAGCAATGCCTGTTCGAACATCATAAGCACTAAGTCTCAGCACTGTCACCCTGGTACTCAGTAAGCTATGGGACATGTTGGTTCTGTGTTCCTGCTGCAGGAGGAAGCCGATAGAAAGACATGAAGCCCAGTGGGAAAGGAGGAACTGCCCTGGCTGCGGACCAGGGTGTCCCTGGCCCAGAACTAGGTAGCCCTCCGTGCGTTCAGACCCCTGGTAGGTGACCAGACAGGCAAGGATGGGCCCTGGTGGCTGGGTCCCTGCCACACCCTGTCCAGTTCCAGGGGGAGGTGGACAGGGGGATTTTTATACCAGTTTCCCTGGGCAAGGATGACTGGGCCCCCTTATCAAGCCTCCAAGTCAGGCTCCAGGGCCCCTCCTGCCAAGCCCAGGAGAAGGGGGGAGAGGGGTGATATCTAGGAAGCGCCAGGTGGGCATGCCCAGGAGGCTCTAATGAGGCATGTGAAGGCCACCTAAGCTGCCGGGAGGTGAGGTCGCCGGGAGGGCAGGAGCGAGGCGGGACTGGCATGACAGTGGGGACGGCCGCGTGTGAGCAGCCCTCGCCGGCGGTTGCTCTGGTGAGCGAGTGCGTGCCCAGCCATTCGGCTGTAATGACTCTAATCCGCTCATTACCACCGCTGGGCTGAAGGGTGACTCAGGTCTGAGCTGCCAAGGGTCCCTGCCTTTCTTACCCACCCCACCCCCCACCGTCTCCCCCGCCCCGCCCCCCCTCCCCCGCCGCAGGCTCACATCTATGCAACAGCTGGGCTCCAGGACAGACACTTCTTGGCAGGCCCAGCACCATCTGCTTCCCCCGGGGGAGTCGGGCACCACAGAGGGTGTGCCCAGGGTGGCTTGGCCGCCTGGAAGGGCAGGGTGGAGCGAAGATCCACCTGGCCTGGTATTAGGGTACTCTGAGCCTCACTGCTCTCCACGAATGAAGCAGGAGTCCAGGCTGGGGCTCAGAAGGCCTGGGGTCTCTCCCTGGCCCCGATGGATGCTGAAGGACTTGTTTCCTTGACACTTGTGCCTCCGTATTGCCATCTGCATGATGGAATGGTTGTCTGGCTCCCTCCCTGCTTCTCCAGCCAAGCAGACCTAGAGCATGACGGTTTTTCTCTCCCGAGGCCTGCGTGTGTACTGGGGTGGGGGTATCGGAGGAGAGTTGAGCTGCTGACTTCTTTGGGGTATGGATGGGATACAGTGGCGAGGGGTGAGGGGCCGAGGCACCACCTCCCAGCACCATCTACCTCCACCCAAACCCGGGCTCCCTACCAATTTGGGGGTCTTCCATCTCCTCTCCTCCTCTTGCCTGGATTGTGGGACTTTTTCTCTAGGGCTGCCCCTTCCCAGAACTGGAGGGAGCTGTCAGGACCCTCAGGAATACTAATAGCAACCAAAGCTTGTGCAGCTCCCGCCATGCACTTCCAAAGCCTTCATGCGAGCCGGTCCCACGGGCGGGGTGATTCTCCTCTCCCCAGTCCACAGACGAGGGACACGAGGCACAAATGGGTGGGTAAGATCACATGGCTAGCGAGGGTGAACCCCAGCTTGTGTGACTCTGGAACCTTCCCCCAGAGCCATAGAGCCACACGCGGCCCCGGCATGGGATCTGGAATCAGGAGCCCCCCTTCTACAGACGGAACTCACTGAGGCTGGGAAACCTGGCTGTCTCCTCTGCCTTGATACCCACCTGGCATGAAGTGGGCACTGAGTAATTGTTTGGCGCATGAGGGAATCATCAGACCGGCTGCTCAAAGCAGAGCTGCTCTGACCAAAGGAGTCCTGTGGGAAAATGGTAATGTGCTTCTCTTCCTGCCTCTCATCTTTAGAGTAAGACTGAAGTCAAGAGAGGAAGAGGCAGACCCAGGGTCACCCACCAAGTTGGTGGCAGAGTCAAGACTAAACCCATGTGGCAGGACTTCCTCAGGGGACCAAGGAGATGGCCCCAGCATCTTTCTCCCCTCCCAGAGGGGGATAGCCACTCCCTCTACCCCTTTCCCTAGGCAGAGCCAGAGGCTGGGGAGGAGGGCTGGAGACCCAGCCTGGACTGCATTCTCCAAGCACTTCCATTAATGGGCATATGGCGCCCCAAGGGCTCTGCCAGCCAGTGCCCTGCCTGGCGCTCTAGGGGAGGGGCTCCAGGGAAAGCCCATGTGTGTGCAGGTCAGGGCCACCTCACTCCCTGCTGCTGGCACAGCTGACTCCCTTATTCCATCAGCAAACACTGGGTCTGGACAGACAGTCTAATTGGCTGGTGGTGTCCTACTCCAGGTTCCCCTCCTTGCCTAAACAGACAGCCCTGTTTGTCCTGCCTGCCCAGCCACCGGGACCTCACTGTTGCCCAGAGCCCCACCCTGTCAGTAACTCACCCGCGCATGCTCCCACAGAACTGCTGTCAGACCTGGCGAGGCCCACGGAAAACGTTTAGGAGAATCCCTAGCCACGTACCCAAGCAACACCACCTCCACTTTCTCAGACGGAACCATGGGAGAGGGGTGGGCGTGGTCCGCAGTCAGAAAGCAGGAGGGCAGGGCCAGCATCCGAACTTTCCCTGCTGTCTGAGCCCGGCCTCTGTGTCTTCGTGTGTGCTGTTCCTTTCGCCAGGAAAGGTCTTCCTCAAACAAAGTCTGAATGCATGACAGCCTCATCTGCACTCCCATACCACCCCTCAGCTACACCCCTAACGTTATAACCCCTAACACCCACTACCCTCTATATCAACCTGTAAGCTCCTAAAGGCCAAGACGGGGACTGATGCATCTCGGGTCCCCCAGCTCCCAGTCTGGGGCGCCCAGAGGGAGGCCTGGATCAACGGTTGGCAACAAAAGAAGCAACGAGAGTGAGCCCGAACAGAACTTCCCCACCCTCGCCCGGCTGTCTTTGGCCCCTCAACTCCCCAGGCCTGCTCCCCTGGGCCAGGACTATTCCAGAAGGCCTTTGGCCCCTCTGCCCTTGTTCGAGGACCCCAGAGGGCTTTTAAGACCATGGTCTCCCTTGCTCCCCCATGCCTGGGTCCAGCCTGGGCAGAGCCTTCTCCGGGCTGTTGTGCGTGAGTCACGGGCAGACAGTAAACAACTCCACCGAACATCGGCTGTACCACCCAGGCCCTGGCACTCAGCCTCACCGTGCTGGGGGCGATCTAAAAGAAGACATGGCTAGCTCCCACGCACCCACTATGGAAAGGAGAAGGTGGACTAGAAACAGGGGAGGCTTCCAGATTTGCATATCAACACGTGCCTATCAGTCTGCAATGCAGCCCCTAGGAGGGGACTAAACAGATGAGGGGCCGTTATTAATCAGGAGGGGACCTGCAGGGGGGAAGTTGGGTGCATGCTGGGAGTTTAATAGCCCCCGGTATTTACTGAGCACCTACTATCTGCAGGCGCGATTGCAGCTGCTGGGATACCTCAGTGAACAAAACAAAGACCCCAAGCTGCAGAAAACAGGGAAAGGAGAGTAAGGGAGGCAGTGGGGCGGCTGTCTTACTCATCATTTGTAAGATATTGTAGAAGGATGGAATCTTACATCGGTTTCCAGCCACTTGGCAGATGGGGAAACTGAGGTCCAGGAGGGCTGAGGATGTGCCTGAGATGGAACAGGTGGAGGCAGGCTCCAAGGCCAGCTCTGAGGTTGGCCCCAATGTGGCCCATGTGGGGCATCATTTCCATGGCCCTGTGAAGGGTGGTGCTGGATAAGGGCAGGACCCCTTGCCTCTGCCCCTGCGGGCGGGGCACCAGGGCACTCAGCCGCAGCAGAGGCTCATGGGTAAGACAGGCTCTGGAGCCAATCAATGGTGGGTCCCCATGTCCAACCTCCTGTCTCCCCATCTGTACATGCACAGCTCTGACTCCGTGCTCCTGCATGGCCTCTCCAGGACCCAGAAAGTTCCCTGTGTGCAGCCAGCTGGGGCCACCAGGATGGGCTGGCAGCTGAAAACTCTCTCACCTACACCACAGAGCCCAGCACAGAGCTCTAGGAACTCAGAAGGACTCCGTTTCCCTCTGCTTCAAAAGCTTTGGCCACTGCAGGGTCAGACCGCGAGCGCTGACATTTCAGAGGCTCACGCTCCGCTAAGTGAACATGAGACACAGATTACTTAGCCTCTGAAATCTGCGGCTGCCTCCTACCAGCTGTTTGATAAGCTTTTATTGTTACCTCCCTCTGGCGCTGCGTCCCCGGGGCCTGGGACAGCTTGTGTGCCCAGAGCCAGGAGGCTGCCAAGTAGGGGGTGGGCGCAGCGGATGGCCCAGAGCCCTGGCGAGGAGCTGGGTCTGACTGTGTTACCTTGAGCATGATGCTTGCCCTTTCTGGTCTCCATAACACTGTGACCCAGCTTCCCTGTCCAGTGACCCCCTTCACCAGTCCTCTCCTGAGTGCAGTCCCAGGCTTGGGACAAAGCAACCTATTCTGGGGTCACTAAGCCAGCACCCCCACGCTCTCACTGTTGATCCAAACTCTCTGTCATTTAGGCCCCTTGTACCTTTTCCCAGAGCTTCCTAGGATCCTTTCTCCAATGCTACCCCTCCCTCACTTCTCTGAGTTCCCAGCACACCCTGTCCAGGTCCACTCTGGACAGTGTCCTGGACCACTGTGCATGTGGGTGCGCCACAGGGCTAGGGCTGGTTTTTCTTTACCATTGAACCCCTTCATAGGCCTGGGACATAGCTGATCTCTATAGATGGTCATTCAGTCATTCAGTCATTCAACAAATAGCTCTTGGAGTAAATTGTGTACCCTGCTCCATGCTGGGTAGAGGGATCCCGATGTTAGAGGCTAACAAGGCACAACCTTGCCCTCAAAGAGCTGCCAGTCTAAGGAGAGGAAACATAGCTGCATGGCAGGCAATTAGTGTTCTGGGCGGAGAAGCCCAGGGAGCAATGAAGCACACATCCGGGCTACTTGACTCTGGGGGAAATCAGGGTGAGCTCCCTGGAGGAGGAAACATCTAATTATGAGTTGGAGGGTCCGAAGGAGTTAATCAGGCAGAGGAAAGTGTTCTAGGAAGAGGCAACAGCCCCGGCAGAGGTCTGAAATGTAGAGGAAGCATGGTGAATTCTGGGAATTCTCAATAGTTGGGCTAGCCTCTGCTCTTCCCTATTGCCTGGCTCTTTCCCCTCTCTCTACCAAGAGGAGGGGGGATCATTCCCTCCCAATGGGTAAGCTTTCCAAACCCCTATCCCTGCCTGAAGAGGACAGAGAACTCCCGGGAGGCTGGCCGCTTGACCCCACGGCCGCTGAGCTGCCAGTCATCTCTCAGCTGCCTCATCGGGGAGATGGGTGGGGTACGGCACCCGAGCCCACAAGACCTGAGGGAGAGGACTGGGGCCTGGGTCTGCAGGGGGGACGGAAGGTCCCCTGGGTGCTAGTACCCACCAGTCTGAGTCTAGGCCATAGAGCCCTGTCTCTCATCTCAGGAGTCTCTTCTCCTGGGCCCCCCTCCCTCCCAGCCACTTTGGATGGGGATAAAAAAAGAAAAAGAAATGGTCCTCCCACCACCTGGCAGGCGTGCCCGCGATGAGAAATGCCTTTCTGCTGAGCCTCGTCTCTGTGGAGCCCTTGCTACCACCCAGCCCCACCTGTCGTGACCCTCTGGTTGCCCGCCTCCCGTCTTCTCTACCCCATGACTGGCTAGAGGAGGAGGCATCCCTGACTCAGACCCCGGTGTGGGCGAGGAGGACGGAGGGGTGACAGGGAAGCCCTAGGACCAGTTTGAGGCAGGTCCTTCTTCCCTTTCTGGTTTATGGGGAGAGCATGGGGCAGGAGCAGACTTCACGGCCAGTGGACCAGGCCGGGGCTGACTTCATTCCCAGAAAGGTCTGGGCCCCCATGAAGGGCTCAACAGGCTTTTAGAATCAGATTGGCAAAGTCAGGGGCACATCAGAAATGGTTTCATCCAGTAAATGTGGAAACTAGGCCTACAGAGAGGCCTGGGCTTCCCCGAGATAATGTATCAAGTTAGAGGAGGCAGAGTCTGGGCTGGGACCAGCAGTGGGGATGGAAAACAGGATCACCTTGAGAACTGTGGCAAAGGCAGGCCAGGCTAGGCTGCTGTGAGGTCAGGGTCCAAGCCTGACTGAGGCTTCTAGTCCTCCCCTATGCTGCAAAGGTTTGTTCATGGCTGAGCTGGGTCCCTGACCTCCCACCTGGGGTACAATGTTGGGGAGAAAAGGAATTCCTGCCCGAATCTTCTGGCCAGACAGACTGCTAGGTCTTTCTGACATTACAGAATTGCAGAAATACTGGAACGAACTTTCTGGATCACCTGTGGATGAGGGAACTGAGGCCCAGGGAGGGGAAGACTGTCCCAAAGCCCAGACCCCAGGGAGTGGCCAGTACACATCATCTGACTCCCAGTTCGGGCTCTTCCTGCCTTAACAGTGGGGAAGAGATCTGGCTGCAGACGTAGTCTGACAGACCTGGGCTCGAATCCCTGCTCAGCCACTTATTGGCCATGGGACCTCACTTCACTCCCTATCTCTGAGCCTCAGTTTCTCCACCTGTAAATACTGAGCACATGGGGTGATATGAGGGTTGAATGCAGTACTAGGAGCCCTACGAGGGTAGATTTGGCCTCACGGACCACGGTGTTGCTAGCCCCCAGCACTGCCTGACACACGGCAGGCCCTCCATAAAAGGGAATGGTCCCATCACCGTGCCATGCTCCTTCTGGCTCAGCGTCACTGGTAGGAGAAGAAAGGGGTGACTTCTTTCATTCTATAGTCCCCTGAGGGGCAGCAGGGGACTCTGACTGTTGCAGAGGGAGGCAGCTAGTATCCCAGAAAGAACGGCTGTGCATCCTCAGGCACGTCCCAGGCCCTTTCTGTTTGGTTTCTCCAGGCAGTACAGGGAGGACATTGCTAAGTGATGACTGAAGTCCCCCAGCTCCAGGGACTCCTCCTGGACCCTGTGACACAGTCCTACCTGGGAACACCGACCTTTCCCCTCCAGGGTACCCAGAGGGAGGGGCTGAGGGGTGGGGCTGGCCACGAGGCATGGGAAGGGGGCAGCAGCCAGTTTCGGGGAGGCTCCGGGAGCATGGGCTCCATCAGGCTGCCTGCTTGTGGAACACATGCATGAGCAGGGCAGCCGGACCCAAGAACCAAGCTGATGGTGGGCGCTGGCCAGTTCATGAAGGCACGGAAGGCAGGGCTAGGGCCTTGCTGAGCACTTCATCAGCCGCCGCCCCCACTCCAGCCTTAACACCACCTGGCACTTAACAGCCCCTCCCCACTCCTCCCCGCCAGGCATTTGGGGATGGTAAGGAACACTGCAGCTCTCGTAACAGTCTACAGAGCCCATTCTGGCCATTAGTGCTTGCCCCTGGCAGGCCCCCTCTAAGGGAGTCTTTATTGCTACCTCCAGGTTGTAGGGGGTGGGGGATGGGGGAAATTCCAGGAGCAGGAGGCCTCCGCTAGGCACGGCAGAGAAGGTACCCAGGCCAGGGCTGTGAGCCCCTCCTAGGGATGCCAGCTCCCATTCCATGGTCTTTCCGTGGTGTGTTGCCAGCCCATTGGAGGAATGCAAGACCACACTGGCCCCCATGAATCCTCCTATCTCCTTCAGAAACACATATACACACACTATATGTCCGCAGCGGAGCCCCTGGCATCAAGGCCTCCGGGAAGGGACTAGCCAGCAGACAATTATCTAGGGGGTCCCAAAGGCCCAGATCTGGAAGTCTGCAAGCCCAGAAAGCTCTGGGATCTGGAGAGAGAAAGCAACATCCTGTCATGACTCCTTGGAGGAAATGGCCACCGGGGGCCAGGGAGGAAAACAGGAAGGGCCAGGCTGAGGAGGAAGTCCCGAGGGTGGGGTTGGGGAAAGAGGTGCCAACTCCAGCCCTCTCTCCCTCCCCGCCCTGGTGGGCCATGCTGAGACAAGGCCAATGTGAGGTCCTGGACTTGGGCTGAGTTAGGGACTGTCCTGGGCTGCACTGGTGGATCTGTTCCCAGCTGGCCATTGCCTACCCGAGAGCTATGGCAGGGCCCCCAGCTGCATGTCCCCCTGGGCGGACAGAGTCTTCCATCAGGCAGGACATAGATCTGACACTAGCCCTCTTCAGCCCACCCCTCCATGCCAGGGGCCCTGAGCAAACTCCTCTCCCTCCATCCACACCTCCTCGCTTGTTTCCCGAGCCCTCATCTCTGCCAGGCAACAGGTACAGAACAGCAGCAGCACAGAGGGCATACTCCTACCCTGTCCCTAGTTCACAGAGGAGGAAACTGAGGCACAGGGACATTAAAACACTTGCCCAAGGTTCCCCAGCAACTGAGTCACGGTGAATTCAAACGCTGGCTGCCCGACTGGTAACAGAAATGCTGAAGGAAAGAAGAGGCCCTCTTTTGGGGCAAACAGAGCAGTGAACGCCTGGAGTCCAGCCGAGTGCGGGAGCCCGGAGAGCTGGAGAGGTAGGCGGTTGACCAAGCCCCGGGCCCAGGCAGGAAGGTGCACGGCTGCAGACCCCTTCGCGGCCACCGCCCTGTTCCCCTGTTCGTGGGTGACTACTTCTCACGATCTCACCGCCCCCCCATGCCTCCCCCACCCTCGCTCTCAGCTGTTGACCTTGTTTCCCACACTCCCGAACACAATCCAATCTCTCAGAAGTGCTTCTGGATTCGCGGGCACATCCGCCCCCAGTAGCATCTGCACCCACATGCACTGCCTCCCTTGTCCTCCGAGGCATGACTGCCCACGCTCCCACGTCCACCGTGGGCCGGGCACAGGCGCCGGAGCCCAGCCCTCCGCTCTGCTCAAGGACACCCCTCCAGCAGGTCTCCCCATGCTTCCTCACCCTCCACAGCATCACCTGCTCCCTCCACCCGAGCACCCCCATCAGCCAACGAGCTTGCCGCCAGCTCTTCTACCCGTTTAGCACAAACCTGTCGTGATCCCACCTCCCCTGCTCCCACCCATTCCCTGTTCCCCTCTGCAGGGATGCTCCCCTCCGCCTGTTCCGCTGAAACCACTCCAATCTGGCTTTCACCCCCTCCTCCCACTCCATCACAAGTGCCCATCCACATCTCCCGTGGCCTCCACGGGGCTCAGGCTACCACCACGGGCCCTCCCCACCGCACTGGACACAGTTCGGCACCCCCCACCCCCTGAACAACTTTCTGGTTTGCTTCCAGGCTTGTTGCGCTCAGTTGGTTCCCTCCAACCTCTCCGCTGCTTCCTTCTCTCCTCCTAGCCTCCAGCCTGGTCCTGGTCCCTGTCCGTACTCACTCCCCTAGCCATCTCTGGTCTTGCCGCTTTTAGCACCAGCTGTGTGCCAAGGACGTATGCCAAACCCATACCTCCAGCCTGGACCTCCAACTGTGGCTTCGACACCTCCTCCCTGGAACAGACAGCTCGAATCCAATGACCAGTGTGAACCTGAGCTCCTTGCTTGCTGGAACCATCCATTCTCCACAGGCAGCCATCTCCCTGGGGGAGGGAAGGGGGGAAATTGGCTCTTGGGGAGCAAAAACTCTTGGATGCTGCAATGGTTTGTGACTCTCCAAAGGGCCAGAGTCCACAAACATATATGCATTATAGTATTATAATATTATAACTTAAATTCCGGTATTAAAATTGCATAGACGATAACTGCAGAAAAAAAGTCTAAAAAGGCTCTTTCTGGGTGGGGAATAATAAAAAGAAGACAGAAACAGTGCTGCTGGAATGCCAGCTGGCCCTTCCAGTCGATGGCAATCCTATCCCTCCATTGCTCCGGCCCAAACCTGGGAGGTGATGCTGCCTCCTCCCTTTTTCTCACGGCCCACAACCAGTCCATCAAGAATCCTGTTGGTTCTACCTTCAAAATAGATCCAGAATCCACCACTCGCCACCCCCCCCTGGTCTGAGCTGCCATGGCTTCTCATGTGGATCAATGCAGCCGCCTGCTAACTGGCCTCGCTGCCCCAGCTCCCTCAACACACAGCCAGCTTACTCCTTTGATAGTGTAAGTCAGCTCACATCCCTCCACCTCACAAGACACTCCAGAAGCTTCCCATCTCCCACAGTTCCTACAGTGACCAACCCTCCCCACTCCCCCTTTTTCTCCGGACCTCCTCTCCTATTCCTTTCTGCGTCACTCACTCTGCTCCAGCCCCACAAACCTCCTGGCTCTTCTTCAAACTCTCTAAGCACAATTGCACCCCAGGGCCTTTGCACTGGCGATTCCCAATTCTTGGTATACTGCTACCCAGATAGCCACAGGCCTAAATCCCTCACCTCCCTCAAGTCTGTGCCCAGATGTCACCTCCTCAATCCATCTCCAGCATGCCAGATAACCCTTGCTTCTCCTGACCCTTTGTTTTCCTACCATACTCATCATCCCCTAACATACTAGGACATTCACTTACCATTGCCTCTCTCCCCCTGCTAGATGCCAGCTCCCCGATGGGATCTTTGTTTTGGTCACTGCTGGAGACCCAGCGTGGGAACAGTGCCTGGCACACAGTAGGTGTGTCTGATACCCCTGGCCACCCTCCCCAGTCAGGTTTCTGAGTTTTCCCACACTAGGCTCCATCACCTCTCCCATCATCGTACTCGCCCTGCCCTCTCTCTGAAAGGTGTCCCCAACACCATCCTTTCCCCAGCTCTTGTGCCTAGATGTGCACGGGACAGTGGATGGGAGGGGAGGCAGCTGGAGGCAGAGGAGGGGGCCCAGGGAGAAAGCTGGTGAGACAAAAGAGGGCCTGGGGGAGGGCAGGGGTGTTGAGAAGGACTGGAGAGATAGCCAGGAGGGGAAAGGCCAGGGCTTGTCCCCAATTATGTGTGCCGGGTAAGGAGAAGAGAGGAGGCAGGGACATGGCCAAGGTTCTGCTTTATGGGAAGGGGTGGGGCAAATGCTAGTTAAGTGCAGTGAATGAGCAGGGAACACACAGGTGAGGGGGTAAAGGAGGTTTTTGGTAGAAGCTTCTCTCTCCCCCTACTCCAGACTCCATCCCCATTCACTGGGAACATTATGTACCCCAACACTTCTGGCCATAAAGGGAGATGCCCATTGGGCTTTGGAGAAGGACAGGTGCTTCCCAGGGGAACCCAGGCTCCAGATCTGAATGGAGGGGAGGAGCCCACACAGGGGGGCTTTTCAAAATTCAAGCCTGCGTCCTCTACCCCACAATTTACAGGGGAGCTTCCAGCCGAAAAGTCCACACTTGCCTCCCTTTCTGTGTGCCCTTGTTTGCCCAGAAAGATAAACAAGACGGGGAGCGGCTTTTGTGACGTCACTCGGACTCCCGTGCTCAGCCCAGGGTGTGTTGGGCAGGAGAAGACAGAGGGCCACTCCTGGGCAGGCACAGCTGTCCCACAGAGCCACTCCCCAGAGGAGCCAGAGACATTCAGGACTGCCTCATCCCACATCCTCACGTTGCAGATGACGAAACTGAGGCCCAGAGAGAGAATCAAGTTGTCATAGGGTACACCTGATTTTCTGAGGGGGAAACAGACTTCTCAGAAAGAACAACTTACTGTTCTGATGGGAATAGACTAATAATATCAGTGATATATACAAACATATACATATATACGTATATACGTATATACGTGTGCGTGCGTGTGTGTGTGTGTATACACTTTCTTCCCAAGAGTTCAGAGCACTGCACACTCATGATCTCATTCATCCACAAGCCATCCCTCTGGGGTGGGTGGCAGACGTGACAATGCTCTGTCATTGCCCTCCCCTCCATAACCTTTCCTTCTTCAGCCTCTATTATATCCCCTCCTCCCCACCTAATTTAATTCAGCGAAGATTTAAGAGGCTCCCACTTGGTGCAAGTCCTGGGCATTGGGGAAGCTTCTGGATTTTCCCGGGGCCAAAGTCATTATTCCGTCTTCTATGGTTTCATAGCACTCTATTCAGATCCACATTGTACACGGATCATATTGTTTATATGTATCTACAATCCTGGAGGGCAGGGCTTGGTTTTACTCCAGCTCCTATTCTCCCTTAGTACCTCGGCCAGAGCCTGGCATTCGGGAGCCTGGAGAAATGCTTTTGCAGGGCAAAGTTATCCCTGAATGTGCCCTGAGCATCCCTCCATTAGTGCCCTTGTCCCGTTGTATGCCAGTTACCCAGAGGTGGAGCACAGAGCAGAGATCCTGTATTTGCAGTACCCAGCACACAGTAACTACTCAGTGTTTGCTAAATGGATCAATTTAAAAAAATGAATGAAGATGAGAATAGTAATGGACCACCTTCGCCTTTAAAGGAGTTCCCAAGCCATCACATAGGTGTGAGAGGTGGGCAGAGAGCAGGATTGGAGAGATATACAAACATGACTGAAGTGGATAATTCCATTGGGGCTGAGGCTACAGAAGAGGAGAGTTCAAAACTCCCCTGGGAGAATCAGGGATGGCTCCTTGGAAGAAGCGGCATTTGAGATGGAGCTTTGAAGGGTGGAAACACACGGCAGAAATTCAGGAATGGTTTTTAACTGAAGGCAGGGCATTGGACAGAACAAGGAGGGCCGGGTCCACATACGGGGGAGGACTCTGTTTCAGGCCAAGTTTCCTGTATCTGACTCCACAGGCTGTGGGGAGGCGATCAAAGCCTTGGGTTGGGGGGAGGTGGCCAGAGAGCTGGGGAGCAGCACGAGGGAGCGAGGGAGGGCACTGGGTTGGAATGGAGGAGGGAGGCGACTGGTTTGGAGCTGGTGCGGAGGCGGAGGGCTGTGAGTGTCTAACTGAGGGAGGCAACTGCCAAGGTTAGGATGTGGGTGTGAGAGGGTCCACAGAGAAAGGGTCTGAAGGATCTGAAACTGATCCAATGTAGGGGAGGAGCCGTAGGAGGCTCTGGGGACCCCATCTGGAGCTTGGGAGAGGGATGGGGCTGGAACAGGCACGGTGTGGTCCCAGGGAGGAGCTGCTCTAAGGCAGATAATGAATTTACTCCACTGGGGGAGGGGGAATGCTTCACCAAGGCAGATCCCAGCCTGGGAGGGAGGTCAGGGCCCCCGAGACAGAGGTGGGAGTTAGGCTGACGGGGTGGGAGCACATGAACTCACATGGGAGAGAGTGTGGGGTGAGAAAGATGATGACAGCTGAGGACAAAGCCTTCGGGGACACCCACAGTTGGGGGGCAGGAAGAGAGAGGATCCAGGAGGAAATGGAACAGCAGGAGAGGGGGGTGGTCCCCCTCTTTTCCAGGGCTGCCCCACCTCTGTTCACCCCCCTTTTCTCCCATCAGCTGGGCCAAACTGGGCTGAAGGGCAGAAGCTGGGCCTGCCCAGCCTCCTAAAAGCTCCAAGGTGAAGAAAGTAAGCAAAGCCCAGGGGTTGAAGGCTTAGACTCTAGAACTAGTCAGAGGTGTCTAGGACTCCCAGCTGCCCCCATCCCTCATCTCTCTTGGCTTTGTGACCTCAGGCAAGCCATACCCCCTCTGATCCTCAGCCTCTTCACCTTCAGGTGGGGATCACAACCAGACTTCTTCATGGGGCTGCTGTGACTACCAAGTGGGATAATGCTTGTTATGCACTTGGCACTTGGGCCTGTCAAGCCCTCAGAGTTCAATAAATGTTGGCCACTGCTATTATAATTATTGCAAGGCCAGGATTGGATTCTGGTGCTTGGTCTGGGCGGCCCAAGGAACCCAGGACCCCAAGGAGCCTTTAAGAGAGACGGGGCCAACTGACCTGAACTCGCCCAGATCCCAGAGTGCTGCGCCCCTCCTATTATCCTCCCAAGTGCAGAGCCAGGCATCCTGGACTGGGGGTAGTCGCAGCTCTCTCGGTGCTGATAACCCTTTCACCTGCTGAGAAATAGGACCCCACCCCCACTGCAGTCTTCAACTCCAGGTGGGGCACCAGGATGGGGCCTCAGTCCAGTATTGGGGCTCCTTCGGGGCATGTTGCGGCCCCCACCTAGGTGCTGGGTGCACCGGCGCCGCCTCCTCCCGGGCGGGGGCTGACGCGTCCTCTTCTGCACACAGTAATTCACCAGCTCACGCGGGCTCCGCGGCGCCCCCTCCGCGCACGCGCATCTCCGCCCCGGGCCCCCGCCCCGCGGGAGACTCCGGGCGCTATGGGTGGGTCCGTCCAAGTTGGCGAGAAGGGCAGCCGCGCCCGTCGCGGGGCAGTGGCGGCCGGGAGTCCAATGCCTCGTCCCCCGCCGCCCACGGATTCTGCAGTTGGGGCCCACCCCAGGCTGCCGCGCGGCCCTGCAGAAGCAGGAGCGAGGGGGGCAGAGTGACGCCGGCTGTTATGGGGGCTTGCGGAGCGGGCGAAGGTCTTGAGTCGGTGGGTGCCGGCTCCTGTCCCTCATACACCAACGCCTGTACCCGGGACTTCTCAAAGCCTCAGTTTCCCCTGCTTAGCCTCAGGCTAAGGGATCACATTTACTGGACCCTGGAAACAAGTTAATTGATGCCGTGGGTCGCATGCCCGTCTGTGCAGCCTAAGTTGGGCCGGGAAGAAGAGACGTGTTTCCCCAGGGTCTGGGGGACACCCCGACCCCATCTTACCCGGACCCGGGGCGGGGGCTCCCTGGGAGGAGCAGGGCTTTACTGAAGCAGACCCTCTACCGGCTGGCCTTAGGTCTGGGGTCACACAGCTGCAGGCTGGAGCCTCTAGCTCTGGGAGGCCCCTATTAACTAGGCCACCGCTGGGGGTGGGCGGTGGCGGCTGGAGCTGACGGCTTGGGTCTCTGGGGGAGGTGGCCACAAGGGCCAGGGCTTTGAACAAACCACAGAAGGCTTCTGCAATATCAAAAGAGCTCTTAGTCACTAATATATGGGGGAAGGGGGCTGTTGGTGAAAGAGCCTCGGCTTGGTTTCCATCAGCGGAGGATCAAAAAGCATTTGGTCAAAGAACCTTTAAATACCTTGAAAGGCAGGTGAAGCCTGTTCGGTAGCCTCCAAGAGGTACTGAAACTGGTCTGAGCTGCTGGCAAGCTGGCTCCCACTACAGCAAGCGCTGGGGGAGGGGGCCGCTGAGCAGGGAGGGAGAAATGGTGGGGACCCACCGCCAGCCCACCTCTACCTGGACCCAAGAATCACTGTGGGGAGGTGAGTAGGGCCGAGAACTGGGCACAGACTGTCATAGTTGGAAGCAACCCTGTAGGCCTCTGAACCAGGGATTTTAATGTGAAACCTGTAGGACCCCCTCCCACCCAATTATGGGCGAAACGTTGTATCTGTATTTGAATATGCATTTTTCTAGGGAGGGGGAGGTCCATGGAGTTCATTAGATTTCCAAAGGAGTCCAAGGTGGAATCGAGATTAAAAACCAACATCTTTGTAGTACAGACTGGTAAACTGAGGCTCAGAAGGATCTAGTGATTTACCCCAGGTCACTCAGCTTGTAATTGGCAAGCCAAGGTGCTTCTACGGTGCATCCTGAAAAGGGCATCTCGCTGGCTCCCATGGCTCTCAACCTATGTCAGGGTCCCAGAGTTGCCCAAGACTCAGAGGTAGGGGGTATCTCAAAACAGAGGCCTAAGGCCAAGCTTCTGACTGAGTCTGGGGCTATCCCACGCAGCAGCTGGCAAGGAGAAGGGGCACCAGCTTTCATCTTTTGGAATCTGAGGGGCTGAGCCAAGCACATGGGGAAGGGGTGGGTGGCAGGGTGACAATGGAGAGAGAGGAGGTTTCAGGGAGAAAGGATGTGGGTGGGGTTGGGAGTGCAGAAGGGGCTTCTGGCCCTGAAGCATGACCTGAAGATACAGAATGGGGACCCAGGGCTATGGAAGGTCAGCTTGGGGCAGAGACCTTGGTGCCCGGGAGGGGTCAGGTGCCTTGGTGCAAGGGAGCCATGAAAGACACCCAGCCCTTGTCTTGCTATCTCCCCAGCATATTCTCCATCCCCACGTGATGCTATTACAGCCCTATTTTATGATGAGAAAACTGAGATGTCAAGTCACTGGCCAAAGCCAAACAGCTAGATGGTGGCAGAGGCAAGACCAGAGTTTAAATCTAGGATTCTTTCCTGGATGCCGGCTCCCTCTTTAGTATCAGGTCTCCAAAGCAGGGGCTGGCAGAAGTGTGACAAGTGTGCCGGGGCCTTGGGTAAGCCTCTGAGATTCAGCGGTCACTGGGTCTGGGGAGAAGAGGCAATTGACCAGCAAGCATTGATTGGGTCTCCATTGGGACGAGGTGGGCATAGGAATGGCCAGGGCTGCCTTCTCGGACTTTGTTGTTGTGTCCTTCCTGGGGAGCTGATGTCTGTTCATTTTATGCTTCTGCCTTCCCCAGACTTTTGCCCCGTGCCGAGGCGGAAGGGGAGGGCGAGCTGCAAGGACTGGGTCGCAGAGCACATCCTCGCTGCTAGTCTGGCTCACCAGCGGGCTCTCCTGGTGCCCTTCAAAGCTGCCTTCTGGCTGGTCTCCGCCTGCCCCTCCTGGATCAAGGAAATGCTTAGCCTGAGCCTCTCGCCACATGGATGGTGATGAGGGGAGAGGTGTGCTTGTTCTGTCATGTGAGCTGCACAAACAGCTTCCTCAGCATTTTTATTAATAATTCAGCCCGTGGGGGGGGGGTAGGGGACAGGAGCTGTGGGGAAACAGCGGCATTGGAGACTATGCCAGGTAGAGGCCGGAGGGGGAACCCAGGAGCCCTGCCTCCGGCCGTGGCCTAGCAACGGAGCCAGGCAGCCTCAGGGGCCCTGCTCACAAGAGTGCGGGCCTGGTCTTTGCTCCAGAGGGACAGAACGTCCGTCCCTCCCTGCTCTGTTCCTCCAGAAGCCGACCCAGGACACCTGGGCCCTAATGACCGCCCCAGATAGGAAACAGGCCTGAGGGGCCCACAGTACTCAGTGGGGCATTCCTTGGGGAACCAGGTGCTGCCAGCATTTCCTGCCACGTCATGGAACCCAGGACAAAGAAGCTGGCAGCGTCACAAAACGAGAAGCTTTCTCTGGGCCCCCCTCTACGGTGGGTGGGAAGGGGAGGGGCAGAACACCAAAGGCCCGGGTCGTCACCTTAGAGGGCCATGACCTGCAGTCAGGACAGGGGTGATTCCCTCCCTCTGATCTCTTTTCTCAGAGGACCTGCTCACTTCCGCACCCTTCATTTCCTGCCTGTGCCCGGTCCTCCATGAGTGCTCAGAAGACAGGGACTCACAGTTGGCTTGGCTCTTGTTGATGCTCCTGCAGGAGAGAGTAGCCTCCAGATGCAGCAGAATGGTTCGAGGTCAGACATCTAGAAGAACTTCCTTGAGAGGCAAAACATGGTAACGAGGGGTATGTTCGAGATCAATCAGGAATAAGTTCTATGTTCCAAGTATCATTTTAAGTGCCTTACTGGTATCATCTTGTTTACTCTTTATAATAGTCAAATAGGTGGTATTTTTGTATGGATGAGGACTGAGGCCCAGTGATGTCAAGTAGTCTGCCTGGGGTCACACAGCTATGCATGGCAGGGCGACGTAAATCTGTAATCTTTTCTCTTCCCGGTGATTCTGCAACCCCTAGACAAAGTGAATGAGGCCCAGAGAAAGGGTGTCTTCAAAGGTTTTCCTGTGTCAATGATGCAGTCAGGAAGTAAAACCCACTGAGGTTCCCAATGCCCCAAGAGCCTCAGTCTCCACAGCGACATCTCATGGGATTTATCTAGTATGTCTGAGGGACTGTCCATCTCTGACGTTCTGGCACCATGGCTGTCTACTGCCTCCTGGGAGTGAGTGAGTTTGGGATTTTTATGTTTGAAAGGGAAAGGCTGTAAGCTCTCTGATGAGGGCGAGCACTGGGTCCGTTCATGAATCTGGTTGGCAAAGGCTGGAGCCAAGACCAAGGGTCTCCTCCTGATTCTCTTCCCAGCTCTCCGTGCTGCTAGCTCTGGGGCCCTGAGCTCCCTGGCCAGTTCTTTCCCCTTATAGAGGCCTTGTCTTCACCATCTGTCACCCGAGTGGTGGCCTCTCAGAGGTCCTCTCCCCACCAACTCTGAAAAGCTCCATGATTCTAAATGCTCATAAAGATCTCTTGAGTTGCCATGATGAATTCTGCTGTCCCCATCTGGACTCTTGGGTTGATAGATGGGGAGATTCCTGAGCAGGGAACCTTTCTGTGTGGAGCCCATTGATGACATGAGGTAGGGGTGGGAAGGGGTAGACTATTTGGTCTTTCCTAGCTGGGCACTGAGAGGGGGAGCTGGGGATGGGAGCAGGAACACGTCAAGACCAAAGACCCTGGAGTCCCAGCCTTTTGGCTTGGCTTCCTGGGGTTTGCCAAAAAGTGGTATATGGATATACCCTGGATTTTTGGCTGCATATGGGTGAGGATGGCCTCAGGGTATACGAAACATAATGGCCCTTGACCAAGGGATGAGGGCTGAGATTTCTGGCCAGGGACTAATTATGGGCTGGAATCTACGGCTGCCTTTTTTTTTTTCTTCCATTTTTAATTAGAACATTCAATCCAAGGAAATCTGTTCTCCACCGGAACACTCTTCATGGAGGTTTGATTGGGGGAATTTCCTTATCTGTTTCTCAACTGAAAAGCTGGGGGTGGAGGTGAGTGTGTGACTGCGTACACGAGTGTGTGTGTGTGTGTGTGTGTGTAATAGTTCAAGGGTATAGGGTGTGTGCCTGTGCGAGTGAGTGAGTGAGTGAGTGAGTACTGGGGGAGACTTGAGACAGGCTGTGGGTGCTGGCGGCCTCCTGTGTTGGGGGAGGGTGGAGGTGTGGTTGGGTGTGAGCTGTGCGGTATAGTCAGTTAAGTGGATTTCTCCGGGTGGGATTAGGAATCCTTGATTTTACAAAGCCTGGCTCACCTTCCAACTTCATTCTCAGTGGAGGGGAGGGCAGGATGCTACGCGGGGCTAGGGGCTTTGCCCTCCTGCCCACCCCCTTCGGTTTAGGGTAGGGCAGGTCCCTTGCTGAGCAGTACTCCAGTGTGCATGTATCTTGGGATTGTGTGCCCGTGTATGTGCGCGTAGCGGGCGGTGGTGGTGTAGTTGATAAGGTATGTAGGTGTCTGCTGGGAGGTCTCCTACCTGAAACCACCAAGAATTCATTCAGTTCCAGGCTTTGAAAATTTGGGGGAGAAGGGCCCCTTCTCCTCCCTGCCCCAGAATCAAACACTTCCAATTCTAGGGTTCACCTGATTTGGGCTGTGCAGACCTGGCAGAGTGGCTGAGAGAGCCAAGAGAGCCCCGGCGTTGGAAGAAGGAGGGATTTCTTTCTCACCCACTGAAGTGCTGGGGTCAAGGAAAAGGCATTGGGGGGTGAAGTGGAGGAGCGGTGAGGAGAGGGATGAACAGAGGCCGAAAGGTTTGTTTTCTTTCTGGCGACTGAGTTAAGTGAGGAGGGTCACTAGGCCTCATCCCTCACTGAGGGTGGCGATTCTGATCCTCTCTGCTCCAGCTGTGTTCAAATTTGGGGGACGGCCAGAGTGACGGACCCAGGCTCAGCTCTGGCAAAAAAATCCACTCCTGATTTTTGCACACACCAGCCCGACTTCCCCGAACCGCCACCTTGTCGAGTCCCGAGCTGACGCCCTCGAGCCGCCACCAAGCGGAAAACCCGGAGTGGGTTTCCACGCCTCTTGGAACGGAGTCAAAGGGCACCTCGGAGGAGGTGGCCAGCCATCCCTCCGCGCCCGGTTCGAAGCTGCTGCCATCAGGGGCGCCCCGGTCGGGCTGGTCGCGCGGTGCGGGAGGACCCGCAAGCTCGCAGGGCCCACCCGAGCGCTCCGTGCCCTCCCCGCGGGGGCTGCGGGCGGGGCGCGCGCGGGGCGGCGTTGGTGCCCTCGGGGCGGCTCCGGGCCGCGGCGGGCGCAGGCTGCAGTGCGGCGCGCTGCCGGCAGCGGGCAGCAGCGGGCGCAGGCGGCAGCGGTGGCTGTGGCAGCGGCGCTCGGCAGCGGGCGGGCGGCGCCGGCGGTGCCCCGGGCGCGCTCACACACGCGCTCACACACACACACATACACACGGCCTCGTACACACTCACACACGCTCCGGCGCGCACACGCGGCGCGCAGGCCGGAGGGAGGAGGCTCGGCGCGGCTCGGCGGCGGCGGCAGCGGCAGCGTGCTCGGCGGGCGGGCGGGAGGGCTGGCGGGCGGCCCCCGCTCCCCGGCTCCGCGGCTCGGTGCAGCCCGCGCGGCCCCCGCCCTCGGACCCGCCCCCGGGGGTCGCCCGGCCCCATGTCCTGCAGCGGCGGCGGAGCAGCGCGCGGCCGCGGGCGGCTCTGAGGAGCCCGGAGGGAGCCGGCGACGAGGGGACCATGTACCGGGACCCGGAGGCGGCCAGCCCAGGTAAGCGCGGCCCCGAGCGGGCTGGGGCGCCCCGCACCGGCAGGCAGGACGGCGGCAGCGCCGGGCGCTGTCTCAGAGCTCCAGCCCGGGGCTGCTGTCCGCCGGAGCCGCACAGACTACCCCCAGAGGTCGCGCGCCGGCGGGCGCGGGGCTGGGTGACAGTGGCCACCCCGGCCCCAGTCCAGGCGCTGCCAGAAGCGATTGCCGGCGCCGCTCGCAGTGTCCCCGGACCTCTCCCCAGCAGCCCAAGGGACAGCATTATTGTGGCGGAGCGAGGAGCCACTGCCCCCGCGGGAACCGGGCAGTGCCCTTAGAGGCACCCCCCGGGTCCCCAGCACCAGTGCCCTCGGATGCCAGCTCTGGGGGACCCCAGGGCAAGGATCCCAGGCAGCTTTGGGCCAAGGTTGTGGGCACCGGGTAGCAGAGTGACATCGGCGGTGCCGACTGTGAATTGAGAGGGTGCCAAGGGGCAAGTGGGAATCTGGTGCTGCAGCAGGGGAGGGGGGCTTCGGAGAGGGAGGGTGGGGAACCGCAGGAGCGGTGACGAGCGAGACAGGAGTACCTGAAGGGAAAGAGAGCAGAGATTGTTGAGAATGGGGGTGCCAGGGGAATGTGCTCCTGGGTTTGGGGAGGGGGAAAGCAAAGATCCCCAAACTCACTCCAGTCCTGTCGGGGGAGGGGGGGAGGGGCCGGCTCCTTTGCATCTCTCCCGAGGGAGCCGGGGAGTGGCCCGGGAGCCCAGTCTGCTTGCCATCCTCCAAGCCCAGCCAAGGAATCTTTCCTCCTTCCTCGGGAAATTGCTCTGCCATTTCCTCCTTGGCTCCTGACGCCTCCTCAAACAGTGCCCACCTGTAGGCAGGTCCCCTGCAGCTCATGCCCAGTCTGTCTCAGCTCCCACCTGGGATGCCCCACCCCAGACCCAGCACTCCCCATTCTGCCAGTTCTGGCAGCGGGGTCTCTGCTTCTGGGTTTCTCGGTGATGCCAAAAGCAAGGCACCCCAGGCTGAGGACTTGCTCCCAAAAAGAGCCTCCAGGCGTGCTGCTGCTGACCTCCCAGGGTTGGGGATGCTGGGGGAAGGGACAGCTCTAAGGCCCTCTGCAGAAGGGACCTTGAGCCCCAAGGATTTTGAGGGCAGTCCAGTGGACACCTGCTTTGTCCACTCTTGTCCCAGCCCCACATTTGTTCTCCCTCCTCCTGAGGAGTAGGGGCCTCACCCCCATCAAATCCTTGCAGCCTACTGAGTCCACTGAGGAGGACCTACTGGGTACCAGGCATTGCACCCACTCAGTGCTTGGGGATAAGGGTGAGAGAGACTCGGTCTCCCTCTCCGGAACCTCCTCTAGGTGATGGCTGAGGGGACATTGCCTTTGGAGATGCCTCCCTTCATCTGTCTGAACCCAGGTCGCCGACCCTGGCATCTTCCCCCACGAGGCTGCCAGCTTCCAGCACTCAGACCGAGGGCAGAGGCAGTCTCTGGCTTGGATCGCCCTCTCAGAAACCAGTCGCTTAGTTCAGAGGCCAGCTCTAGGGTATGAGGTTGGAAGGGGTAATGCAGTGAGGACACTCCCTTTCCCCCTGCCCTGCCAGGCTGACAGCCTCCCCTTTCCTGTTAGCCTAATGGCCTGGGTCCGTGCCCTCATCCCCTCTCCCTCCCTCCTCTTTCCTCCCACGCCTGGGCACCATGACATCACTGCTTCCCCGAGCACCTCTGCCCTCTCCATGGAGGCCAACTTGACATGCTTGGCATCTTCTGGGCAAAGGGCCTGCAACCCAGTGCTGCCTCTGGCATCCAGGCACTGCCCGGGGCATTTCCCTCTTCCCCCCTCCAAATAGGCCTCCCCCTGGGGTGGAGACCTGTCTTGCCCAGTTGCTGTTGCAGGGCCCACCAGGTGCCAGGGGCAGGTGTAGCACTGACCAACCCGACCAGGAACAGGCCGGGCCTGGCGTTCACTTCCCTCTAGTGTGGCCACTGGACTGGATGGGGTCAGAAATAGGCTGGAGAGGACAGAGTCTGCCTTTGGTTCTGGGTCCCCTGGGGCTCTCTGAGGGCCCAGAATCATCAATCTGGCCTCCGTACCCCAGTCCCCTGTATCCCTGCCCACCTCCTAGAACCCCTAGAGCTCCAGGCCAGACTACACACTCTCTCCAACCACAGCTCCCCTCAGGCCCCCCTAGACTCTGCTCCCCCAGGCAGAGCTATGTGTACCCCCCATTTCTGTCCCCCACCTCCCCTTCGGCTTGCACCTAGTAGGGGTGAGATGTGCAAATTAATTCCTGTGTGATTCGGCCCCTCCTTCTGGTCCCCCAGGGGCCAGTAGTTGTCTGTCCTAATCCCCTCCTCATCCCACTCCCAGGAACACCTGTGGCCCTATCCTTTTTACGATTTTCCTATTTTCCGTCTCCTGTGTTCTCCTGCTCTTCCACATCCCAGGCTGGTTCCAGAGTGTCCCTGAGTATCCCCTCCCTCAGCCCACTCACCCTGGTCTCCACAGGGTTCAGCCTGCTGGCTAAGACCCTGTCCACAGTTCCCTACCCACTTGGGCCCACGGCCCTGAGGCACTTCTGGAATCTAGCTCAGCTGAGGAAGGCACTGTGGGAAAAAGCCAGAGCCCAGTGAAGAGCAAAGACCAGCCCCCCTCCCATACACCCCCATGGGCTTCTACTCCAAACTCTGTTCAGCCTCCGCAGCCTTGCCTGCAACTTCTCTCTGTCCCTTCCCTGAGGCAGGTGGCCCTCTCCCTGTCCTCAACTCTCATCCTGTGTTCATCCTGAAACTGGCCTGGTCAGGCCTCCCTGTGTCCCTTGCACCCAGGACCCGGGCCGGGCAGGGCCTCAGCAGGCCTGCAGGGGTCAGCGTTGCAGTGGGCAGGCAAGACAGCTTCGGGGAGGGAGGAAGGGAGAGAGAGGTGACCTTGCAGTGAGTGAGGGAGCAAGGCCAGAGAGGGAAAGTCTGGACCAGTGCAGCAGTGCTGGGAGAGAGGTCAGGTCCTGAGGCTGCCTGCCCTGCCCCAGCCCTCTGTGAGCTTGTCCCTAGGGGTAGCAGTGCTTGGAGTCTTGTCTGTCCCACCTGTTAGTGGGCTCTACCCTCTACAGCGACTCTGACAGAAAGGTCATTCTCAGGGAGCACAGGGGACACACTGCATGGGGCGGGGGGGCTTGGCACAGTGGATCTCCTCTCTCAAGGCAGAAGGAACCGTGAAATTGTCCAGGCCAACCCTCCACCAGCTGGGCACAAGTTAAGGACAGAGGCCATTGGGTGATGTGTGGGGCAGGAGTTAAGGGGTATGGCTGAAAGGGCCACCAGGATTAGGGATGAGGACTGGAGTGTGGGAAGGTCCGATGAGGCTTGACTCTCTGACCAGTTGGTTCACCGTCCAGCCCCATCTGCCCAGGCCCAGACCTCCCTGGCTTGCATCTCAGGCTTGGGTCCCAGTCTAGGGTTGAAGAGCCAACAATCTCCCAACAGGCCATGGCCAGGACTGGGGCAGGGGATCAGCTGGGGCTGGGCAGGCCTGAAACCCTGGGTGGGAGGGATGGCTTCTGTGGGCTTGTGCCAAGGTAGCTAGTGCCCCAAGCTGTGTGTTACTGTGGAGACAGGACCCTCCTAGGCCTTGGGTCATGCTCTTGGGTGGCTTTGTGGGAACAGCTTGACCAACAGGTTCGGTGCCCAAGGACTGGGAGATGGTGGAGAGGGAGATAGCCTCGAAGCCCCTCCTGGTGGGGGAATAGAGGCCAGAGCAGGCTGGATTGGGGTGGGAACATGCAGGCCAGCAGGTGACAGGTGAGGGACAGCTGGAAGGCGGGGGAACAGGTGGGTGTCAGGCCCTGGGCAGCTGGGCCCTGCCCCTGGCTGACTCCAAGCTCAGGCCCAAGGGGCCCTGAAGGCATTATAGCCTAGCAGCAAAGGGCTGTCCCCTCTCTCGCACCCCTCCCCCCAGCCCAGCTGTTACAGGAGGCCTTGAGGGAAAGGCAGGGGAGGAGTGGGTGGTTGTTCCCTCTTGCACCCCTCCTTTCCTCCCACCCCCACTCCCCGCCCACCCTCTAGTCTCTGAGGGACTTTGAATCCTTATTGAATCTGATGGACCGTTTTCAATAACTGCTTCCCCCAGGGGAGCAAGGCTGTGAACGGCAGGGAGGGAGAGGAGCAGTGAGGGGGGCCTTGTGGGGGGGGTGGGAGGCCGAGTCCTGAGCCAGGGACGCTTGGCTGGAAGGGCAGTCACTAGGACACTCTCCTCAGAGGCCCCAGTGCATTCCCGGTGGGCACAGGCAGCTCTGCGTGGACCCAGCTCCTGGCTCCGTGGGCAGTGCCCAGCAGGTGGGACGTGAGGCTGGTGAGGTTGGCTCTCTCTGTTGTGGCGGTCACTGGTCTGGCCAGGTGCCGGAGCCAGCCTGTGCCAGGCCCGGCCTGGGTACCCGCCTGCCTTGCAAAGGGAAGCCCGGCTGGTGGTGCCAGGAGGGTTGTGCCAGTTCCGTGGACATGGAGGTGCCTGACCTTCCAGGCAGTAGGGGCAGCCTGGCTGGGCCGTGTCCAACTTGTGTCTGGAGGGCAGGGCTTTGGTCTCACCCAGCAGCATTCCCTGAGGGCTGGAACGGAGTTGGCAGACGATGGCATGGGACCTGTGGAAGGGGCTGGACGGTGCCCAGAGCCTGCGCCAGGAATTCCAGACCCAGTTGGTTTGGGAGGTGGGCTGGCATGTTGGCCTGCCCTGGGGGCTCTGTAGCTTCCATCTGGAGGGCCCCTTGGAAGAGGTGTGTCTCCTGGGGCCCGGGGCTGGGCCGGGAGCTGACTTGTATGGTGAGCCGGGCTGTTTGGGGAACTGATGTATTCTTGTCATTGAATGTGAGGGCTGGGGCACCGGTGCAGAGGGAGGGCGGGGCTCGCGGGGGAAAGCTCCGTGTGCGGGGACGGGTGCCAGCTGGACTCGGGCAGAGCCGCGCGCGCGTCTGAGTGCCGGCTGTAAACAGCAGCTAATGAGTGTATTTATAGTTAGGTGCTTCGAGGTGCGCGGGGAGCTGTGACGGGAAGCAGCGGGGAGGGCACCTCCCCTGGCCCGATCCCCAGCCAGGCCGGGCCTACGCCCTCCAGGGGCCCTGCCTGCCCCCCCTGCCACACCCTCCCACCTGCCGGTTGGGCTGCCTCGGAGGCTTCCATCTGCTGGGAGCAGGGAGGGCCTCACCTGGCTGTGCGGGGTGCATAGGTGTGGACGGGAGGGAGTTGGAGCTTTGGTATATACAGATCCGGGCATTTCTGAGACAGCGTGTGGGTCTGTTGGCGTGCGCGTGTTTGTGTGTGCGTAGTATGTCTGATTCTGTGCGTGTGTGTACCCCTCCTCAAGAGCCCTGAGGAGAGGACCGCCCTCACCCCCATCTTGGTAGTGGTCCTGCTCCTTTGATGCCCTTCTCAGAGTGCAGGAAGCTGGGGGCTCTCAGCAGGCTGGTAGGGGGGAAGGGGAAGACCTGTTCTGCCCATCTGAGGAGATAGGAGGGAGAGGTCTGAGCCCAGCCCCAGGGGGAGCCTGTAGTTGCTACTTGCATCAGAGAAAGGGGAGAACTTGGTGCCTGTAGAGCCCAGCCAGCTCTCGGGTTCTAGAGCCCTCAGGAGCCCCTGGAATGAGAGAGCAGGTCTGCCGGGGTGGGGGAGGGGGGAGGGTCAGCCCTAGTAGGTGGGGGTCTCATGGTGCTGGTTGGTGAAGTACGGTGTACCCTGCCTCCAGCCAGGATGGGGTAGCGTGGGGTGTGGGCGGCCACAAGGGGTGCCCGCGTGAGGCCCTGCATGAGGGGAGCAGAGAGGAGAGCTCTGTGGCTAATGTGTCCAATTAAATTACTTCAAACCCTGCGGCGGCAGCTGCTCCCGGCGGGGCCCTGGGTACAAATTGGATCCGTCTCATTACCACGGGTGGTGTCAGCGGGGCCGGAGAGTGGTGGCCAGCTCAGCGGCACACGGCCGGCCTTCTCCCCCTTGCTCAACCTGGGCCCGCTCCAGCACCCCCCTCCCCCGCGCCTTCGCTCACTCCAGTACCCCTCAGGTTTGCCGGGCCCTGCGCGCCTCCTGACCGTCCTGACCCCTGCCTGCAGCAGCCCGAGGGCCCCTCCCAGCCCTCACTCTCTTTCTCCAGTAATGGGGGTTTCATGCTCTGTAGGGGGTCCAGTCTCAGGAAGCCCCTCTCAGGTCACCCAGCAGAACGTGTTCCCTCCCTTGATAACACGAGCGCCCTAATAACAGCAGGTTCTTGCTTGGGGAGCACTCAGGATGTGCTCAGCTCTTCCCGTATGTGCTACAGGGGGTGGCTTGCTTAAGCTAGGTCTCTGGGGTCACACAGCTAGCCGTCTGTTTGAACCTTGGCAGACACACTTGCTGCTCTGTCCCAGGAGCAGGTCCCTCCATTCTTCTGCCTTCAGTTTCTTTCTCGGTTAAATGGGTCTGATGATGGTTCTTATTTCACAGGGTTGGAGGATGAGGCGAGGTAAGGCGGGAAACATCTTTAGCAGAGAGCCCAGCACATAGTATAGTAAACACTCAGCCAGTGACAGCTGTTATCAACATTATCCTGCACCAAGTGATTGATGTCTGGCATGGGGGTTCCGGAAGCTCCAAGGAGGACGTGCCGGCTTCCGCCGTGGAGGAGGAGTCAGGGAGGGCTTCACTGAGGCGGTGTCAGTCAGTTACCTTCGGAAGAGCAAACATGTGTTGAGCGGATCCCTCCGTGCCAGGTGCTGTTCTAAGCACGTGACAGACGTTAGCCCTCCCATCCTCCCACCAACCTGGGAAGGGGGACCTTGCAGTGAGCCGTCGGCCTGGGGTTCCAGCAAACACCAGCAGACTCAAGAGCATGAGCTTGGAGTCCAGGGCCTTGGGTTTTGAAGGAAGAATAAGAGCTTGCCACATGACCAGCAGGGGTGAGGCGTTCGGTACGGCGAGGACAGCACATGCCGTGGCCCAGAAGCTGGGTCTTGTTCTGTTGGAGCAGCCGTGGGTGCTTGAATGGGGCGAGAAGAGAGAGGTCTTTGGGGGGCAGTAGCAGGAGATGAGGCTTGGAAAAGGTGGGCTGGGCCAGATGATGAAGTTCTTGGCGTTCGGAAACAGGAACACTGGATTTTTTTTTTTTTTTATTAGAGCCATGGAGAGCCGTGGATGATTTTTAAGCAGATCTCTATAGAGAACTTTAACTTCGTAGCAGTGTGGAGGGTAGGAAGCCCGGAGGCAGGCAGGTACACGGAGCTGGAGTCCCATCTGTTCCCACCTTTGCCCAGCCCCTCCTGGGTCTCTCCCCTGCACAGGGCTGAGTCTGAGGCACCACACCAGGCCGCCAGCAGTGCTCAGCTGGACTGGGGCCCTGCTCTCAGAAAGTTGTGGCAGGTCATGGGCAGACAGGGAGGCAGCAGGTGAAGATAGGTGTGGATGGACACCCCCAGGGGGCTTACCTAGGGACATGGGGTATCAGAAACAGCCTTCCGGAGAAGGCTACAGCACCCAGGTGGGCAGGTCCAGGGCTCAGTGGACACAACCCGTGCTCCTGGGGATTGGATCTGCACCCCACCCACACCATGGACATCAGGGCCAGGCCCTGGGGAAGCCACACAACTCATGCTTCTACTGGGCGGGAGCTCCAGAGCCCCTCCACAGCCAACCTGTCTCCGTGGCAACTGGGCAGGCCCCTCCCTCTCCATGCCCACAGCCCCGGGGCACAGGGGCCCATTGCCAGCACGGCTTGAGTACATCTTCCCACTTCCCTGGGGGCTCGTCCCAGGGCAAATGCCCTCACCCCCAGGCGCCGGCAGCACACACACGTGTTGGTATTTGGGTCCCTGTGCACACATGATGTGGATGTCCGCAGGAAGCAGGGAGGCTGGGATGGTCTACCTTGCCCGCCCACCTTAACCGAGGATTCGTTCCTCTACGGATTTGGGTCAGACAGGCCCTAAAGAGCATAACGCCAGAGTGAAGCATCGGCCCCTGCCTCAGGGATTAGGGTAAGGAAGGCAGCCCAGAGAAGGCGTGGTTAGGAGGGAACGGCAGGTCTGGGGAGGTGGCGGGGAGAATCTCCTCCTAACAGGGCCTGGCAGGCCCTTCACGTTCAGCAGTTCATCTCTTCTTCACGGCAGCCTTACGAGGGAGGTATCACCCCCGCTGCGGTACAGGTGAGAAGCCCAAGGCCCAGAGAGGTAGAGTGTTTCACCGGGTCACTCAGCAGAGCAGGGGTGAGATTGCAAAGCAGCCTAACTCCATAGCCTGGGTCTTAACCACCAGGCTCTACTGCCTGGTGCCTCCCTAATCCCACTGGGATCTGAGCCAGCCTGTCTCTCGGCCCATCACTTGGAAGGAATTGGTACTGGCTGCAGAGCTGGACTCAGAGGGTGTCCCCAGTGCCTCCCTTAGTGCTTGAGGCATCCCCTAAAGCCTTTGTTCTCAGGTCCCTGGAGTGGGGTGGAGCTCCCTTCCCACCCTGACTCCTCTCCCTCTCTGCAGGCTCGGTGGAAGGTTCCTCTCAGTCAAGGGGAGGAACCCCTCACTCCCTGCTTGGCACCTGCCAGCCCCGGAGGAGCCTGATGAATCGGCTGAGTGTGGCCCCCCCAGCCCCGTTCCTCCCTCTCCAGCCCCCGCCTGGTTGGGGAGGTGCGAAGGAAGCGATTTCACAGCCTGTCAGCTGAGGTCTAAAAATACCCAGAACTCCGAGATGCTTGGGCAGGGGGAGGAGAGAGCAGGGACCAGGATGGGGTGCTGGGGGGGTGCGGTGCTAACTTGGCCAGAGAAGCCCTCACGGCTCTATGGTCCGACACAGACGTGATGGGCAGCGATTCCCTCGATCTCCCATCTGACCCCATTTCTGGGTCTCAAGAGCTCTGGCCCTCCGACCTAAGGGAGGGCTTCGTGTCAGACAGGAACTGTGGAACCCAGGCCCTTCAGAGCCTCCGGTCGATGGCTCTTCCTCCCTCTCCACCCCTGAGTTGGCTGGCATCTTGAGGCTGTGGGAGCCAGGCCGGGCGTGTGCCTGCTTCCTTCCTGGAGAAGGTGCCCGCTTCTGCGAGGGGAGAGGCGTGAGGAAGGCAGCGTGGATGGGGGTGCTGGCAGGTGTGCGATGGGATGTGTGAGCCACCCAGGCACTAGAGGGGGGCAGAGGAGAAGGGGTGTGGTGGCCCACGTCACTGCCACGTGGCCGTGCGCTAACACTTGGCACAGGGCCCCCCACGAGTCCGCCAGCGCCCAGAAAAGGGGACCTGTGCGTGCACGCATGGGGACCTGCTGGAGTTGGCCTGTTCTGGGTGCCAAAAAGCTTGCGGAGCTGGAGGACCGGGTGAGGGCAGCTGTTCCAGGCAGAAACTGGGTGAAGGCGCAGGGACAGGTGTAGCAGCATAAACCAACGGATGTTGGGTCACACAGACACATGATGGTCATGTGTGCGTCCCCTGTGGAAATGTGACGGCATGTGTGCCCGTGCGGAGGGGCAGGGGAAGACCTCTCCAGGGCACCAAGCCGGGTCCCTTAAGAGACTCATTAGGGAAATAATGCAGAGTGGCAGCCAGAGCATGGGCTCTGGATCAAAAGTAATGGAGTTCCTGGGGCAGTCCAGAGAGGGCAAATGACCTGCTCAAAGTCACACAGTCAGTTAGTGGAAGAGCCAGGACTAGAAGCCAGGCTCCACTGCCTTAAGACGGGGCTTGTTCAAATGTAGCACTGCCCCCACTTTGGACCACAAGAAGGCCCTGCAACACAGGACTGTAACCCCATTGGCATCTGGGGCCTCAATTCTGCCAGAGCTGGGCTGGGCTCATGGGAACTTGGGGATCTGAGCATCTTCAGATAACGCTGGGTGGATGGGTCCTCGGGGCAGTGGTCAGTAGTCTGAATTAGAAACATGCCACCAATTAGCCTGTAGACTTGGCCAATGATTCGACCTTCCTGAGTCTCAGTTTCTTCCCTATAATGGAATTCCAGTAATACATACTTTATAGGGTTATCATGAGGACTCAGTGAGATCGTGCATGCAGCGTCTGAAGTGGCTGGAACACTGTACCTAGTAAATGCTCAATTATGTTATGTGCAATTAGAGCTCATGCAGAATCCTCCTACCCAGTGCTCCATAAACAGTCACTTCCCTTGCTTCCCCTTCAGCCCCTGGCTGCCCTTACTCCCTTAGATTGATCAGGGACTGACCTGCTAGGAACCAATACCTATCTTTGTCTCCTGTTATTGGCTTTGCCCAGGAAGGACCAGGACCCAGGTGTGGGACTTAGACCCTGAACCCTCTACATCTGGCCTCATCACTCAGTTGGTATAGGAACTTGGATAAGCACCATTTCCTCTCGGGTCCTTGGTCCTCCCTCTATAAAGTAGAGGGGCTGGACCCTGTAGTCCCAGAGCCTCCTGGTCATGTTGCTGTGTGACCTCAGAGGGTCCCTGGCTCAGGCGACTGGAAGGGGTGGCAGGTTGACAGGAAGAGAGGTCAGCTGGCTGCCCCGGGTGAGTGGAGCATCTGGGGCCTGAGCTGACTGGTGGCCTGCCATCATGCTGGCCCGCACCTGTGGCTGCGTAGGAGGGCATGCAGGCCTGACCGGCTGGGCACTGACATTGGGGGAGGCTCAAGGACGATGACTAGAGAGAGAGCCCTTCTTGGGGCCCTGGGAGCTGCCATTCCAGCCGTCCTCCCCCCCCCCCGCTCTCCTGCCCTCCTCCCCAGGGCTCTCCTTCAGCAATTCCTCCTTCCTTCCTGTCCTTCCTCTCTCCTTCCCCTTCTTGGAGTCTCCCCGTGCCTCCCTCTCTCTGCCTCTTGCACTTCAGTAATTTTGACCATTTTCCAGGGCGCCTTCTTCCTTCCTCTCCCTCTGCAGATGAGAGAGCTCTTCCCCCTCCTCTGTCTCTCTGCTTCCTGACATTCCTTCTCTTTCCTTCCTACAACAGGGAACAAATGTCCCTGCTTCTCTGGATCTTCCCGGCTCCCCCTGCTGCTTCTGAGCTGAGGTCTCTTTCTTACTCTGCATGGGCATGTCTAGGCTCCTTCATTTCTTGTCCCCTGGCTCCCTCCCTCCCTCCCCAGTGTCCCCACCTCCACCTCCACTCTTCCAGTTCCTTGGCACCCCTTACTCCTCCCCCGGGTTCCCCTGCCCTCAGAGTTTCCCTGCCTCCTTCAGATGGTGGGGCTGATGGGGCCGAGCCAGGCAGTTTCTGTGCCTGGTGCCGCTCTTCAGTACCTCAACACCCCCCCACCCGCGTGAGTTGAGAAAGGGGGTCAGCCCAGGGCCCAGGGACTGGCAGCCTTGCCTCCTAATTAGTAGGAAGTAATTGCCTGGAAAAAAATTTTCATTTAGAATGAGACTCTGAGACTTCAAGGTAGAGCTGAGCCAACTGATGGCCCCTGGGGACCAGGGGGAGGGAAGCAGCCCAGGTCAGGGTCTCAGGAAGCCCCTGGACCCCCCTCCGTGGCTTACTGTCAGGACCCCAGCCTTACGGAAGTACAGAGAGAGACAGCACTGGGCTGGGAGTACCACCGTCTTCGTTTGAGATTTGGTTCCGCTACTCACTGTGTGACTTGGGGCAAGCCGCTTATTTCTTTGTGCCTTGGGTTTCTGTCCTGTCAAATCAGAAGAATGCCTCGGTATCATGAGGGTTGTTTCGGACAATGGCTATGAAAGCACTTTGCAGGCTGTAAGGGCTGTGGGAGTGAGGTGTTACTGTGTTCCTCCAGTGTGCTCTCCAATGAGATGTGAGGATGTGGAGGGGTGGGGCAGCGAGGCTTCCAGAACATGGAAGGAGGAGGTGGTGGGTCCTGCTGAGCTGTAAGATTAAGGGCAGACAGATGTTGTTTCCAGCTCCCGCTGCGCCACCTTGAGTGTTCATCTCCCTTTTCTGGACCCCGCTTTCCTCATCTGTAGAATGCTGGCCATCATGCTTCCTCCCAGGGGAGGGGTTGTAGTTTTCAATGAGAAAATGTTTGCAGAGCTCTTAGCAGTTCTTGGCCTATAGTAAGTGCTCAATAAATTATATTATCAGTATCTACTGTAAAGACTCTTATCTTTACTCCCTACCTGGATCCAGAGAAGCAGTGATTTGGCGCGTTGTCTTCAGGTGGTTTTATTTGCTCTTATGTTTGTTTTTGGAAAGAGGGAAATTTCCACACCCCATGAGGCTAATATGAAGCAGTCGTAGAAACACCAAGCAGATCTGCTTTTCAAAGAACCCCCATCTGGCGAGCAGGGAACAGGAGTGGGCAGAAACCGTGGCTTTCTCCCCTGACTCCCACTTTTTCCTAGAGAGGAGCTGTGGACAAGTTTCTTGTCTGGGTGGATGTGAGGTGGGGGGCCTTTGCCATCAGGGAGGCCCTATTACAAGCCTTTGTGCTCATTCTGATAGGACTCACCCTACAGCGGGAGGAAAAGTTGTGTTAGAGGGAGCAAGAACTTTTTCCCTTGCCCGGGATTGACCACTGGGTTGAGTCTTCCCTGTGAAGCAGGCAGCATGGTGTTTCAGGGCGGTCGCAGGGCAGTTGGACTGCCTGAAACGTGCAGGTTATTGGGCACGGCCGCAAGCTCAGAGCGCCGTATTTTTCCGGTACGGATGAGGGGGCGGTGGCGGGGAACTGTAGGCCACTCCTTCCCCACCCGCCCAGCGCCACGCCACCGCTGGGGACCTTATGTGTCTCTGCTCTAAGTGCAATACCATCACCAGCCGCCAGGAGGCAGTTCGGCGGGCTCCACTTGAGGGAATGGGAGGCGGCATTTACATTAACGGGAGGCTTTTTTTCGGCCTGAGTAGGAGTGCTGACTGGGTCCTCAGAACCTGAGGACCTCACGGGGGAAAGGGAGCTCTTGAAGTTGTCTGGTCGCCGCCGTGGCTTCAGCTCGTGGCTGATGAGGGAGGAATTGGCAGAGGAAAGTGGGATTGCTGTGCTGCAGTTCTGAAAACATCTCCAGTCCTTTGGATCCTGCTCGTTAGGGGCAATGCAAACAGCGGCCTAGAGGAGGAAGCAGTCCCAGCACTGAAAAGGATTTCAGCACCAGGGACAGGAGTACCGCGCCGTCCACCTGTTTCAGCACCATGGACAGATCCCAGGGCAGCCCTCTAAAGCGGCTCCCTCCAAGAATTTGTGGTGCAAATGATACCCCAGAATATGGTAGAATGGCACCTCCCAGAAGGAATCTCAGTCCCCCACCCCATGTTCTAACGAGGATACCTAGGCCCAGAGAGTTGAGTTAGTTGCCTAAGGCTACACACCCACAGCGGCAAATTGGGTGGCAGAACTGGATTCAGATCCCCAGTGGTCTCTCTCCAGCCATTTCTCCCCACCTGGATTTCTACTAGTTCTCTCCCTCCTCCCTAAACATCCCTGGGAGCAGCTTCACATTCTATTCTATCCCTGAGAGCCCTTGAGCTGGCAAAGATTAAGTGTACCCTTTCCCCCACCAAAACACCAATCAAGAATCTGAATCTCAGGATGGAAGATTCCTAGCCCCTAAGGCTTTTTCATGGCTCCAAGCATCAGGTGGGAGGGTGTCAGGGCAGGACAGGTGCCCTGGTCTGTAAGGAAGCCTGTGACTTGGGGAGCTAGAGTTGAGTCATCAGCATGAGAAACTCTTAAGTGCTCTGAGATCCTTGAATAAAATAGAGCGCACTATTCCAACCTCTGCTTCTTTGCAGCCGTGTATTATTAATAACAATAAGATGCTGACTTAGGCCAAGGCACAACAATGCATTATTCATAGGAGTAACTAGTGGTCAAGGCCTGCACTTAATCATCACACGTTCCTGATCCCGCCCCTGCTCCCCACTCCTGGTGGAGAAGCCCTCCAGCTGAGCTCCTGCTTTCCTGGCTCCTGCTGCTCTGATGGACACGATCATTTTTAGGGGTGCCCAGGTGGCTCATTGGCTTTGGGATCAGGGTGGCTGGGGAGGGTGGCGATTCCCAGCTAACTCAGGCTGGGATGGCTTTGACCCTCATGACTTCCAGACCCAGCAGCTCTCTGGAGTCTGCAGATGGTCTCACTCCCCCCCCCCCACCATCTTTTGAGGCTAAAGACTGAAGCCAGATGTACCAGGCTTCCCTAAGCCAGGAATTGTGCTGTGGTGATGGTGGTAGTGGGTCACCAGGCAGAAGATACTCCAACGCCATTAAGTATGGCAAGAGATATGAAACTGTAGGTAAACTCTGGAGTACTTTGTGAACTCTTCTGCACTGAACAAACGTGGGCCGTTATTACCAAGGCCATGCTCTCTGCTAGAAAAGAGAGCCAAGGTAGAGAAGGCATAGAGAACGCATGGATGAGGCCTTTGTAGCTCACCAGGCCCTGGTCGCCTGATGAGGAGTCGAAGTGCTGGTGGATCCTGACATGTCCCCGTCCAGTTTCTTGCTGGAACGGCTCCTGGCCCATCCGGACAATCCTTCATTCGCTGTTTACTCACTTGGCATCTCCTCTGAATTCTAAACCGTCTGCATCCAGCCGGCCTCTGCGGCCCCTGCCAGCGCTCTCTCCCTAGCTCACTCACGCATTATCTGTTTTTATTACAGTCAAGGTTGAGGAAGCTTGCTCGTGCTAAGCCCCTATTTTCAGCTACTTGTAACTTTCCAAAACAATTCCCCCAGGGCCTCCTCTTTCACCAGCCTTGCGCCCGCCCTGGGTGAAGCCTGAGGGGTTGTGGGCGTCTCCTTGGCTTTCTGAAGGACACTCAGGGAGACTATCCAGGGGGCATGAGGGGAAGGTAGAGGCCCAGCTTTTCTGGGAAATGAATGCCAGGCTGTCTTTCCCCTCCCTTCTATCTACCCATTCTTATTTTCTATTTCCCAAGGTGGGTAGCTTGGAGGGGGAGTTTTAGAGTAGAGAGAGGGCAGAAAATTCAGCATGACAGGAGGCCCAGAACTTTCCCTGGCTGTGTAGGGTTCAGAGTTTTGCTCATTGGCTTTCTGTTGCTTTCTCCCCAATTCTGCCTTTTTCTGGCTTTGGTGCATGTGTTGGGTCGGGAGGAGGAAGGAAGGTAGAATAGTTACCAAAAATGTCCCCCCCCCCATGCCCAAATAGCCCTAGGGCTGATAGGCTCTGCACTTGTAAATGCCCTCCCACCTTCCGCCCATTTCCATCTGCTCAGCATGCACGTGGAGGGGTGCTTCCTTTGGAAACCTGTGACTCTAGCTTTCACTGCTTTCCACCTTGAACGTCATCATGCAGCCACCAAAGGATAGGGGGGAGGCGCTGGGGCATGATGTGTCGTAAGTAGTGCAGAATCAGGTGGGAGGAGGCAGGATTAGGATAGGAAGGTGCTGGCAGACGTAGCCCCAACCACCCCCGACATCACTCTGCTTTATCTCCGGAATAGTGGTTGTGCCCTAGGCGGTACCAGAGACAGGGCCCTGGGCAAATCCTGGGCTACCCCACCGTCTCCGTTTCTTGCTCACCCTTGTCTAACCCCAGGGGCCCAACCCCCCAGCCCGTTCGGGGACCTTCTCTCTAATGAGGGTGCTTTACTGAGGCTGAGGGCTGGGCCAGTGGAGGGAGGAAGGATCCCTGGGAATGGTGTGTGTGAGAGGAATTTCTGAAGCACTTGGAGTAACTCGGGCATGGCTCTTGTTGGTAAAATTGGGGGGGGAATTCCTCTCCCCGACTGCCTTTTATTTTGTGTTCTCTCCATTTCTTTCTTCTCTTGGCTATCCTCGGAGTGACTTGGTTCAAGGCTCAACTCCCCTTGGGTGGAACAAGAGAGAGAGAGCTGTAGGGTTTGAGGTTTACAGACTCCAGGTGCAATCCTGGCTTTACTTCTCTTCTGCTCATGGGCAAGTATTTAACCCTTCTGAGCCTCCGTTTGTTTTTTTGTAAAACAAGTACGAGAGTATTTCCCCTCTAGAAGGATGCTGAAGACCGCGAATATGATTCAGTGAGGAGCGTACACGAGTTACCATGATGAAAGGTATTTGGTAAGGAGAGCAAGGGCCTGGGATCTGGGGATCCCAAAAGAGGGAAGCAGTCTAGGTTAGGAGGGTGTGGGAGTGATGGGACAACTTTGGAAGGCCTGGATATGGAGAGTGTGTGTGTCACCAGCCGAGAGTGCAAGAGCAGGCGAAATCTGGGGGAAAGAGTCTGTGTGCACAGATTTCCAGCATGTCTAGCAGCTTCTCTGTCTCGTATCCTGGGCTGTGGGCTGTGGGCTGTGGGCTGTGGGCTGTGGGAGAGCCCAAGCGAGGGGGAGACAAGATCTTACCCCACTGGCTCTGCTTGGGAGAAAAGCCTACCCCCAAGAAAAGGGTGCTGGACAGAAGGTCAGCTAATTCAAACTTGGAGAATGAAGAGACTGCTATGAGCACTTGTCATCAGGAAGGGCTTCCTGGAAGAGGCAGGCTTACCTGGGGGCCTTGAATAACTTCATGCATTTGTTTAGCACTTACTTATCCAGCCTCTCCTAGGTACCAGACCTGGGGCTACAGAGATGAGGAATCTAGGGTCTTGGCCCTCCAGGGGTTCCCAGTGGGGGAAAGACAGAAAGACAGAAAGGCAGTGGGGTAAGTGCTAATTATTAACCCACAATGATGAATTGCCATAGTTACAGAGGAGGCAGAAAGGAATGTGCAGGGAATGAAGACCATCTCCTCTCGTAGAAGATAGGAAGAAGGCATTCCAGGCAGAGGGAAGATCTTGTTCCAAAGTGGGAAAGAGGTTAGCTTTCTTGAAGGCGGGAGGAAAGTGAGGTGTGGCTGGGTCACGCAGTGGAGCCCATAATGGAGCACTGGTACACCCTTCCGCTCAGAGGGAGGCGGCCGGAGCTGCGGTGAAGGGCAGGCTTGCGTCCTTAGTCTGCCATGCCCATCTCTTCCTCTGTGAAATGGGGATGATCCTGGTACCCGGTTGTGGAGATCAAATGGAAACTTCCTGGCACAGCGTCCGCCCCTAAATGGGAGTACTCAGTTGATGCGAGCTATTATTTTATCTTGACAGAACCCCAGCAGGGGACGTCAGGGGCTGCTCTCCTTGCTTGAAGGTGAACCACTGAGGCCCAGAAGGGGCCTTATCCAGGGTCACTGGCCAGGGCCAGAGGTGTGACTTGAATCCAGGCCATCTGCCCCCAGGTCTACTTCCTGTGCCAATGCTCTGCCTCAGAAGGACAGCCAGAACTTGAGTAGAGTAATAACGGGCATGGGAGAGGATTCCAGGCCAGAGCGTGTGCGTGAACACCTAGATCTCGTGGACGGCGGAGTGGGCGGGGCATCTACTGGTGGCCGTGGCCATGGGCATATTTGTGTGTGTGAGTGTGAGCAGTGTCCGTGCACAGCATGAGTCTCCATGGCTCGTGCGTGTGTGTGAATTTGTGTGTACATGGGTATCTGTGCCTCGTGTTTATGTATGTGTGTGAATAAGCGTGGGTGTCTGTGCAAGGGGTGGGTCTCTGGGGCTGTGTGTGTGTGTGTGTGTGTACACACACCTGCATGCACATGTGTGGGGTGTGGGCCGCATGGTTGCCTGTGCCAAGAGTGAGTCTCTGTGGTGTGTGACCATGTGTGTACAAGCCATGGGTGTCCATGTCTGTGACCCGTGTGTGTGTTACCTCCCCCCCTCTGGCTCCCTCCCGTTCTTCTCCACCCCCTCCCCGGGGCAGCTGGTGAGCGTGCCCTCAGAAGTCCATTCCCTCTCCAGCAGCTCCCCAGGGCATCCCAGCAGCTAGCAGTCCTGTTTGATTCTGTTCATCCATAAATTATGGCTTGCTGAGGAGATGAGAAGGAGTTGGGAGTGGGGGCAGAGCCTGGCAAGGGACGGGCTCGGGTCTGCAGTTCACACCTGAAGCCCAGCCTGGCTTCCCGCTGTTGCCCCCCACACCCCCTTGCCCCAGCTCTTCCCCATTCCCGGCCACAGGCTTTCACTGATGCTCTTGGTCTCGGTCAAGCCCCGGGGCAAGGATCCGGCTGCACAAAATTGGGTAAGATAGGACCCCTGGCCTCTGCTGTCTGGTGGGGAAGAACTAGATGCGTATCTCGTTCAGTGTTTTATTCAACACTCATTGAGCGCCAGTGCCTTGCCGCAGATGTCTCTAACACAGGGCGGACGTGGTAGTACTATGATAATAGCTAGCATTTACTGCCTGCTTATTTTGCGGTGCTAAGCACATTATATGTGCTAATTCCTTTAAACCTCACAATTGTCCTATGAGACCTGTACCATTATCAGCCCCCATTTACAGATGGGGACACAAAGGCACGCAAACCTTAGGTTACATGTCTTGGAAGAATAAGAGCCAGAATTTGAACCCAGAGAGTCCGGTTCCAGAGCCCTGGCACTTAATCACGGCACCCTAAAAGAAGGGTGCAGGCTCAGTGTGACGGGCGCTCCAAAGCAGGAGAAATTCATTCCCACTGTGGATCGTACGGAAGGCTTCCTGGAGGAAGTGCTTCTCATCGGGGTCTAGAAAAATCAGGAATTGTCAGGCAAAGATGGCATGGTAAAGATTAAAAGGGTCCTGGTGTGTGTGTAAAAGAGAGGCTCAAACTCTGTCACGGCAGCCTCTCCCATCTCTTCCCTCCCATCTCGTTTGGGTGACAAACAGGATAACATGCAAGCACTGAGGATTTCACAATATTACACCTCCCAAGCGTCAGCCTGTCGCAAAATACCCGGAACGAGCAAAGCAGATACAGCCCTTGCCTTCATGGACCCTGGAGTCTGGTACACAGGAGGTGCTTAATTATTATTATTATATTATTAT
Source organism: Ursus maritimus (assembly GCF_017311325.1). Classification (NCBI taxonomy): domain Eukaryota; kingdom Metazoa; phylum Chordata; class Mammalia; order Carnivora; family Ursidae; genus Ursus; species Ursus maritimus. Next base: position 37,307,198 of record NW_024424786.1, on the reverse strand, counting down.
TATTATTATATAATTATTATTCTAATTATTCCTAGAGGCCCGGGGCTTCCTGCTCACTCATTTTTTTCAGCAAGCTTTTGTCAAGCACCTGCTGTATGCACAGCTCCCTCCTTGGTCCTGGGAAGACAGTGGTGAACAGAGAGCAAGCCCTGACCTCACTGAGTGGACATTCTGGAGGGGAAGACTGGATGAGCATGTCATCCACCCGCAGAGGTGGGCTCCCTCCTCCAACACGCAGGCTTTACCCCGAGAGCCGCTTGGCTGCTGGCGTGGTCAGGAGCACCGGACCCCTCTGGATCATCGTTAACCCTGAGCTCTGGCCAGCTGACGTGCCTGCCACGGGCTTGGGCAGAGGGACAGCCCCATGCCCGATCTTGCGCCCCACTCCTGGACACCCCAGGGATCGGACCCGGGAGGTCTGGCTCCCCTTGCCGCCCAGGCCTCCCCAGTGTCATCCATCTGCCCTTGTCTGTGTCTCACCCCCGGGACCCAGGATGTCTCCTCTGCCCAAGGATAGGCTGTGGAACCCGGCCCTGTCAAAGGCTGATGAGGGCTGCAATACTTCTTTCCCCAAATGTTAATATGCTGACGCTAAGGGGACTTGAAACCATGTGTGTCATCGGAGGGAGGGTTAGAAGGGCCAGGGCGGCTACGCCTGGAGAAGACTGGAAGGGGACATGAGAGCTGTCAGCAAGGATTTAGAGGCCTGTCATGTGGCAGAGGGAGCCAGCGTGTTCCCAGCAGCTCCGGAGGGCAAGCTTGGGAGCGAGGGGGGACTGGGGGGGGAGTTCTAGGGAGACAGACCTCGATCAGCATGGGGCACAGCAGCCCTCCCTAACCATGCCTGTTGGTAGAGGGCCTGCCTGCTGTGGAATCGGCTTCTTGTCACTGACAGGGCTGCCCAGAGTGCATCGCTGGGGCCAGACTCCATGACGGCAGAGGTCCCTTCCAGCCCAGAATAATAGTGATCCGTGCTCTGGGAATGGGGTCACTCTGGCTGGCGGGGAAGAACACATGGCTGCACCCCTTGATGGCAAGAACGCTTGCTGGCTGAGGACACCGTGTCACTTTCGGTCACCGCATCAATGCAATTTGCAGTGACAGGCCTTTGTTTCACCCCGGCTTCAAGGGCTGTGGGTGGGCGGCTGGGGGCTTGGGGGGAGGGGTCGGACTCCTTGTCTGTGAGAGGACAGCAGCAGACCCTGGGTGCCCTAATCGGATCCTGGGTTCGACCTGCCTTAGCAACACAGCTCTTTCTTCAAATGGAACTTTCTACAAAAGCCCAAGATGTGAAACAGGGAAATACTGCTGCTTTTTTGAAGAGAGCTTGAGGGACTGCAGCCTCACTTACCTGGCATCCACCTCGGTAACCCCTGAGAAATTCCCGGGAACCCTAACCGTTCCAGAGAGCACACAAAGCAGAAGAGAGCCAACTTGGAGCCAAACTGCCTGAGTTTGAACCCTGGCTCCGCTACCTACTACCGGAATGATTTGAACAAGGTTCTTGACCCCCTTGTGTCTCTGTTTCCCCATCTGCAAAATGGGGACAATCGTAATGCTTACTTCAGTTGCTGTTGTGAGGACTGAGTTGTTACCTCGTGGGGAGCACCTGGGACACCTGGCTTCTCATCAGAGGAGGGGTCAGCTCTCCCACAGATGAGGGCGCTGACATCCGAGAGGCCAAGCGCCTTGCTCATGGCCACATAGCTGGTTAGTGGCCAGAACAGGGCCTTAGCCTAGTTTTCTAGACTCCAAGCCCAGTGCTCATTCTGCCTGCCCTCAGAATGCTACTTGCTTCAGATGGGCACTCCCTGGATCTCTGGAGGCCGTTCTTAGCATGCCCACTGGCTTCTGGAATTGACAGGCTCTGTCCTCAGGGGCCCTCTACCTACAGCAGTGGTGGCCGAACAGTTTTGAGAAAGACTTCTCTTGGCAAGGAGAGGGGTAGACCCGTTGGAGAATCATCCCACGGCCAAGATGTATGTGGAGAGGAAGGTGTGCGGAGAGGATGTTAGGGCAGGGGAACCCAGCTGGAGCATGGCCTCCTACCACAGCACCGCAGCCACCAGAGCAAGAGCTTGCTAACACCCCCTATGGTCCTGCTCCTTCCCCACTCAAACACCTTCCATGGCTCCCATGTCCTACAAAACACAGCAAGCCCCTCAACCTGATAGACAAGCCCCTTCCCCATCAGGCCCCACTCTGTTCCCAGCCTGTCCTCCCCCACTTCACACCCACTAACCTAGACCGGCTCCTCAAACAATGTGCCTGACCCTCCCCCCTCCCCCACCCCCCTTCTTGCCTTTTCTCTTGCTGTTCCCTGTGCCCGGAGTATCTCACCCTCACCTCATAGTCATCCCCCAGACCACACCAGATACCACCTCTTCAGGGAAGCCTTCCCAGATAGCCCTCTAGTCCAGCAGTCATTTCTTCATTGGTGTTCCCAGAGCCCCCTGTTTAGGGCTGAGAGAAAACGAACACCACCAACTTTAATCATAATACATATACATCGAGCGCTAACAGTAACCCCATGGGGTGGGTGCCACCGTTGTCTCTACTGGAAGACACTGAGTGGTTAAGGCACTCATCCAAGGCCACTCAGCTATGAAGAGGCAGAAGCTGCACTCACACTCGGGTCTTTTCTTGGGTATTTTGGAGTCTGGAGCCCCAGGCTGGGTGTTCTGCCGCTCCCTGGCTCGGGGGCACCTGACATGCTAAGAAATAATTAGCTGAAATCTTGCCTCTTGCCTGTTCTGTGTGCCTCATGCTAGATTCTTAATGGACAGTGGTTGAAGAAAGCTCAGACCAAAAATGGAATGTATTTTATTTACAAGTGAGTTCAACAGAGGAAGGCGTGAGATCACGTGCTTTTCCAGCCCACAGAGCACCCCCCTCCCAGAATCTTCCAGTGGGGGCAGGGGCAGTTCCTGTGGAGACAGCTGGAAGAAGTGCAAGTCCCCTTCCTGGGAGGTGTGTTTGCCCCTCTCTCTACCACAGACTTGAGTCTTGAGGCGCTGGTGGCGTGACCTGGGGTGTTATGGCCCCACTTGTCTTGCCCCCTGCCCTCAGAAGCCTGGAGGTTAAAGATGGAGGCCTCCCATGTGGCAGATGTGGCCTCTCCAGCCTTGCAGAGCTCCCCCCCAGGGGGGGAAGGGCAGGACCAGGTCCTTGGTGTCTGCTCTCTGTCCAGGTCAGAGCTCCTGGGGGCTGTGGGCCCCGACGTTGATAGTGAACTGAGTGCAAGGCTGGGCCGGGGGCAGGGGGAGCTGCAGACTCAGGACAGGAGGAAGCTTAGTTGGCCTGGCACTTGGGCTGCTGGGGAGCAGGCGAAGGTGGCCTTTTCCCACAGCTGGGAGGCTCAGGAAGTTGGGAAGGGAGAGGTGGGGCCCAAGCAGGACTCGAGGGAGAGCAGATGGTGAACTGGCTGCCCAGAGCAGTAGAATGGTGGTAGGAGGGAGCCCCAAGGGCCCCGAGAGCTGGGCTAACCGCTGGGCCCTTCTCCATGAGGCCCCACAGCCAAGCAAGAGAGACTGGGAGCCCAGAGGCTAAAACCGCAGGGACCAGGACCAGACAGATATCGTCAACTCTTCATTACCACCCTCACTGGCCCCGAAAAGCCCACACAGGCTCCTCTGTAAATAAACAGCGTCTACTTGCCTTTAGGACGCATCCTAGTGCACACATACTTCCCGTACACGTGTGATCTACGCTGCTCTCGCTCGACTCACTCCCCCACGTGAGAATCTCGGTGACACTGTGCCTGCCTTGCGTTTGGTTTGGGCTCATGTTTGCGACCGCCTGGGAGAAGGCAGGGAAAAAACTGAGTGGTTACGTCACTCGTCCAGAGCCACGGCAAGCAAGTGGTGGGATTTGCACAGAAACCTGGCATTTTTGTCCCGGGGCAGGTCTGTCAATATTACCACTCCTGAAGTAGAAGACCCCTGAGCTCTTGGAACGGAAGCTACCGGTGCCCCGCCCCCCGTGCCCCCAGCAATTAAGACATTGCAGGTGGCGTAGGTGGGGCTGGAGCCAATGGGGTGGGAGCACCAGAGGCAAGCTCGGGGCTGAGGGTTGGGAGGGCAGGGTGTACAGAGCCCACTTGGGTGGGCTTCCAGCCCAAGGGAAGCTGAGCTGAAGGGGGTGAGGGGTGGTCAGAGGGTTCCAGAAATTCCCTTTTGGACTACACATGTCGCCGTTGAGTTGGGGCCAGACACTTCCAAGGGTCTGTCAGTGCCCATGGGGCAAATGTCCTCAGACATAGTGCCCTTTGGGCAAATAGGGCTGGAGTTGTGGCTCAGAGTATTGGAGTGGATGGAAGGGTGCTGGCAGGAAGGTTGTGAAGAAGCAGCGGCTTTTTTAGGGGGAGTAGAAGTGTCCACCAAGGCCTGACTAGGCGGGGGACACACTTGGCCTCTTCCTTTGAAGTGTCAAGTTTGGGTGATGGTGCGGATCCTCTGGACTCAGAGCCCATGCAGGGAGGCCATGGGAGGAACCTCAACCTGCAGTTCCCCCATTTTACAGATGAGGAAACTGAGTCCCAGAGAAAGGAAGGCACTTCCCAAGGTCAGTCAGCAAGCGTAGCTGGGAGTGGAACTTGAGGCTCAGAGCTCCCAGTGTAGGGGCCAGACGGAAGGGGAGGGTAATTGCTCTGAGGGGGGCTCTGGGCTGAGGGAGGGTGGCCGGCCCTGGCCAGTGAGGGTCTGACCTGCGCGTGTCCTCTCCAGGGGCGCCCACCCGCGATGTCCTGCTGGTCTCTGCCATCATCACCGTCAGCCTTAGCGTCACCGTCGTCCTCTGCGGCCTCTGCCACTGGTGTCAGCGCAAACTGGTGAGGCTCCTGAGGGCCCCGGGGGCGGGGCCTGGCCCTGCACCGCCCCCCCCCACAATTACTGGCCCCTGAACCGTCTCAAGGGCGAGCGCAGATGACCCACCTGCTCACGTAGTCAGGCCCATTTCCGTAGGAATTCACACGCATACACGCACTGCGTTTGCAGGGGTCTCGGCCCCAAGTGTCAGTATGTACACCCAGAGCCACACACCTAGGGACACATTTGGGGACAGACGTGAGTCTCACAGGCATTCGCACGCTCGCAACTACACGCGCACACGCCCCACCTCCCGTAGAAAGAACCGTAATTGCAGCCTGAGAATCGCAGCCCGCTCCCACCCCAGCGCCTGGCGCCCGGCTCCCGGCCGCCCACTGCTCCCCGCCAGGGCTGGGCGTGGCCGAACAGGGTCTCCTGGCCAATGAGGAGGCGCCGCCCGCCCCGCCCCACCCCCAGCGCCCGCACATCCATCCTGGTTCTTGGGGTTTGTACAAGCACAAAAGGCTTCTTTTCATTTTTAACGACGACTGGGGAATTAACGAGCAGGATTAGGCCATCAATAAGTAACGAGACCATCAGGAGGGGCATTCATCACCCGAAGGCCTGGGAGGGGAAGCCGGGCTGAGCCGTTTACCCCTCCTGCAGTCCGCAGCTCCCCGAGAGGGGCCAGCTGCAAAACTAGACCCCCACCCCGATTCCCCCCACCCCCCCACCCCCAGTCCTGCAGCCCCAGCCCAGAAGTGCAGTGGGGACTTTGGGGGCTGCAGTGGGGCACCCCCAAAGGTGGAGGTGTCCCAGATGTCGGGCCTTCCCTGGGTTTAGGTGAAGAAGGGTCCCTGACAGACACCTCCACCCCTTAGATTGAGAAAGGTCAGTGGGGGCCAGGTGCCACATCTGGGACCCATTCCTCCCTGCCCTGACATAGAGGGGCCTTAAGGACGAGGGGAGGGCCACGTAGGCACCATTTGGCTGGGGTGTCCAGACCCAGTCCTATGGAGAGAAGGGGCAGATAGCTCTGGAAGGACCCAAGAGGCCCATAGCTCCAGCCTGTCTCCTTCCAGGCAAGGCAAACTCAGAACTGGGAAAATGGCTCTCCATCCTGGGACATTCAGCTTCTGGGAGTTTCTTCCCCTGGGCGGAGCCATGGAGAAGGCCAGCTCTGCCTGCATGGGCTGAGTGTGAGTGCATGTGTAACCTGGGCCCATTCCAGGGTGCGGTGCGCTTGGAGCCAGGCTGGCCGCCCTGCGTTGTTGCTGGATCCCCGGTGTCTGGTGTCTGCCTCGGAATTTCAGGGAGGCGAGGAGGGGTCTCGGCCACGTGCCGTGTGTGCAGTGTCCTCAGAGGCTGTGGAGGGCTGAGCATGCACCCGCACCGCAACCCTGGGGTCTGTTGCAGGGTCTGTTCAGGTCTGTCTGTGGCGAAGCCGGCAGTGGAAGGCCGAGGAAGGTGTGTGAGCAGGCACCGCGACCTTGAGTAGGGTCTGTGTGCTGAGTGTGCCCGCTCTGAGGGTGTTGGTGCAGTGTGTGTCTGTTCACCGCTGCAAGGTGGGATGGGCTTCATCTCATCAGATCTCCACCCGAGGGAGCTGACACTTGCTTCATCCCCACTGTCCTGGCCTCTCCTGGTAAGCACTGCAGTGTGTGTGTGTGTGTGTGTGTGTGTGTGTGTGTGTGTTGTGGTGGGAGCTTCCCCCCCACCCCACTCACTTGGGGACCAGTGTTCAAAGATGACAGCTTTTGTAGCAGGTGGGGGGCCCACAGTGCGGAAGGCACCTCCCCTGGCCCCAGCCCCTCCCCCCAGCCTCCAGCCAGGAACTTTCCCAGGGGTCCCAGCCACAGTCCTCTATCCCAGGCGACTTTCTCCCCTGAGCTGCCCAGCCCCCCAGCCCTGCCACAACTCCTCCCCCACCCCCCACCCCCCCACATCGGAGGAGCCGGGGGAAGCTTTCTGCCTGGGCTCTCTCTGTGCTTTTCCTGGAGGGGCTTTCACATGCCCCTTACACAGTTCCTGGGCTCTCCCGGCCCACCTGTCCCCTCAGCAGCAGTGATGTGATACCCCGACAGCCCAGATCCCATTTCCAAACATTAATAACTTCCTTAATCTCCAGCTGGCTTTTTCCGGATCAGCCTAACCAACCCCCTCCCTGAGAAGCAGGCTGGTGATATTGGGCTCCCTTAGAGCTGCCCAGTGTCTCCTGGACCCTGCGTGGGTTTGCTGTCATTGCCCCCTTAACTCTTCCCCACCCCCAGTCTAGGCCTGCCCTGGCTCCTGTCCCCCACAGCACCACAGCTCCTGCTGCAGAGTGATCACTGCAGCCAGAGGGGAAGGTTCTCTGAGCTATGGAAGGAAGAGGGGCAGGCCCCGGATGAACTGGGGACAGCCCACCCAGCCATGCCTGGCCTCGGGGAAGAGGCAGCTGACCCACCTTAGAAGAAAGTGCTGCCCGGGGCAAGTTCTCCTGCCAAGACTAGGGAGGGGGTTGGGAGGCCCTCAGCAGGGTCCTCCCAGCCCCACACTGCCTGAAGTGGGGGAGAATAGGGAGGGAATGGTGGGAGTGGGGCTCCTCCCTGTGTCCTGCCCAGAGAAGGATCCTCGGCCAGGGCCAGCGTGGGGCAGCTCCAGGCCGTGATCTTCCAGTCCGGACTAGGCATTAGTGGGGATTTGAACTTCTGGGTACTGATGGGAGAGAGCAGAGCTGGAGCTGAGAGAGGGCAGGTCCTGTGTTTTCACGCTTAAAGTTTTGGTTCAGAGGCAACAGCCTGGGGCTGAGACCGGGGAGGTGAGGGAAGCACTCAGCCTGGGGCTGAGACCGGGGAGGTGAGGGGAGCCATCCATTCTGCGAACTGCTGGGTACCAGCTTCCGCACCACGTCCTAGAGACCAAACAGTCCCTGCCCTTTTGGGCTGCTTCCCCCCAGGGGCCTGGTGGGGGGGGGCTGAAGTGAGTCAGGAGAGAACTAGTAATATCTGTGATGAGATCCTGGAAGGGTGAGGGAGCTGGGGCTCATCCGGTGACAACACCCCTTTTTGGAAAGGAGGAAGAGGAGGTCAGAGAGGACAAGGGACTTGACCAGGGTGACATGGGGAGGGTGCAGTGTTGCTGGGACCTGAGATGTGGGGGCGCTGAAGGTGGAGTGAGGACTCTGCCCCTCCCCCCACTCTGCCCCCGCTCCCCTCCGCCACCTCTGCTGGGCTCCCTCAGTGGGCGGCCCCTGGGGCCTGGAAGGGGCTGCCACTGGCAGGGGTGTCAGGGACATGGCCGTGTGGCTCTTCTTTTGCTTCAGGGCGGGTGGACTAATTGGCTGTGGTGGCTGTGGTGTTGGAGCACATGACGGGATGTTGGGGAAACGTGTGCCTGTGTCCTGTGTCGGGGTGTGTGTGTGTGTGTGTGTGTGTGTGTGTCTGGGCTGCCACCGCCCCACTGCCCGCGTCGCCCCGGGCCTGGCCCAAGCCCATGGCCCGTGGGTGCGCGTGAGGACGCTTGGTGGCAGCCAGGAATGTTAATGGTGCCCAGCTCTGCATGAGCTAAATTTAGAAACCCAAACCCAGAAGGTGAATGGTGCTCACCTTCCCAGCAGCAGGCCTGGTCCCCACTGCAGCTACGACCCTTCCTCTAGCCAGGGGACCTGGAGCCCCCCCGCCCGCCCTGCTGTGCCCTTTCCCCGGCGCCTGCTGGTGTGAGGAACTCTGGGGTGCGGGCCAGGCTGCCCCAGCCTCTGAGCCAGTGGGCAGCCTCTTCCTAAGGCTGCCTTCCTATAAAGAAGAGTGCTCAGGCCTGGCGCTGCCTCACTGCCCAGGGCAGGAGGACCCCAGGGAGCCCCCAGACAGTGCTGGACACGGTCCTTGGCCGGACTGGGCACAGCGCCCTCTCCCTGCCCCCACCACTCACGTCACTGGCCACTGCTAGCCTTGCCCCTGCAGGATGCCACCCCCACCATCTGGGGGTGGTGACGTGGCCAGTGTGACGTGGCCAGGCGCCTGAGAGCCGTCTGTCCGTGGCAGAGGGAGATGTGTTTCTGGGAGCTGGGCCAGAGCCCCAGGAGACAGGCAGACAGGAGGGGCCCCGTCCCTGGGGGTCAGGGATGGGGTGCCCTTCGAGGGGCGGAGTCAGGCCTCGAGCCTTATGGGGCCAAGGCGCTATCAGCCAGGGAAGAGATAGCAGCAGAGCTGGCCCCCCGCGGCAGTGACACCTTCACACGTGGGCCCCGGACCTTGTGGCCAAGGCTGGACCCCAGCCTACTCCCCTCCCCTGGCCCGTGCTGGGGAGGCAGGGCGGGTGCAGTGCCGTCTCCCGGGAGTGACCCTGGTGCATTCTCCACAGGGCAAACGCTACAAGAACTCCTTGGAGACCGTGGGCACGCCAGACTCAGGGCGTGGGCGCAGTGAGAAGAAGGCCATCAAGTAGGTGCCAGGCTTCGAGTACGGGGTGGGAGCACGCAGGCACCCCCAAGTGGGAGGAGCCTCCCCCTCCCCTGAGCTGGCCACACACCCATTCAGGTTCCCCCTCACACCTTGGTACCGTTCTCTCTCCCTGCCCCCCACCCCCCCACACACATACTCCCAGTGCCTCAGGGTGGCGCCGGGGCTCCACCTTTTCTGCCTGTGCCCCCCCCCCCCAGGCCCTCAAACTGTTCCAAAGACCCCAGCTCCATTTCCTGGCAACTGTCACCTCCAGCACTGTCTGCCTCCTCCCTCGCTCCTCCATCCACCCTCATCTCACAGGCCATCTCCAACACCCTCCTAGCTCCCCTGCATATCCGAGCTCCTCCCCCAGCCCCTGCCCCATGCCCCTGCCCCGGGATTGAGATCCCCTCTGGGGGGGAGGGGGTCAGTCTCCTCTCTAAGACCCCACCAGTGTCTTGAGGGTGACTTGGCAGGTGGGCAGACCTCACTACTGGGCCACTTGGGAAACGGAGCAATGGGAACCCTTCCCTTGCCTGTCACTCCAGGTCCCCAGGGCCTGTCTTGCTGCCTCTGACTCACCCAGGCTCCCCGCTTTTGCTCTGAGATCCCTCTTCAAGGAGGCAGGTTTGCCTTCCACAGACCACCTTGGCCTGCCCACAGCAAACGGTCGCTGGGACACACCCAGGGCAGCCCCCCCTCCAACCAGCCCACCTGGCTGGAGGCTCTGGGAATGAGGGGTCTCTCTGCAGGGCTCCTCTCTGCTGAACCCAGGCCTTCGCTGGGAGGCCATCAGGCTGAAGTAGGGCTGCCAGGGCCAAGCTTGCCAGCAAGGGGCTTTGCCTGAAGGGAAGGCCCCCCAGCTTGCCCTGACCCCCACTTCCTTCCTTTAACTCAAGGCTGGCACCATCCCTGCCCCACACCTTCCCTTCTGCCCCCTTCCCAAGGCCTAGTCTGTCCCCCCTTTTTCTCGACCATCTGTGTTCTCCCTTCTCCCTCTCCCCTGCTCCTGAGGGCTCCCTCCCTGCTCCCCCTCTGTTTTCATCTCTTGCTCTGACCCTGTTTGGGGCCTTCATAGAAGCTTCCAGTGTGTGCCTTGGNNNAGGGGGGCGGGCAAGTGGAGGGGTGGGCCTGCCAAGGTTGGGGGTGGGACGAGGCTCTCGGGAAGAGGCCTTGGGGAGCCTTTGAAGCTGGGTTTGGTTGCAGTCTCTTTTGTCTTCAAAGCTGAGAGCTGGTAGGTCTCAGGGGCTGATGCAGAGCCCAGGCCCCAGGCTTTCTGACGGCAGACAGGGACCACGTGGGGCCAGCCCAGCACCTGTGCCGCCTCCGGACCAGGCCCCTAACCCAGTTTGCAGCTGGGCCAGGGGGCCTGTGTCTGCCAAGAGACCATAACCCGGGGAGGTATATGTTGTGGGTAGTCGTGGAGAGGCCCGTGAGAGGAGATGGGGTGACCAGCAAGAAGGAAGGCAGGAGGCACGGTGGGCGACAGGTTCCGCAGGCCGGGACGGCACCCACGAATGCTCCCTCAGACAAAGTGAGGGCAGCAGTGGCTCTCCCCTCTTCTCTATAGCCCTGCAGCCACTGCCCCCTCCCACCCTGCGGAGCTGTCAGAGCCTCTGTCTCAGGGCAAGGAAGCCACCCTTCGAGTCGACATGCCCCTAGGTGCCTAGGCCTTTACCTCTTGCCAGGGCCCAAAGCCAGCTGAGTGGCAGGAAGGAGGGCTTACCCACTGCACAAACTCCACATGGGCTTAGGACCTCCTCTGAGCGGATCTTTTGTCAAGGATTCGGGGAATCTGCATTCTTTAGCAGTGGTTCCCAAACTGTGTTCCTCAAAGCACTCCATAAATGATTAATAGTCATTCCATGAATCACTGAGGTTTCATGGTTTCCATGACCAACTAAGTTTGGGAAACACTGCACACTCTATCTCCCTCTTGATATGGGTATTTGTTGACCCCCATTAAAGGCTCTGAGAAGTCCTGCAGTAAAGGAACCTGTGTTTTCCTAACTTTTAAAATTAAAGATGGTCTTTTCCAGTACTGCAACAGACAGCATGAAGGACCCAGGAGCTCCTTGGAATAGAGGGAGGGAGACCAGCCTGGCAGTGATGACCCTGGTGGCTCTTTCTCTCCGGGACCTAGGATTGGATGACACTTGATTTTAGAGATCTGGCGGGGGGGCAGGGGGACAGAGGCCTTCCAACCGGTTCCACCTCTCTGTTACACTGCAGGACTAAGGTCTTCTGTTGAGGGAGCCTCCCCAGGGAGGGGCCCCCCAGTGCTGAGGGCCTGTCCTGCCTCTCCCACCTCAGCCTCCACTGCGCCACTCACAGACTGGCTCAGGACTCTGGCTTCAAACCCTGTGTACGGAGTCCCTGTGGGACATTTCTGAAGCACAGTCTGGACAGACAGACGCTGTCCACACCCCCTTGGGCTGGGACCACCATCTCCTCTGGGCCTGTGGTGGCTGATCAGCTTCTCTCCTTTGTTCCCAAGTCTGAGGCTGAGAACCAAGGTCAGGGTCAAGCTCTGGTGTGGGGTTGCAGGGGAGAGAAACAGGTCCCCCAAGAACACGTTTGCTCCATCTTCAGGGGGTGCACCTCCCCCACGGTGGCCTCCCCAACAACAGGGCCCTCACCTTGGCCTTGAGCAGTGGCACAGCTTCAGCACAGGCCAGGCCCACCCCCAACAGGGCCCCTTCCCCTAGATGCGTTTCTGAGGGCTCAGGCATGGTTCCCTTCTAGAATGTTCCTTTGGCCTGTTTCTTATGCCTTTCCTCTCCCTGTGCTCCCAGGCCTGCTCCTCAGGGCCTCAGGAGCCTGACAAGCTGATGGAGACCCTTGTCTTTGGCTCCTGGGATTTCCAGGTTGTGCCTTCTGCCGGCTGAGGCTTCTGCAGCCAGCCCCCAGAGGAGGTCCCCACATTCTCTGTGCTTCCAGACTAACTGCTTCATTGGTATGACTTGTCTCAGAGCAGGAGGGGATGGGAAGACTGGGACAGAGGGTCCCTTCCAGGCCCAGCAGCCACCTTGGAAAGGATCAGGGGCACAGGGAGAGACTACCCTGGCTGGCAGGTCAGGTACAGGTCAAGGGCCTGGGGCTGCGTCTGCCCATCAACCCCCACAGAGAAGGGCAGGCTCCCTCCACATAGGCCCCAAAACATTGGACCTGAAGGGAGTCCGGGAGACTCTGGTCACACTCCCAGCAAGGTCAGAGGCCTGGAGACGCTTCTCTTTTCTGGGGGGCCATCTGCAATGAGTGGAGAATGTCTTCAGCTCAGCTGAGATCCCACCAAGCTCACACAAAGGCTGTGTCCTAGGAGGGGAGAGAACAGAGGAAGCTGGGGGACCTCGGGGAGGAGGAGAAGGATGGGCAGGGAGCTGGGCCTGCCCCAGGAGTGGCTCAGTGGAGGCAGATGGAAGAGGGGAGAACCTTGGGTCTCCACTGTGGGAGAGCTGACAGCCCAGAGGGTACAGCCAACCTTCTGGTTTGGCAGGCAGAGAGACTGAGGCCAGGAGCGGTGGGCCCCCTGCCCCCCCCACAAGTTGGTAGCAGGGTCTGATCTACCTTTCAGCTCTTTCCAGCCAGAAACCAGCACCCTCTCCTTCTCCCACTCCCCATGCCATCCTCCCCGAGGCCTGTCCCCAGCCCCCCTCCTCCCCTCCCTTCTCACCATCTTTCTCTCTCCCACCAGCTTCCCGGGTGCGAGGCTCCAGTGCGCCCACCTGCAGCTCGCCTCCTCTCTGTGTGGCTTCTCCTGGCCCTCGAGTGTGTGAGCCTGTGCGGGCACGTGTGAGTGTGTGTGTGTGTGTGTGTGTGTGTGTGTGTGCACGCGTGCTCTCGCGTGGGGCGCAGCTGCCGCTCTCTTCCTCCCGCAGGAGCAGACCCCGGCCCTCTCCGCTCTCTGTGTGCGCGGCCCCCGGGGCCCCTGTCCCCTCTGCCCCCGCAGGACTTGCGGTTCTTGTTTCTTCTTGTATCTCCCTGTTTTCTCCCCTCTCTCTCTGCCCCTCCAGCGATCTAGACAGAGACTTTTGGAATAACAATGAGAGCACAGTGCAGCAGAAATGGAGCTCCTATCCTCCCAAGGAGTTTATTCTAAACATTTCACCCTACGCCCCTTATGGCGACCCACGACTGTCCCTCAAGTGAGTGACTTTACCTGGTTTGATCCTCTGTACTGAGTATCCGCGCACGCCCTCCTTCCCCTCCTGGACCTCAATTCCCCTCCTGCTCCTGTCCCCCGACTTCCCCACTGGTGCACCCATGGGCAGGCCGACCATGGAGACGAGCAACCCCTCCTGCCTCCCCTCTCCTGTCCCCTCCGCCAGGGCCAGCCGAGCAGGAGAGCCCCCTCCGCAGCCACACTCAGCCCCCAGCGGGTCCCTCCGCGGCCCCCACTCCCCTCTCTGTGCAGTCAGGATGGGGTTGCCCGTTTGGTCCCTCCCTCTCGGTGTGGCTCGCTTTCTCCTCCCTGCTGTGTGCTGCTGCCCTGGCTGCTCGGTGGTGGTGGTCGGTGGTCGGTGGTCGGTGGTCTTGGTGGCGGTGGTCGGTGATGGCGGTGATGGTGGTGGTGGTGATGAACTCTGACTAACACGGCTTTCTCTTTCTCCCTGCCTTGGGGCCTCCTGGCCTGGACAGCCCGCTCTTCCTCCGTCGTTAACCCTTCGTTGTCCTGTGGGATAGAGTTGGAGGTGGCTGCCCTCCCCCCATCCCCGCCGCCCCTGCCCCAGGCGGTGGGGAGGGGCCGCCCCTCCGTTGTCGTGGTGCGTTGTACTCCGACCCCAGCCCGCCCGGCCCCCTCTCTCCTCTCTGCAGGCTCTGCTGTTAACCCACTAGCAGTGCTGATGTCTCTCTCTCTCTCTCTGTCTGTCTCTTGTCCGTCTGTCTCTCTCCTCCTCTCTCACTGTCTCTTTCTTCCTTTTATCTGTCATTGTTTTTCTCCCTCTCCCACCCCCACCCCCACGTGTGGCCCGCCCTCTCCCCCCCACCGCCACCCCCGGCGCCCCTCTGGCCCGGCTGCCTCCCGCGTGCCTCCAGTGGCACCCTCCTGTCGGGCGCCAAGGTGGCCGCCGCGGCGGGGCTGGCGGTGGAGCGGGAAGGCCGGCCGGGGGAGAAGCCAGCGCTGGTGCCGCCACCCGGAGAGGACGCCTTGAGAAGCGGCGGGGCTGCCCCCAGCGAGCCGGGCAGCGGTGGCAAGGCGGGGAGAGGCCGCTGGCGGATGGTGCAGAGCCACCTGGCCGCAGGGAAGCTCAACTTGTCCAAGTGAGTCATGGCCCTGTGGCCGCCGGAGCTGTGAGCTTGGGCCGGCCCCCGCCAGGGGGGACAGCGGGACCCCCCGGCATGCCCGCTGCTGCCCCCAGAGGTGCCGTCCTCGGCCCCTGGCTCATTCCATCCCTTCATGAGACGCGCATCATCCTTGCCATCGGGCGCAGCTAACAGCCTTACGGTGTCGCATCTCAGCCTCCGGCTGCTGCCCCCATCAGTCTTTCCTTGCCAGTGACCAAGTCATTCCATTTTCTGCCCCCAAGGCGGCTTCATTTCAATCCTCAGGTCATCCCATCCTCTTTGACTGGCTGCCCCATCCCAGCCGTCAGGTCATCCCTCTGTGGGCCACCCGTGATTGTTCAGCCATCAGACCATCCCACCCCTGGGGAGCTGGACCGCTCTCAGCCTGTGTTCGATGCCACTCAACTGCCACTGGGCCTTCCCTCTTACAGCCAGCAGATGGCTCTAGACCCAGAGCCTGAGCCATGCCATTCTTGACCATCAGGCGCCTCCATCGGCTTGTCCCACTCTCGCTTGCACCATCCCCCCCCCACCACCACTGTCTGTCCTGCAGGCCCACCGTGAGCAGCTGGGCTGTCACCATGAGTCCATCCTCATCTCAGCCATCCCCATTGGCTGTCCCAGTCTTGGGCAGCGAGCTGTCACACTGTCAGCTGGTGGGTGGTGTGTTCTTGGCGGTTGGGTTGTTGAGCCCCCCAGCTAGCTTCTCTTTTCTGATGAGGGTGGTCTGGATGTCAGACAGAAGAGCCGTTTCCTTTTTGAAAGCTCTCTGAGCTTGCCCAGCAAGACAGTCCCTCTCTTGGGCCATGGACATAGGGCTGGCCCCTGTTCCCAGCAGAAAGTGTGTTCTCTTCTTCCCCACCACGGGGCTGCCTTATTCTCATCTTGGCTTTTAGAAACGTTCATTTCCCCACAGCTGAGCCCTTCCAGGCTCTAAATCCTTTGAACTATGACCAGGGTCCTATGGGACGTAGGTTCCATTTTCAACTATGAGAACTGCCTCATTCCCAGCTAAGGGAGAAGCCTGTCACTTAGAAGACCAGCAGCCCTAACCCCTTCTTGGTTGGGGGCTGTCCCGGTTNCCTCCATTCAGCCCCCCCCCCCCCAGTTCTCTTTAGAAGGCCTATGATTCCTGCCTTTGGGACCATGGAAGGCCACTGCGCTGAGACGTTATTGCTTGTTGGACTGAAGGCACACAGGCCGATTTCTGCCCTGACGTCGAGCCTCAGGAAGGACTCGGAGGGGAGCCCCACACCCCCTCGGAGAGCCAGGCCCAGCACCCCGCCCTCCCCAGGCTGCTCCAGCCACAGACTCAGGCTTGCTGAAGCCTCTGTGCCATCCACTGGCTCCAGGCCTGGAGGCACCAACTTTAGTTTCCTGTGACTGAGAGGTTGTAAATTGGACTAATTTTGGATGTGATGGGAAACCAAAATGAGGTCAGCAAGGAGGAGGAGGAGAAGGCCATCCAAGTGTCATCCTCCCCTGCCTTGGCCTGCCCCCAGGGAGCTGAGGGCCTACCTGCCCGGCCAGGCCTGAGCCTGCCCCTGGTGGTAGCCCGGCTCCAGGCCGGAGCTAGGCAAGGCTGCTGCCCCCTCCAGGACCTCAGCTCCCAGCTAAAGCCGTGTTTTGCCTCTCTCTCTCTCTCTCTCTCTCTCCTCTCTCTCTTGTTCTCTCTCTCTCATTCTCTCTTTACTATTCTCTGACTTTCTCTCCCTCTTTTGCTCTCACTCTTTCTCTCTCTCTAGCCCACAGGGGCAGCCTAACTGTTGTCCTTTGGTTCCCAGGGTAGGCTCAGGGGGAGCAACGCTGAGGTCTGGTTGCAGTGGTGAAAGCGGCCCCAAGGGCCCTGCCCCCCCACCCCCGCAGGCAGCCCGGGGTGGGGGGTACATGGCTGCCCTGTGGTCCTAGACCAGGAGTTGGCCAGCTTTCTCTCTAAAGGGTCAGATAGGAAATATTTAGGCTCTACAAGTCCTATAGTCTCTTTTATGCCAACTCCAGCCTGTCACAGCCATAGACGGGATATAAATTAGTGTGTTCCAGTAAAAATACAAAGACAGGTGGTAGACCAGATTTGGCCCACAGGCCATAGTTTGCCAACCCCTGCCCTCGACCACTGGATCGGGAAACGGAGGGAGGGGACAGAGGAGGAGATTGGGACTTTGGGGTTCTGGCCCTGCCTGTGGGATGCGCTGACCGCTCTGGCCGGGGGAACGAAGCAGACAGGTTGCGTGGGGAAGCCAGGGGTCTCTGACTCTTCCTACCTCCGTTTCCTGAGACATTTGCAGGTACCACTGGCATGCGGGACTGCTAGCTAATACACATGTCCCCAGGCCAGACCTCATTAGGTCCTCATGGCAACCTTGGGACAGAGGCAGCTCAGGGATGATTTTTCACCTGGGTTTTATGAAGACACTCAGATGAAGAAACTGAGGGGTGGGCTCACTTCTCCAAAGTCCCACGGTTCAGAAACAGCAGAGCTGAGGCTTGAACCCGGGTCCCTCTGACCTCATACTGCCTCTGATGAGCCCTGTCCTGCTTCCTGTCTGTCCCTGCCCCCACACCAGCATTTTTCAGGGATGCCGGTGGGCCTGCTAGGAGGGTCACCCTGTTTTCCATCAGATTGGGGGCACAGAGGCCAGACAAGTGGTTCCTGGGGCTCCTACCTCATCTGCTCCTTTCCCGGGGCCCCTCCTCTGACTGGGAGTCATTCCCAAGAAATCAGGAAGGGACACTGCACCTCAGAAACAAGGAACCCCAGAAGAAGGGCAAAGCTCTGCACCAGAGCCTGAACCCCAAGGCAGCCCTGGCCACAAGGCAGAGGTCGGAGGACAGAGGGTGTCCAAGCACAGTCCCCAGCCTCCGTGGCCCAAGCGTAAGAATCACCGGCTTTCCCTGCCTCGCCACACGTTACTAGGCCAGCTTGGCACTGGCCTGGATTTCCTCGTGTCTCCAAAGGCCGGTTGTCCTTAGATCACAGAGGCAGACTTTCCTGGGGTCCCCCCCCCCCCGCCGCGAAACCGCGGGAGGGAGCGGCAGCAGCTCCCTCCACCCCCTGCCGTTCCAGCACCAGGCCCAGGGCCCCGGGGACGCCTTCACCACACAGCCTCCCCAGCTCCCGCGGCCACTCAGACAGGAGGCGTTCGGGCACCAGGCGAGCCAAGGCCAGCGGGTGGGCTGCGCAGGGCCGGCCGGGGGCAGGGGGGGGCGGGCTCTGGGTGGGCGCGGGGTCTGGCGGCCTCCTGGGTGAGGTGGTGGCAGCTCCAGCGCAGCGGCGACAACGGGGATGGAGGCCCGGCGAGGTCCGGCAGAGCACGCCCTGCCCTGGGCTCTCCTAGTCCTGCCCCTCGGCTTCTTTCTCCTCCACTGTGATCCCTTCACCTGCTTCTCCTTTCTCTCCTCTCCTCCACCCGCCCCAAGTTTCGAGGACTCCACCCTGTCCACGGCCACTACCCTTGAGTCTATCCCCAGCTCCGCGGGAGAGCCGAAATGCCAGCGACCCCGCACCCTGATGCGGCAGCAGAGCCTGCAGCAGCCGCTGAGCCAGCACCAGCGGGGCCGGCCGCCCAGCCAGCCCACCACCAGCCAGAGCCTGGGCCAGCTGCAGGCCCACGCGGCCTCGGCGCCGGGCCCCAACCCCCGGGCCTATGGCCGGGGCCAGGCTCGGCAGGGCGCCTCGGCCGGCTCCAAGTACCGGCCGGCCGGCGGCCGCAGCCGCTCCAACCCGGGCAGCTGGGACCACGTGGTGGGGCAGATTCGAAACCGAGGCTTGGACATGAAATCCTTCCTGTAAGTCCCCCCCTCGAGCGGGCCGGCCCCCCCCCTCCCGCCCCAGCCTCTCTCCCCTCATCTCCTGGGGAGCGGCTGGCCCTGCACGGCTCCTGGCCCTCCATCTCTACGGCAGGGCGCCCAGCAGACTCGGCCGACCCCTCCCCAGCCCCCTGTGGCTCGAGGCTTGTGCCTGAAGCCCCCCCCCCAAGGATTCTTATCTGAGCCACCCCTCAGAGGACCCCGGCTCCCCGCCTTTGTCTTTGGTGCCTCCCAGGGTTTGGAGAAGGTCCCTCCCCCACCACTAAAAAATCAGTGGTGACACTGGACAATGCCCTGCGGCCGCCAGGTCCCCCTCCTCTTCCTCCTCTTTCCACCAGTCCCAGGCTGCTCCTGGCTTCCCTGCCGGCCTCCTCCCCTCCTCCCAAACCTGGGCTCCGGGCCCTGCTTCCAACTCTCCAGATCACCTCTTCCCTGTAACCCGACTCTGCTCACCTTCCTGCCCCGCACTTCCTCCCTCCCTCTCACTTCCCCTGTTCCCGCCGTCAGCCCTGTCCTCTGCCTCTCTGACCTTCTACAGCCACCTGTCCTCCAGCTCCCAGAATGACCCATCCCCTGAGGACAAACGTCAGATGTTCCCCCCAAAGCTTTAGAAAATGTTCTTTCTAAATCAGAGGTTTCTTTCAAGTGTACAGGTCTGAGAAGTAACCACACACCATGGGTATCGAGCTGTAGCCATTCCTCATTCCCCCAGTCACATGCTGCCCCGCCCCCGCCGCCCTCTACCAGGTAGGGGCCTCACCAAGGGCACCCCCTCTCTCTGGCATCACTCTGGGCATCTGCACTGACTCTCGGAGCCCAGGGCAGACCTAGGCTTTTGTCCCTGATATCACGCACCTCCTCCGGCCTAACGTGACCTTCCTTCCAGGCTCTGGGGATTATTCCCATCGCCCAGGTCTTCCCTGGGAGCACTTTTCACGGAGCAAGAGACCAGCACTAAGCCTGGGAGAGGAGAAAGGGAGGAGGAAGGGGAAGGCTAAGATCAAGGCCCAGCTCATTGTCAAGATGTGGGGATCCTGAAGGCAAGCAGGTCCCTCCAAGCTTCCTACCTCTCCAGCTGAGACCCCAGCCCAGGCTTCCGGGGCAGACAGGAGCGCTGCCCCTGGCAGAGGCCCCTCAACAGAAGCTTGCCACGCCAGCTTCCCACATCCGTGCAAGTGGCCCATGGCCCTGGCATGGCAGCCCATGCTGCCCATGTCTCTACTTGGCACATCTGGGCATCACATCTGCCGGGGCTCACCCCCACCCAAGGACCCTTGGGAATCCAGCTGGTGCCCACATGAGACAAGATGCCCAGCAGAGCCTCCTGGCTTCCAGGTGGCGGTTTGTTTGGGGACGGATACAGTGACACTGGTGTGGATTAGGAGAGTCGAGGGAATTGGTTCTTCTGTGGCTTGAACAGAATGGGGAGCCGGGGGCCCCTGCACCCCTCTGCCCCTCCTGCCTTCAGGCTGCTCTTTGCACAACTGTCACCCTGCTTCCTGTTCTAGCAGCCATCAGACTGGGGCAGGGGCCGTCCCCAGGCCCTGTGAAGAAGGGAGCAGGCTGCAGGAAAGCCTCTGTGTACTGACTCTTCCCTGTCTTCCCTGCCCACTGCACCCTGGCTTAACTGGGATTTGAGGAGCTGCGCTCCTGTGCCAGCATCCTGGGTCCACACTGCTGCGCCCACCACGGCTTTACGGGCCCCTCGCCCGCTGGCCACCGCTAGAGATCACCCAGCCCCCCACCTCTTCCACTTGTCGTTCTTCACAGCAGGGGTCGGCAAATTTTTTTTCTGTAAAGGGCCAGATTATAAATATTTTAGGCTTTGTGGGACACGTGGTCTCAATGACATTTTTTTAAAGCAATGCTTTCAACACGCACAAGCCATTCTTAGCTTGTGGGCTGTAGAAAGACAGGCCACCAGCTGTACTTTGCCCACCTCTGACCCCCGCCTTACAGTTTAGCTGGTGTGCTTCTGAGGCCCTTCTCTTGCCCCAAATCCTGCTGGTCCATGGAGAGAGCCAGGGCGGGAGGGCTAGCCAGGCCTCCTAGGACCCCACCCCCTCTTGCGGGGAGGATGGCGTTCCTCCTGCTTCATGGGTGTGACACCCCTCCCCCCAATACCACCAGCTTCTCCCAGACTCTCCTCTTGCCCCTCCTTCTCACCCTTGCAGCCTGTGTTGCTGGAGAGAATGACAAATTGGGAATTTATGCAGAGGAGCCGTTTTGTTTTTAAGAAGAGCAAAAGGAGTATCTGAAAAATGCATTAACCAGGGAAAAACATGTTTTCGTTGGGTTCTCCTTCCCCCAGCTCAACCAAGCTCCCAAGCAGCCAAATGGAATTTTACCAACTCTGAAACAGTACCGGTGGGCAGAGAACAAAGAAAACGAGGATTTGTCCTGAGGGAAGGGGGAGTTGTTACCCAAAAGTTAGATGCCAGAATGAGTGTCAGCCTGGAGTAATGTGCCCAGGACAAAGATGCATGACATAGAAGGCAGGCAGTTCAACCACTTACCTTCCTCCCTGCCCTGGGGCCCCATTGCTGTCTCCCATTTTCCCTGCGCCCCGCCCCCTGCCTCAGGTGCCACATCTCACCTGCTTGACTTCCCTTTCTGACAACCTCTCTAGGAAATAACCAGAGCCACCTCTTCCTGTCTAAACCTTGCCCTCCTGGACAATGGTTGAAGGGCAGACTTCCCAAAGGAGGATCCCCCTCTAGGGAACATTCCATCAGGCTTACCATCCTTCCCTTGGCCCTTCCTGAGACATGTTTCCTGCCTGCCCCATCTGAAATCCCCCTCTTCCTTTGTTCCATGAGAGACCCAGTGTTGGATGAGCTCCACAAATACCCAGAAAATGCCCATGAACTCTGATGATTTTGAGGGGCAGCAGGTCACTTTTTGTCCTCGGAAAACGCAGGGTGACCCTGCAGTTGTTCAGGGGTTCTTTGAGAATGCCACCTATGAAAAACGTCACACCTTGACCTCTGGTCCCTCACTGCTGCCCACATGCCAGCTCCTTGTCCACCTGGACCGAGCCTCCCCCAAAGCAGGGTGACTCCAGCCTCTTCCAGATCTTCCTCACTGCGGAAACAGGCTCCCTCCAGTCCTGCCAGGATTCCTCCAGATCTTGCCAGGCTCCTGCGCTTTCTCTCTCTTCACCTTTGCTTTTTGGTGACTTCTGGACTGCTCCAAGGAAAGGCCCCTGAACTGCACCCAAAAGCCTTGGTGGTTCTTCCCTGGATCTCCAGGAAGGGGGACTCAAGAGAAGGCCCGTGATGGCCAGCACACCATAAGCCAGAAGGGACTTCCTTTCTCCTCTGATGGGCTGTGTGTTCAGGGACCCCTCCTGGTGTCAAGGACATCTGGCTGCCCCTGACCCAGAGATGTCTTTACGAGGAGCTTCCTTAAGCACAGGGTGCAGTGCCCACCGGATTTCCAAACTTTCTAAGAGCCTCCCACCTGGGAGCCCAAACCTGCCTGCACAGTTCCAAAGCAAGATGGCGATGGAGCCCCTCCCTCTTCTCCCAGGGGCCTACATGGCCAGAGCGAGTAGCCTCTGGCCTTTGTTCAGCTGGAGATGAGTTCACCTCGGAAGTCTGTGTACCCCAGGGCCTCTGCACCAACCCACAGCCTTCCCCCCAAGCCTTCCTCGGCAGAGTTTTCCTCGGCAGAGTCCCGGGCACATGCCAGTTCAGTGGGCCTCTGGCCAGCCCCTTCCCCAAATCTCTCCAGAGCACCTTGTCCCTGGCCCCGAGGCAGGCTGGGTCTCAGGCCGAGAACACCTTCCCTCCTTCCCTCCCTCCCCGCCTCCACTCGACTCTGCTCTACAACTGTTGACAGTGCTAAAGTGTGTGGTTTCTCTCCTGCAGGGCCAGTTTCTTACGCTTTTTTCTTCTCTCTCTTTGTCTCTGTCTCTGTCTCTCTCTTTCCCCTCCCCGCCCCTGCCCGTGGGGCCTCCTCGTTTCCTCCCGGCCGGTGGGCTGCCCACCTCTGGCAGGGAAGGCAGGATGGTGGTGCTATCCTTGGTCTTAGGGCTTTCGGAACAGGATGACTTTGCCAATATCCCTGACCTGCAAAACCCAGGAACCCAGCAGAACCAGAACGCTCAGGGGGACAAGAGGTACGAGCACAGGCGAGGGCCTGCGGCGGCAGCGGCAGAGACGGAGGCGTGGAGAGGCTGCCAGCCTCCACCAGCCCTGGCCCGGCTGCTGGATGAGGCGGCGGTGCCCTCAGCGATCCTGGAGCGGGAGGACTGCCTCCTCCCCAGCTGGTGCCCTCACACACGCCACCCCGGGGTGTCCCTTGGGTCCGAGGCCAGTGTGGCCGTCCTGGGACCATTCTGGATCAAGCCTGCTCCCCAGGCATGCTTGCCCTCGCCCGGAGCAAGCCAGCCTTTCTGCCCCATCTCCCTGCTTGGCTCCCCCCACCCCTTGCTGCCCCTCATCTTTCATCTCTGCCCCACCCCTGACCCTGAAATCCCAGTTTCTCTGGTGGTTGGTGGGCGGGGGGGATGTAGGGAAGGCCCATCAGCCTGTTCTCCCTCATCCCTGCCACCTCAACCTCCCTCTTGCCTGGAGGTCCTGCTGGGGTGACGGTAGCACCCCCTCACCGAAGGGGTGCTGCGCAGGTGTGGCTGAGCTGCTTGGCTGATTGAAGAGGAGCCCCTGGTGGGGAGGGTGTGGGGCACGGGACAGGCCTGGTGACCAGAAAGAACCGAGAGGCAGCCCTGAACCTGAGGTACCAGGAGGAGGGACTAGGGGGAGGGGCCGAGAGCAGGCCTCTGTTTGCAGAGGCCGAGCAGAGGGCTGGGCATTTAGCCATAGTCTTGGCCATCAGGAACTCAGGGAAGCACCTCCTGGTGCCTCCCGTCTCAGGGAGGGTATGGAGCACTCGTGGGGAAAGAGACGGGAAAAGATTGGAGGGCAGGGGGCTTGGGCAGCGTCGCAAATGTGGGGTGATCCTGCCCTTGGTGTGGCTGCCTCCTGTCACCTGGCCTTGGGCTGGGCCAGCCACCTACCTGTAGTCACAGAGGGAGGGCTCCTCACCTCAGTCAGGTCTGCTTCTCGTCAGACCCAAGGCCTACCAGAGAGCATGTGGGCTGATGGCCAGGATGCTGGCCTTCTCTCTCTGGTCATGCCAGAGACCCGCTCTGTAGACATGGGCGAGTCACTGCCCCTCTCTGAGTCTCTGCTTCCTTGTCTGTCGAATGAAGGATTGGAGAGGGTGACCCCTTCCAGCTTGGGCATGCTAAGCTTCTCATGAGGGCATAGACCCTCAGGCCAGGTGCCTGTCAGAGCCTGTGAACGGGGCAGGGATCCTGACATTCCCTGAGGCCCTTAAGGCAGGAAGGGGCTGTCCCGGGCCGCCACCGGGGGCCTGTGGGTTATGGAAGGGTAGGCCAAGAGTTAGACAGCTGACTGCCTGTCCCTCCAGCGGTTTCTCGCACTTTCTTCCTATTCCAAGTTCACAGTTGCATGTCTATGGTGGACACAGGCAGAAACCCCCAGAGAGAGGGCGGGAAGAGCAGGACCGGTTCTCTCTGGCACAGATGGTGTCAGACCCTGAGCCCGTGTCCTGGGGGGTGGGAGGAACAGAGCCTGCCACCTCCAGCCCACCTGGTGCCCCAGAAGTCCCGGACTGGGCCCCCAGGCAGACCCAAGTGCCGTGGGGAGGGGGCCAGGGGCCATGGGGGGGGAAGAGGCAGCAGGAGGGGGCTGGAGGCCTCTGGAAACCTGCTGAGAACCCGAGCTCCTTGCCGGGGGAAAGGTGTGAAGTGTGCGGGAGCAGACGCAGGCTGGAAACGAGATTTCACATCACCCATGTGTTCATTAGCTGGCTCCATTTCCACCCACAGCCTATTTTTACCTCTGCCATGTAGGTCTCCCGCCCGTATTCTAACACGCCCATCCCTTCCGACCATTACATCAGCTGTCCTGCCTTCCTGGGAAAGGTGGGTGTGGAGGTGGAGGCCGTGGGCCCTCGCCCCCACCCTGCCTGACTCTCCAGGTGGACACATGCCATTCCCACCTGGTCACACCCACCCCATCCATCTCATGGCTCTGGGGTGTTTCCCAGGTGACTGGGCACTGCGAGGTTGTCCTGCACTGAGGGCTTCCTTCCCGGCCCTCTCCCCAGTCCCAAGCTTGGCATCGGCACTTGCACCACCCCACCAGGCTCCCGGGCACCTTAGGGCTCCATTCCTCTGGGTTCCTGGCTCTTTGGACCTTGGGATGGTGGGCTTGGGTCAGCTGTCCCTTTCTCTTCCGTTTCTGCCTCCAGACCCAGAGTCTGCGCTTCTGCCCCGATCCCCACCCCCTCCCATCCAGCTGACCCCTTGGCTGTCCTTGGGGAGGACTTTCAGCCCCTGAGATCTGTCAGCGGCAGGTCCCTGGGTGACAGGAGGGCCCCGGGAGGAGGAGCAGCCATTCCAATTCCCAAACAAGGTAGGGGTGCATCTAGCAAGTGACATGGAGATGGGAAGGTCCATCACTACCTCTCTCCCAGGATCCTTGGTGGCCTGGAAGCCCCCCATCCAGGATCTCCCAGTCCCTGAGCCTCAGTACTATGGGCCCCAAGAACGGAATGCTGTTGGACCCAGGAGGGAGGAAGGAAGGAGGCCAAGACCCCCCTGACCCCCATGCCCCGCTGCCTTCACCCATCCTGCCCTGCCTCCATTCCCATGTCATGCTCCCTGCCATCCCTTCCATCGCTCCTTGGGATCCGAATGGTGTCCACCGTGGCCCCACCCCCACCCGAGTGGGGCACGGGGAATGGCGGGGACCTGGCCACCCCCATCGCTCTCCTCGCCCCAAAACCACCATGTTTCCTCCGTCCTGGTGTGTGTCCCTGCCTCCTCTCTGCCTCTCCTCTCGGCCGCCTTGCTCGTCCCCTTGTCCACCCTGCAGCCTTCTTCACTAGTCTCCAACTAACCTCTCTTGGCCTCTCTCTCTCTCCCCCTCTCCTTCCTCCCATCTGCTCCTCACAGGGATGTCCCTGGGCCAGTGACGGGGCCCCTCCGCCTCTCCCTCTGCCTCTCTGTGCACTTGTCTCTCTGTCTCTCTCTGTCCTGTGACCTCCGGTGGCTTCAGTGGCGCTGACCATCTTCCCAGGCTGCTTTGCAGCTGCACTGATGCTGTGGTGTGGTCAAAATAACTCCAACTTTCTCATGCCTTCAGCAGTCGATCTGGCGCGCTCCTCCTGTCCCACTCTATTTTTAACCTGACTTTACCTCTCCAGCTATTTCAGTGTCCTCTTCCTCCCTGTGCCTGTCTGCGTAAGCACGTGTCCACGAGCGTGTGTCCCTGTGTGTGCGCACGCATGTGTGCATTGTTGTGGCCACACCTCTGTGAGGGACCCCGGGGTGGCCCCGGGCAGGGCGGGGTGTTCTGGGCTGTCTAGGCAGGGCTGGGCCCTCACGGCAGGTGCGTGTGCGTCTGATTCTCAGGGTGTCTCACCCCAACACGGCTGCTTGCTTTTGTCTGTTTCAGTCGGTCTGGTTCACATGCACACCGCGGCATGCCTGGGTCTCCCTGGATGTCTCCTCTTGGGATCATCGCTGTGTGTGTGTCATTTCACTGCTCTGGTCGACCTGCCTTGTTGCTGTGCCATTGTCTACCTGGTCCCCCCTGGGTGTCCGTCGGGCTTGTGTGCACTCGTGTGTGTGTGTGTGTGTGTGTGTATACACATGTGTGCACGCACACGTATACACGTTGTTGTTGGGTCCTGGTATCTCCCCTCCAGGGCCTGGCAGATTCTGTGCATGTCTGTCTGCCTGTCGTGTGGCCACCTGTGTGCTGGCGGCTGGTCCGTACCAAGGGTGTGTGTCTAGCCCGTGTGTGTCTCCAAGTCTGTGGCTCTGAACTCTCAGAGCTCTTCTCTTGTAGCCTGTCCCAAGCCCCATGCTGCCAGTCTTCCTGTCTTTTCCTCGCTGCCTGCCCCACCTTTCCTCCTCATGAGATGTTCCAGGCTGGTCCCTGGGCAGGCTTTTAGTGCCCCCTTCCTGAACCCCAGCTGGACGGAGCCTGGGCTCATCACCCAGCTGCTGGGCCAGAGAGCCCAGCTTCTCGGGAGCAGCATGGAGTCGGGGTGCACACAGGGCCTGGCATGGAATGGTCAGATCCGGGGCTCCTCGGTGGTGCCCCGTCTCTCTCTGACCCTGGGTGAGAGCCTTATGCCACACGCAGTCCTCAGAGCGGGAGGTGGGTGGGGACTGGGGAGCAAGGGCAGTGTAGACTCGTCCTATCCCACAGGTGGCTGTTTAAATCTAAATTAGTTTTAGTCGAACAAAACGAAATATTCTGTCTTCAGTCGCACTGGCCACTTCAAATGCTTAGTAGCCACATGTGGACAGCACAGACATAGCACACTGCTGTCATCATAGAAAGTTCTACTGGCCAGAGCTGTGTGGACAGTGGTCCTGACCTCACCTGGTCAGTCTCGGGGCTGAAGGGCACCTGTATTCTCAGGCTGAACAAACACAGGTGGGGCCTCTGGGAGATAGCACACCGGGCGTGTTTGCAGAGGGTAATGACGCAGAGGGGTGACCGGGACATGTCACCTGGGGAGCCTCCCCTGCCAGGTTGGAGCAAGCAGGGGTGCTGGGGCCTTGGGATGGGGGCACGCTCAGAGCCCACCATGCAGGCAGTGACTGGATGGTGGGGTATTTTCTGGGCAACAGGAGGAGAGGGAATACCCACCAAAACCCCACGCACAGGGGCAGCCTAGCTGGATCGTGCTAAGGTGAGGGGGATGGGCCCTGAGCTCCGCTTTAGGGGAAAACCAGTCCTCCCCGTGGACAAGAGCGGAGCTCCAGCTGGCCTGCAGGAGGCGGTGGCTGCTTGGGTCTCAGAGAAGGGGCTGCCGCCACCCCGGCCAAGGTGCCCAGCCCAGCCCACCTCCCGATCCGTGCTCATTCGGATTCCCCCCCACCTCCAGGTTGCCTGCAGGAGGGAAGGCAGTGAACACAGCCCCAGTGCCGGGCCAGACACCCCATGATGAGTCTGACCGCCGGACCGAGCCGCGCTCCTCCGTCTCGGACCTCGTCAACTCCCTCACCAGTGAGATGCTCATGGTGAGAAGCGCAGGACGCCGGGGCCCCAGGCAGGAGCTGGACTGGGAGGCCGGGGGTAGGGAGGGGACATGTGTGACAATTGGTGACAGCGTGGGAGTTGTCCACTCGGGAAGGGCAACAAGCACAGTGACTGAGGGAGCAAGGCTTGGGTTCTTTTCTCAGCTTTTCCCCCAGAACAGGCTCTCTGTGCCTCAGTTTCCTCATTTGTCAAGTGAGACTAAGAATGCCCGTCTTCCTCCAGTCTCTTTCTGGGTTGAGGGGGGTTCCAAGCAACCCTACTCATGGGAGGTGTTTTTAGGATTGTAGGAGGAAAGGCTTGGGGCAGAATACGTCCCCACTCCTGGAGTGGCGTCCCACTGAGGGGAGGTCTGAGGTGGAGCTCCCAGTGGAGCAAGTCTCATGTCCCCCTCTCAGGGACCTCCCCTAACCCCCCATTGCTGGGGGTCAGCTGAGACCCAAAGATAAAAGGAGAGTAGGAACCCCCCCCGCCCCGGGCCGGGGTCCTGATTCCTGGCAGGAACAACGGGGCTGAGGGTCTTCAGGGCACACCCTACTCCACGGGGCTCCCAGCCCTGTGGCTCTTGGGTGTTTCCACCAAGAGAGGGGTTGAGACTCCATGTCCCCCCCCCTCCCAGTGGCACAGCCATGTACCTCACCTGAGCTGGGGGAGGAAGGGGGGAGGGGCCCAGGGCG
Source organism: Ursus maritimus (assembly GCF_017311325.1). Classification (NCBI taxonomy): domain Eukaryota; kingdom Metazoa; phylum Chordata; class Mammalia; order Carnivora; family Ursidae; genus Ursus; species Ursus maritimus. Next base: position 37,279,113 of record NW_024424786.1, on the reverse strand, counting down.
AGGACCCCGTGATGGGGCAGCTGGAGGTTTGCAGGCCACAGTCGGAGCTTTAACAGCTCACAAGTCCCAAGGAGGCTTAGGGTATGAGGTTGGGAACCTGGTGTCTGCTGTGTTCCTACCGGATGTGACTGGGGACAAGTCCTTTCTGCTCCCTGGACCTGGGTCCCCTCCCCAGTCTCTCTTATAGAGCCAGGGAAGCAGGCCTGTGGGCTCTCAAGACCTTGCCAGTCATGACATCGTTCAGGTCAGAGTTCCCTTGCCCAGGCCCTGGCACGGCAGCTGCCACGCTCCCTGGGGCCCCAGAGCACCCCCCCCGCCCCCCTTCTGCCGGTTAGGGTCCCAGCCAGCTCAGCCATCCACCCTCACTGCCCCTTTCTATACCAGAGCATCTCCTTAAGATGCGGATTCCCATGGGGTGTCTGGCTGGTTTCAGTTGGAAGGGCCCACAACTCCTGATCTTTAGGTCATGAGTTCGAGCCCCGTGTTGAGTATAGAGATGACTTAGATGCATAAAACTTTTTTTAAAAATGCAGATTCCCAGTCAGCAGGCCTGAGTTGGGCCCTAGGATCTGCATTTCTCTTGGATCCAAATTAGGGCATCAGATTTTCCCTGTTCTGGAGCTGGTCTCCCCTGGGCCTCTACCCCTCCCCCCCACCGTAGGCCCCTGTGCGCCTGTCCCTCCACTGCCCTCTTGTCCATCTTCCCCACCCATATAGGTGGGCCCAGCCATACTGTCCTCTGGACGGACCATGCCACAGCCTGTCCTGCCTCCCTGCCCAGCCTCTTCATTGGTTATAGCTTCCGGGTAGCTAGGTTCCAAGAAGGAATAGTCCATTCCCAGCCAGCTGGCGGGCCGCTTGCTGCCCCCAGGGAGGAACTGACAGCCTCAGGCAGAGGAAGGAAGTGTAGGCCCCAGGGCCCACTCTCAGTGGAGGTGGGCAGGCAAGGTCTAATTGCCCTGCCCCAGGCCAAAGCTAGGTCATTGTCATTAATGGTGATGAGGAAGACAAGCAGGCCCCAGACTGTCAGAAGCTGGGGTTCAGGGGTCAGGCACCCGCAGCTGGCCAGAGGAAGGGACTGAGGGAAAGGGGTCAGAGAGGAGGCCACACCCCCATCTGAGTCACCCCAGCCCTGGCATGCTTTTTGATACTTGATTCTACCCGAGCAGGGGCTCCCGGCAGCACCTCCCCTGGGGCCCTGATAGGGGTGGCCAGTCTGGTTGCCATGGAAACAACTCCTCAAGCTGCCCCGGCTGCTTAATTAGGGCTTGGGACTGTGGTTTGCGAAAGCTGGTAACAGGCCCAGAGCCAGGCCCAGCTTGGGCCTCTCATCGCCCAGACCACCCGTTTTGGGAACCAAGAGCCAAGTGACCAGAGGGCCCTCAGACGGGGCTGGGGTCCGCGGGGCTCCAGTCACCAGGGAATCCATCCAGACTACAGAAGGAACAGGAGGGGCAAGTGGTCTTCGCTGGCATTGCCTACTCATGCATGCCCCAGGCTCCCGGTCCCATGGCCAGCAGTGGCAGGGCCAGGCCGCAGAGGGGCGGGAGCCCATTTACATCATCCCAGGAACCTTGCAAGATGGGTCTTACGGTCCCGTTCCGCAGATGCAGAATCTAAGATGCACAGGAGTGAGCTTGGAACCAGCAGCGGGCAGGAGCACAGGGGAAAGCTTCCCGGGGTGGAAGCCACATTCTCAGTAGGCCTGGAGGGGACTTGCAGGGTTGCCTGGATCCGGCCAAGGGGTAGGAGCCGGAGGCACCCTCTTCCACTGTGAGGAAGAGCAGGGGAGCCAGCTCAGCGCCCCGTTCCAGCTCCAGGCAGGACCAGGGTGTGGCTGATGAAGCCCCAGATGCTGGAGCTGAGTGTCAGGGTGAGGGGAGCCCAAAGGACACCCATGACGGCTGGGCACTGATCTGGCCTCGAGTTTCAACTCACTGTTCCCTGATGTGTGACTTGAGGCAAGGTAATCACGTCTCTGCGCTCCCAACCCAACTGGTACATGGTAGTGCCTGCCTCATCCAGACGTCGGAGAGAGCCAAAGAGTGCAAAGCACAGGGCGCAGGGCGAGACCAGGCCTGGTCGTTACTGTTCTTAGTGTGATTTGAATCTTCTCACCTGGGGCAGGTGAGTTCTTGCTGGCTTGGGGGGCTGTCTCAAAATTGCCCAGGGATGTGAGCCTGCTTTGGTAGAAAGAGTGGGCTTTCAAGTCAGAGAGGGTCCATAATGCTGTGCAATCTTGGCTGTGTGACTTAACCTCTCTGAGCCAGTCTCCTCAGCTAGGGAGTGGTGATAACTGCCTCGCCCAGCTGTTGTCAGGATTCAGTCAGAAGGTGATGTAAGAGTCTTCCGCCATGGTAGGTGCACCCTATATATATTCTTCTTATCTGTATTATGTAGTATTTCAGAGCCCGGGGCCGCTTCCTAGGAGGAAGGAGGGGTCACAGGGAAGCCTCCTGCAGGGGAAGTGGGGAGAGAAACTGGGCCAGCAGTGTCGTCCTAAATGTGGTACCACGAGTCCCTACTCGGGCTCTCATCCAGTCCCCCGAGGAGCTTTCCGAGAGAGGGACGCTGCCTGGGCCACTTGGACCCCTGGGTCTGGGGTGGGGCCCAGGCAGCCGGGAAAATTCCCAGGTATTCCCATGAGCGGCCACAGCTGAGATTTGGCTGGAAGACCCTCCCCCAAATTAACTCCCCTGAGTTTTTCAGCATCAGCTTGGGAAGGGGACACCCACACCACCCTCCACGTGTATGTCCTATGCGGGAACATACAGGTTCCCAGGGCTTGCCGCTGGGAGGTGGGGGCTGAATGCAGGCGGGGGCCCTTCCTCCCGGCAGTCCTCAGCCCAGGCCCGGTGCGCTGCAGAGTGAGCTCAGGCGCTTTCTGAACAATTCTGTTGCCAGGCCCTCTCCAATCAGGCTCTCTGGGGACTGGGCCTGGGAACCTGTATTTTTAGCATCCCCGCGTGAATTTATGCCTTACACAAATTAGATGTTGCTGCTGAAAACTCGCCTCTCTCATTTCGTAAATCACATCCTCCTCGGAACCCCAGAGAGTCACTTGCCAAAGAAATATCCTGGTAAACTCTTTGGAGATGCGAACAATCTCCCTCATCTGTTCTGGAGCCGGGGCTGTTACGATTTCACAGTGAGCCCCGCTGGGCTGCGGAAGGCAGGAAAGCAGGAGGGGGAGCTCAGGACCTGGGTACACCGATGCAGCCAGGCGGGGGCAAAGCAGTGTGGGGTGGAGCTTGGGGCATGGTCAGTGGGCAGACCCAGGGCTTCCAGGAGAGACTGGGGAGTAGGGTGCACACTGCTGTGGGTTTGGGGGGACAGGAGCTGTCCTGTATCTGCCCCTCCTGTGGGACCTGACGATGCTCGCCCAGATGTGAGTGTGAGTGAGACGGGCCACAACCAGCCCCATGCGGTGACCAGAGGGAGAGCGTGCTCTCAGCGGCTGGACTTGGCTTCAGGCCCAGGGAGGCTTCCTAAGTGTGCTGGGCTGTGGTGGGGGCCCCCCAGAACCCGCCCCAACCCTGCCGGCCTCTCCCCCACCCCCAGCTCTCCCCAGGCTCCGAGGAGGACGAGGCCCACGAGGGCTGCAGCCGGGAGAACCTGGGCCGGATCCAGTTCAGCGTGGGCTACAACTTCCAGGAGTCCACGCTCACCGTGAAGATCATGAAGGCCCAGGAGCTGCCAGCCAAGGACTTCAGCGGCACCAGCGACCCCTTCGTCAAGATCTACCTGCTGCCAGACAAGAAGCACAAGCTGGAGACCAAGGTGAAGCGGAAGAACCTGAACCCGCACTGGAACGAGACCTTCCTCTTCGAAGGTGAGGCCGGTGCTGCCCCCGCCTCGCCCCCAGAGTCCCGTCTCCGCCCCCCCCCGCCCCTGCCCAGGGGCACACGTGGGTACAGGCGCCAACACACACACACACACACACACACAGGCGCGCGCGCGCGCACACACACACACACACATGCGTGGCTGCTGGCACTCACCCGCACAGGCCGTGTCTGCGCCCAGCTAACCTGAAGCATTTTCTGTCTGGCTGGGATCAGGTGACAGGGCCTACTGGAGCGGGACCAGAGCCAGAGGCCAAGGAGCCAAGCGAGGTGGCCCCTGGGGCTTCAGCTCAGAGGCAGGACTCCCCCTGAGGAGGGCAGGCAGGCAGGCGGGGAGGGAGGCGTGCGCAGAACCCGGAGGCGGAGCGCCGGGACTAGTGCAGTGGTATGGCCCAGGCTGTCGGTTCGAAACCCAGCTCCGCCCCTTTCCGGCTGTGTGACCAGGGCAAGTTCCTGAACTTCTCTAGGCCGTGGTTTCTTCATCTGTAAAACAAAGAGAGTAATAGCAAGGACAACTAAATCAGTAAATTGTGAAAGCACTTAAAATACCCAGAAAACCCTTTATATCAGTTTGTTCAATACGCTCGGTCTGTTCCCCCCACACCGCCTCCCCCACATCCAGACACATGGGAACAGCAGCTCTGAACCATGCCCCCGGTTCCTAGAGGCCACGGAGGCAGGTGCCCTTCTTCTTTCCTGCAGAACCCCTCTGAAGGCCATCTTTATCTCTTATCTCTGAGGAGCCAAGGTAACCAGGAAGCTGGCTGTGTTCAGGGAGCCATTTCTGTCCCAAGCCTTTTTGGTGCCTGGACTCCACTTAGAGAAGCCATTATCCTTTCCTCACACGTTTCAGCCAGTGAGAATAAATTCCTACGACTCCAACCGCCAGCTGCCTCGGTGCTCCAGAATTTTCAGTGTGCACCCCAGGGAATCTTCCCCACCTGGTGTCCCAGTCATTTGACACCCCACCCCTTCTGCAAGGTGACAGCCAGCTCACCTCAGATGAATCGTGGAGGGTGAGCTAGTGCGTGCTTGTGCGTGGGGAGGGGAGGACCCTTCTCCTTCCCAGTTCAGTGTGGCGGCCAGTTTAGAGTTGGGGCAATCAGGGCGAGGCGAGGCTCTCTGGAGGGCTCTGAGGCCAGCTGGTGGGGCGAGATTTATGGGCAGACCTTCAAACCCCTGGTCTCTTCTGCAGACATTTATCCAGCACCAACGATGGGCTAGGCACTGTCCTGGGTACTGGGGGTGCAGAAAAGACCAAGGCACCATTTGGCCCTCAAGGCATTCCTGATCGAATGGAGGACATAGGTGTGTAGATAACCAAGCCATACTCTGCATGGCAGATGCTGTGGGAACCCACTATCCGCGCCCCTTGATGGTGCTGGGAAATATTCCCCAGCATAGGGGCCATTCAGGATGGGTTCCGACGGATGAATAGGCGTTTGCCAAATAAGAGACTCCCTTCTCTGCTGTTGAAGAGAGCTGACTCTGGGGTAGGGACCTCTTGGAGCCTCCAACGTTTCCAGAACCATTTCACCTGAATCGATGGCAAAGGTCACCTGGGCGGGTCCCTGGGGGGGACTCCGAGATGAGCAAGATGTAGCCCCCTTGGGTGGGAGGAGGAAGCCCTGAAGGAATTCAGGGGCTGGGGGTTTGGGGACCACAGGACTTACTCTTCCAACACACCTGCTCCTGTCAGAAGCAGTTGTGCTTCTAGAGTCTGGCTGAAAGTGCTAGAACCCTCCAGAGCTCTTCCTCTCCCCGCATCTTCTCCACCAGCCAGGCTAAGGCGTTGGGTGTCCTCTCTCTTTCGTGATCACACCGTGGTTCAGGATCTCACCACCTCAGGCCTCCAGGCTGACCTGCACCCCCTGCACCTCCCAGGCTGCCCCCCCCCGACCAAGCCTCCCCAGGCCCAATGACTCTGGCTTCAGCCCTTCCTCGGGCTCCCTCCCCTGGCTCCCCCTCACCTCCACCAGCCCCAGCACACTCTTGCTGCTCCATCAGGCCATTTGCCTACCATTTATTCATCCTTTCAAGTATTGATTCACTTAAACAAGTATTTATCGAGTGCCTACTACGTGCCAGAAACAGTGTTGGATGCTGGGATCCAGTGCATGAGGACAGAAATGCCTTGCTGGAAATCCCAGGCTGGTGGGAGTCAGGCTCAAGGAAACAGATGCGTCTCTGTTACATGCATGATGTGAAAAGAAAGTGCTGGAATCTAGAACAGGGGATCTGACCCCACTGGGGATGTCAGGGAGGAAAGCTGAGACCTGTTTCGGCCAAGGCAGGGGACGGAGGTGCCACTGGGCAGGAGACACCGGGTGCTGAAACGCAGGGAAGGAAGCTGGTGTGGCTGGAACCCATCACTGAGTGGAGAGCGCTCGCAGAGGGGGTCAGGAAAGGACAGCGGGCCAGATTGTACTGAAGGACTCGAAGCCAAGGCAGGGCACGCGGCTTTTACTCTAAGTGCACTGGGAGCCACTGAAAGGCTTTAAGCAGGAGAGTGTCGTGATGCAGTTTCTATTTTTAAGGGATCACTCTGCTGTGTTGACAATGGACGGTCGGAGAAGGCGTGCAAGCAGGGGGGTGGTTTGGAAACTCTGGTGACGGTCTAGGTAGAATGCACCAGGCCAGCGGCTGGAATGAGGGAGGCGGCCATGGAGGAGGGAACAGCTTTCAGGATCCGTTGAAGAACAGGGAGGACAGGCTGATCACTGCAGGGGGAAGCGTGGTGTCTGGGGACACGCGTCCACCCCAGTTCTGTGTCTTTGCCCCTCCCCTCCACCCGAGGCCTCCTGGGGCTGGCTTTCTGGTGGCCAGACCCAGCCTGCCCCGTGCTTCCCCTCTGTCCCGCTCCTCTCCCGTGATGTCTGTCCGCCAGGCTTCCCCTACGAGAAGCCCCTCTGCCTGGCTCCTCACCCCTGCTGTCTGTCCGCCAGGCTTCCCCTACGAGAAGGTGGTGCAGAGGACCCTCTACCTCCAGGTCCTGGACTACGACCGCTTCAGCCGCAATGACCCCATTGGGGAGGTGTCCATCCCTCTCAACAAGGTGGACCTGACCCAGATGCAGACCTTCTGGAAGGATCTGAAGCCATGCAGCGATGGGAGTGTAAGGCCCCACTTGTGGGTCCCTGGCTCGGGGGTGCTGGCAGGTCAGGGCCGGCAGATCTGGTCCTAGTCCCCCTGCAAGCTTGGGAACGTCAGGAGGGTGGTGGGGAAAGGGCAGATGTGCACTTAGGGGAGCAGAGTGCCCACCCTTGGTCTCGCACCGGTGCTTGGCCCCTGGGGGGAGCTGCCTGAGCTGTGGTAAAGGACCTGGCATCTGTTTGGAGAGCAGGGGACCCACGGGGGGGGGGGGGGGGTGCACAGAACTGCCAGGTGAGGGGACACCTGGTGCGACAGAGGTGACAGATGGGGGTGGATGAGCACCAGGCCGGGGCAGGGAGGGCCCTGAAGCAGTGGGGCCAGCCAGAGAGCTCTCTTAACTGTCCCTTCTCCCTTAGTCCCCACACCGCTCCTGTTCTCCCTCCCAGGGGAGCCGAGGCAAGTGGGGGGGACACCTCTCCCCACAGCCCAGGCTCACTCCCAACCTTTCCTTCCCAGGGGAGCCGAGGGGAGCTGCTCTTGTCTCTCTGCTACAACCCCTCGGCCAACTCCATCATCGTGAACATCATCAAAGCCCGGAACCTCAAAGCCATGGACATCGGGGGCACATCAGGTGCTGGGGCTTCTCGACACGAGGGTGGATGGACCGGGGAGGTTCTGGGAACACGACGGTCACGCTGGGTGTGGAGAGCAGGGTTTGAGCTGCAGCACTCGCCCCTGACCCTCTCACCCCACCTCTGGTTTCAACTCTGCTACCCTAGAGCCCTAGGTGGCCCCCCCCTTTGGAGCACCCTCAGGGTCTGATTCATCTTGGACTCTGTCCTGACCAGAATCAGGGAGAAGGGGAGCACTGTGGTGGGAGACCTGGGCTCCAGCACCAGCTCGGACACTTCTTGTCCGTGACCTCGGGCAAGACCTGGCCTCTGTGGGTCTCAGTTTCCTTATTTGTGTTCATAATCGGGCACTAGGTGATGGCCAAGGTCCCTTCCAGTTCATCCATCCACTGGTCCCCCGGATCCCTCTCATTGTTTGGGGCTTTCCTCACCCTCTGGGGAAAGCATACAGCCCCTCCCGCCCCAGCTGCCACTCCTGCAGCGGGAAGGGGATCCTGGGGAGCCCCCGCACTGACCCTTCTTCTACCCATCCCCCAGACCCCTACGTGAAGGTGTGGCTGATGTACAAGGACAAGCGGGTAGAGAAGAAGAAGACAGTGACGATGAAGAGGAACCTGAACCCCATCTTCAACGAGTCTTTTGCCTTTGATATCCCCACGGAGAAGCTGAGGGAGACCACCATCATCATCACTGTCATGGACAAGGACAAGCTTAGCCGCAACGACGTTATTGGCAAGGTAGGGGCCTGGTGGGTGGGGAGACACGCCTGTCCTCTCAAGCAGCAGCAGGGGTAGTGGGTGAGCTCAGGGCTGGGCCAGTCCCCTCCCCTCTCTGGGCTTCCATTTCAGCTAAACATGAGGCGATAGGACAAAATCTTCCCTAAGTGTCCTACTGTGGGTTGGTCAGCTCAGGACAGACCACTGGAAGGGCAGGGAAAAGAGAAAGTGGGAGGAAGATGTGGCTTGGGTCCCCAAAAGGGAGTGTTCTGGACAGGACCCTCAGGCAGGGTAAGGACCTCAGAGCAATGTCACCCAGGTCCCATCTTCAGAGGATGAGCTCTGTGGAGCAGAGTCGGGAGCCACAGTCATACTCCAAAGACCCGGCTTCAGTTCCCACCTCCTGTGCTGCTAAGTAGCTGTGTGACCTCGGGCAAGTCACTCGTCTCTCTGACCTCCAGTGTCCCCGTTGGTAAAATGGAGCTAATAGTACCAACCCTACAGCCCTTCACAGGGTAGTGTGAGAACTGCCTGAGATCTGTGGATGTTCTCCTTGTAGAAAGTAACCTCTTCTCATCATAGACTCACCAAAAAAATCCATGCCTGGCCTTGAGTTTTTCCAGGATGTGATTCTGTGACATAAACCCTTCAGTTTCTCTACTTTGAAATGTCTATCCCTGTGTTCGTTTATGGTTTTGTTTTGAGAGTTTGGGCTTGGGAATCGGATGGCCTGGGCCCAGCCCCACTCTTGACAGCCATGACCTATCTGAGCCCCATTTCATTTCCACAATGGAAGTAAGACAGTCCTAACCTCACAGTGTGCTGAGATGAAATAAGACAACATGGGCGAGATGCTTAGCACAGTGCTTACAGTGTATGTGTTAGCCGCCATTATAATAAACGTTATTTTTGAAGCTTTCCTACGAAGGGCATGTTTGTCCATCGGAGCGCAGAGCTTTGACCAGGAGCAGTGCAGGAAGCCAGTGATGAGGGCAGGTGGAGGGGAAGGGCAGATGCCAGGAGCACGGGAGGAAAGAATATGCGTCACCGAGGGCACAGGCCTGTATGCGGTAAATGAGGAGTGACCTGGGCCCCTAAGGGAAGCAGCTGACCTCAAAGCAAGGCCCCGGGGACATCGCCAGCCAACCTGTGGTCACCAGTGGCACTGTTCCGCAGGGCAGCGTCACCCAGATCCTAGCAGGACCCTGTGTTCCGAGCAGGCCTGCGGCCTCCTGAGCCCCCTCCTTGACGAGCTCAGGCCAAGTAACCGTATCTAATTCGAAGCGCCTTGGAAGCTTAGCCTTTTGGAGTTGGGCGTTCTTGAGAAACAATTATAGCTCCTGCTGAAACCTTCCTACCTTCTGCTGACTGAGCCAAGGTGAAGGAGGATTGGTTTTCACTTCGGCCTGGGTCGCTTAGGGAGCCCGAGGCGTCTAACCAGCCTCCAGTCACACGGCTGGGGTCCAAGCACACAGCTCCACGGGGCCGCGAAGCCGCTAAAGCAGAAGCCAGCAGGGTCGGGCTGGTAGTACAGAGCCGGAAAGGCCTAGATGTACATTCCCCTGTGCCACTTATAAATTCCATGACTCTGGGTGAGTCTCTTCGCCCTCTGCACCTTTGTATCTCCGTCTGTAAAATGGGGATAGCATACCTGCCCATGGGTAAGGATTTGGTGACCCGTGGGTATGAAGCCCTGACCTCCGTGCTTGGTGTGCAGTAAGTGGCGAGGAGGTAGGAGCTATCAAAAGTGAGAAGAGGTGGACAGCGGCCAACAGGGCAGGGAAGGGCAGGGGACCAACGGCCTCCACCCCCACCGCAAAACAGGTCAGGAGTCTGATTGGGAAGGGCCAGGCATGCCCAGGCTCCCAGAGGGAGGCACGGAGAGGAAAATAGGTCAGGCTGGCGGGGAGGAAGGAGGGGGAGCCTCTGAGGGTAGGCTGTCACTGTAGGTGGAGGCCCCTTGGTCCCCAGGATCATGACCTTAGGGCGCCACTGAGGAGACGGAGCGTCACCCCCTGGTGGGGGCAGGGGATGAGGCCTCCGAGAGTGTCACTGATGCGGTGCTCTTCCCTCTCTCCTCAGATCTACCTGTCCTGGAAGAGCGGGCCCGGGGAGGTGAAGCACTGGAAGGACATGATTGCCCGTCCCCGGCAGCCGGTGGCCCAGTGGCACCAGCTGAAGGCCTAAGGGCAGCCATGGGAGGCCCAGGGGGCTGAGGGCCCGGGTCCCCATCATGCCCTCACCACTTTATGCACAATGCCCGGCCTGGCCCCCCGCCATAGGTGAGGGGAGGACCCTGAGGGCTTGGCCAGGGAGGGGTCCCAGGAGTCAGTTGGGCCCCGTTTCTAGGAAGTACCAGCCTCATCCTCCACCGGTCCAGCTCTGGGGGAGGGGCTCTGGGAGCCATTTTCCTGCTTTGCCCCTTTCCTTCCTGACTTGCTGATACTAAAGAAGTAGGGGAGAGCGTGAAGGCCGGACAGGCAGACGGGCAGATCCCTCCAGAGACCCGCCAGGTGGGCACGGTCCCCCGTTTTCTTTAAGGCAGTGCCTGGAGTGGAGAGAAGCCGCCCTCTCCCCAGCTCCCAATGTGGGCCCAGGAGAGGGAAGGCCGAGGCGTTTGGCCCCGGCCCAGCCAGGAGAGGCCCATCCGGGAGCAGTTTCAGGTGCCGGCTGGGCCCTGAATGCCAAGGATAGTATATAGCCCGCTCCAGGGTCCTGGAGCTGCAGCCCGTGTACTTGGCGTCACGTCCACCGTGTGTGCGTGCGTGCGTGCGTGTGTGTATGGGGGTGGGGGCACTCTCACCCTGTCCCTCTGGGGCCGGCCGTGCAGAGAGGGCAGGCTTTCATAAAGTGAGGTAGGGCAGGAGGCCGAGAGAGGTCAAGGCACAGAGCCGGGGGTGGGCAAGGAGAGGCAGATGAGGGGTGAGAGGGAAAATGTGGGGTGGGGGAGAAAAGAGCAGACACGAGAGCCAGGCTGAGAACTGGGCTACCTCCTGCCGCCCCCACCCCTGGCCCTGCTCTGCTCAGAGTTCTCCAGGAGCTCCTTGCCGAGCGACTTCATCTCTGGAACATCATTTCACACCTTTTAGGCACCTACTGCGTGTATCACATTCCACCAGACTCCCCTCCCTTCCTTCTCCAGGGTCGCAAGCTCCCACTAGCTCTCTTCCCATCACCCAGACACCTGCAGCCTTCCCAGATCTCAGATCCCAGCCAAGCTGGCAATATTCTCCATGCTTCCCAGGTTCCTTCCCTGTCTGTGCAGACCTCTGTTACCCCTCTATCCCCAAGCTCGTAGACCTTCCCTTCCATTCAAGGTCGGAGTCTCCGGCCCAGCCTTCTTTCCCCACCGCTCCCAGTCCCTCAGAGCAGCCCTTTCTGCCCCTTTCAGTCCAGGCAGAGGAAGCAGGGAAAAGTTCAGATCCTGAAAGCTCTGAGATTGCCCCACAAAGCAGCTGTGGCTTCTCTGCCTCAGCTGCTGCAGAGACTAGAACTGGCCTCCCCTTGGAGACAGCAGATTCCGGGATGATTCCCGCTTAAGCCTGCTCAGCCCCGCGAGGGTCCTGATACAAGACAGCTGCGGACAATCTCAAGTCCAGGGGTCCGCCAGCCTGGGCCTGACATTCCCAGCACAGGCCGCCAGGTGGCGCCCGGACACCACGCCTGTGGTGGCGTCCTGGGACCACAGTTCTACCCCGAGAGGGACCTGACCCCAAAGGGGGACTCTGGGTAGGGTCCCCACTTACAGAGCATGGCAAAAGCATGGGAATTGGGGAGCCATTTTCCTTCAGTAGGCTGCCCCTTGAGCTGCCCGTATCAAAATTTATTACATTGGATCTCACACCCCTGCCCCCATCCCCTCCCCCAGGATCTGGAGGAATATCATACTGAGTAGGCGAATCAGTTTGTACGTTGAGGAGTGCTCTTGTAAAGCAAATAGTCACCCACATTTCTTGTAAATCCCAGTTTTTCTGTATTGTAGCTTTGCTTAAAATTGGGGGCCTGCCCCAACTTCAGGGTCCTTGTTGGGCGGGCTGGGGACCAGCCCCCGGTGGTGGGACGGGAGGGCAGCAACTCCGAAGGAAGTGATCAGAGGGTTTTGTGGGAAGCCTTGAAAGGCGAGGGATCTGTCCTCCTCCAACCCTCCCTCAGATCCTGTACCCCTCCTCCACGTGGTGCCAGCCCCGCCCCCGTGTCCCCTTCCTGTTGCGGAGCCTTCCGGGATCAAACCAACCTGCAATGAGTGGGCGGGGCAACTGTGTCGTTTTTTCCCCGGGCCCCACCCACGGGGCTCTTAGCCAATCGTATGCAGAGAGCATCTTGGGGCGGAGTCTGTTCCCAATCTGACCCACCCAGGCATACTAGTGAACCCTGCCTGGGTTTTCCCAATCCCCAAATACGCAGCAGGGAGGCCGGGGAGGGTTGGCAAGTGGTGAGCCAAGGGTCCAGTGGGCTGGCACAGGAGGAGGCACGTGGCATGCGGTGAGGGCAGGGGTGAGCTAGGGCTAGAGGAGAACAAACAGGGAATGGGGGAACGTGAGGATGGGGGGGAGGGCACAGAAGCCCCACCACCATCCCAGGACCTTGGGCAGATCACCCACACTCCCGGGGCCTCAGTTTCCCCATCTGTAAAATGATGGTAATAATACTTCACCTACCTCATCGGGGAGGTTGTGAGGCCACCGTCGCCTGACCTGGGGCTGAGGCAGAAGGACTGTGAGGGTGCTACCCGGGAGCAAAGTATTATTACTGTAGCCTGAAAGCAAGGCCCGCCTGCCCCTCCCCCTGTAGAGTCTCCAGGATAGCCGAGGCCGGCCTGGGCCCATCTATCTCTTCTCTACTGTGTCCCAGGTCCCTTCATGAGCGTCATCTGCCGTCTTTGTGGGCACCCTAGACTTAGTTGTTATCTTGTTCAGGTATCGTCTCTTGTGACCCTCTCCCTACGTAACCGCTGTACAAATCCCACCTGCCACAGGACCCCGCACCTGCCCCCTGGCGCCAGACGCCAGGGAAGGGACAAGGAAAACAGCCACACAAAAAAAAGCCGAGGGGGCCCCCAGAGCCCCCAGCCCAGCTGGGGCCCCAGGGGTGGGGTTGGTGGCCACTGTTTGTATTGTATTGGAGTCCTTGAGTGCAAGTGTTTTATTTAATAAAAAAAAAAAAGAGAGAGAGGGAGACAGACAGACAGAAACCCACTATCACAAGAAAAAAAATTGCAGCAAAGAGAAGTGAAGAAAAACTGAAGGAAAAAAAAAAGGAAAAAAGAACCATCCAAAATTTTTCCACTACACGCACCCTCTAAGCCAGCAAGATTTCCTCTTTGCAAAATCATATTTTTGTGGGAATGGGCTCTGCTTTCTGTGGCAGGGCCCGTTCTGATAAATAAAGGATCGTGACAAAGTAGGGCCTCGGCTGTTTCCTCCGTGGGTCCCAGCCCTACCTCACCTCCCAGGGGAAGAGGCAGCAGGGCGAGGGGGTTGGGGAGCCTGGGTTTGAGTCTCCCCTTGTCACCTTTGGGATTTGGCTTCACTGGTGATGAGGCTCTCCCTGAGCTTCCAGCCCCTCCTCAGATCTAAACTATGAACCCACCAGCTGCCCAGAAAGCAGGAGAGCAGCCATACTTCCCGCTGAAGCGAGGCTCGTCGGGAGTGGAGTCTCCTTGAGACCCTCTAGCTCAGCCAGCCCAGCATTACCTCCTTCGGTTCCCAGGGGACCGTCACCACCCTCCAAGGCGGGTCAGACAATCCAAAGCGGGATCTTCCACCTTGCCTACCACCCCCTGAATGCTGGCTGGCCCGTCATGGTTTCGGACCAGCGTCTTCTTCCTGGTCCTTTCGGGGACCGGGAAAGAGCTCCAGGTCTGTTGGCTGGATCTTTGGCCTCTCTCCACCCTTTTCCGATTTAGTCCTTTAGGATTACAAGAGTCTTTCCAACTCAAAAGAGGCCATGGCCAGTCCCAGTCTGAGGAAACTGGGCCCTAGTGTCTTTCTTCTCCAGCCACCGTGGTCCCCGGGCAAGTGACTTCCTTCCCCAGGACCAGTGTCCTTAGTTCACAAAAGAGCAATAACCATCCCAGCCCATTCCCTTCCCTCCACACACACAGCCCGGGGGAAGCCGAGGCCTGGCCGCTCTCAGGGTACTTCAGAAGGAAGGTGCCGCCTCTGGAACAAGAGCGCCTCTGTTAGCGTGTGTCCACCCGCTGGCCTTGCCCCCCTCCTGAGTGAAGGGGGCCACCGCGTCCCTGTACCCCAGCACCAGGGGTGGGCAACTGCTTCCCTGCGCGACACCAAGAAGCCACCTAAAGCTGCCTGCCCTGCCCCCTTCCGCCCCCTGAATTTCTGCCTACCTGACTTCAGTGTCCCATTAGAAAAGCTGATTTTCTTCTTTTGGCTTCTGATCTCTGTCCCAGAGATTAGAGGGACCCCTAAGGTCAGGTAAGTAGCCTGCAGAGCATGCCTTGCCAGAACTTCTGTTCAAGATCTCTCTGGAAAGCTGGGCCCGAAAGCAGGACCCCTCAGCCTGGCAGACGCGGCAGACCCTTGCGCGGAGCTCAGGGGCTCCTCCTGGACTTTTTGCCTGGTTAGCCCGCCTTCACCTTGTTGGCTCTCCCCACATCCTTGCCTTCACCAAGAGATTTGCCCGTCTCTCCCCGCGCCCGGGACCCCTGTCCTCTGGTGTGCTCTTCCCCACGCAAGTCCCTCCCGGACGCTACTGCTTTCCTGAAGGCCATCCTGGGCCACGTCCTGCTCTCTTCTCCCTCCCCCACAAAGACAACGGAAGGACAACGCTTGAACATGCTGTGCGCCCCAGCCCGTGGCTCCCCTGACCATCCGTGTCCCATGAAGATGCCCCGCTCCCTGTGTCTGTGTCCTGTGTATGTGTGTATGTGTGTGTGCGTTGTGTCTTGTTTAGATTGTAAGCCCCCCCTGGGCAGGGACCCCTGTCTGGAATACATGTTTTGTGTGGCACGCCCAGGTGTGCTAATAAATGTCCATCCTCAGAACCAGAGTGCCCGGGTGTCTTCAGGAAGCTTTGGGACAGGTGGCTGAGCAAGCCAGTGTGGTGGCATTGGAGGCAGGGAGGTGCTTCTGGGCAGGGCCCCCAGTTCCCAAGCACTGTGTTCTGCTCTCCCAAGCTCTAGAGGGTGGGTGGGAAGCAGGGGATGACGGTAACAACGTTTAAAAAGGGCACACTCGTGTGCATGCGTGCACGCACACACACGCGCGTGCATCTCTGCCGCTCTGCTGGCCAGGTCTGGCTACGGGGAGGCTCTGGGAGAGGGCAGGGTCCCACCCATTCCACACAGAGACATGACCATCTGCTTAGAACAGAGGGGATCTCCTGTGGTGTGGATTCAGCACTGGGTTAGGGGCCCGAGCCCCAGGGATGAGGCTTGACCCTTAGCCCTCCATGCCCTTTGCTCACTTGTCATCACGGTCACCACTGCCTGGCCTCCGGCTCGGATCCCTGACCCCTTGGCACATATACAGCTCTTGGAGAGCTTCCTTGGTGTGCTCCCCTCAAGGCTCACCCACCGCTGACAGCCCCGCACCAGCCAGGGCGCTGCAGACATGGCCGCTGTTACAAAGGCCCCTCCAAAGTCTTCTCCCCTCCCCCCTGCTCCCCCAAGGCCAAGGGAGAAGTCACAGGCAATTAGGTGGGGGGTGAGCTAGGACTCCCAATACCGTGCTCTCTTCAGCACTGAGGGGATCTGTGATGCCCAGCTGCCCTTGGCAATGGCCCCCTTCCTACCCTGGTCTCTCCATTTCCAGATGGAGACCCAGACCCTTGCTAGTGCTCTCAAGGCAAGAATCCGCACCCACTTTAACCAAACTGTCTCATTTCCCAAGAGGAACTGGTTCCTGGTGGTGGAGGAAGCTAGTAGCAAAGCCAAGAACTGGGCTCCGACAGGTTCTTCCTCTCCCTGGAGAGAAACTCAGCCTTGGCAGCCCCTGCTTGGCTGGTGAGTGGCCGTGGAGAAGGGTGCCATGTTTGACGGTGTAGAAAGGCAGGGGGCCCTCTATGCCTGGACACGGCCCCGGGGGTACACATGGGGCATTCGCCTCACCTCGAGTTCTCAGGCAGGTGCAGCAGGGGAAGAGGTGCAGGGAAACACACTAATGAGAGGAAGGAAATCTGGGCTATGGGGGCCATCGGTTATTCCAGGGTGACCGTGGCTCCTCCCACACCCCAACTTCCCCTACGTCTAAGATTTGCACGAAGGAAGGTAGAGAAACAGGGGGTTGCATGGAATTCTGAGCTGTAACATCGCATCCAAATAAACCCCACACCGTGTGTGCAGATGGGGAAACCAAGGCCCAGGGGACCACGACGTGCTCCAACTCACTTGGCCAATAGCAGAACTAGGACTGGAACCCATGCCTTCTGATTCTGGCCCCAGGGCTGTTTCCTGTATGACCTGGTCTGAATCATGGAGCAAGAGGACAGTCTCTGGTCGGCTGTGGTTCCTACCTCGAGTGGTCTTGAGATTTCAAATTCCTTCCTCCAAGTTCCCAGACACCAGAAAGGCCCACTTCAGAGCTTCAACCAGGGGAGCAGGGGCAGCCAAGCCCCAGACCCCTCATCCTTCTGGAGCAGCAGGCAGCCTCCAATCTTCCCCACCCACCCGCTCCTTCTGTCCATTCAAGGCCTTCTCTCTCACTTGCAAGACGACGGCTCCCAGATCCATCCCAAGCCTCCCTCTAACCCAGGCCCAGCCCAGTGACCAACAGAGCTGCTGGGCCGGACCTGACCTTTGGGCCTTGCATGCCATCAGCCCTGTTGCCACGGTGATAGTGGCCTGGCAGCATCTTCTCATGGGAGATGGGTCTCTAGGCTTGAGGCTTTATGAGGTTCTCTTTAAATCTTTCCTTTTTTTCCTGAACAATGAGGGGAGAAAGTAATACCATGACTGAGTAAAAAAGAGATAAAGAGGGAGAGACCAAGAAAAAGGAAAACGGAGTGAGGGATATGGAAGGAGGGAAGAATAGACACATGGGGAGGGGGGTTAGTACCAGTGAAAGAAGAGAGAAAGGTCAGCCAAGCTTGAGGGGGATTCAAATTATATTAAGAGCCGGGACCTACAGAGCAAGCTGGAAAGGACAGAAGATGGGGTGAGAGGGGTTCCTGGCGGGCAGAGTGAGCGAGAGCAAGACAGGAGCCCAGCCTCGAGCAGCCAAAGCCATTTGTAACAGAGGACGGCACCTGGTCCCCAGACAGGACACAACTGTGGGCCACAGCCCGCCTAACGCAGGGCTGGCGCACATGCACAAGACCACAGGGCCAGAGGGAGCCCGGGTTCCCCGCGGCCATGGGACCCAGCGCTCCCAGGGCTTATAAATAAACAGGCATGTGGGAAATGCACATTCTTTCTCCAAGAAATATAATTTATGTTTACAGCCAGGTTTTTTTTTTTTCTTCCTAAAGAAAACACTACCATATGGGGCCCCTGCCCCTGACGGTGTCCCTGAGTGTCCCCGGCCCTGGCCCCCTCCTTCCGTTATTGCTTGGATGGGAAAGATCTGGCCCTGGGAATCGCAGAGCGACACCCCACTCCTCACCCCCTGAGGCCGTCCCTGGTGGCGGAGTGGAGGCACACAGTGCTTGTCCCATGCCCCACGCCGTGCCAGCTACCCTGGCTGTGCCCATTTAAGGGAATGGAGAGTGCAGGCAGTGGGAGAGGCTCTGGAGCGGCCTCCCAGGGCAGAGAGCCTCTCTCCTCCGTGCAGGAGGCCCTAGAGGCACAGTGGCTTCTTTTCAAACTGGACAGCTGGAAGGCTCAGGCTGTGGGGAAGGGAGAGAGAGCTCTCTTCTCCCAGCGAGATTCCAGGCACAAGCCGAGAGAACAGAACAGAATCAAAGGCGGGGGTGGAGACCCTGCCTTCTAAGCGCCCCCTCCCCCATGCAAGTTTTAGGGGGGCCTGGGGAGGGAGGTATGTGCGATGGGCCCCAGTGGAGGGGCAAGGGCAGCTTCGGTGTTAGGGCCCCAATCCCACTTTCCCACTTCTGTCCTGGGCACTGGCGCATGGCCCAGGCCCTCCTCCAAGGACAGTTCCGGCTCCCATAGGCGTGTGGTCCACCCCAGAGGTAGCAGCTCCTGCACCAGGAAGGGTGGGTCTAGGAGATCCAAACTCCAGGAGGAGGAGGGCTGGTGTGGCACCCGGGGCATCCAGACTCAGCCAGAGGTGGTGATTCCGTGCACAGAGCATCTCCCCTGTGCTGTCAGTGACTCTGTCGGGCTGGACAGAGCCAGAGGGGACTAGACTGAGCCAGGACTTCCCCGTCTGAGGACTGCCCAGAGACCAGGCAGGTGGCAGGTTGCTTACCAACCAGGAGTATGTGCAGATGGCCCCCAGGCCTGCCTGTCCCTACAGCTCGCCCAAAGTGCCCCCCCCTGCCCCAAGGTAGGGGTCTGCCGTTCCCACAGACCTTCCCAGAGCCTCTCCTCCCGGAATGGCCGAAGTCCATCACCCAGAGCTTAGGCTCAGGTACCCAGTCCTGGAGCGGCTTCCAGGGCGGGGAGGCTGCCCCCGGGGGGCCCCAGAGCCCGGGGGCCACCGCCCCCTATGAGTAGGTCTTCTTCCTCCTCATCCTCAAAGGCCCGAGCTGGGCGCCGGGGCGGCGGCCGGGGCGTGGGCTCGTCGCGCTCGGCCATGCGCTCGACGGCGCCCTCGCCCACGAGGAAGACGGTGTCGGCGACGCGCGGGGGCCCAGTGACCGGGTTGTGGTCGTAGGAGAAGACGCGCAGCGCGCGCAGCGGGTGCAGGTCGGGGAAGCCGCCCAGGCGGTTGCGGTCCAGGTCGAGGATGTGCAGGCGGCCCATGCGCAGCAGCGCGGGCGGGAACTCCTCGAAGCGGTTGCCGTAGAGCCACAGGCCGCGCAGGCCCGTCATGCGCGGCAGCTCGGCGGGCAGCGCGCGCAGCCGGTTGTCGCCCATCTGCAGCGACTGCAGCGCCACCAGGCGCAGCAGCGGCCGCGGGAAGCGCCGCAGGAAGTTGCCCTCGATCCAGAGGCAGCGCAGGCTCTGCAGCTGCGCGAAGTCCGCGGGCAGCGCCAGCAGCCGGTTGCCGCCCAGGTAGAGGCGCGTGAGGCGCGGCAGGCGACACAGGCCGTCGGGCAGGCGCTCGAGCTTGTTGAAGTCGAGCGCCAGGATGCGCAGCTCGCGCAGCTCCTCGATCTCCTCGGGCAGCTCGCGCAGCCCGGTGCCGCTCACGTAGAGCTTCTGCAGGCGGCTCAGCGCGCACACGGCGCTGGGCAGCCGCCGTAGCCGCCTCCCGCTCAGCTCCAGCTGCTGCTCGCCGCTGCGCAACTGCTCCTCCGCGTCCGACGGCAGCTCGTCCGGCGTGGACTCGGCGATGCCCATGGTCACGGGCCCCGGCCGGGGCCGCCGCCGCCGCCGCCGCCACCGCCGCCTCCGCCTCCCGGCATCGCCCCGCCCTGGCCGCCCCCGGGCCTCCCCGACGGGGCCGAGGCCGCGCCGGCTCCGGGGCCCCCCGCCCCGGCCTGTCCCTGCGCGGGGAGGGGGGCCGGGCCGGGCCGGGCCGGGAGGAGGCGCCCGCTCGGGGCCCCGCCGCCGCGCGCCGCCGCCCGCCCTCCGGCCTCCCCCGCTCCCTCCGCCGGAGGCCGACTGGCTCGGGTTCGCGCTGACTTGCGGCTCCGCGACCCGTCGCCCTGGCAACCCCCGACGCGTGTGCTGCTGCCAATGAGGCGGAGGGGGGGCGGGGCGGGGCGGGGCCGAGGTGCCACCCGAGCGGGGTCCCGGCGCCCGGGCCCGCCCCCCGCCGGCCCAGGCGACCCGCCCCGGGAGCCGGCGCACGCCGAGGGAACCCAAGATCCGCGCCCCGAAAGCCGGATATGGTGCCAACACCGACTCGACGTCCGACGCTGTCTACACCTCCAGCACTACGAGCCGTTTGGTGAGCGGTTGTGTGGACCCGAAGCAGCAAATCAGAAGGAACCGAGGACCTAGAAAACCTGGCTCCCGACCTGGGACTCTGGCCGAGTGGCTCTCGGGGAGGGACTGAGGGGCGCGGTCAATGCCGGCTATTCATCGCCGCCGGCTATTCATCGCCAACGGCTTGCGCCCGTTCTCACTTTAGGATGGTAACTTGGAGCTGTGTTACTTTCTGGGACTTTTCAGGGCGGGTCCCATCGGAGGCTTTGTGGGCACCGGGACTTGGCTCCGCCCCCATCCCCCGCCCCCATTGCCCTACAGGTTCCTTGTTGGTGCGCTCACGCTCCAGTCTCCTGCCTTGTCCCTCCAGCTACGTTCGAGGTCTGTGTGTGGCTGCGGTGGGCAGAGGACCGGGACACGTGAGACCCTTTGAGCACCACCAGGGATGACCACTGTCCTTCTGTAACTCTCTTGCGCATGCTCCCACCAACAGCTGTGTGCCCCTGCCTTCTTCCCTCCCATTCAGAGCCCTCCTGCCAGAGCTCTTGGCAGAAACACTCGCTCCCATTTACTCCGAGCCTGCCATGTGCCCAGCGCTAGACTAAGAGCATTGCCCTGAATCCTTGCAACACGTCTGAGGTTGCTACCCTCATTACCCCAGAGTTACAGGTGGAGAAACTGAGGCTCTGAGGGGTTTGACTTGAGCAGGGTAACTTGCCCAGGGTCCCCGCGTTGGTGAGTGGCTGGGATTTGTGCTCTGAATCGTGTGCCACACCAATATATAGAAACAATGAATTTTCTCACCACGGAGCCTCTAATTCTGCTGTGAAAACTGCAAGCATCATTAGTCCCCATGTGAAAGATGAGGAAAGTGGCCTGAGAGGGGTTAGGGAACCAGATTAGGGTCACGCAGCGAGTAGAAGTTACATCCAGGCAGCAGCGTCTACAGGCTGGATGCCTCCTCTTGAACCTGGCTGGTGTGGACCTGTCACTCACCCTGTGCCCCCCTGCCCACACACCCTGATCTTTGACCCACCATCCCCAACCCCACTGCAGGCAGGGAGGGAGGCCAGCCCAGGGGCAGAGAGCAGTGGCCAATGCCAGGAGAGCATGAGAACCACTCGTATGCTGGAATGGCAGCTCCCGGGGCAGACAGGTTTATCTCCTTCCCTGCAGGCACCATGTCTGGCACATAGTAGGTATTCGATGAAAAAATTCAACACTTTTACAATGGAGACAAACCTTACATACCATGAAATGCTGAGATGGTAAGTACACAGTTTGATAAGTTTTGACAAATGTAAACAGCCATGTAATATTTCCATCACTCAGAGTTCCCCTGAGCCTCTTTCAGTCAATCCCCCGCCTCCCAGAAGCAACCATGAGTGTGACCTGTATCATCACGGATCAGTTTTGCCTGTACTTGAATTTCATATAAATGAGATTACTCAGTGCCTACTTTTTTTTTTTTCTTTTTTTGCTCCTGGTTTCTTTTGCTCAGATGCGCAATATATGTTTGTCAGAGGGATGAAAAGGCGTGGGCTGAACAGGTGATGGGAGTCAGAGGCAGGTATCTCTGTGAGCCGGGAACCCAGCCACGGACCCCTGTCCTGGGAGGGGCCCTCACGAAACGAAGGCTGTCCTCTGAGCCGAGGCAGGGCACTCAGGCAGCAAGTAAGTGGGGTCCGCACAGAAGACCTGGGGTGTAAGAGGGTTCTGATCTCCTTCTGGACTTCATCTAAGCTCCAATCCAACTCTCTCTAATACTCATTTGGGAGAACTTTTTGGAAGAGACCAAAAAGCTGGAGAAAACCCAGCCAGGCTGCCGGGGAAGAAGATGAGCACCTCCCCCTCACCCCCCTGCTGCCCCCCAAACAGTTTCCCCAAGGGAACATTCGCTGTAGAGGAGGAAGCCCCGCCACTGCCCCCACCCCCCGCCTCATGCTCCAGCACCAGGCAGCCCCCTTGGGCTCTGCGGGCATGGCAGGAGCCTCAGGAGCCCCTGCAGATCCAGCACCCGCCTGGCAGAGCTCCCTGGGTTCAAGGGCACAGGGGACCAGCCCTCTTTTCCCTCGGAGTCTTTTTCTTGCTCTGGGTAGATCATGTACCTTCAACTCCCACCAGGCCCTTCTCAGTGGGTAAAGGTAGAATGTGCTGGCGTTCGGGGCCCACGCAGGCTGGGAGCGGGGCAATCATGCCGATGAATCACGCGGGCACTGCAGGCGCCCGGTCCTTGCCGAGCGTCACTAATGAATTAGCTTCACCCCCAGCACGGGGCCTCTCAGCCTTTCCCTACTCCCCAGGAAGGCAGGAAACTGAGACCTGGGAAGGGGGAGCAGGGGGGCGGGAAGAAAGGGCTCCGACAGCTCCGGGGATGGGCTCAGACCCGGGGCGTCCCCTCTGCCCACACACCCACACACACACCGGGAAAATGCCTAAAAGTGCGGGTCCCTCAGGCCTCCAGAATTGGCTTCTCTATGCCTCATCACGAGCTCTAACTGCCCCGCCCACCTCCAACTCTGTGGGGTTTTTTTAAAATAAATTTTTGAAATACAGAAAAAGTACAAAGCTCTCCGTGATAAACAGCCCTGTGCCCAGTACCCAGCGTTGACAATTGTTCACATTTTGTCATACTTGCCATACATCTATGTTCTTCTAAATAAAAAGACGAAGGCAGCACGTGTAGTAATACAAAAATCTCCTTTGTGCCCTCCGGTGTCCTTCCCCACCGCGCTGACCCTGCCAAGGTCCCCTCTGGCTCCCATTCCCCTCTCTGGGGCCAGGACCACTGGGGCTGCTGTGACTGGAGGAAGGTCATGGAATGTCAGCGTCGTAGGTTCTTAGCAAGGATTTGAGACTATTAGATCCAACCATGAAACACGGAGCAGGGACGACGCTGAGCTCTGTTAAATGTCTGCGAGAAGTTAGGGACCCTCATCCCACAACAATGCATGGTGGCAGGAACTCACCATTAATGTGTGCAATTCCCAGGGGTTCATGATCTCCTGGGGTCTAGTCCAACTCCCTCATTTGGAGAAAAAGGACATTGAGCATGTGTCCTTCACGGCTCACTCCCCTGACCTCTCCTCCCCCCGCTTGAGTCCTTGCCTCCATTCAGGTATTCATTCAACGAAGAAGAAGCCCCTACTTGTATGCGTGGGCACTGGGGTTTGCTGTGATTGTGAACATTATAGACTGAACCTCCTGACTTTCTAGAACTTCTAACCCTGAGAGTGGAGATAATCCACAAAATGCATATGCATGGTCTGTCAGGGGCTAGTCAGCCTATGCAGGACATGAAGCAAGGGAGAGAGAGGAGGATGGAGGACCCCATTTAAAACAGAGTGGCAGTGGAGACCTTGACAGGATGGCCTTGGAGAAAAGATGGGAAGGAGGGCAAACCATGCAGACAGAGGTCAAGGGGAAATGCATTCCCGGCAGAGGGCGAGGCGGTGCCATGACCCTGGGGCAGGAGTGGGGTGGGGAAGGGGGGGAGCAGCAAGGAGCCTGGGGAGCAAGGGGGGAGCGTGGTTACAGACGAGGCCAGAGACAGCTAGTGAGGAGGGGCAGACCTCAGTAGGGCCGTGGTCTTTGTGGAGGGTTTGGCTTTGGCTTTGGCTTTGGCTTTGGCTTTGGCTTTGGCTCTGGGTGAGAGGTCATTGGGAGACTTTGGGCAGAGGAGTGGCAAACAATCTGACACATATTTGGACAGGATCCCTTTGGCTGCTGCTGCAAGAAAGTGTGTGTGTGTGTGTGTGTGTGTGTGTGTGTGTGTGTGTGTGTCGGGGTGTTGGGGAAGGAATTTGTGCAACTCGTACCCCTCTCACCTTGGTTCTCTTCCACAGGAAAATGTTGGTTATCACTCACTAGCACCTGTAGATTATCTCCTCCACCTGGCACAGTCTTGCCAGGGAGATACTAAATCCGCCTTCTTTGACTGATGAGAAAACAGATCCAGCGAAACAGCTCAATCAAGGTTGCCCAGCTGGGAATTGGCAAAGCCAGGCCATCCAATTGCAACGTCTGGGCTTCTCCTACTACGTCTCATTGTCTCTCTCGGCTGGGGGAAATTAGAGAAACCACTCAGGTTGTCTAAATGCTTGCCCCCATCCTGCAAACAGCAAAAAGGTTTCTAGGACTGCCCTACTTGGAGATTTTGATCCCAGGCCCCAGGGCTCGGCGTGTTTGGCCAACTGGCAGCATCCTAGAACCTACAGGACAAATCTAGGACCCTCAAACAGATTCAAGAAGGCAGAGCAAAAAGGTCCCCAAATCCAGGGGCACCCCAGGGCTGTAATCTGGGCTCAGGGTTTGCCTATTAGTGAATTCCTGGCAGTCTCTGACCCATGATTCGCCAGGGCCCTTCACTAGGTAGCCAAATTCATGAGGCTAGCTCAGCCACTGCCCACCTGCCCCCCAGACCCTCTCGAAACGAGAGCCTAGACATGCCCTGAGGATCACATTGCCCTGGAACCTGAGCCCCGAGAGTGACCTGCCAGGTCTGTTGAAAGGTGAGTCTTCTCCCTTGTCCCTTCCAGGGACATCAGAGCTGGAGCAAAAGAAGCCAAAAGAGTGAAGGCCCCACCTCCATGCCATAGACAAGAACCTGACCATTCGAATGGGTTCTGGGCATGACAGCTCCTTCTCCCAGGAAGGAACCACAGTGCTCATGGCTAGCAGCTGCTCTTACATGAATACATTCCTCCATCTGTGGGCAAGGACAGGCCGGATCCTCTGCTCAGACACTACAGACCCAGGTCTCGACCATGACCGCCAAACACTGGCCTGGCCTGGTCCCCTTCCCTGAGACAGGGGCTGCTGAGGGTCACAACTTCTTCTTCCTGAGCAGTCAGCTCAACTCCTTCTCCTAGGCCGATGGAGTGGAACCCGGATTGAGCACTGGCCCGTGGAGGCGGACAGAAGTGGTCCACACCCACACACAATCTTCTACTCTTTGATTTTCTGAAGTATTAAAGGTGGAAAAACCCCGATCCCCACGTCACCACTTCGAGATGAGTGACCTGACCCACATGAAACGGTGAGGTGAATGAGAAATACAATTTTTTGAAAGATTTTATTTATTTATGTGAGAGAGAGACAGAGAGAACACCAGTGGGGGGAGCAGCAAAGGGAGAGGGACAAGCAGTCTCCCCCCTGCCCCCAAGCAGGGACCCTGACATGTGGCTCCATCCCAGGACCCTGAGATCATGACCTGAGCCGAAGGCAGATGCTTAACCAACAGAGCCAGCCAGGCGCCCCGAGAATTACATTTTTAGTATGTTTAGCCATTTAGACTTAAGGGCTGTTTGTTACAGAATCAGCCTGGACCGACTAGCACACTTGCTCTCCGCTTCTCCAATGTGCCAGCTTCTCTCTATTCCAGGACCTCTAGACCCATGCTGGGTTCTCCTCTTCCTTCCCTACTTGGCTCGCATTCCTCATCTTTAAGGTTTCAGCTCAAACTTTCCTCTCTCAGAGCATCCTTCCAGAATCCTCCAGGGCACATCAAGCCGCCATGCTATAGCTTCTCAAGCTGCCACATTTCTCCTTCGAAGTGCTTATTCCAGTTCCAATTAAAGAAATAATTACCTGTGAATTCCTTGATTGAAAACTGTTTCCCCTGTTATAAGACACGAGCTCCATGGGGATAGGGACCTTGTCCGCTGAAATTTAAGGGAGTGCCAAAAAAACCCAAAACAAAACAAAAAAACACCTCAGTAATCAAGATAAGTAACAGTTTAATGCAATATTTTTAAACCCAAATTAATGCAAAAAGTCTATGATGAACAAAATATTAAAATTGTAAACGAAGATAGGATCAGCGATCAGTGCTATGATGAACCACAGTGAAGCCTTTGGCAAAAGGAAAAATCAGCAGTACTCAACCTGTCTGTACTTAAAATGTTCGTATTTTGTTCATTGTGAATTTTTTGCATTCACTTTTATTTTCTTTTAAGTAATGGGGTTCAACTATTGTGTCTTGATTGCTGAGTTTTTCGGCACTTCTCTGAATTTTGTGCCTAGGAAAAGGCTTCCCTTCCTTCGCCTTCGTCCCAGCCCTGGAATGGGTGCAGGCAGCCTCTCTTGAAGAATGATCAGGCAGTCTCCGTGCGCAATACGGGACCTGGGGATTGTCATTCTGAGATATTGACCGATGCTCCACTGGAGACAATTTTCAACATACCCATTCCCATAAGCTGGCTTCCTATATTCCCCCTGCTCTACAAGGGAAACTCAGAACAAAGAGTCAAATCCTTGGCTTTGAGTTGCAAAAGAGGCTTTGAAACCCAGAGTTCGGCCTACAGCCGTGCAAGACCTGGGTTTAGAGAGAGAAATATTTTTTGAAGGTCCAAAAGCTTGGCTTTGAACTTGGAGAGAAGGGAGCTGATGATGTAAGCCCTGGAGCGGGAAAGCGTGTGTCATCACAGAAGCCGAGATCCCACCCAAAAAGAGATAAAGCCTCAAGCAGTAGGTGGGAGAGAAGGGGCAGAGCAGAGCACCTTACAGATGGATGACCTGCAAAGGAGTCAGGCGCCACCTGCCCGGGGCCGAGGCCGAGGGCAGCATGAAAAACATCCCAGGTACATATAGGGGACAGCAGGATGGAGGGAACTTGTCCCTTCCACATGTGGCCTAAGAATGCAAGAAGCCTCCCACAAGCCCCCCTGCCGGTATGGAGAAGCTTCAATAGAGTAGAAATCGAGGGGAGCTAGTTCCTCCTCTGAATTCTCTACACACCCCTGTATCACAAGGGAGAACATCTAGAAGTTTCTGTCCCTCTGAGATGGACTTGGTGAGCTGACAGCAGCTGATCAACCTGGAGGGGCTCCATGTGTGGTCCAGCTGGAGGGCTGTTTGAGTCACCCTGGCAACCAGAGGTCAGAAGGTCGTAGTTGCTTCTGGGAAGACACGTGTGGATTGACCAAAATCCATGAAGATCACACATCTCAGGGGGAGTCCACATAGATAGATGTCTCTCCCGCAAGAGCAAGCTCCGCACCCGCCTGGGGAGAAGGACGTAAGAGGGAGGAGGGGCAGAACTCCTGACTTGATTGGATTTGAGTCTGGAATGAACAATTTAAAGTCAAAGAGGTTGAGGAAGTTGGACCGGAAAGCGATGGGTGAATGTCTTTGCTAAGTTCAGTTACAGATACACCAGCTCCTGACTATGTGGCTGGGAAACGCACAGCTGCTGTGCTCACAGGGGAGCAGGGGGTGCCGTGCCCAGTGGAACCCCACCTTAGGGGCCCCATCTGCATCAGGGACCTGGCAGATTGGTGTACTGTTAGGGAAGTTGAGGAAGGGCATCTCTTCCCCATGTCTCACAGAGGGTCCTTAAAGGCTGGGAGCGTCCCCACCAGGTGTAGAAGGCCCTGCACGAATGCTCATTCCCTTCGTCTGGATGGTAACCTGGTCGTGAAGGACATCTGAAGTCCTTGAGCCTCTCAGCATCGTCCTACGTGGGACAATCCCAACTGCCCTACAGAACAGAACCCGTGCATCCTACCGTGCAGGGTGAAAATGTTGGGAGCTCACGTTCCCAGCTTCCTTTGCAAGCTGGGTACAGGTATGGGACCTGGGAGCCACCCATCAGAAGCCCCCACCCCCATTTGGAATCGGAAATGAGGGACGCAGAGCAGAACGGACTGCGCAGAATCCCTTCCAAGGCTGGGGGGCGGGGGCAGGGACAGCAGCGTCCAGTGCCCAGCGATGGGGGAGACAGGCCGTTGCCATGGGCCCAGGCTCATGGGACAATTTTGGCCCCCCATTTTTGACTGGGTAGCCTCTAAGCTTTGTTCTCAAGTCCACCTGAAGATTCTGTGAACTCTGAATTCCTTTTAATAAATTCCTCTTCTGCTTACATTGGCTAACATCAGTTTCTGTTGCTTGCAAAGAGCTCTGACCCCTATGGCACGTGATCAGACGTCAGCCTGTGAGCGCTAAGGGAACCCCATGATTACTGTGGAGGGTCCACTGTCCCAGGTCTTCACTGTGGTACCCACACTGCCAGGGCCCTTGTATATGCTCGGGAACCAGTTTGCCTGAGTTCTTCAAAGCCAGCCTCCTGCCCCCGGGGCCAGAGCCCTCCAGGAGAACGCGTCTCTGCTGCAAGGCTCTTATCATAGGGACCACACCTTGTCACTGGGGCCACAGTAAGGATGCTGGGCTCCAGAGTCCCATCAAGTCTTTCCTGAACACCAGCTCTGTCGGCATCTCACCCAGTCTCTCTCAGGATCTGTGGGCTAGACCGATGCCCTTCTGACCTGTCCCTTTACCTGGGGACCTCAGAAGACATACGCTCACACTCACACACACTCACATATCCCTTCTTCAGCCCCATGTTTGGCTTCAGCCCCATGTTTGGCTGGCTGCAAATGCGATGACCCGGCTCTCTTAGGAAGCTTCTAGGCCCCCACTTCTGCCTACCTGAGAGGCCCATTTCAGAGATGTGACGGGAAAGGCCTTGTGTTCAGAGCACAGACAGCGGAGGGTGGGCTCACTAAGCTGTGTGCCTCTGGAGGCCGCTTCCTCGCTGGCCCAGATTAACTGGTTATCACGACAGTGTTTCCAGGAGTGAAGCTTATGATGCCAGAAACTTCCTTGGCAGAGCCCTGTCTGGAGCAGCATCTCATGAGAAGCACGGAGAGACCTGGCAGGCTGTCTTCTGACCTTGAACCGAGCCCCTCGTGGGGGAGGGGCGGTTCCTGGCTCTGACTCCTCCTCCACCCTTGCATAGCTGGCTGTTCAGAAAATTTCCTGGAGAATGGGTGGCCCTCCAGATGGTCAGAGAGGAAGGCGGGGGTCGGATTCTCATTTTCAGGCCCTCCATCTGTCTGGGTGCAGCAAACCCACCGTCCTCCCCACACAGGCTTCCTGCTCCCCTCCCGGGGGGCCTCCAGGTCCGCAGACAGATGCTTCTTCCCAGCTGGCCAGCTGTCAAGCCCGTGAGCCGGTGGCTCTGCATGTCACCATGTGACCCCGGGCCAGATGGTACCTGTCACCATCAGCGGCCACAGCGCTGTGACGGGCAGCAGCCTCACACGCGTCCCCATGTCCCCATGCGTCCGAGGTGGGGCCCGAGAGCGTGGCATCCGGCACTGCTCCCCATCCTGCTGTCCCATCAGCCCTCGGGGCTGCACACCCCCACACCACGGCTGACAGCGCAGCACCCACCTGTGTCCCCAAACTTCCCCCGGAGGGAGGCCCCTCAGTGTTCTCGCTGAAAGGATGAGGGCCCACGGAATATTCCCCGCACCCAGCAGGCTGTGGGGGCTTCACAAAGCTAATCGTTGTCAGGGCACACCTCACAACAGTTTCTGAAGCGTCTGTGGGGAGGGGAAGGAAGCTTTCTGTAGCAGCTGCAGGAGGCCCCACTGCGAGTGAGGCCTCCACGCCCAAAGCCTGGTTTCTGGGGGAGGGGAGAGCAGGCTGCCTCCAGGACAGCCTGGCAGACGTTGGCCTTGGGGACACGACAGGGACAGCCTAGGCCTCCAGACCAAGCTGTCCAGTGGATCACCTGACCCAAGAAGGGGCTGCTCCTGCAGAAGGGCCTGTCCAGGGCCAAGCAGGAGGAGACAGAGGCCAGAGCCTGTGACTATCTCAAGTCCCCACTCCCAGCTGGGCCTGTGTTCCCTCTGCTCCAAGGCAGCTACCCGTCGCTGGCTAAGCCCTTTGTACCCGCCATCTTGTGTAGCCCACAGCCTGGGGACTGCTACTCGCGGCTGCTCAGAGCGGTCAGGCGGCCTCCACAGACGGTGGCAGGAGGCAGCCTTGGGTGGGGAGAGCCGGGAAGGAACCCAGGCAGTTGGACTCCAGAGCTCAGGCCCCGCCCGGGAGAAAAAAGGGTGCTGGGCTGATGCTGGCTGGGGCCAGACAGAGGACTCAAGTCTCAGAGGGGCGAGGGGACGGGGACTCCCCCCAAAATGAAGCCACAGGATTGGCTCCCACACTCACCTGACAGCAAAGGGGGGAGTGAGAGGGTAAAGGCCTCCACTTCAATGGGGGGTTCAGTAACCTAAGTAGCCATGGGGGGGGGGGAGTAGCCACCCTTCCTGCCTTGGGGACACAGGGTCCCATAACTGAGGAGGAGGACGGAGAAGGGCTCCTTAGTATGGTAGTTAAAACCCCTGAAACCTAATCAACCTGCCCTCCCCATGGGGTTGCCCACCTCACAGCCTCACACTCCCCTCCCCCGCCTGACCCCCTGCCAGGCCTTGACCTGGCCCCTGTGCTGTGTCCTCGCCCACAGCCTTACCTCCTTCAGCCCCTACCACTGGCCATGCTGCCCATTTCAAGGTCCAGCTCACACGTGCCCTCCCCCAAGGGGCCTGCCCTGAGTAACCCAATGGGGTGGGCAGACGTCAGGAAGGACTTGGAGTCAACTCACACCCCTCCCAGGCAGCCGCCACTCTGGGCTCCCACTCCAGCCCTTACCAACGGACGCCCACCCACAGTCCTTGCTGCTGTGTGTCCTGGGGTGAATGGCTCCGCCTCTCTGCGTCTGTCTCCTCATCTAGACGTTGGGGAAATCCACGCTCCGTACCACGCAGGAGTTCCAGAACCACCTAAGCTAGGTGTCGGCCGTTGTTGGCCCACCTTCCTGTTACCACATGCCCTGGGTCGACCTGTCCTTACACAGTTCTTTGGGCTGGGGCCCAGGATCCAAATGGGGAGGCTGGGATGGACTGCTGGAGACAGGCGGAAGGGGGTGAGGGCAGGGGCTAAAGGAAAGAGAGGGGTGATGCTCAAACCCCCTTCCCTCGGGTGGGGTCCAGAGCTCTAGCTCGGGAAACATCATGGGGTGGCCCCAGCTCACATGGCCTGGAAACGGGATGCAGGACAATGGGAGGGGACCCAGAAAGGGCATAATGAGGCTCCAGTGTCCCCGACACCATATCCCCTACTGAGCCAGATGGAGGAGGGGTGAGCAGGGAACATGAGCTGTAAAAGGACACCACCGGTGGGGAAGGACATGGAGACGTGAAGTGGTGTATGTGCGTGTGTGTGTGTGTGTGTGTGTGTGTGTGTGTCTGCATGTACAAGCGTTTGGGCGTCTATGTGAAGATCTGTGCATTTGTGTATGTTTCCATCGGTCTCTGGGTGCGCTTGTGTTAGTCTGTACGTACTTGTCTGTTGGCATTTACGTGTCTGTACGTGTTAGTGTGTGCGCGTCTCCAGGGGTCTGTGTGTGTGTGACTGTGGGCTGGAGGGCCCGGCTGAGCCCCTTCCCTCTCCCCCACCTCATCATGGCCAGGCCACAGTTGGGACCCAGCCCAGCTGGCAAATCTCTGATTTGGTAACGCACCCCCCATGCTGGAGGCCATGGACCAGCAGGCCCCACCCACAGCCTGTGGGGCTGTCACTGGGTCCGGAGTCTGGCTGGGTTTGTAGCCAAGAGACTCTGTGTCCCCTCCTCCCCTCCTCCAGTGCTGGAGCCAGCTGGAGCCACCCACACCCCACATGGAGTCCCAGCCAGGCCCAGCGAGGACAGCCCCCGGGCCTGCCGTTCAAGACGGCTGGTACACCCAGGCCCCCCGGGGCCAGCCGTGCTTCTCCACAGACGCCCACAGAGAGCGGGGAGGGTGGGGGCAGCTGCTAGACCACTGAGTGTACCCCTCTGCGTGCAGGCTGGCCTGGAAGGTGCTGGAGACATCCTGGCCTTGGGCTGCCGGTGCCTCTTTACCCGTATGACCTTAAGCAACTCATGTACTCTTTCTGGGTCCAGGGTCCCCTTTATAAAATGAGGAGCTGGTGCTGGCAGGAACCCAGCGTACCGTTGTGTAGTTGTGCACTGTGCAAATGCGCCTGGTGGAGGTGAGGGAAGGCACTGAGAGGTAGGCCGGGTTCTGCCCCACACGCTGAGGCTTCCGTGTCAGGCGGCAGCATCTGGAGGAAGGGATGCGTTCTTCTCACAGGAAGTTTGCTCTTTAGGGATTGTGCTTGGGGCTGGGGTGGGGGGAGCCTCGCTCTAATTCTCACAGAAGGGCTGCCCTGAGGCACCAGCCTTTTCAACCAGCCCCTGCCCCTCCCTGTGTCAGTGTCCAGGTGTCCTTCCTTCGCAGGCCCTTGTCTGTCTGTCTCTGGAGTGGGATCTCTATGACTGCCTGCCCCTCTGCCCTCCCTTCTCCTTCGAACCATCCAGTGTGGGACCCAGAAGGGCCCTGGAAGTCCTGCTCTGGTCTAACTGCCCCATTTGACAGACTAGCAAACCGAGGCCCTTCTGCCCTCCCCTGTCCCCCTCTGCCCCCTCTGCCTCTCCCTACTCCATCCCACCTGCTCCCTGCGAGGGCTCCCAGCCTTCAGCACAGACTGCAGGAGACCCCCTGACAGGAGAGGAATCTGTGTCCTTGTCCCTAGTGTCACCAAAGCTGACCCCACCCCTCCACTCCTGCCTTCTTGCCCCGCTGCACCCCACCCCATCCTTTTCCCAGCTCCCCTGCCAGTGACTGGACACACGGGCTTGCTTCGCTGCTCTTTATTTCATTAGGAAAGTAGCCAGGGGAGTCCCGGCAGGGAGGGGGTGGGGGCAGGGAGAGTAGCCGGCTCCAGTCCTGTCTGTTGGGTTGGCAAACCTGTGGGGAACAGAGATGAGGCCCGAGGGGCTGGTGGGGGGGTGGTTCGTGCACTCCCCCACCCCTGAGAGCGCCCCCCCCCCGTCTCCCACCCCTCACTGAGGCTGGGTCCCCAGCAGGGCTTGCTTGACCCAGGGCTGCGATCTGGGGCTGGCCCCCGCAGGGAGCCGCTTACCAGCCTCGGGCTCAGTTGGGTGTCATGAAGCGGCCGCTGTGAGGCGATGCTCGGTAGAAGGGGTCCGCGGAGATCAGGGTTCTGCAGGGAGGAGAGGGGTGCAGGTGAGAGGGATGTGGGACAAGGTGGGACCTTCTCTTCTGCCTGCCCCTCCCCTGGAGCTGCCCGCAGCTAGGTCAGCCAAGCCACAGACATTCTTCGCCTGCCAACTCTGGGCCATTGTCTTAGAAACGTAATTTTTGAGGAATTGAATTGAGCCCGAAAGGAGTCATTGTGAGGCAGAACCACAGTCCATTCAGCTCTGTCCCCACGCCCCCTGAAGCCTGGCAGGGGGCAGGTGTGGAGCTGACCTCTGGGATGGGAACCAGGGGGTGAGGGGGCAGCCATGCAGGAGGAGGGGTCGCTGGTTGTGGAGGGGGGGAGGAGAAGCAGGAAAAGCAGTGAACAAGCCAGAGAGAGGGAATGGGCCTCTCAGACAGACAGACAGACAGATGGAAAGAGGGAAGAAGCTGGGAAAAGGCCTGGATGCTGCAAAGGACAGAGCAGGAGGGAGTGCTGGCTACCTTCCCACGTGGGGGTGCAGGCGCCGCAAGCTCTCCGTGGGGTTGGGGGTGGCCTCCATGTGGGTGACTGGCTGGTTGAGGGCATAGCCTCCGGGCTTCTGCGGCTGGATGCCACCTCGAGTCCAGCCTTCTCGGTCCAGACCCTTGGGGATATTCTCGAAGTACCTGAAGCGTGGAGGGTTGGGGGGGAGGTTTGCGGGCGGTAAGCTGGCCTCCGCCACTTCTGCGGCCTCTCTGCCCCTCTTGGAGAGGAATCTTGGCTCCAGCAGAGCACAAACGGCCTCAGATCCCTCCAGTCTCCTTGCTTTTGCTCATGCTGTTCCCTCTGCCAGGCACTCCCTGCGCCCGTGTCCACTTGGGGAGCGCTCACTCGGGAAGCCTGCTTGGCCGATGGCCCTACATTGCGCAGCCCCGATGCCGCGCCAGCACTTGGAGCATAAAGGACTGTCTGCATGCCGCCTCCTGCCCTGGCCTGTGACCTTCTCGGGGGTGGGGAGTGGAGACCCCAACTCGTTCGTTTCTCTCTAGGCATTCCACTTCGCTTCCACTTTGCTGATGTTCACTGAGCCCTGGGCCAGGTTCTGAGTAAGATGTGGGCCCCGCCCTTGAGCTTAGGAAGGGGGGGTGCAG
The DNA here is from genome assembly GCF_017311325.1 of Ursus maritimus. Lineage (NCBI taxonomy): Eukaryota > Metazoa > Chordata > Mammalia > Carnivora > Ursidae > Ursus > Ursus maritimus. The sequence continues at coordinate 37,244,994 of NW_024424786.1, read as the reverse complement.
AGAGATAAATGAGAAAATCAGTGATTACAACCCCTGGGGAAGGAGGCACGTGCCTGACACCCAGCAGGAGCTCGGGAAAGCCGGACGGGCAGGCGGAGAAGGACCCTGTAGACATGACTGGGGCTGAGGGTCTGCCCCAGGAGGAGGGCGTTTGCCTAGGAAGGTGCAGGGACACTGCTGTCCCCCGACACCCACTGTGAGTCTCTGCCCCTCCCCTTCGCCCTCTGTGGGAAGCGGAACAGCCACCTGTGTCACAGATCTGCAACGCGGCTCGGGCGCCACTTCTCCCATCTGAGCCTCAAGGTCCCCATCCCAAAGAGGGGGGCCAGCCCGAAAGATGGGAAGCAACTGGGGAGACCAAAGAGATGGGAGCCAGTGTGGACACAGGTGACACCTGCTGACACAGATGGCAGATGCTGTGCAAGGAGGCTTTTGTCCACGGAATTACACCTCCTTTATCCCACTCCTGTAATGCCCTCCCCATCCAGTCCTGGCCCTGGGAGTCCTCCCCATGGCTCTCGGGCCACTTCCTCCCAGAAGCCCTCTGAGATGTTCAGCAAAGAGCTTAATTTCTGGGGAGCCCAGAGCCCACCCACCATGGACTGGACATAGTATCTTAGCAGATGCCATGTTGCTCCACCCGGACCCCTTTCAGCCCCTTTTTTCTTCCCCTGCCCACCAGCCTGGGCATCAGTGGCGGGCACGGCATCAGAGAGAAGCGCAGAGGAAGGCTGCCCTTGGGCTGCTGGGGCTTACTTTGCCTGTAGCAAAGAGGTGCCTGGGATTTTTAGCATGGTCCCTGGGGACAGCCCTTAACTACTGATCGATGGATATGGGGATATCAGTACCCCAGCTCTCTCCCCGCTTGGCTGGGATCATTCTGAGTTGTATGTTTGCGCTGTTTTCTAGAGCCCTCCCACGGCATATCTGGTTAATAACACACTGGCTTTGGGCTGCCTTCCTTTCTCCCCACAGCTTCCCAGCTCCCCCACACTCCCCAGTAAGAGACTTGCGCTCAAATCCTTGGCTCAGGAGCTGCTGCTGGGGGAACCCATGTGAATTCAGTGTTGGTCTACTTGACAGGCTGTGAGCTCATCATTTGTCCCAGTGTCTGTCTGTGAAATGCGTGCCAGGTTTCACAGCCCTGGATTTGGACAGGGAAGGGGGTGCTCACCCTTGGTTGTAGGTGGTCAGGTACCGATTATCCATGTCCGGGTCATAGGGGTTCCGGAAGTAGCTGGCATTGTTAAGGCTGAACCCCGTGGGCTCCTGCACCAGAGGTATGGAGGGGACTTGTCAGGTCAGGAGAGGGTGGAGATTTGGGAGTGGAGCTGGGCACCCCGGCCTCACCTTGTTCCCCACTGTCTCCCGGCCCAGCAAGGCAACGTTGGTCTGCTGCACCCGCTGCGGGGGCTGGAACTGCCGGTGGCTCATGCTGCTAGGTTCTGGGCCAGGAGGGGGCACCTGCAGGGGACGGAACCACAAGAAAGGTAGTGGGTGGCCAGGGTGAGGCGGCAAGGACAGAGGGTCCTAACTTGCCCCCAGCCCCAGGACCTTGTCCTTCCCCCTCCAGGCACAGGGAATTCCCTGGTTCAAAGACACCCTCACTTTTCCAGTTCCTAGGCCTTTGCCCCTCCCCTGCAGGGTCCAAATATCCTGATTCTTCCCATCCTTCGGTGCTCAAATGCCTCTGCGGCCAAGGAACCTCCCTGTCCCCCCACCCCAGAATGCTCCTGCTCTGAGGAGCCCCCCTGCCCCGAAGGCCACTCACTCTGGGGTTCAGCATCCTCTCGGTCACTCGGTTGTAGCCCGTTTCCCGCTCGGAGCCTCTGGCCAGCACAGGCAGGAACTCATCCCCCTAAGGCAGCAGAGGAGCCCCTGATGCCACAGTATGGCTGCTCCTCCAGGTACTGTCTTAAGGGCCCCGGCGGAAGGACCCCAGGCTGTGGGGTCAGCCAGCCTTCCACCCCCACTGGCTCTGCTTACATGAGGGTGGGTCATGGGGAGGAAGTCGGACCTGGTGACACTCCGGCCAGGGAGGAGGACCTGGAAAGAGGCCCGCAGAGGCGCGTCAGCCGGGCAGAGGCAGGTGCTCCCCTGTCCTGAGCGCAGAGGAGGGCTCACAACACGCGCGTGTGTTTGGGGTAATGGAGGAAAGGGAAGAGGTTGGGGAGAAACTAGGCTGAGTGAGAACCAGCAGGCCCGGGCTCTCGTGTGAACTCTGCGTAACATTGGCTCTGCCTCTTCTCCTCTCTAGACCTCAGTCTTCTCATCCACAAACTGGGGGAGCTGGACCAAAGCAGTGGTTTCTGCCCACACTCATTCATCTCATGTTTGAACACAGGGTTTTGCAGCTCACATCTTGAAAAAAGCTAGAAGTCACCTGAGATTCTAGCGGGCACCGGCCTGACTTACCGGGTCCCCAGGGAGGGACTGGGAGGGCGGCTGGAAAACAATGGGGTTCTTGGTGGACTCTTCAGTGAAGCCAGTCTCTTCCTTGGCGCCAATTGATTTCTTCTGCAAGAGATCTGCAAAAGACATCCCCCCTGTGCTGCCCCCCACCCTGGCCACCGGCCCCAGCTGCATGGCTCAGTGTCCCAGCCAGTGGGGAGGGAGCTGGCTCCAAGGATCTGGATGCTGGAGCTATAGGGTCCTGGGCACCAGGAAGACTCCAGAGTCCAGGACAGAGAACGAGACAGGAGAGGAGAAGAGGAGAGATGCAGGAAGGGCAGGTGCCGACAGGCTGGGAGGCGGCTGGGGTCAGGATTCACAGCCCTCCTAAGCCAGTGAGTTGTCCTTTCAGGGGTCGGCGCTAAGGCACAGGTCCCCCAGGCTGCCTCTGTATCCTTCTTTCTTCCGCGGGTGCCTTCTTTGTGCTACGCCAGCTCCATCTGCCCCCCACCCCCGTGTCTCTCCCTGCGGCCAGGGGGAGGGAAGTGTCGTGGGAGGGAGGCATGAGCTCAGACATGTGCTACCTGGCTGGTTTGAAGGCTCCTTGAGGTACTTGGAATTGTACTCCGAGGTCATGAAGCGCGGGCCCTGGAAGACAGGGGAGAGCACTGGGGCCCGCGAGGTGGACCAGGGCCCAGGGGAGGTTGGTGGCGGTGGTGGCTCTTCAGTGCTCCCAGTAGCCTGTGCGGTGTAGTCCGCGAAGGGAAGGCCAGGACGGCAGCCCCTGCACAAACCCGTCTCTGACGGGGCAGCAGAGCGCCATACCCTCCACCGTGAGTTCCCCTGTGACAACGAAGCCCATCCCATGCTGGACTCCCGGGAATGAACAGGGGACCCAGAGACCCAGACGAAGAGAGAGGCTAAGAGAATAAAGGGGGTGCTCCCATCACACTTCACTGCCCGGAGCTCGGGGAGTCTGGATAGGCGCGGGGAAAGAAGGGGCCTCTGGGGTTAAGTCCTAAGACCCGAGTGAGGAAGCCCGTGATGACTGCGTTGATGCTCTCTTGGAAATACCAAATATCCTTGGCTCTCCCAGTTTTTCTAGGTACCCTGAGCCCACATTTTGTTGGCTTTTGGGAGAGTCAGAGCAGTGCCGGTCTCCAGAAGGGGAAGGAGGTGGGTCTGGCCCCTCTGCCCACTCACATGCCGGGCATTCTCCCACTCCAGCGAGCCCTTGCCCTGAGGCTGGTGGAGCAGGGGCACGTCCTTGGGCTCCAGCCCTGTGATGGCCTGCGCCCCATAGTCCTGGGTGTCGAAATGGACCTTCCTGACCTGGGAGGGAGGAAGTGGCCAGTCATACTCCAGGCGAGGGGATGGCAGTCACGTCTTAACTCTGCTTCTGCCCTTGACCCCTACAGAGTATCTGTAGCCTTAGGGGTCCCTTTACAACGAAGTCCAGTCATGTACCTCCTCTGCTCGGAGCCCTGCAATCATCCCATTGCACTAGGAGTAGATCCCCATGGCCTGACAGAGACCCACAAGGACCCCAGTTCCTCGCTTGGCTCCAGCCACCTGCCTCCTTGCTGTTCTTTGTCGCATCAGATCCTCGCACCTCAGGGCCTTTGCCCTTGCTGTCTGCACTGCCTGGAACTCTCTCTCACATCGCTGCATTATTTAGAGGACACTTAACGTCTCTTGAGTCTTTGACTCATGTCTCCACAGCAAGCTCTTTCCCCGCCCTCCTGGTTTGCAGTTGCATACCCTTCACTACTGCTTCACCCCCTGCCTCTTCCCTGTTGCGTTTCCCCCCCAGCACTTAGCACCTTCGTATATAGAAGAGATGTTCGAACGTATCGGTTGAATGAATGAATGACTTAGTATCCATTCTACTGCTGGGGACAGGTTGATGATCATAATGACGATTAAAGAAGATGGGGACGATGATGACAAAAGCCAATGTGACTGGTGGTGAGGACGGTCATGTGGCCTTGGAGATGTGGAGGGGATGGTGGAGACCATGGGGTGGGGATGGGGATGGGGGTGGCAGAGGTGATGGCAGTGACAGGGACGGGGATGGAGGTGGAGGGGAGGTGATGGTGCAGTCGGGAATGGGGACAAAGGTGACACAGGTGAGCAGACTCCCAGCCCGCCTATGGCTCCTCGGTACCCAGGCCTCTCAGCCTTGACCAACTCTTGGCAGAGCAGTCCCACCCTGCTGGAGGGATCCTCACTCTCTCCACCCCTCAGCCCTTCCTCTACCCCAGCCTCGGGGTCCCCCTGCTTCCTGGCCCTAGCCCAGCACTGACCTCCTTAGTGGGGGTTGCTGCACTGGGCTTCTCCCGAGAGTAGCCAGAGCTGGTCTGATGCACATTCCAGGGCAGTGGGTATTTGCCATCAGGCACCTCCGGGGGGCGGTAGCTCTGGGTGGTCACTGACTGGAAATTGTGGCGGACTTGTTCCCTGAGAGCGAAGCGGGAGCGGGAGCTATTATCAGGGCCACCTGGAGGCCGCAGCACTTATCTCTGGAAACTGCCCACTTCCTCCAAACCTCCCACAGTGGCCTCAGGAGGCCGCCTCTGTTGGGGCCCCAGGACCCCAGACCTAGGCCAGGCAAGGTTCAGGGTCTCCACGCATGCCGCCCGCAGTGGGTCCAGTGTGCTCCAATGGCCCTGAGCGCTAAGGCTCAGCGGGGCAGGGAGGGAGAAGGGGCTACACAGACCGTACCCCATGGCTGGGTTGTCCAGGGCATCGAGGTTGGCGTGGTAGGAGACCACGGGCCGGTAATTTGATCTGTAGCCTGTGCCTTCGTGGCTGCCCATGCGGGGCCTGAAGTCCTCCCGACCTGCCAGCAGGGAAGCCAGGAGACGGGACAGGCCCATGAGACAGGCCCAAGGGGCAGGAGAGTGAAAGGGGAGTGAGCAGGGCTTCCCAGGCAGGGCCAGCAAACGCCCGCCCCCCGACCCCACCCAGGGCCCAGGGGTCCTCGGGATGGAGAAGGCATAGAGCCGTGAAGGCCTGGCCCTTCGAGATCGTGGCAGCAGGGAAGGGAAAGGATAGGGTAGAGGCAAGGTCAATGTGGCCGAATCACAGAATGCCCTCGGGGGAGGGGCAGCGGGGCAAAGCCAGCCTGATCCAACAGGCGCGGACACATCCTTGGGGGGCTCAGGGGGTGGATCGGTTCAGCGTGCTGGGGCCCCTCTGAGCGTGTGAGGGCCACAGGGGCTGCTCCTCTCACAGCGGGAGGGCCCCCCCACATCGTGCCCGCGTCCTGGCGTGGCTCCTGCACAAACCGGGCCTCACCATAGGCTGTACAGTAGCTGGTGGCATAGAATTTCAGGGGGTCCGCGCAGCCTCCCGAACTCATCTTCACGTACGGGGAGACAACCCCCAAGGGGAGTTTCCCCATCATGGTGCTGTGGGGCAGGGCCCCGGGGGCACCTGGGGAGGAAGTGCAAGGAGCCCCGGCATTTCAGCAGCCCAAAGGCCCCGAGCCTGCCTCAGGCCCAGGCTGCAGAGACCCCGGAGGTGAGCTCGAGCCCCCCAGCCAGTGCCTTCCCCTCGGCCAGTCCCTCTGCACCGACACCCACGCCCCAAACTGAAGTCAGGACTGGTCATGGTCAACACGTGATCGTGTACACTCATTCCTCCTTCCCCGCACCTTATTATCTCCCCAGTTCACAGCCGGAAACAAAGACTCCAAGTGATGAAGGGTGAGCTCATAATGGGTGGGGGAGCCAGGGTTCAGGCCCCGGGGTACCTGACTCCGTGCCCCCGATCTTAATCCACCCGTGGATTAAGTCCCCCCTGGGGACTGAATGGACAGACACTCTCCCACCCCAGCTCCGCAGCTCACTCGCAGCCCCGGGTTCTTGTCCCTCCCTCGGCTCGCTTCTGGGTCTTGCCGAGGGAAGTGGGCTCGGCCCTCCTGGGGCCCAACCACAGCTGGCCCCACCCTCACCTGCCCTCTGTTCTGGCTCTGAGGTCTGGTGAGAGGCTGCAGGAGGCAGGAGCTGCTCCAGAGAAGCCCAGGCCCTCTGGGAGGCGGCCAGGCCAGGAGAAACAGTGTGTCGCCTAGCAACCGGTGCCTAGCAACAGCGTCCCCACGCTTCTGAAGCCCTTCTAGGGCCAGGGCCCATGAGAGGCTGACCTGGCCCGGATGAGGGCAGCTGCCCAGCCAAGGTCCTGCCGCCTCGGCCCCCCCGCCCCTGCCCCAATCACCGGCTTCCCAGGACAGGCCTGGGTAGAGGTGCTCTCTTCTGAGTGACAAGAAATAAAGATAATCGTGAACAACCACTCCCGCTTATTAAGTATGCACTTCTCAGCAGACACTTTAGATCCTTTATGGCCAGTCTTCTGAGTGGCTCCTCCAGGTGGCTATTATTATCCCTCTTTTCACGTGGGGAAAATGAGACTTCGACAAGCTGTGTCTTGACTGGCCAGAGATCTTGAAAACATAAGGAGAGAGAAGAGTTCGGACTCAAACGTGGGTGGGCCCAGATCCCACTTGTAAGCCTCTCGGGGAATTATCCTGTTTCCTGTGTCCTGCTAGAGCCAGATTGGTGCCAAGCTCTTCCACACACATATTTTTTTTAAAAAGGATTTTATTTATTTATTTGTCAGAGAGAGAGCGCGCGCGAGAGAGCAAAGCAGGGGGAGCAGCAGGCTGTGGGAGAAGCAGGCTCCCTGCCAGGACCCTGGGATCATGACCTGAGCTCCCTGCCAGGACCCTGGGATCATGACCTGAGCTCCCTGACAGGACCCTGGGATCATGACCTGAGCCAAAGGCAGAGGATTATCTGAGCCATCCAGGCATCCCTTCCACACACAGTATTACCTCGGACAATCCCCCGAACCACCCTGTGGCCGGGGTACTATGATTACAGGGCCGACAAGCCCAGCAGCCAGGAGTGTGGCCGAAACCCAATGTGTCATCTCTGACGAGGGCCCTGTCCTCTTACCGCCCCCGATTCCTCCTCTTCACCGAGGGCCGCAACCGGACCGCCTCATGGGGCTGTGGGCAGATTTCCTGAGGGCATGGCTTCAGCTCTTCAGTTTTGCAAAGCTGCTGTTCTCAACCTATTTTGCAGATGGGAAAGGTGAGGCCCAAGGGCACTGGCCAGGCCTCAGAGTCGGTGAAGGATTACAATGGGAGTGAGTCAACTCTGTGGCCCTGCTCCCTTTGGGCTGGCCCATTTGCCCCATGGGTGCTTTAAGGCTTGTAACTGTTTAACTGGATCTCTGGGGATGGGGTGGGAGTGGGGTGCCCCGACATGTAGCATTTGCCACATTTCTGGGGTGTAAATACTCCTATCATGGCTGCTCTCAAACGACCAAGGCAAGGTCACAGAGCAGCGAGTTGGGAAGTCAGGCCCAGGCCCCTATGCAGCTGCCACTATGTAGAATTTGTCCTGTATGGCTCCAACAGACAGAAGTGACCTCGAGACCGTGAATGACAGACAAATGTAGTAATATAATAAGGGGGTGATGACTTTGAAGTATTTATTACCTTTGGGTTTTTTTTAAAGATTTAATTTATTTATTTGACAGATTGAGAGGGAGAGGGAGAGAGAGCACAAGTAGGGGGAGCAGCAGGCAGAGGGAGAAGCAGACTCCCCGCTGAGCAGGGAGCCCGACAACGAAGTGGCGCTTGACCCCAGGGCCCTGGGATCATGACCTGAGCCGAAGGCAGACGCTTTACCGACTGAGCCACCCAGGCGCCCCTATTATCTTCATTCTTAATATAATTGATGAAATCGTAAGTTTTTATAATTTGATTTGTAACCACGGCAGAGTTCAACAACCTGCTCACGAATTTCCTGGAGGTTTTGCCTTCAACTCTCAGGAGCTGGTATGACCGGCTCCAGAGCCTCCCGACTCATAGGGGAACGAAAAGGATGCCAAGGGAAAGGGGGCTGCCCCACCCAGGAGATGCCCTTGCTGCACTCGGCCTGGCGTGCCTGGCCTGCCAGGGTCGGAGCTTGCGACCACGCCTGGCCCCCCCAATGAGGCCCTGGACTCAGAGGTGACCGGGGCCATGGGGAGACCCACCAGAGCAAGGAGTCTGTTCGGGGATCGGAAGCTGCAAGGCCAGCAGTGAATGCGCACAGTCCTGCTCTCCCCGTCTACTGACAGAGGCTCAGTGAGCCCCTCCCATGACACGCAAGAGAGAGTAAGCCCTGCCTGGGTGGCCGGGACGGAGGGACAGAGTGGCCCTGCACAAAGTGTGCGAGAGCTCAGACTCTGAAGCCGGATGGCATAAGCCCTGGCTCTACCACTTAATAACTAAGACTCGATGCGTGTTACTTGTGCCTCAGTTTCCCTTTCTGGAAAACGGTGCCTCCCTGTGGGGTTGTGGTACACAGAAAGCACTCGAAATACTCTGCGCACAGTGTCTAGCAGGTGGCAGGCCTGCACCAGGTGGAGGTGAGGGAGGGCTCCCCACCTGGAGGGCCCTGCCAGGGCAAAGGTGGGTAGCGCTGGCAGGCTGGGGGTGGTGATGGGTCCCAGGTGGCCGGAGCACTGTGTGGGGAGGCGCTCAGCTGGGAGAGGCTGTGCCAGGTTTTCCCTTCAGCAGCTGGCAGGGCAAAGGAAGTGGTGAAAGGTTTGACATCGTCAGTAGCACTGTGACGGAAACTCTGGAGCTGCTGGGGACAGCCTGGCCTGCAGCCCACAGAGAATGGGGGGGGAATTTTGGGAGATGTTTGCTCCCAGACTGAACTCCCATTAGGTCTGGGCTCCCGGTGGCCTGTCGCTTTTTGTTGGGTTTTTTTTTTTTTTTTTTTTTTTGGTTTTGTTTTTGTTTTTGTTTTTTGCTGTGTGGCGACACCCAGCGGCTGTCCCTTGGAACTGCAAGCGATGCCGCAGGTGCTGCCCTCCTAAGGCTGGGGGGCTCCCGGAGGGAACTGAGGAGGGGCAGAGCCACTATCCTCCCCCAGCCACAGACCACCCTGCCTCACCAGCTATCCAGATCCCAAGGGGCCGACCTGGCAAGAAGTGTTCCGGGAGGGCAAGGGCTGGAACCTACAAGGAACAGGAGCCTAGGGTCTGCTCACTGGGTGCTGGTCCAGGCGGTAGCCAAATTGCTGTGTGACTTTTGGACCTCTTGGCTCGAGGCCTGTTTTTCTATCTGTAAAATGAAGCAACAGACTAAATGATCCTTCCAGATTGTAAGTGGGAAATCCAGGGCCCACCTCAGCCCCTCTTCCCATAACTGTTCCCATTGATTAAGCATTTTCCATGCAGGGGCAGAGCTGTGCTAACTCTTCGCTCTTCATTCCAGACCTACAAGCAGAGATTGTTGTTACTGCCCCCATTTCACACACGAGGAAACTGCCTAGGCCTCACGGGCAGGAAGGGGTAAAGCCAGCTCTGACTCCAGAATCCACGCCCAGCCTGCTAGAACGTGCTGGCAAATTTGCTGTAAAGTGCTGGGACTGTAGCAGTAGGCTCTAACACCATTTGGTGGAGCTCAGAGATTTTCCAAAGGGACAGACTGCGCTGGCCAGGTGGGTGACCACTTTCTCCTTTCTAAACCTGCCCCGTCCTGAGCAGTAAGATTCAGCCCTATTTCCCTCCTGCGAGAAGGAGCTGGGCTGGCCCCAGACACCAGCAGCTGCCTCGCCTCTGAAGCCTGGAAGGTTGAGGCTCAGGAACCAGCTAGAGGATTTGGGGGCCCTGGTGCACAGAACTCCGTAGCTGGGACTGATGGGGGAGGGCCCGGCGGGCGTCCGGGGCTAGCGTGCACCACTCTTTGACTGCTGAGTCCTGAACGGGGACAGACATCTGCACTCTGGGCTCTGGGCTGCGAGCTCTGGGTCCCCAGAGGAAGATCAACTTGGGCAAATGAGGCAGCACACCACTGAGCAGGTGCCGTTTGACTTTGATTGAAGTGTGTCTTCATGGCAGGCCTTGGAGGGCAGGGCCAACTTTGTCAGGAAGAGAGGTTCAAGGAGGGAAAAGCTTCCTAAAACACCCAACCTTCTAACTGGGGAATAGGGTGCCTGGTGGGGAGTGAGCTCGCCATCCCAGAAGGCATTCAAACAGAAGTTTGAATTCACTTGAATGTGGATGACAATAATAGCAAGCTCTCTCTCGGGCTGTATTTGGTACCAGGCACTGTTCTAAGTGCTTCACGTGTGTTTACACATTCACACCTCTGGGGCACCTGGGTGGCTCAGTCGTTAAGCGTCTGCCTTCGGCTCAGGGCATGATCCCGGCGTTATGGGATTGAACCCCGCATCAGGCTCCTCCACTGGGAGCCTGCTTCTTCCTCTCCCACTCCCCCTGCTTGTGTTCCCTCTCTCGCTGGCTGTCTCTCTCTCTGTCAAATAATAAAAAAAAAAAAAACATTCAAACCTCACCACCCAGTGAGGTGTGCTCCTGGGGGGGGGGGTAGCGTCAGCACCTGCATTTTACAAATGAAGAAACTGAGGCACAGAGAGGCTGCTTCACTCATCTGAGGTCACACAGTGAATGGGGGAGGAGTCATTATTTGAATCCAGGCAGGCTGGCCCCGAGGGGCAAGCTGGTGGCTGTTTTGATGTTGCCTCATGGGTTGAACTAGAAGGTTCTCCAAGCTATTTTCAGAATCTGAGCTTTGATGGCAGTTTTCTTTTTTGAAACTTGTGCCTCCCTTGCCCTCTCCCGCACTCAGCTCCTTGGTCAGTGCGGGAGCCTCAGGGAGAAAATCCACAGAAAGTCTAAAATCATCCAACTCGGCCAAGATGACTAAGAAGCAGAAAGTGGGCCTCTGGGGTGCAGCTGAGCGGGAGGCTGGGGGTGCCACACAGAGAGGGGACTTGGTTCTCCTTGCTTTAAAATTGTGGTAAAATTGTGGTAAACACATGTAACATAAAATTTACCATTTCAACCATTTTAAAGTGTGCAGTTCTGTGGCATTGAATACGTTCACGATATTGCACGACTGGTGATAGCCCAGAACTTTGTCATTTTCCCAAATTGAAACTGTCCAGGAAACACTCCCCATGCTCTCGTCCCCCCCAGACCCCAGCAACCACGTGCTACTTTCTGTCTCTCTGAATTGGCCTGCTCGCGGGACCGCCTGTCAGAGGGATCATACAGTGTGTGTCCTTTTGTGTCTGGTCTATTTCACTCAGCAGCATGTCCTCAAGCTTTCTCCCCAATGTAGCCTGTGTCAAAATTTCCTTTTTAAAAAAAAAAGGCTGCACAGTGTTCCATTGTGTGGCTAAACCGTATGTTGGTTAACCAGTCAGCCGTGCGTGGACCCTTGGGTTGTTTCCACTTTGGGTTATTGTGAATAACACTGCTATGCACATGGGTCCCTTTGAGTGCCTGCTCGAATTTCTTTGGGGTGTATCCCACTTGGTGGGAGAGGAAAGGGCAGGAGGGCTCCTGTCTTGAGTGAGACCAGGTCACATTCCTGCTCCTTTCTGAGCCTCTTCTGGAACTTGGCTTCGATGTCCACCTCCGGCACAAATAGGGCTGTGTGACGTTCCTTAATCAACCCCCCCTCTCTGGTCCTGGCGGCCTGTGAAAAGAGGGGGCTGGGCCAGAACAGAAGGTTTGGCTTGTTTGTTTGAAGTTTGAGATGTGGTGTTTGTTTTGGCCTCAGGGCCTTGGAAGTGTTTCTTCAAACAGACCTGGAAATGATGCTTGGCTCCCCCGTCATCTGGGCCAGAGCGGTCGCCCAGCTCATTCTCTCTCGAGGTCCTTCTGTTCCATCAGAAACTGAAATAGCCCAAGGCTGATAGCCTAAGTCCACTCTCCCTCTGTCTCTCTTTTGCTAAAAGGCCACAATTCCCTTGATGACCTGAGCACGCTCTCTGCACGTCCCGCCATGCCTGCACAACTTCTTCGGGTTCACCCCCCCACCCCCCCCGCAGGTGGACATTTCCTGGAAGAACTCCGGTGCTTATTTGATGGCTGTTCTGTTTCTGCCTGTTCTTGTTCTTTTACTGTCTCCTCTGGGTGAACTGGTTGATCTTGCACGAGGTTTAAAAATTCATGACTCCCGGGGAAGCTGAAATGAGACGGAGCAGAAAATAAGAACCCAGTCCCGGGGCTCCAGTGGGATGAAGATATTCTCAGCAGTGATCAGCAAGGAACTCAGTGCAGGGGGCCCAGAGCAGGGGTTCTGGATACACGGAGACCCGGGTTCAAATCTCCAGCGCTGTCTTTATGTGGGCTGTTCTGTCGGATGCCCTTAACTTCTCCAAGGCTGTTCCCTTAGCTGAGTGATGAGATCGCAGCGGTGAGGTCCCACAGCAGAACTCACGCACTTAGGGGCCGAGGGATTCAGAAGAGACACATTTAAGTGCTTAGCACACAGCCTGGCACAGAGAAAGCACTCAGGACGTGTTTGGGATGATTTTATATTCCCCAGCCTCCCCCGCGGTTCAATAAACACAGTGGGGCCCGTTCTGGGGGATTGAGAACCGCCACTCCCAGCCGGAGGGAGTCAGAAGAGGCTGGGGGTGGAGCCCCCGTGTTGGCACAGAAGAGCAAAAGATGGGAGCGGCGTGGGTCGCCGAGTCGCCGCACAGAGGCCAGCGACATGGAGAGCTGCGGTGCTCTGTCCGGCGTCCCTGGGACCTGCAGTGCTCCAAGTGAGAGAAATAAACTTAGCTTTGTGAAGCCACTGGGGTTGGGAGGCTTATTTATGAGCGTAGTCTAGCTGACCAGGGGCCCCTCGGCTCCAGCCTCACCATGAGGTTTCGAGACTTCTACAAACATGCCCTGCATTCTGTCCAGGGCTCATTTACCCCCGCAGTTCCCCTCTGCCTGGAGTGCCTTGCCCCGCCCCGGTGGTCTTCCTAAAGCCCGGCTCTACGTAAGCCACTTCTCTGTTAAGATCGCTCAAGGAGATCATTCCCAAGCTGAACGAGACAGCTCCGTCGTCAGAGATGAAGGCCATGTCATCCAGCGGTGTCAGGAGTTAACCCTGGACAGCGAGGCCAGTGTGGTACAGGTGGGGATTGCCTGCGTGGCAGGACATGGATTCAGGGTGCTTTGGCTGCTGCGCCCCCAGCAGTGGCCTCCAAGAGGTACAGGCAGTGGGCACCCAAGGATCAGCGTGGGGCTCCCAGAGGGGACACACTCCCTGATGTTTTAGGACGGATGGAGACAGACAGGTTTTTAACAATTTATGAACCAACATCACCGAGTAACGGGAACAGTGCCTACAGGCAGCGTGCCAAGCTCTTTTCTTACGAGAAGGCAAACCTGCAGAGGGCTTAGGAGGACAGGCATGGAGCCGGGCGGCCCGGCTTGACGTGCGACCTCCCCAGCTCCCCAGCTGAGTGACCTTGGGCAGGTGGCGTGGCTTTTCGGCACCGCTGGCTCCCAGTAAAGGTGGGATGACCAGGGTGCTTCTGCCTTGCTCTAGAAGGAGTAAGGGAGCTAAATGAGAAGCGTGCCTCCCATGATAAGCACATCTCGCTATTATTAGTCTCAGGATAAAGCTAAAAGCAGCGTGGTCTTGGCTGTCCTCCTGACACTAACCAGGACGCCGACCACGCGACCATGTGACCCTCCTGCCACACCGATGACGGGCACTGTAGGTGATGGGGGTCACTGGTGTGGCTTTCCAAGCACTGAATGTATACACGCGTCACCACAACAAACCCTCCTGGACGCTGACAACCATTTTTTTAATGTGACAAATGGATAAATAATTGTATCAGAAAGACAGTTAACATCTTTTGCTCCCTCCACCTACATACATATGGGCTGTTGGCATTCTCAAAGCTGGTTAATATCACGGTCTAAAAAGAGAATTGCTTTTTGATGGAGAACTTGATTTTCATTTTCGATATAAACGATACTGGGAAGCCAAGAAATCTTTTATGATAAACCAGTCTTCGCCAGTCCCATTTTTCTCAGGGAGGAACTAGCTTTTTTTTTTTTTTTTTTTTTTTTTTTAGGAACTTATTTTTAAATATGAATTTTTGTAATTCAATTATTACTTTCAGCTGCATTTTTCATTTGAACATTTTATTTAAAAAATTTAAAAATTCAATAATGTGGTTTTATTTTCACAGTGACAGACAGGATTTTTGACAAAGATGTCACAGCAAGCCAATAGGACAGGAAGTCTTTTTAATAAATGATGTTGGAATAACTGGGTATCTCTACGGAAAGAGAAAAGAGCCTCAAACCTTACCTCATGGTGTATCTAAAAATTCTTTCAAGATATAAATGTACCTTTGTGACCCAGGGAGGGGCAAAGGTTTCTGAAACAAGTCACAAAAAGCGATAACACCATCAAAGGAAAAGCTGGTAAACTGGACTTCATCAAAATGTAAAACTTTGGCTCTTCAAAGAAAGTGTGAAGAAAATGAATAGACAACTCCCAGACTAGGTAAAAAAAAATTTGCAAACATACATCGGCAAAGGACTGGTATGCACGATGTATAAAGAATTCCTACAACTCAATAATAAAATGACAACAACCAAATTCAAAAGCGGGCAAGAGGCTTGAACTGGCACCCCACGAAAGAAGACACATAAATGGCCCATAAGCACGTGAAAAAAAATATTCCACATCATCCATCGTCAGGGAACTGCACATGAAAACCAAAGGGAAGTGCCAGTTCCTACCCACGAGGATGGCGAAGTTTTGACGGACTGACACCAAATGCTGGCAGGCTTGTAGGGCAGCTGGCTGTCTCACACATTGTCCGTGAGAGTGTAAAATGGTATGTCTGCTTTGGAGAACGTGCTGGCCCTCGTTTTTCAATCAGACATACACCTACCTGTGACCTAGCCATTCTACCTCTAGATATATACTGAGAAGTAAAAACATTCGATCACAAAGAGAATTGTCTGGAGCCCAATACCGGAAGGAGCTCAGGTACCCATCAACGGAATGGATACACTAAATTGGGTAGAGTCGTCCGATGAGATACGTTTGACTCAACAAAAACCAGGACAAATACCGGTGTGGGCAGTGCCAAAAACATCATGCTGACCGAAAGCAGACACATACAGAAGAGTACATACCGTCTGATCCCATCTTTATGAAATTCTAGAACAGACAACATTAATCTATGGAGAAAGAAAAAGTCAGAGGTGGTTGCCTGGGGTGTGGGGAGGTGTGCTGTGGGGACTTACTGGGGTGGAGCATGAGAGAACTTTCTAGGGTGACGGTAACTCCTGTTTCCTGATAGGAGTCTGGTGTGGGCATCTGCCAGAACGCAGCAAATGTGCACTTAAGATTTGGGCATTTCACTGGATGTAAATTTTACAGCAAAAGAAAACTACTTAAAATAAATGTGTAAGTCTAGTTAATGATACGTGTTCTGAAATATTTTGGGGAAGCATTCTGAGATCTATAATTTTGTTTGAAATGAATCAAAAAGTAGATGGATTAGGGGCGCCTGAGTGGCACAGCGGTTAAGCGTCTGCCTTCGGCTCAGGGTGTGATCCCGGTGATCTGGGATCGAGCCCCACATCAGGCTCTTCCACTATGAGCCTGCTTCTTCCTCTCCCACTGCCCCTGCTTGTGTTCCCTCTCTTGCTGGCTGTCTCTATCTCTGTCGAATAAATAAATAAAATCTTTAAAAAAAAAAAAAAGTAGATGGATTAATGGGTGGAGAGGGATGGAAAGATGGGCAGATACGCAATGAATCAAGTAAGGAAAAAGTTAATGGCAGAATCTAAGTGGTGGATAGGACATACAGTCATTTGCTGCAAAACTCTTCTTGGCATTGCTGTATATATATGAATTTTTTTATAATACAATGTTAGAAAAATTCCACAACATTTTATGGATTTAAAAAAATTTTTTTTAAAGTAGACTCCACACCCAACGTGGGGCTCGAACTCATGACCCTGAGATTAAGAGTCACGTGCTCTACACACGGGAGCCAGGGGTGTGCGGGAGGTTGGGCAACTCATCTCTGTACCCAGAAATGGGGTTTGCGTGGCCTTCCTGACCAGCCATGTCCAGCTCCCAGACCCAGCCTCCAACTCAGAGGGAAAGGACAGATAGTGACAGGAAGATCCAGAAAGCTCCACACCTCTTCTCTGCTGTTCAAGGATAAAACCCTTGACACAGCGCAGATGGAGCCCTGCCCTCTGACCGCCCCCCAAATCCAGTGTCTCTCAACTCCACACCATCCTCTCTCTGGAGGTGGCCCCGGTCCTGCTTGGAGGGCTCAGGAGGTTAAGGCCGGAGCTGCTGAGGCCATGCTGTCCTGTCTGCAAGAGCCAGGGCCCCGGGGTCCTGGGGGAACCAAGGGAGGGTTTCTGCAAAGTCCGCACAGCAGTCTTCCCCCGGCCGAGATGAGACCCAGGACCAGAAGCCAGGAGCAGGGGGTGCTGGCGACAGCGCTCCTGCTTGGAGGCCGGGTAGCC
The DNA here is from genome assembly GCF_017311325.1 of Ursus maritimus. Classification (NCBI taxonomy): domain Eukaryota; kingdom Metazoa; phylum Chordata; class Mammalia; order Carnivora; family Ursidae; genus Ursus; species Ursus maritimus. The sequence continues at coordinate 37,228,266 of NW_024424786.1, read as the reverse complement.
TACGGGGCCCACCCGAGGCCTGGCTTCAGATGCTGGCTCTACTGCTTCCCCTCTGTGACCTGGAGCGAGCAGCTTCCTCTCACCCGCCTCACTTTTCTCATCTGCGGGAGGGGACTGACAACCGTGCCTCTCCCCTACGTCACCATGAGCATTCAGCCAGAGTGCAGGTGGGGCTCTCAGCAGCGCTGGGCCGGCCATCAGCACAGAGCACCGTTGCTAGGACTACCTAGCAACCGTGTTGCCAAGGTGCCAGGTCCCGTGCTAGGCGCCTTACATGCATGACCTCATTTGGTCCTAACACCCACACGTGCGGGGAGGTTTTTTTTTCCGTTTTACAAAAAAAGACACAGAGCTGTGCAGAGGTTCGATGAACGCGCCCACCTTGCTGAGGAATGGGAGATGGGCAGGCTCCCTTCGGTCTGATTCTCCAGCGGCTGCCTCAACTGCCCTGCTCTGTCTGCCCTAACCGTGTCCCAGGGCATCGCCAAGGGGGCGCATTTCACTCGATACAAACTAAGTCACCTGAAATCCACTGGCAAACAAAATGCCCATCTTAACATCACCGTTTGCTTTAAAACTACAGGCTCTGATGTGTCCTTATGTAAGATGTGTTCACGGTGCCCTTTTTAAGGAGAATATCAACATCCTCCTCTTCGGCGGGAGTATCCGGATTCAGGCAGGACCTGGGACCCAGCAAAAGACGGACTCTTCTCCTGTGATTATAGGTTACAAGGTGCTGGATTTCTTCTCCGCACGTCTTTCCCTTTCAAGCCCTCTTATCTCGGATAGCTTCCACTTTTCGGTAATCCACCCTAAAATGTCACAGTGCTGACAGACAGGTGTTTCTTAAAGCTGCAAGAGCACCCCTTGCCTCAGGCCACCTGTCCCACCAATGCCATTTTAGCCAACTGGGGATGATCTGGCACCCCTCCTCGCTCCCAGGGGGCTCCCTGGAAACTCAAGTGTCCCGAGGTGGCTTCACTGGAAGCTGATCGGCACCATTTACTTGAGAGCTGCAGGGTGGCAGGCCCACCCCCCGGACACCGCCGGCTGTCAGCTGTGGGGAGGAGGGGGCTGTCGGCTCCGAAGTCTCCCAGACCTGCTGGCCCCTTAAGCCTGCGCGGCTTCTGTATCGTGAACCCTTCCTCCTCCTCAACCCACGGCAGTGTGGTGGACGGATGGACGGATAAATGTGAGACCCTCCACTCTGCCAGCGGAATCTCTTTTCCTGGTGATGTTTAAAACCACGGACCAGGTTTTGAGTGTGCCACCCTGGCTGGAGCTACGGAACAGACCAGATAACCAGATATGCCCAAAGCCAGAGCAAGGCACCTTTGCAATGGCCCCAACAGATCCACTCCAAGGCACGGAGCTCGGGCAAAGGGGTTTGGCTGGTGCATTCTCAAGACTCGAAATGATTAAGAGAGGCAAGCATGGGAAGAGAACAGCCTTTGTGAGCCGGTGTGACGGGTCACGAGGCAGCCTGGGCGGCAGGACTCACGAGACCACTTCAGACGGGGCAGCGCAGGGCCAGACGCTCATCTGCCCGGCCCCGGCTCGGAATGAGGTCACTGAGCAGTGATGTGTCCGACTGAGAGCGATGGGGCCGGCTCCTGTTCCCCACAGATCCTTAGGGGGCTGCTGGCCCTTGCTATATGTTTATTAATTTTTAAAAATGCGCTGTGGCCAGCCTAGTTTTAGTTAATGCCTAATAAAGGGAAAAACTGTTTACATAGCACCCCTGGGTCTGACACTGAGCAGCTGAAGTTAGCAAGATCCTTCACTTTCCGAGATGACACAAGCCAGCAGCCCGGGAGGAAAACAATTCTTCAGAAGCACGCCAGTCCCAGGTGACAGTGGCAACAGTTGAACATTATGTTAAATGAGACAAAATGAGGGTCAGGAGACCTCGAACCCCCGGGGGGGGAAGGCTCACACTGCCCACCAGGCCGTCAGGTGGGCTGCAGGAGCGCCCAGAGTAGATGGGCAAGTCACTCCCCGGTTCGTGTGCACATCTTACAGTCCAGCCCCATCTCGCTCACGAGCTCTCCCGCTGCCTAACGTCCTCCGCCCAGCACATCAAATGAGGCCCCAAGTGGCCAGAGTCTGCGGGAAGCCCTGGGGGACGTCCTCTCGTCCTCTCAAGGGCCCTGCTTCTGCCTCCCAGCTGTCACGCCCACGCCTGCTTCTCACCCCCAGGGGCTCTTTCATCTTCCCCGACAGCCCCGCGGTTCTCCAATGTGCTTGGCTTTCCCACCTGCACAGAAGACTGCCCCGCACGAGCTCTGGTGACCTCAGTGACATGCCAGGCAACTGGCGTTAGGAGACCGCTTTTAAGTCTCGGGCTGAGGTCACGACCAAGAGCTGACACCTAGTATCTACCGAGAGCTGAGTGTGCTGGGGGCCGGGTGAGAGCTCTGTGAGTTCTCTTCTCATCTGAAATAGTCAGGTACGATAAGGACCGTCATCGCCCCTGTCTTACGGATGAGGAAATGGGGGCTCAGGCCGATGCAGTCAGCCGGCAAATGAGCAGCAGAACCAGGCCCTGAACTTGAAACCAGTGGCGACGCTGCTTCCTCACTCACGCGAGCTGCCCTGGGGAGCCACGGGCTTTGGGAAGCATCTGGCGGCCACCTGCCCCCTTCGTGACACACAGGTTCACCGTCTCAGAATGATCTTTGCCCTAACTTTGCAAAGCACGAATTCCTACTAAGTTTCCACCAGTAAAGAAGAGTGGTCTAGTAGAAAGTTCATTTGCTTTGGAGGCAGAACGAATGGAGACTGTCACTTTCTGACTAAATAGCTACTCGACCTTGGACAAACTGCTCTCTGAGCGCACTTTCTCATCTACAAAATCAGCATAACAGCCCTTGTCCGCAGGAGTACCGTGAGGCCCTCACAGGGTCATGTAAGTAAAGGCTGGTTCTCTTCTCTTCTCTCCTTAGCCGGGGACACCAGAGGCAGGAAGGACCAGGAGGCGGCTCTCCGGGAACCCCTCAGCTCCAGAATGCTGGAGGCAGGCACTTTCTCTCTGCGTGCATTTCCTGTGCTCACCACCCTGTGCTTATCCACCCCCTGGCCTGCCTTCCGAGGTCCACACCGTCAGATGGTCCCGGCCCGGGTGACGACAGCCCTGACTGGGTCACAGGTCTGAGGGCAAAATCCCTCCAGGGAGACCACTGCTAGCCACACATTAGTCTTCCGGGCCCAGAGCTCAGCACTTCCAACTGATTCATTTTAAGATGTTACTGCTTATGTTGTCAGTTCGTCAACTGCAATGACTGGGAAGACTGCAGAAATACAGAAGTTTGCCGTCATGCCATGTGGGAATAAACCCCGTGACTGTCACCTCGTATCACTCCAGAGACAAATGACTATGGATTATATGAGGACAGACAGAATTAAAATAATTGTGTGAGGGCCGGGAACTGTGATTTTTCCTTCATAAAATATTCTTTAATATTTAATTATCTTTCCGTTTACAGAGTGAACGTTTTAGAGAAGATCTCATGAGGAGGATGTGGACTCATCAGCAGCATGCCCACACATCCCTGCTGGCTGCCCTCGTTCTGCCTGCCGTGTCTCGGAAAGATTCAGCTCAGGGGGCTAGGGTCCGCTGCCCTGGCAGGAGGGACCCTAGCGGGTGGGGAAGCGGGGAGGGATTTCACTTGAACAAAGCCCTGGGCTGCTCGGGGAAGCTCACCACACAGCCCCGCAGCTGGCTGCCTCTCTTCACGGAGCACATGTTTCTGGTTAAAGCAATGAGCCAGCACCATGGCCTCCCCGACACTGCCATCCTGTGGCCGAGCCCGCCTCCGGGGACAGGAGCCAGGGAAAGAGGCCAGAGGGCCGGCAACACCAGCAACCGCTTTTAGGCTTAAAACTGAACCAAAAAAGTGTCAGAATGAGTCACGGCCAGTACTGACATGTCCTGAGAGATGGGTCCATCATTTGCAGCAAGACCAACGGTCTGGGTGGGCTGAGTGGCTCCGGAGAAGCAGGAAGTCAAGGTCAGCGTCCATCCTAAGTTCGAGTCCGTGGACTGAGCCCCCAGGGCAGGCGATGGGACACAGATCAGTGTGGCTTTTCGAAGAGGTATTCCAGATCCGGGGCGCGTAGTCTCTGCTCTTTGTTTTTGTTTTTAGCGAAGTCTCTCAGCAATGCCATGACCTCATTTTCAAATATTTCTGGGGCTGGTTTTGTTTCTGCAAGAGAGGAATGGGCAGAGAAAATTCAGAGGGACCCTGAAACTTGAAACTCTGGCCTTTGAAAGGAACCAACAGATTGTCTCCAAATACACATGGCAGCCTATAGTGGGAGCCGGCGGAGCGCGGCGGCCGCGCGTCACCCCTGTCGGAGCAGGTGCCTCCATCTGTTCACATACTGTCCCGCTGCTTTCGCACTAGGACGGCAGCGATGAGTAGCTGCGACAGAGGCTGTATGGCCACAAGACTAAAATATTTACCGTCTGGCCTTTTATGAACAAGCCTACTGGCCCCTGGCCTGTCCAAGCTCGGGGGCACTGTTTTGCTCTGCACTCGGTATTTCGGTGTTTTCTGGGTACTGCGTTTCCCCTTCCAGCCTATACACTTCCCGAGGCAGAAGTCCTCGGTGTACATGGCTTCAGCAAAAAGGAATTCATTAGAAGGCTATCAGAGGCGCACAAAATGGACATGAACCTGGAAAACCAAATGTGGAGGGACAGGCCACAATGGCATGGAGAGCAAAGCCACGAGAGTGTCGTCGTCTTGGGGGTGGGCGAGGGGGCCCCAGTATGCTTGCTTACCTCCCACCTCCTCTTCACCTGGAGACACTTGCTTAAGATGCCAATTACAAGCAAAGCCTCCCACGGGGGAAGCTTAGGGAACATCCTATCAAGACTACAATGCTGGGAGGGAGAATTCCTCAAACAAAACTTAACTTCCCCTCACTGAGCACAGAAGCCCAGCATCTAGTGGGCTCGGCATCTGTTTTTTTCTGTGATCATCGAAATAAAGCCCAGGCGGTTTAGGCTTCCCCCAAGGACGGTGCAGACTGGAAAGAACACCGTGCTCATCCTAACAAGAAAAGCCAGGAAATCTACAAATAGCATGACTTTCCGTGAAGTCATGCGAGAACCAAAGTCACAGGGCAACCAAGCAGAATAAAATCTAAGGGAAGAGAAGCCCCCCAAAGGAGAAAGTGCACATGAGCACCTGCTCGCCCGAGACAGGGCTCGGGAAGAAGAGACACTGGACGCCATCCAAACAGGTAAGAAGAGTTCAGCTAAGATTTTTAACAACTGCTACAAGCCAAGCGTGGGCTAGCCACAGACACCGGGGGAGTGCACGCCCTCCAGGCTGTTCGCAGCAAACCTCCAGAGCGTGCTGCTGACCAAGACTAGGTTCAGAGCAAGAGGCAGGAGACCGCGTCCCTCAGTGGTGCAGGCCAGGAGCGGCGGAGCAGCCAAGACCGCAAAAAAGCATAGAGCCCAGCCTGCCCTTCTTTGTGAAATAAAAGCCTTAAGAGACTGAGGGTAGGTCTGCAAATCCCATCTCCTACTTGGAACATGTGAGGACCCATCTGGGATGGTGAAGAGAGAAAAGAAAAAAAAAAATCTTCTCATCCTGTGGGACAGTCAGGGCCACAGAGAAAGCCCACCCCTGAGACCTGGGGCCACAGGGACTGAAGGCGAACCAGGATAACGGAGAATGCCTTCCCAACCTTCCGTCCCCCAAGTGGGAAGCAACAGGAATCTGTTGCTGGGGAAGCGCAAGAGCATAGAGAGATTCCCTCTGAGGCACAGAAATAGGAGGAAGGCTGAAAGCTGAGGGAAGAACAGGAACATTGAGAAATACCCTCCGGAAACTCAGCCCCTACTCTATGCAGATGGTAGCAACAGAGGCTTGTGGCACAGTGAAGGCAAGCACAGCAGTAACAGAATCTACAAGAGCTGAGCTCCTAACTAGACTGACTTGATCCCCATACTAACAGCCTACTGGAAGCACGCCCATTTCTAGGCATAAATCCTATTTACTTTGCTCTTTACTGTCTTCCTCACAATGTCTAACACTCAATCAAAAATTATGAGACACACATGCACACAAAAGAAGAAAAACACAACACACTGTGAAGGGACAAAGCAAACAGAAAAAGCCTCGGAGATGACCCAGATGTTAGAACTGTTACAGAATTTAGAATAACTAATATGTTAGGGCACCTGCAGTAAAATATAACTTGAAAGGAGACTGAGTAATTAAGGATGTATCTTGTAAAGCCTACGGCAATCATAAAAAAATGGTAACAGGAAGTATAAACAATAAACCAACAATGGAGGTCATATGAAATTTTAAATACTTAATTTGAAAAAACATGGAAATAGAGGGGAAAAGGAAAAAAGAACACATGGAAAAAACAGGAAACAAAAAGACAGATTTTAATTCAACCACACTGTTCACTGAATATATGCAAATGACCAAAACACACCAATGAAAAGACAGAAACTGTAAGATTGAATAAAAAAGAGACTACATATGCTATCTGTAAGAAGCTCGATCTAAATATAAAGACAAAGATAGGTCAAAAGTAAAGGAATGGTGTGGGAGGCAGACTTCTAAGTTGGCCCTCAATACTTCCCACTCCCCTGGCATACAAGCCCTGCATTCTTCTCGGGACTGTGAACATGAAGATTTTCACTGCCATGAGTAAGTTATGTTAGATGGCACAGCCGCCTCAGGACAGGGAAATTATCCAGGTGGTTCGGACCTAATCACATGTGCTCTTTATTTTATTTATTTTTTTAAGGGGGAATGGGGAGGAAAGGAAAAGAGAGAAGCTTAAGTAGGCTCCACACCCAGCACAGAGCTCCATCTCACAACTCTGAGGTCATGACCTGAGCCGAAATCAAGAGTCAGATGCTTAAGTGACTGAGCCACCCAGGCGTCCCACATGTGCTCTTTAAAAGCAGTGCTCTCCAGCTGGTGGCAGAAGGAAAGTCAGAGAGATCTGAAATGTTGAGAGGGACGCCATGTGATGAAGAATCTCTTTGCTGGGATGGAAGGAACCTTGTAGCAAGGACCTGCAAGTGGCTTCCAGGAGCTTTAAGAGATCGACAGGTAGCAAGACACGCAGGACCTCAATCCTACAACTGTAAGGAAATGAATTCTGAGAACCTGAATGGGCTTCCAGACAGGAATGGAGAACAGCGAACAGCAATTTCAGACTGAGTTCTAGGCTTACAGAACTTCTCACCTACAGAACTATGAATATATGTGTAAATCTGCATAACTATGTTACCTAAAATCACTAAGTTTCTAGTAATTTATTATGTAGCATAGAAAACTAACACAGATGGAAAAAACACATACCATGCAAACACTAATCGAAAGAAAGCTGGTGTGGCTAAATTACTAGCAGACACTTCAGAATAAAGAATATTATCAGCAATAAAGACAGACATTATATAGAATGGTAAAGGAGTCAATTCATCAAGAAGATACAACAACCCTGAATGTGTTTTCACAAAATAGAGCTTCAAAACATATGAAGGAAAAACAGGGAATTGAAAGGAGTAATAGACAAATCCACAATTATAATTGGAGGTTTCAGCACTCTTCTCTTATTAATCAACAAACAATTACAGAGTAAACGAGTCAGAATATAGAGAACATGAAGAACGGCATCAACAAAGTTGCCCTAGTTGACATTTACAGCACACTTCATCCACAGGTGCAGAAGGCACATTATGTTCAAATAAGTGCAAACGAGACATTTATCAAGTATATAGCCATAGTTCAGGCCATAAAACAAATTTCAAGAAACTTAAAAGAACTGAAACTACACAACGTAAGTTCTATGGTCATAATGCAATCAGTAACAGAAAAATATCTGGATATATTTTAAATGAAACTTCTAGGGGCACCTGGGTGGCTCAGTTGAGCCTCTGCCTTCAGCTCAGGTCACGATCCCAGGGTACTGGGATTGAGCCCCGTGTCAGGCTCCCTGCTCAGCAGGGAGTCTACTCATCTTTCTCCCTCTGCTGTTCCCCCTTCTTGTGTTCTCTCGCTGTCAAATAAATAAATAAAATCTTAAAAAAAAAAAGAAACTTCTAAACAACTCATGGGTCAAAGCGGAAGTCAGAAGGGAAATTAGGAATTGAATGAAAATGATAACACAAATTTGCACCATGAAACTAAAGCAGTGCTTAGAGGGAAATTCATAGTACTAAATGCTTACAATGGAAAAAGAGGTCTCAAATCAATGAGCTCAACTTCCGCCTTACGAAACTAAAAAAGTAAGAGCAAATTAAGCCCAACACAAGCAGAAAAAAAAGGAAATAAAGATCAGAAATCAATGAAAAAGAAAAATAGAGAAAAAACTATAAATAAATTGAAAGCTGGTTATCTGAAAAAATAAATAAAACTGATGAACTTTTAGCCAGACTGATCAAGAAAAAACGAAAAAAACCCACAAATCACCAATATTAGAAATAAAGGAGGGACCTCACTACAGCTCTTCAGACAATCAAAGAAAAAGGGAATATGACCATAACTTTATATCCATAGACTTAACAGCTTATATGATGTGGCCAAATTTATTAAAGGCACACTAACAAACCTCATCCAAGAAGAAAGAGATAACTCGAATTGTTCTATAGCTATTAAAAAAAATTAGACTTTACAGTTAAAAACTTCCAACAGAGAAAACCTCAGATCCAGAAGACTTCCCCAGGAAATTCTACCAAATATTTAATAAAGAAATAACACCGACTCCATATACTCTTCCAGAAAATGAAAGAGAACACTTCACAACTCATTTTATGAAGCCAGCATTACCCTGATCAAAACCAGATAACATTACAAGAAAACCAATACCCCCATGAAGACAGATACAAAGATCTCCAAAATATTACCAAATCAAATCAAGCAATACATAAAGACCAGGTGAGGTTTATCATGGGAATGCAAGGTTGGCTCAAAATGTAAAAAATCAATGAAAAATTCACCGTATCAATAAACTAAGGGGGAAAAAAATCATACGACCAAACAAATGATCGTCTCTAGAGAAATGCCTAGAAAGCACCTGACAAGATTCAACATTTATTTATGAAAAAACGCTCAATACATAAATGGAAAGAAATTTTCTCAATCTGATAAAAGGCATTTACGACTCACCTAGAGCTAACTGTATATTAACAGTGAAAGACTGAATACTTTCCCCCAACACTGGGAACAAGACAAGGATGCTCCTCTCACTGCTACTATTCAGCGTTACACTGGAGATCCCAGATAGTGCAATAAAGCAAATTAAAGATATAAAGGGCATACAGATTGGAAAAGAAAACCTTCTCTGTTCACAGATGACACAGCGGTCTACACAGAAAATCCCAAAGAATCTACAAAACAGCTTCTAGATCTGAGTGCACTCAGCAAGGTCACAGTATACAAAAATCAACTGTATTTCTACATTCTACGAACAATGAGAAAGTGAAAATGTCTCTTCAAGTACCACTTATTAATAGCACCAAAATACATGAAATACCTAGGTATAAATCCAGCAGAATATGTCCAAAATATGCTGAAAACTACAAAACATGGATTGTAGCAGTCAGACTTCTAGGATGGCCTCCAATGATCTCCACCTCCAGGTATCATGCTCTTGCGTGATTCTCACCCCTAACCCGACACAGGCTGGACCTAAAGACTTGATTCTAACCAACAGAATATGGCAAGGGTAACACAATGTCATTTCCGTGATTAGGTTATAAAACACTGAGACTTCCATCTTGCTAGCAGATTCCTCTCTTGTCTTCTCGGCTTACGTGCTTTGAAGAACCAAGCTTCACAAGTAGGAGAGGCCCTTGTGACAAGGAACAGAAGGCAGCCTCTAGACGACAGCCAGCAAGGAACTTAGGCCTGCAGGTGGGGAACCTGTGAGGAACTTAATTGTGCCAACACCAGAGAGAACTTAAAGCAGATCCTACCCTAACTGAGCCTCCAGATGAAACCCCAGGCCCTAAGCTGACACCTTGATTATAACTTCATGACAGACGAAAGCACAGCACCCAACTACGCCATGTCTGGATTCCAGATCCACAGAAAGGTTGAGATAATAAAGGTGGGTTTGTTTAAAGCCAGTAAGTTTTGGGGTAATTTGTGATATAACGACAAATAATATACTGATAAAGAAGTCAAAGACCTAAGGGCTCAGTTGGTCAAGTGTCTGCCTTTGGCTCAGGTCATGAGTCCTGGGATCGAGCACCATGTGAGGCTCCACGTCAGGCTCCCTGCTCAAAAGGAAGTCTGCGTCTCCCTCGCTCCCTGTCCCTCTCCCCAGCTCGTGCACTCACTATCTCAAATAAACAAATTTTTTTAAATAATAAATAAATGTTAAAAAAAAAAAGTCAAAGACCTAAATAAATGGAGATACCGCAAGTTCATAGATTAGACAAAAGATTTTCCCAAACTGATCTACTGATCCAAAACAACTCCAATTTTTTGAGAAACTGAACAGGTGATTCTAAAACTATAAAGTTCCTGGAAGAAAACAGAGAAAATCTTTGTGACTTCAGATAAGGCAGATTCTTAGACACAGTATCAAAAGCACAACCCGCTAACTCACCAAATAAAACACTGTCCTTCGCCAAAATTAAAAACTGCTCTTTGAAAGACAATGTTAAGAATACGCAGACAAACCATAAGCAAGGAGAAAGAAATTTGCAAGACACAGATCTAACAAGGGATTTGAACCTGACATAAATAAAGAACACTCAAAACTCAATTAGAAAACGAACCCAATTAAGAAAAAAACAAAGGTGGGATAAGATTTGGAGAGACGTATTAGCAAAGATGTAAGAATGGCAAAGATCCACTTAAAGATGATCCTCAATACCCTTAATCACCAGAGCCATGACAATTCACTACAGTGAATATCACTGCCTATTTCTTAGAATGGCTAAAAACAAAAACAAATAAAATCCTGATAATACCAAGTGCTGGTAAGGATGGGGGACTTCACATTCAGTCCCTGACAACTGCTAGTTTGTTTTCTGCCCCTATAGTTTTGCCCTTCCCAGAATATCATAAAAACGGCATCATACGGTATATATGGCCGGACTTTGAGTCTGGCCTCTTTCACTTAGCCTAGGAGTCAGCAAACTATGGCCTGCTGCCTGTTTTTGTATGGCCAGTACATTAAAAATGACTTTTAAATGGTTGAGGAAAAAAGTTAAAAGGATTTTTTGTGACAATGAAAATTATATGAAATTCAAAGTTCAGTGTCTGTCAATAAAATTTCATTGCAACACCGTAGCACGCATTTACCTACTGTCCAGTGGCAGTCTGTATGCTCCAATGGCAGGGGTGGAAGACTCAAGACAAAGACTGTATGCTCTGCAAAGCCTAAAATATTTACTCCCTGCCCTACTACAGAAAAAGTTTGTCATAACTCTTACCATGTGACTCAGTGACCCTTCTCCTGGGTATTTACCCAAGAAAAACTACTACCTACATCCACAAAAAGCAATATGCAAACGTTTAGAGTTTGCATATTTATAGTGGCTTTCCTCATAATCGCCTAAAACTGGAAACACCCTGATGTCCCTCAACTGGTCAACAGATAAAAAACCGTGGAGTACAGTCACATGATGGGATTTTACTCAACAGCACTAAAGGACCAGAGGGTAAATATTTTACACTTCGTGGGCTTTCCAATGTTTACATAAACCTCAAGACTCTGTATTATCACACTTTATACTCATAACCTACAGAACGGTTTCTACTTTATGACTCAAATCTGGACTGGGAACATAAAACCAGAAGACCCAGAGTGTGACGAAAATGGATGAGACGTCCCCTAATATCCATTCTCCCATTTTTCCTTGATAACAGAACTCCCAATGTAACTGGACGCACAAAATGGACTATATCATTTTCTCATCATGACTAGGCATTGCCATGTGACTGAACTGTGGCCAATGGAAAACTAGTGAAGTGTGGTGCAGGTATTCTCCTGAGAAGGAGTCATAAAAAATAAGGGGAATTTCACTTCTACACATTTTCTCCTGACTGAAACAGAAACATGACAGACACAGCCGCAGCAACCACGAGGTAGACGGCACGTGCTACGGCGGAAGGAGCACATCGAGGGGAATCTGGGCATCATGACTCCTGAATGGAAGGCCTACCTCTGGACTGCTGTTATAAGAGAGAAATATAATCCTGATTTGTTTAAGCTAGTATTGCTTTTTTTTTTTTTTAACTCACGGCCAAAGCTAATCCTAATTATACACAGTGAAAACTGTTATTCCCAAAGGCAGTGCTGGAGTGAGACTATTGAGGAACACTTGCTATGCAGCATTCTAGGGCTGTCGGGTTCCACACCATTCCCAGCCTGGTTTTCCTAACTCTGCTCTTCCACACCATTCCACTAAACTCCCTTTTTGCTTATATTAAACAGGATTCTACTGCTTGCAAAACAAAGAACTTTAATAAAAAAATTTTGCACACTTTGAAAAATTTGGAGCATGCGGGGGTTGCATGTCGACTGCATGAACAAAAGAAACAAATTGCCTAGGACACAATTCCAGACTCAAATCGGCACGAGTCATCCTATTTTTCATATCATGCTGCATGCTGATCATGCCCAGTACCTGTGGCCCAGTAGTAAATATCCCAGTCATTACTGGGCTCGTTAATCAGACGATCATAGAGGGTCAGCTGTTTCTCAGTCATGTGGTGCAGATATTCTTTAGCAAACAGGCTAAAAGGAGAAAGAGAGAGAACAAAGTTGAAAAAGCTATATCCAGTAAAAGAGAAAGTGACACCAAGTCTCTTATTTCCCTACCTAAGCAGAATACAGTTTTCCAACATGCCCCTCTTTCTGCTCTCATAGAGCAGCCGGGCTCTTTTGGTTTCTATGGACTCATCAGTTCGCTCCTGCCATGGAGGCAAAGGGATTTCAATCATGTCTTTCTGGGAATCTGTTGGGCTGTCACCTCTGTAGAAACGGCTGAATGATGGTATGCTGAGCAAAGGAGACGCTAGGTGGCGCCTTGACAGAGGAAGCATCTGAAATAAACCACAAACATCTTTATAAGGACTACCATCACTGTCATTCACTCAACACTTACTAGGTGCTAAATGCATTCAATCTCATTTAGTTCCTAAGAAATTATGTTGATACTGTCCCCACTTTATCGCGTAGGAAGCTGAGGCTCAGAGAGGTTAAATAACTTACCAAGTCACCCAAATAGTAAGTGCAGTTAGGACTGGAACCCAGCCCTAACTGCAAATGTGCTCTTAACTAGTACCATTCCAGAAATTCTCTAGCAGAAATGTTTTCTCCTTCCTTTATATTCCCTTAAAATTATTATGGAATGGTATGTATTTTAGTCACTTGCTTGTGTTAAAATCTGAGCATACAGTGATGGCATGGTCCCTAATCCCCCAAAGGCTCCCAATACAGAGAAGGGCAAAACCTATCAAGATGCAATGAGAAGGTAGTGACACCAGCAAGATGATGAAACAGGAAGTCCCACACTCTCCTTCTCTCACAGAGACACCAGCTCAACCATACATGGACCAATTCCCTTTATGAGAAATCCAGAAACCAGGTAAGACTCTCCCAAAAAAAGAAGCCAGCAAATCCTTCCAACTGGGAATTTACATGCACAAGCCTAAAGAAGAACTATTCACACAAAAAGTCTGAGAGGCTCCCAGAATCTTTAGCCAAGCTGACTGGTGAAGGTCTTTCCTTGTACAAAGCCAGTCCAAAAAGACTGGTAGAGGTGACTGTTTTTTCGAAAGTGTGGATCCAACATAAAGTTGCAAGGGACATGAAGAAAGAGGAATACATGGCCCAATCAAAGGAACAAAATAAATCTCTAGAAGCCAACCCTAGAGAAACAAAGGCATATGAATTACCTGACAAAGAATTAAAAACAACTGTCATCAAGATGTTCAATTAGCTCAAGAAAACAATGTATGAACAGGATATCAACAGAAAGAAATATTAAAAAGAACAAAACAAATTTTGGAACTGAAGAATACAATAACCAAATGAAAAAAATTCACTATGGGGTTTAACTGGCAGACTTGATCAAGCAGATGAAAGAATCAGTGAACTCAAACACAGGTCATTTGAAATTTCCCAATCAGAGGAAGGAAAAAAAAAAAAAGAATGAAAAAGATTGAAATGCGCCCAGGGGACTTAAAAGACATCAACAAGCAGACCACTATAAATATTATGGGAAGCCAGAAGAAGAGAAAGGGGCAGAAAGCTTATTTAAAGAAATGGCCAGGGGCAGCTGGCTGGCTCAGTAGAGCAGGCAACTCTTGATCTCAGGGTCATGAGTTCAAGCCTCATGTTGGGTGCATAGCTTACTTAAATAAAACATTAACACAAAGAAATGGTCAAAAACTTCCCAAATCTGGGGAAAGAAATGAACATCCAAATTCAAGAAGCCCAAAGGACCCAAAGGACAACAGAGAGCAACACAAAAGCATGTGAAAGCATAAAGATCACTGGTAAAAATAAATATAACAAATACAAGATACTATAATAGTGGTACATAAATCACTTTTAATTCTGGTATAGAAGTTAAAATAGAAAAATATGAGCTAATGGATATATAACATAAAAATTTGTAATTGTGGGGGTGCCTGGGTGGCGCAGTTGGTTAATGGTCAGACTCTTGGTTTCTGCTTGGGTCGTGATCTCAGGGTCCTGAGATCCAACCCTGCACTGGGGCTCTGTGCTCAGTGTGGAGTCCACTTGGAATGCTCTCCCTCTGCCTCTTCCTCCCCAACCCCCAACCCCCTGCTCTGCACACATGCACACTCTCAAATAAATAAATCTTTTTAAAAATAAATATATAATTATGACATCAATAATGTAAACTGGAAGAAGTAAAAGGGTAGGTTTTTTGGTACGTGATTGAAGTTAAATTGTTATCGGCTTAAAATAGATGATTATGTTTTATGTAAGCCCCATGGTAACCAAGAAGAAAACATCCACAGAAGATATACAATAGAAAATGAGAAAGGGATTAAAGCTTGTCTCTACAAAAACAAAAAACAAAAAACAAAACAATGAAACACAAAGGATAACAAGGAGGGGATAAAAGGGACACAAAAGCTGTAAGACGGATAGAAAACAATTAACAAAATGGCAATAATAACGTCTTGATCAGTAATTATTTCACATGTAAATGAACTAAGATCTCCAACCAAAACACTAGACTAGCTAAATGGATTAAAAAACAGGATCGGACTACATGCTTTTACTAGACTCCTTTTAGATGTAAGAATACACAGGTTGAGGGGCGCCTGGGTGGCATAGCGGTTAAAGCGTCTGCCTTCTGCTCAGGGCGTGGTCCCGGCGTTATGGGATCGAGCCCCACATCAGGCTCCTCTGCTATGAGCCTGCTTCTTCCTCTCCCACTCCCCTGCTGTGTTCCCTCTCTCGCTGGCTGTCTCTATCTCTGTCAAATAAATATATAAAATCTTAAAAAAAAAAAAAAGAATACAAGGTTGAAAGCGAAAGGATGAAAAAAGATATTCCATGCAAATGGTAACCAAAGAGCAAAGATGGCCCTACTTATGTCAATCAAAACAGGCGTTAAGTCAAAAACTGTCACGAGATATATGAGACATTATTATATAATAACAGGGTAAATGCACCAGGAATATAAAACAATTATAAATATATATGCAACCAACATCAGAGCACCCAAACATAGGAAGCAAACTGACAGAACTGAAGGGAGAAATAAACAGCAATACAATAAAAATAGATTTCAATATTCCACATTCAGTAACGGACAGAACATCCAGACAGAAGATCAATAAAAAGAAGATATGAACAACACTATAGGCCAAATGGACCAAAACGGACCTGTACAGAATATTTCACCCAACAGCAGCAGAATACATTATTTTCAAGCACATCTGGATGGGAACACTCTCCAAGATAGATCACCTTAGGTTGCAAAACAAGTCTTACCAAATTAAAAAAGATTAAAATGATATAAGTGACCACAGTGAAATGAACTAGAGATCAACAGCAGAAGGAAAACTGGAAAATTCACAAATATGTGCAAATTAAACACACTCCAGCTCATGAATAACCCATAGTTCAAATGGGTCAAAGAAATCAAAAGAGGAATTCGAAAATATCTTGAGACAAACGAAAACGCAACTTACAAAAAATGAAGGGAAGCAGCAAAAAAAGTAGTACTGAGAGAAGTTTACAGTGTGAAAAGCCTACAACAAAAAAAAATGATCTTAAGATGTGAAATCGTGACAGGTATTAGACAAAAAAACAGACTTAAGAACACGCAGAAGCGGCGCACAGAGGGAGTGCAGCCAGCTACACCTGGGAAACAGGTAAAATCTGAACTGGGTCTCGGACGAGACAGGCACACAGTGGGCTCAGAAAAGAGTGGATGTGACCTGAATCTCCTATGTTGCAAGGCCGATCTCTCCTTGGTTCCGCCCTTGCCCTGGGCTATCAGGCAGCCGGATGCTCCTCGCAGTCTCCATGACTGCGTTGGAATACGAAACTCAGTCCCCACTATGGCTTGCCCAAGACCCTAAAACCTCCACTCTCCTCACCCGTACTAGACCCGGGAATATGGTGGCCACCGCCATTCTTCCCGACGCACACCGGAAGCCTACGGCCCGGCCACTTCCGGGAACTTCCGGACGCTTGAAGTGCGGACTTCAGCGCTGAAGTGCCTGAGCCGGAAGATGCCTCCTTGCGCATGGCGGAAGTGGCTGTGCGTGTGACGCCAGCGGCGGGGGGGCGGGACCTGGGGCCGAGAGCGGTTCGCGCGCTTCGGGCCTAGTCCGGACTCGCCGCCGCCGCCGCCATATTCCCGGTAACGGGGGCGCGCGGCCCGGGGCCGGCTGGGCCGGAAGAGGGCTCGGGGTCAGCGCTGAGACTGGGAGGGGGTCGGTTGAGTTTCGGGCAGCCGGAGTCGGCGGGCGGGGGGAGGTGCGGGCCTTTGAGGGAGGAGGCCGAGGGCGCCGGGCCGAGTCTGTGGGGAGGGAGTGGGGCGGGCCTAGTTGGGGGCGAGGACTAGGCCTGGGTGGGGAGCGGAGGCGGCTGGAGCTCCACGACCCGCGGGGACTCTAGCCGGGGCCGCTTTGGGGCCTAGGCAGGTGCGGCGGGCTAGGGCCGCAGGCTTCGCCGCGGTCGTTCTTCGCAGCGCCGTCTCGGGGCCCCTAGGAGCAGAGGCCTGGACTTTGCCGTCGCGCCACGGGCAGCTGCGGCGCAACTCGGGTCGGGCCCGAGGGTGATGGGCAGCGAGCCCCGCGAGCCCCGGCGGCCTGGGAGAGCGAGGGGCGGCGCGAGGCCGGGGGCGGGGCGGAGTGGAGCGGGTGGGACCGAGCTTGGGCTGTCGGGATGCTGCGTCTCTGGAGACGGGAGGTTGGCTACCATTGCTCTCCTCCCAGCCCGGGACCCTCACGCCTTCTAATTCTTGCCTCTTTCAGGATACCGCAGTGGCATCTTCCTTACTTTGTCCGTTCTCTGGACTCGTGATCTTCCTTCCGGAGCCATGTCAGAAGGAGTGGACTTGATTGATATATATGCTGACGAGGAGTTCAATCAGGTGAGGGGTCATCGGGAGCATTGGGATTTTCCTGGATCTGCTGAAGAATCACTTTCACCAAACTTGCAGTGGTTCCAAGCTATTGCAGTACTTGCTAGGCCTGAACATCCCTCTATCGGGTCTAAAATTTTACTCTATCACAGACTTTCGAGACGTCTGATCATTCCGCTTTATGTTAATTTTAAGTTCCCAAGGCTTAATTTTACAAGCCTTAAGAGCAAATAAAAATCAGGTTTAATAGAATGGTGAATCAACCTGTGGAACTTGCTCCCCCAGGAGGCCAAACTTGGGTGTCAGTCTTCAAAGACTAACCACACTTAGAAATCACACTTATGTTTGCTGTAGTATTCATGACGACAGTGTTCATACCTGTTCCTTTGCGGTTCTTTTTTTTTTTTTTTTTCTTGGAGAGGGGGAAACGGAGAGAGGGAGAGAGAATCTTAAGCGCTCCATGCCCAGTGCAGAACTGAGATCGCAACCCTAAGATCATGACCTATGCTGAAATCAAGAGTCAGAGGCTTAATGCAGAGCCACCCAGGCGCCCCCCTTTGCAGTGCTTTGAAAGGGCAGCTGGAGAATGTAGTCCCCTTCTCTATAAGGCAGTGCAAAAACACAGTATAAAAGATATTTTAGCATTTAATCGCAGCTTCATTCTAACTGTTCTGGATCTTCCTTCCTTCCCGCTGTAAGTAGTTTGACTCTAGTCTTGAGAGGTACATAGACATTTTAGTGTAATACATTTTGTTGATGAATCTAGTTGTTTTGAGGGAAGAGGTAAAAGTGTTGGACAAACCAGTTAAAAAGCATGTATAGACCCCCTCATATACCCTGGATTTGTTGATCGCTTTATGTTATGTTAAGGAACATTACTATGTAGGGGCGCCTGGGTGGCGCAGTCGTTAAGCGTCTGCCTTCAGCTCAGGGTGTGATCCCAGCGTTCTGGGATCGAGTCCCACATCAGGCTCCTCCACTAGGAGCCTGCTTCTTCCTCTCCCACTCCCCCTGCTTGTGTTCCCTCTCTCACTGGCTCTCTCTCTCTGTCAAATAAATAAAATCTTAAAAAAAAAAAAAAAAGGAACATTACTATGTAGTGATGTCTCTTGAAACAATAATCTAACATACTGAAGTCAATTTCAAGAATGTTCCATAGTCTCTATCTAAAACTTAGTAATATCTTGCCCAGATTGTTTTCAGCACCATTTCACTTGAGTAAACTGGTCTTCCCACTAGGATCTTTCAGTGAGTACACATAAGGACCTGGAAAGAGGAAAAAAAGAACAGATTAGAGAAAGAAGGTGCCCTGGTTGGAGCTGACTTTTATACGAAGCAACAGAGGTTTTTATACATGTCATTTTCTTGGCACAAGTTTACATTTAAAAAATGTTTTAACACGTTGTGCCGTTTTAACAAGAACACAAAAGTAGAATAGTATAGTGAGTTTGTACCCATCAGCTTCACCAGTCAGACTGCTTAATAGTCATTTTCCCATGTCTCCTCAGGTAAACTGGAGTCATCTACATGTGGCTGCCGATTGCCCTAAATACATGAAAGAAATTTTTTAAGCTCAAGTCAAATAATTACGGATGAAAAGAAAGTTTTAGTGTATTAGTTTAGTTCCACATCATTGTTTTCTGTATAACTTTGAATCAGACCTTTACTGCTCTTTACAAGTTGTGGTTTGTCTTTGTTTCATTTTTAATACAAGACAGGAAGAAAAGGTTCTCGTAGTTCTTTACTAATAAAACCCCTTTTTCCCCCTTAATTTCCTTCTCTGTGGGTTGATAACAATGCTGCTGACTCACTTTGAGAAATGGGCAGAACAGGGCAGGTCTAGCCACATTTGGTCTGAGAAAATGGAAATCCGTAATTTCTTAAGCAGTATAACTGGGAAGTTCCAGACAAGGCATAGGCCTTGGCCAGTGGTCGCTGCTTTGTGAGGGTAGAAGTCATTCGCCTCAATTTGTTTTCCTATCTCTTTAGTTAGAAAAGACTTTTTTTATGGGTTTAAGATAGGCCAAAGATGGTATGTGGAATCTAGTAGACATTTATACCAAGCAGATAATATTTAATGGTTGGCAAGTTGAAAGAAGTATAGATTTTGAATGTTTTATGTCCATTTGTGGAAGGTGCAGGGAGAGGTGCTGCCCACTGCCCTCCCCTTGCCCCCATCATGAGTTAATTTTTGGTAAAGGTGGGTTTAGTGTAATTTGGAGGCTGCTAAAGAAATGACTAAAGTTCTGTTTGGCAAGGTTTGTTAAAAGCAAGGTTAGACTGAAGACAGCCATTACAGATTGTACAGATTTTAGAATGTTTTAGTAATATTAAAGATTCATCCCAAGTTGACCTGTGCACAAGAACCCTGTCACAGGTACTTTGCTCCCCAAGCAAAATGAACACGTTCCTGGATGGAACCCTACGGTACTAACTCCCTAATCTCTTAGGACATGTGCTGTAAAAGCCTCTTTCAGAGCCACTTGACTCCTATCACACTGGGAGTCGAAATTCATAGCTGCTCTCTTGGACTGGGGAGAGGTACTCTGGAAAAGTGAGAGCTGCCACTTTGCTGAGTGTTTGGCCTCTGTTCCTTGTGCTAAGCAAGGCGCTTTGCACGTTGCCCAATTCTGTTTGCTACTTCCGTCAACAAGTACTTATTGAGCAATTTCTATTTGCTAGGCACAGTGTCAGGACTAGTGAGGGAACAGGGAAGAAATGGATCCCTGTGTTTAGAAGAGGTTCCATTCCTGGTGGTTGAGGGCAGTGGACAATGGCAGGGAAGGAGGGTATAAGGTGAGGACTTAGATATAGTCATTTTAAAGCCAAAAACTTAGAACTGTAGTTACAGTTAAAAGAACAATGGTATCGAGTAGGTGGCTTTGAGAACAATGAATTCTAGCCTTTCTTACTTTCCTCAGATATCAGGAAAAGGGGGTTGGAGGGTAGAAACACTGAGCATATAGGTGGAGAAGTTCTTATTTAAATTCAAAATCATGCAAGTTCTTTTTTACCTAAAAAGCTTCAGAGATAGTCCTTCCTATCCTATTAAACACAAAATTCTATTTGAGATCTTCATTCAGTTTTAAATACATACTTACTTTTTAATCTCCCTGGAATGAAACCTTCAGCATCAGTGCACATAAAACATTGTATTTTCCACTTAATCTGTAGAATTAGATTTTGCTTTAACCTAATCCATCACTGCATAAATCACCAGCTCATTTGGTAATCAGAAAAACCTCAGGCCCTTACCTGTTTTTCTGCTTTACCAGCTGAAGAAGTTAGAATGAATTGGTGTTGCTGTAGAGTTAAATCTGAACAGAACTTGATACGTTGTTTCTCCAACAGACTCCTCAACAGGCCTGCTCTGTGCATCAGAACAGTTCCCACCACCTTTCTTGACCCGAGGTTCTATGGCCCAGAGAAACCATTTGAATCTTGTGACAATTTTGGATTCATTGAATCCTTTTGTGCTTCTTAAAGTGGTAAGGTAACCCATATACAAGGTTTTTCAGGACTTGAGTCTGTCGTGCTCTCTGAGGGTCCCTGAAAGAGTAGATTGTTGGCCTAGGCTTGCAGTGTGGGAGATTTCCGGGTGACGTGTGTGGTCTCTGATCTGCGTGTTAGTTCACTATCCAATTATCAGTGGTAATTTTTGTATTAAAAATTTTGGACACGCATCTCTGAATCACAGAC
Source organism: Ursus maritimus (assembly GCF_017311325.1). Taxonomy (NCBI): domain Eukaryota; kingdom Metazoa; phylum Chordata; class Mammalia; order Carnivora; family Ursidae; genus Ursus; species Ursus maritimus. The sequence goes on along the minus strand of NW_024424786.1, from coordinate 37,206,983 downwards.
ACTGTCTAGAAGGAATTCCAGGTTGGTTCCACTGAGTATCCAAGATGATGTGTTTCCTCATACCCCTTTAGGTTCTACTTCAGAATCCTTGGTTTAAATTTAAAAAGCACCCTGGTGTGAAGTAGTGCTCTCTAAGGATTAGAACATTGGAGAGGATCTAGTGGTTTCCATCTTCTTCTTTTACCTTGAACCATAAGGGCATATCCCCATACCTACTACATGAATAAGTAAATAAATGATTTTGTTTATTGTTGCAGTTCTTCAAGACATAAGGGCTAAGAAGTGTTTTACGCCCATTATGTTTGTCAAGTTTTTGCACTTCACTTTACTCAATTTATTATCCACCCCGTGCTGGCCAGTGTTTGCTTCTCTTCCTATTCTTTACAGTCTTTTTATGCAAGATGCTTATTTATTTATAAGTTTGACTACCTAGAACAGTCCACCTGTGCTTATTTGTCTTCATTGATTCCTTTTCTTGTTTGATTTTTTAAGATTTTAGGTATTTAATTTTAGAGGGAGAGAGCAAGCGAGTGGGGGAGGGGCAGAGGGAGAGGGAGACAACCTTAAATAGACTCCGCATTGATTGTAGAGCCTGACGTGGGGCTCAGTCCCACGACCCTGAGATCACAACCTGAGCGGAAACCAGGAATCTGACTCTTAACCAACTGAGCCACCTGGGTACCCCCCCTTTCTTGTTTTCAAATTCTCTTTTGCCATTCTCTGATATTTTTATAAGGTATAAACTCCTCTCGTGAGTTTTTTAATAGAGTATTTGTAGTATTTGAAATTACTTATATGCCTCAGGAAGTAGAATCCTTTCCCCTTCATTATCAGAACAGTCCAATAATGCTGTCTTTGTGTGCCTGTTCTTCCATTGTACTTCAGATGAACTGAGAAACTAAAAGATGGTTTCCAGAAGTTTGTGATGGTATGTAGGTCTAGGAATGAATTTTGTAGGGAGTCCCCTCTCTAGTCTCACTGTAGAATCCGTAGTTCTTATGACGGCATTTAACAGAGAGAGTTAGCGGAGCTTCCTGCCCTGAGTTGCATTAGAGGAAATGCTCTCTTTCTTCAGGGAACTAGACAAGTTACCTAACATAGGTTCTTCCTTTATTCCCCTTTTAAAAACACAGCAATGACGTGAATGAGCTGTAGTTCTCTTAAAACACTGAACTTCTTTCTCTTTCATTTCAGCAGCATCCTCTTTAGCACTGTTGGTATATCTTAGAATATTATCTGAAAAAATACTGTGTGATCCTTAACATAAAAAGATTTCTTTGAGATAACATTGCAAATCTGAGACATTAAGATTTCCTGGTAGCAGTTCTTGTGGTTTTAGGGTTTTGAGTATATAGCGTTAATTTGGCTGCTGTAACAAAACACCAAAAACAAGTTTATTTCTCACAGTTCGGGAGACCGGGAGGTTGAAGCTAGGTTTGGGTGCTGGTGAGGGCCCTTTTGCAGGTTGCAGAATGCCAGCTTGTAATCCTGTTCATGAGGGTTCCACCCTCAAAACCTGGTCTAATTGTAATTATGTCCCAAAGACCCCACTTCCTGGTACCATCACACTGGGGAGTAGGATATGCATTTTGGGGGGACAGACACGTTCAATCCATAACAGCAATAAACAAGTAAACATACCACATAAAAAGTATATTTCACATTATGTTTTGGAGTACACGTTCACATTGTAAGTACTTACTGTGATATAGCTTACGGTGTGGGTGCTTGTCCTGTTTTCTGACCCTTAGCTTTGAGAGAACTTCACTGTTTTTGTGTATCATTGAACCATCTCTGGTGTTGCTCCCGAAAGTCTCTGATATATATATATATATAAGCGTCACGGTAATGTATTGGAGCTGCATTGTCATCTGAGAAATAGTAAGGGAAAATCTCCCAGAGGTATTCTTTTCCCTTTTTAATTTTTTTTTCTTATTTTATTTTTTTAAAGATTTATTTATTTATTTGACAGACAGGGAGAGAGGGAACACAAGCAGGGGGAGTAGGAGGGGGAGAATCAGGCTTCCCGCTGAGCAGGGAGCCCAGCTTGGGGCTCGATCCCAGGACCCTGGATCATGACCTGAGCCAAAGGCAGACGCTTAACAACTGAGCCACCCAGGCACCCCTCTTTTCCCTTTTTTAAAAATGTTTCTTTGATGGTTACTAAAAGATGGGATTGAGTACTATGAGTTTTAGAGCTTCTCTGAATCATTTGCGTAAATCTAAAAGTTTAAACCAGTAACTCTTAATTCTTTTTTGCATTCTGGATTCCCACTTTAATTTGCTTTTCCCCTGCTTTTTATTTCTAAATGAATATACTGCTCTCTTTTTTATTAAGTAGAGTAGTAAGTTTTGTGAAACTCTTGGTTTTGGAAATAGCATAAGTTATGGAAAATGAGTTTTCGTTCCTCTGTCTTAGGTGTGGTCTTTAGAAGCTGACCTCATTGACATCAGTAGCAGGTGCATCTTTACGTGTTCTCAGTTTGCTTGTGTAATCATAACGTGCCTTTGGATTCTTACAGTTGGCTGAAGCTGGAAACATTGCAGACTACTAACAGGGTCTTGAGAGAAAAACCTACAGAAGCATAATTCAGTGAAATGGTTTTAAGTAAAAAATTATTCTTACCTAGCTTCTTAGAGTAGAACGGGGAAGTTTTGTACGTTCTTTTATGAAGTATTTGACTGTGGATTCTAAGTAAAGTAGAATGAGAATGAACCCAGTGGAAGGTCTGCAAACCTACCTTTGCCAACCCCTCATCTCTTAGGACCCGGAGTTCAACAATACAGATCAGATTGACCTGTATGATGACGTGTTGACAGCCACCTCACAGCCCTCAGATGACAGAAGCAGTAGCACTGAGCCGCCGCCTCCTGTTCGCCAGGAGCCGTCTCCCAAGCCCAATAACAAGAGTCCTGCGATCCTGTACACGTACAGTGGCCTCCGCAATAGGCGAGCTGCTGTCTACGTGGGCAGCTTCTCCTGGGTGAGCATGGGGAACCGAAAAGCCGCCTGGGTAGGCTGGAGGGAGAGCGCTGGGAGGTGATGGCATTTTCAAAAACCACTGTTGCACTGTTTTGTGCTCTGATGGGGTTGGATTTCTTTTTCCTGGGATCAGGTTGGATTGATCTCTGAAAGAGAACTATCCTGAGGACGTACTGGTGCCGAAGAAAGCAATAAGTGGGTAGTTGCTTTTTCTGCCATCTTGTTAATGCCCCTGACCCTGGGGCTTTATGTCTAGCAGGGTCATCTGTGGGATGAGATCTTAGAGTGAACACCTTGAACTCTGGTGGTCATTCGATGGTCCTTTGATATCGATGGGTGACAGGGATCAAAGACCTTGATAGTTCTAGTACACTCAGAGTAGGTGGTGATTGTTGTTCTGCAAAAGTTCTTGTGTGACAGACATGTTGGGGGGCTGGTGGAGGGAGGGTCCAAATTAGGAAATGTACATACTGAGGGAAAAGTTCCTGACAGTGGTCAAACTATAGCCTGTCAGGTCTGTAATTAAAAGCTAGTAGTAATCATCTTTTGAACTGATAACCAGCCAGCCCAAATGGCAGTCAAAGTTAAAATAGGTTTTAATTTTTTATCTCAAAAGTAGGGATTGGGTAGGGGTGGGGGGTTTTAGAATTCTGGATGGGTGAGGATAATAAGAAAAGCCTGCATTAATTGAAATGTTGATGGGCTCTTGGGTTTCTGTGGGAGGTCATGGTTGTGACTAGAATCCTAGGTTTGGGGAAAGGGTTTGGGACATTCTTAGGTGGGGAGGGGGTGTAGCTCTTGACATTTCTTCCTTTTCCATCTTGCCGGCCCCAGTGGACCACAGACCAGCAGCTGATCCAGGTTATTCGCTCTATAGGAGTCTATGATGTGGTGGAGTTGAAATTTGCAGAGAATCGAGCAAATGGCCAGTCCAAAGGGTGAGGTCTGGATTTGAGAAGCCCCTTTTAGTTTGTCATCATTAGGATAACAGATCTACACTGTATTTTGGCCCTGGATTTTAATCCCTCTGACCCCCGGCCCAGTTATTGCCTTGGTTTTGGCAGACCGCCTTAGAATGGAGACCTAGCTGCAGTGGAACAATGTCCATCTGTTGAGGGGCAAAAGGAGCTGATTTCTGATTCCAAATAAGTAGGAAGATTATAGGCTGACACCTTTTTATTGATGGTAGTTTTGTGTATGTTGTATTAACAAGGCATCTTTTGCTTTACCCGTTTTCATTAAAAATGGAAGAGTTTCTTTGTCTGTCTCTTGGTTGGCTGGTAGATCTCACTCATTTTTAATTTTTCTTCCCCAAGGTATGCTGAGGTGGTGGTAGCCTCTGAAAACTCTGTCCACAAATTGTTGGAACTCCTTCCAGGAAAAGTTCTTAATGGAGAAAAAGTGGACGTGAGGCCGGCTACCCGGCAAAACCTGTCACAGTTTGAGGCTCAGGCTCGGAAACGTGAGTGCGTCCGAGTCCCAAGAGGGGGTACGTGGAGACCATCTGTATGAAGGGGGGCAAGTTTGTGGGTTTGTTGTCTGTGGCGTAGGCTGTGCCTACAATGCGGGGGGGTTGGGAGGAGGGTGGTGGTGGTTATGGGTGGTGGCATGGTCGATTAGTAGACCCCAAAATGAGGCTGTGTACAAAAAAGAGCACAGTGATGAGAGTCAGGTAGGTTCCGGTTATAGTCTGGTTCTGCCACTGACTCATTGGTGACCTTGGGCAAGTCACTCTACTGCTGAGGGCCTCGTCCCCTCTCTGAAGTAGATACGTGATGTTTAAAGTTTCTGTCAACTCTAAATTATGTGGTTTTATCTAAAAAATCAGTGTATGGCGAATGGACTTAATTGTAACACGTGCTCTTTATAAATTAACAAGCAGCCGCCCTAACGTGCAGGTAATGTTTGTAAAGATGGCTCTAATCTTGTCATGAACATGTGCTGGAAGGGTGCTGTCTAAGGAATCAACCAAAAGGAGTGCTGGAAAAGAAGAGTTTAACAATGTTCTCCAGCATTGTACAGGGGAGAGGGTGCCCTTTCAATGACCTGATATTTTAGTCTGCTTGGCAAGTATTTCCCACTAATAAAGCTGGATCATGCTACCTTAGCTTGATGGTAGTGTCCCTTGAGTTCACCTTACTCCCTTTGTTCTGATTCTGTACTCACCAAGCCACCTTCTGATACTAATTTGGTTTCCCAACTAGGCTCTCCTACTGGGAAGAGAATGCGCTGACCAGCCGACACAAGTATTCCGGTCTGCTTGGCAGTTATATTTCTCATTGTAAATTAATAAATTGGCATTCTGGTTTATGAATCAGTCTCTTGTGAGTTTGGTTAGCGTGAATCAATTTCCTAGGGTACAATCACCCCTGGGTGAACTGTTAAAAGTCGAGTTTCTGAACCTGCGAAACCTGAGGACCAGACCTTGGATTGTCCTGACCTCACAAGGTGCAGCCACCCTGCAAGGCTTTGCCTGAAGCAGCCAACTGCCTTTATTTTTCTTTTATGACAGTGGGGGCATGGGGTGGGGGTGGTGGAAAAGTGTCATCACCTGCGTTCTGTCATTTCTTAGGTCCTGCTCTCAAAATAGTGCCTTGTATTGATTGGGTGGTCCACTGGGACCTTGTATTGATTGATTGAAGGTGGAGATATGGCCACTTCTCTCTTGCATAGGAACAACTGTTCTTTTAACTAGATTGAGAGCCTAGATGGGTATAGTGTGAACTCCCATTGCTCTGGGTTAAAAGGTACACACTTTTCTTCTTTGACAACTTGAATTTCCAAGTTCCTCTGTTTTGGAGCCTTTGTATAATTCAACCCTCTTCTGGCTTTCCCAAGCTGCATAAATGTACAGTTGCATTAGGGATAACATTCCTACTTCCGTTTAGCTGTTTACTCCTCAGTGTTCCCTTTTCTTTGCTGAAATGATGGTGGTGACTGAGTGGTGTTTTTCTGCTCTGTCACATTGACAGACTTGGGTTCTGTTAATTCAGTAAGTACAGCTGGTGGACGTCCTCTGCTTAAAAATGGTTGCTCCTCTTGGGATTGTAGCCATAGATACAAAACAGAACTGGAGAAGTGGGAAGAGTAGCTGGGAGATGGCTAACTTTCAGAGGATCTCACTTGCTAATACCTCTTTCTTTGGTGTGAGAGAACTCAGGGAAGAAACAAGTTGCCATGTGAATGAGACATGAAGCACAAGTGTGCCGTGATTGGCACGGGTGGTAGACTACAGTGGAGAAAGCAAGGTGGTTGCTAAGTTGATGGGTCCCCCCGTGCTTGAAACCAGAGTTGGGTTTACCAGCAAGTCTTAGTTTAAGGAGCACTCACCTTTCTGTCCACATTTGACTGATAACAGCATCTCTCTGCCTCCAAGACTCCTAAGGCTATGGGGTCATGTTCTGTTGGATTCCACATTAACCAGGCTTGGAGTAGACTATTAAATTGGAGAGAGGGAACAAGTTTAACTGAGTGACTTGACAATGGATAGCCACGTTCCCAGCTGTAAACAAGCATGTGTGAGCCCCTGTTGTGCACAACACCATACCAAGGTGCTATGGTGATGTTCCTGTGGGGTGCAGTGTTTGGGCCATTAAAATACAGTGGGAGTTCCCCAGATCTGAGGCTTGTTTTTTATTACGCTTCTACTAGGAGTCCCTCCTGTCAGCTGTGCCACATGCTCATTCTGTGGGCACATCTTGTCTTGGCTTACCTCCCATTTTCTCTCTACTTCTCACTTGACCTCTAGTCTTCTGTGGTGTATGTCTCTCCCCCATCCCAATGACCAGTGTTGGTATGTGGATGGAGGAAGTATCTATCCCCTGCCCTTCCCTCACTCGTCCCAAATTCCCTGGCCAAAGTGCCATTGCAGAGAGAACATTTCAGGTGCACAGTGGCATAGTACTGGTTTCAGGTCAGCTAGTGCTGGTCTCAGAAGAGAGGCCCTGAACCTCTTAATCAGGAAGGGGTGATTTCACGTCTGTGTGAATCCAGCAATCAATGTACTTCTCAACAGCGTCATTTTCTCATGGGTTAATTAGGATCCTACATTTAGAAATAGAAAACAAATCTAAGGATAAATTAAGTGTGAAGCACAAAGAGTTCTAGATAAAGAGCGTTCTTTGACGTGGAATTGGGGTGATGCTGCTTTCTCGGTTTATGACTTAACTAACTTGCCTCTGCCCTTTTTTTCTGAGACCAAAGAAAAGGGAGTAGATGATTTTACCTTCTTTCTCAGCTGCCTGTCGCCTTCTTCAGTACGGTGTCAGAGGAGACTCTTGCTGAACGATGATCTGGTCCCATGGGTACGTGTAAAGCCTTGGGCAGTAATGGTAGTTCTGTTTTGCTTCATAGGAATACCTCCACGGGCCCATTCCCGGGATTCTAGTGATTCTGCTGATGGACGGGCCACACCCTCTGAGAACCTTGTACCCTCATCTGCCCGTGTGGATAAGCCCCCCAGTGTGCTGCCCTACTTCAATCGCCCTCCTTCAGCCCTCCCCCTGATGGGTCTGCCCCCACCTCCAATTCCACCCCCTCCTCCTCTCTCCTCAAGCTTTGGGGTCCCTCCTCCTCCTCCTGGCATCCACTACCAGCATCTCATGCCCCCTCCTCCTCGATTACCTCCTCATCTGGCTGTACCTCCCCCTGGGGCCATCCCACCTGCCCTTCACCTCAATCCAGCCTTCTTCCCCCCACCAAATGCTACAGTGGGGCCTCCACCAGATACTTACATGAAGGCCTCAGCACCCTATAACCACCATGGCAGGTAAGGATCATCTTGTTCCTTTCAGATCTGAGCCAGGTATAGTAGGGTAGACCATGTGTTAAGCATTTTGTTCTCCCTGAGAAAGTGAGTGAGTGTGAATTCTTGTGTGCTCCCTTGTGGAAACTCTGTTGTCATAGTGTTGAGTCCTGGGAAATAGTTAACCATCTGTTAGATAATGTTTTTTATTTGGTGTTTCATTTGCATCTAAGTCTCTTGACCCAAACCATGTCTTTCACATCCCTTTTTAAGGAACTTGATTAAATTGAGTGCCATATGTGGCTGTTAGGGATGCTGTGAATGTCTAGTGCTATTGGGTCACGCCAGAATTACAAAAGAATGTGTTGTAAATCCTGTCCTTGCAGAGAGTGTGAGCACATAAAACGTCAACAGGCTGAGAACCATTTAAGACATTATATAGGAGAGCATGATTAAGTAGGACTGTACAGTAGGCTATGGTAAAGATGATAAGAGGTGTGGGCAATCAGAAATGGTGTTATTTCTGTGCAGCCGAGATTCGGGCCCTCCGCCCTCTACAGTGAGTGAAGCAGAATTTGAAGAGATCATGAAGCGAAATAGAGCAATTTCCAGCAGTGCCATTTCCAAAGCGGTATCTGGAGCCAGTGCAGGTAACTGACCCTTACCTTTGCTGTCTTCTCCTTACCTTCAGTTTTTCCGTGTTTTGTCGTTTCCATTGGCCAGCAGCTCAGCAGGGTACAGTTGGAGCACTATTAGAGTCTCAGGAGTGGCACGTTTTGAATAGTGTACAACCTGATTTTATGGCTTTGGGGAAGCTCCAGTGGTGTTATTTAGCCTGTATCCAGACCTGCCCCGTGAAAACAAACTTAGTGACTAGATTAGAAATACCTAATAGTATCTTACTGTAGTGTTTACTGTAGAATGAGATTCCTGGCGTTTTGGAGATCTCAGTAGTGGATCAGGGGATCTGGTGTCTATGTAGTGCCTAGTGTAGGTCCCAGGTTTTTTAGGATTGATGCCCCAACTAGATGTGGTTTGATATGAAATCTCTTTACATTTGGGGGTCTAGACAGAACTGCTGGCCTCCCCATAGCCTGTCCTAGAAAGAAGCAAGTCTTTTGGGTGTCATTGTAAGACATAATATGCCCTTACAGCTAACTTTTGCCCTGCTGTCAGTATTGAGTGGGCAGAACAGAAGCTGTGACTCTGAGAGCCCTGGCCTGGAATCTTTGGTTCTCTGTAGGGTTCTGGTCCAGGTTTCACATTATGGTATGAGTCATAGTCGCTTCCTTCTTGCGAGTTTCCCACATTAATGTAAATGTAGACTGTCAGATCTCCTAAGAAATAAGTTAACACTAAATATTACCATCTGTTTTCTGTAATTTCTCATCTTTGGCTGCAAAATTTGAATCCACAGAGTAGGTTAAAGACAGGAAATACATGTATTCTCTCTCTCTCTTTTTTTTTCCTCCAGAAAACTTTCATTGACATCTGAAGGATTTTTTAATTAGAAAGTAATCTGTGCTCATTTTAACAAGTCCAATACACAGAGGAGTATAAAGGAAGTAGTCACTGTCCTTCCTTTTACCGACTCCCTCACTTTGAGATGACCAGTAACTGAATCTCTGTCTCCCTTCCTTTTTGTTGTTCTCATTCCAGTCATTGAAACCACAAGTACTTAATGGAATGCTTACAAAATAAGCAAAAACTCCCACCCTGGTAGAGCTGACCTGGTGTTCCCGGTCTGCAGAATCACAGTTCCTCCACAGTTTCCGTTCTGTTCTTAATGCCGTGCACAGAGGAAGCTGCCAGTCCTCATCACTGGACCCCTGTCTGGTTTCATGCTTTCCTTGCATTATCTTCTGTCTGTAATGTGCTTGATGTAGCTTGGAAAAGCATTGTGCAAGGACCCAGCCCCTGACAACAATCCCTGAGCCGGGCATTGCTCACATTTGGTGAATGAAGGGGATAGTTCTTGATGGCAGCGTAATTTAAAATACATATATAAATACACTCTATCTATAGATGTGTTAGATACACGTTACATATATGTGTATACACATCTGATTATAGATTTAAAATAATTCAGACTTAGAAATGTGCAGTGGTAATTAATAAAAGTCCTCTATATAAGGACCACCACCAAGACCACCTTCTACAATTTAGTGTCTACCCTTCAGATTTTTTTTTTCTGTGCATATGATAACATACATATATATATATATATAAAATTTTTGTTCTTTTTACAAAAGTGGAATACTGTTTTTGCAACTTTTTAGAAATTAATATATTCTGGACATCTGTCAATATATAATACCTAACATTTATTGAGCCCTTACTGTGTGCCTGGCACTGTGCTAAGCGCTTTACGTGGATTACTTTGTTTACCTACAGATTTATCGTGTGCTTCTTAACAACTATGTAGTATTTTGTAAAACCAACGCCCCATAATTTATATAGCACCCGACTGAAGGAACTTTAAGTTGTGTCTAATTTTTTGATAAAATAATGCTGAAACGTAACACTATTAAGCATACATACTCATGAACAGAAGTAGAACATTCTTAGAATTGCTGGGTCAAAAAGTATGCACCTTGTTTATTATAATGGATATTATCAGATCGCCCTCAGACCACCCTGCCTCAGTTTGTACATCCACTAGCAACATCTGAGAACTTCTGTCTGATTGCAGACTGTCGGAATTTAGGTGCCGTCGGCTTTTCTACTTGCCACTTAGGCCTCATCCGTCTTACCATGGTTCTGTGGGACAACTAGTTACTCTTGCTTTGTGTCCTCCTGAATTCTCCTTTTGGTCCAGTTAGTTTACTGCCTCTGCTCATCCTTGGCCTTTCCCATCCGTCCCCCGTCAGGGGATTACAGTGACGCGATTGAGACGCTGCTCACAGCCATTGCTGTTATCAAACAGTCCCGGGTCGCCAATGATGAGCGTTGCCGTGTCCTCATCTCCTCTCTTAAGGACTGTCTTCATGGTATTGAAGCCAAGTCCTACAGTGTGGGTGCCAGCGGGAGCTCGTCCAGGTGAGTTGTTGGTTGCTTCAGTGGCCTACCAGCCCCGAGCAGCACTCTTCCAGGGATTGGCAGGGGGAGGAAGAGAGCCCAGGGGATCTGGCAAGGCCCTGGCTGGAAGAGCAGGCCTAGCCCTGATTTCTTTAAGGGGAAGGAATTAATCAAGCATCTGCATTAACAAATGTAATGTCTGCAATCCGTGTTGGGTGAGGCAATGGGCTATTTAGGAATAAAGATAGACTGGTGTAGTTAAGAACATGGGCTTTGAAGCCATATGTGCTTGGATTTGAATCCCAATTCTGTTTCTAAGTACTTCTATGGCTTTGAGTGTAGCAGTCGCTCAGTTTTCTAAGCCTTATTTTTCTCATTTTTAAAAAAGGGACAATAGTTGTAATTCTCTTATAGATCTGTTGTAGAGATTAGGTGAGATAAGCATGTAAAGCTCCTAGCACTGTGCCTGATACATTAGTAAGATCTCAACACATTTGACTGTTACTATTTTTCCAAAAAAGACTAGTCCTCAAAGAGCTAACATTCTCAGACATCGGGCCCATAATAGAAAAGTGGTTCAAACAATACTGGAAGACACCAAAAACACAACACTCTGGGAAGGCATGTGGTAGGTCCTCTGAGTGAGGCTGAAGGATCTTTCTAATAGGAAAAGACATCGGTCCCGAGAGAGGTCACCTAGCCGGTCCCGGGAGAGCAGCAGGAGGCATCGGGACCTGCTTCATAATGAAGATCGGCATGATGACTATTTCCAAGAAAGGAACCGGGAGCACGAGAGACACCGGGATAGAGAACGGGACCGGCACCACTGAGAAAGGTGGGACGAAGCCCCACGCCCGGCTGTGGGTGATCTTTTATAAAAGAAAAAATACCGATCGTGAAGATTCTGCTCTCTCTTTTTAAAGTGAAGAAAGGGAAAGGGAGGACTTTTGACTGAGGTCACAGAAAATTGAGGAGGGCAGATTTCCTGCTCTTCCTGCTCATTTGGAGAAGTCTCGCCCTGACACGAACCTGAGATTGAGCTGGTTTTGTTTTTGTCTTGTCTGCCTTGACTTGGTATCTGAGAGCAGCGTGGCATCTGGGCTGAGAGCACAGTGTCTGCAGGCCGTATTACTTTGTTCCTCAGTTTCCTCATTTGTAAATGAGGACAGTAAAAGCAGCTGTCCAGCTGAATTCAGTGAGACAGTCCGTCCAGAGCATTTAGCACTCATGGTACTCGTCACATACCAAGTTCTCAGTAGACAGTAGCCAACTATATTTTCACCCCATCAAACTTTCAGGATTCTTTTCAGGAAATTGACTAAGACAAAAAAGTAAGACCATTGCCTACTTGTTTTTGAGGTGCAACATTGATGATTTTAAGAATTAATATCTATTAAAAGGATTTTGAAACTCAGGATACTTTAGGAGAAAGCTGATCTGAAAAAAAAAGCCATATTTAATAATGTAGAGACTGTGTGGGGGGTACATCGATGGAGGGCTGTGTTTGTTTTGGGAACAAAAAACTTACAGTGATTATTTGGTTTGGGTTTTTTTGTTTGTTTTTTGTTTTCCAAAACAAAAGCAGAAGAGTTGTGAGGAGAACTGTATTTATGGAGAAGTTGAGTTAGGCTTGGCTGGATCCAGGGGCCCCAGCTGTGTCCTCAGGACTTAAGCCCTCCGTATCCCTCAGCTCTGCTTTTTCTCTGTCTTCATCCTTAGGCCTCAGCGGTTGGGGTAGGGGAGGGGTGGGAGAAGGCGACAGCAGCCCCATCGTTACATCCCACCAATTTAGCTATCCCAACTGAAAGAAAGCTTCCAGCAAAGATTGTTTCTAGTATAGGAGTAAGCAAGAGTGGTTTTGATTCTGTTTCTCTGGAGACCTTTAGAAGTAGTCTGGACTCTGGCTAGGATGATTTGTTTATGGTTCCTGGAAGCTACTGCATTACCTAGATGACTTTCGGGTCTCTTCTTGACTTTGGTTTCACATCAGGTGTGTTATGATGTCCTCCTTTTTTGTTTTTTAGTGTGCCGGTTTGGTTGGTCTGAAGTAATGGTAACTGAACAAGAGAGTGAGGATTAGGAATGGCTCTTGGCTGTGTCTTTGGGGTGGCTAGATGGGTGACTGGATGAGGATGGGAAAAGAGACCCTCCCACTGCCTAGGAATGCCTATAGTTCACCAGCAGTAGCTGGACCGTAAACAGTCGGAAAGTGCAGTATTTGGCCTACTGACGGCCTACTAACAAGAAAGGAGTTCTGTTATATTTGGCTACTGCTCTCTACTTTGTTTGACATTATCTGCCATTAATATAAGCAGTTATAGCTGGAAATTTCTTTTGTCTTCTTCAGGATGCGAATGAGTGGGAAAATGAAAAGTTAACTAACATTTTTTTACCTGCTTCCCTTCTCTGTTCTTAAACCATTCATTTATTTAACAAAATTTCAGAGTGCTTGACGTCACTGAAATCTAAGATAATCATATAAAATCAACAGTTAGGCTGTGGGTTCTAGATACTTCTTTCTAGATTTTGCAACAGGTTGAGTTTGGGGAGGTACCCATATATCTCAGGACTCTAGGGGAGGTGGAACTCACAAATAGCTTTGGCCTCATTTGGCCTCAGAGTGGGCAGGAGGGTGGGCGTTAGGGTAGACCTTGTTCTGTCCCATGCCTTCTGTGGCAGTCACAGCATCTCCCTGCTCTTGTTTGAGCTAGCACAGTTGCTAGTGTTGCTGTGGGTCAGTGCCACCCCTTCCCTAATCCTGCTCCTCATAGTGTGGGTCCTTCAGAGTGGAAAAGACTAGAAGAGTGACCAGGGAGGTACTTGTCCATGCAGAGCATGAATTACAGTCTCTGGAGCCACATTCCCTTCAGCAATTAGAACATAACAACTGCAGGGGCACCTGGGTGGCGCAGTCGTTAAGCGTCTGCCTTCGGCTCAGGGCGTGATCCCAGCGTTCTGGGATCGAGCCCCACATCAGGCTCCTCTGCTGGGAGCCTACTTCTTCCTCTCCCACTCCCCCTACTTGTGTTCCCTCTCTCACTGGCTGTCTCTCTGTCAAATAAATAAAATCTTAAAAACAAAAACCAAAAAACCATACAACTGCATGTCACCGTTCCTGGTGGCTTCGCCTCTAACAGCCTTCTGACAGAGAAATTGTGAGATCCACTGATAATTAGTATTTTGGGAATTGAACATCTGAACCTGAAACATTAGCTGTCATTTTGCTTCATTTCTTCCACCTAGAAAATGGGCCTGTTTTTCCATTATGAGGGTGATGCAGTTTGGATAACTCTGAAGAACCTATAACCCAGTAGTTCCCAGAAAACCGTCATTTGGCTGGTGTGGGCCTATGACAGGAGGAGGATCTGAGACAGGTTTTCCAGGTCCCCATTTTTGATCCCTTAGATATGTTGGTTATTCTACCCAAATAACTAGTCCAAAAGAATCGAATCAGCCATCCCAAAAATGTTGGTTTCTCACATCCTCATCTTAAGGACTCCGCATTCTGTCTGCAGTCACCAAGTCGTGAAGTAGGAGGTCTCATTTTGGGGAGATGGTACGTGGGCCTGTTTAGCTGAACTGTGTGAGTTCTGTGTACGACACGTTTCAGTTAGAATATACTAGTGTTCATACTGTATGGACAGTGTTCCCTGAGAGCCAAAAGGTGTGTGCCGTCTAGAGGCAGCAATACAAACAGCAAGCTTTTCTGTCCGTTCTTCCTCATGGTGGGCACCACCACGGGCACAAAGTCTCATCGGCCACTTTGGCTTCTGCCTGCATCCAAACATCACCACCCTGTGTAACCACAGGCTCTAAGAATTGGGTGCTGTAGTTGACTTTTTTTAATGCACTAGTTATCCTTTGTTGTTTTGTTTTGAGTGGACAGTTCCCGAATTACATCTCTTTCGGAGTATATGTGTGTATGCTTTGGAATTTGAGGATATCCTTAGGTAACGCGCAGCTTTGGCTTCAACTTGTAGTTCTCAGCTCTTATTTGAGGATATTATCCTACTTAAGATATAGTCATTCTCACCTCATTCCTTTCCTCGTGGTCCAGTGAAAACTAAACATTCTGTTCAATTTTGATCCAGTGCAAAGATTCAGAAACCCAAATGGTGTGAAGTGGAGAGGCACTGAGAGCTTCAATTTTCCCTCATAGAAAACGAGACAAACGGCTGCCAGCCCAGGTCTTTAGAGACGCCACTGGAAGGCAGAGCCTCTGTAACAGATTCTGAGGATCCCCAGCTTTCTGAAATCGTGCCATTTCAGAATGTTGAAGCATCGGGCAGCTTGTGGATGTGGTTTTTTCTTGGATAGCTCCTCCGGGTTACAGAAGAGCGTACATAAAGAGTGAGCATTTGTGTGTAGGCTATGTTGTGGGTTTGGCCATTAGTAGAAGTCCTAAGCCTGAATTTAATCTTCCTTTTTCCTGTTAGCTATTAATTCTATTTTATGCGGTCAGGTTGACCAGGCTGCTGCCCTGCTTAGTGATGCTGCAATACTGGAAAAGGGCTGGGCGTACTAGGGACTTTAAGTTGGTAGAGATGGGGTGAGTGGCTTAACAGTGCCTTACTGTTCAGCAGAAGTTCTTAATTGTGCTTTTAGGTTTCTTGAACGGTGACTGCTGATTCTTTCATTTCCGTGCTTGCTTTCTTTCGGGCCTGGCCAGATAACTCTTGCTTGGTATTAGGCTGTTTCTTGGTCCCTCACACAAAGCTGTTGTCTGGGGAAAGACTTAAGATCCCTTGAGTTTTAGTACACGGTGGAACATCCCCAGCTCTTTGTGTGTGTGCGCGCACACATACTCGTAAGGACACTGTTTGGAATCTGTTTTAAACAGGGTTTCTTGAACAGAAAAATTTAGGAGTTTCCTGTGTAAGTACCTGCTCCCTGCTAGGGCCTCTTGGGTATTTGGGGGTTACTGGGTTTGGTTATGTGCACACTTGTTTTCTTACCATTGTACCTCCCATTTCCAGATTTTTACCCCTCCCCTTAAGGTAAGCTCTGACTTGCTCAGAATAGATTTTCTGAGATGGTACTTCAGCTCCCCATATTTCCTTACCGCAACTCTTTTTGGATTGTTGTAGTTTCCATACTTTCCAGCCAAAGTCTCCTTTTCAGTCAGACTGCTTTGAGACTTTGTTTCATCGTCTGTTTCCCCCTAACCTTAAAGTGAGATATCACTGCTTTTTTCTCTCTACTCACTGTAGCTCCTGCAGTCATTCCCTCACTACGCACAGTGCCAGACACCCCCAGACAATCCTGCTTTCTTTCCTTCACTTTCCCAGGCTTGCATTCTGTCTGTGTATATACCCTTCTTCATACATTGTAACTTTAGACAATGCCAGTGTAATTAGTGTAAGCCCGTCAATCAGAAGGTAACCTCTAACGTGTGTTTTCTTTTTCTTCTGATGTTTTCATTGCAGGAGTCTGGTTGGAAGCAAATGTTTTTTTAATGGACTTGCATCTCCTCACCTTGATCAGGACTAAAGGACGGAGGCCACTCCACCCCTCCCCCTTCCTCCAAACCCCTAACCCCCTTCAGACACCCAGGGAATACCCTCTGCCCTACAGGATTGAAGATTGCCTGGCAGCCCTCCCCATCCCACACCTCCTGTTTGTCAGGGGAAGGAACCTAAAGACTTTGTGTGGTTGGGAGGGGTGGCAGACAGGAAGAAAACATGTCCAGGCCCCTGGTCTCCATAGAGAATGGTGCTTTGTCCAAGGAAACGTAGGAGTTTCTGATTCTCCAGGAGCAGTTCAGTGGTGAGGTTGATGGGAAGACTTTCTTCCCAAAGAAAATGGATCCTCCGTGCAGGATCTAGGAGAGTGACTGGGTGTGCCAAAATATGCCCAGGGTCCTGCCCTCAGCACTAGGTTTGATGGGGCCAAGAGGGTCCAAACCCCTTGCTAACATACCACTTCTTTGTTTAACTCCTTTACCTTCCCAGCCCTTTGAGGAGGGACCCTGAGAACAGAAATTCCCTTATGAGAAGCTTCTCCTGTTCTTGCTTTTCCCTCTTACATATTGACGGTTCGTTTCCCTGACCCCCCCCCCCAGAGGGCTGAACCTTTCTACTTCCCTGCTGCTCAGCCACCTCAGTGGACTTGCCCCTCCTAGGCAGAGAAGGCCCATGAGGTTGCTGCTGGGGAGCCTGGCAGAGCCAGTTACCACCCTCCGCTGCTTCGTGCTTGGTTGCCTCTTGCAATAACCAGCTGTACTAGGTGTTCCCTTCCCTGGGGCTTTTCCATTTCACACACGGAGCCCCTCCCCCAAGAAGGCTGCTTCCTTGTTTTAGAGGAGGCTACTGCCCTTGGGAGACGGGGACGTCGGACCTCAGCAATGAAGAACCCTTGTGAACTACCAGGAGGGGATGGGGAACGAGGCAGGTTGGGCAGGCTGTGGCCTACTTCCATAGAGGCTTTTCTTTTTTTCAAGCTCGATGTGAGCATGGGCTTGCATCCCCCAGGTACATACTTTTACTTACTGTGGGAGAACCTGGCACTAGTAGGCAGGTGAAGTCACAGATTTGGTGTCTTTCCACCTTTTGACTATTGATGTATTAATAGTTCCCCTCGCTCTATGTGGAGGTGCTTCCCTCCTCTGATGAGGAGCGAGGAGGAAGTGGAGCCTGACTCACATGAGCTCAGCTCAGAGTTCTAAGGACCACCACTCTGGGGGCCATTTTCTACACAGGCAAATGGAATTGCTTTTCCCATAACATCCAAGTTGTGTGGTTGCTGTTGACAGCGGCGGCAGCAACAGGGTCGTGCGGTACCCGTGGGGCGATGGCTGCTGCTTCTGCATGCATGTATAGGGCGTGTGACATCTAGCAGGAGAAGAGACGTGGCATGTGAGACGAGACGTGGCATTGAGACGTAGGGTCACTGGAGACCCTTCTGGCTCAGAGGGGAGAGACTGAGTTGGACTGAACCCTTCCTCTGTTCCCTGCACGTTTCAGACATAGCCCTCAGTCAGTGAGTGAGGGGTCCCCCCAGGGTTGGAGAGGCACATTCCCTTGGGACAGAGGCTACACGTTTGTAGCTTTTTTTTCCCCTGTCCCCAACCCCATCCCCACCTCCACTTCAGAACATGGCCCCCCGCCCAGCTGGCCAAGTGTTAAGTGATGTGCTTATCCTCGAGAGCAGCTCCGGGTGTCTTTTTAAAATGTAGAGAAAACCGAGTAAGGTGACAGTTTAAGGAAAAAAATATATAGAATACCAGAAAAGCCGTTTACCCGGAGAATTTTTTCTCCCCATTTTTGTTTTGTTTTTACTCAATGACACAAATTTTAGTTTTATTTCCTGATAGCAAAAGGAAAAAAACCCAGCCCTCAAAAAGGCCAAGGCCCCGTCCCCCTGTTGTCGGTGATTGTTTGTCTTTCTGATAGGTTGAAAATTGTGTAATAAACTTGATGACGCTGTCAATCTTTTATACTGCATTGTATTTTTTTCCTTTTGTAACAAAATATTTTTAAATAATAAATGGGGTGTGAGCTGTTTTATGGATTCTGCATTGAATAGCTTTGTTGAGGTGTCTGGGACATGGGCTGGGGCTGATGTGTAGAGCCTGTGGGATGTCACTGAGCCCCGAGTTCGGAGCTGGAATCACAGGGCGGGCATGTGGTGGCCTGCAGGACGCTAGGGGGCTTCTAGTGCAGATCTCTGGAAGTGCCCCTTGAGGGGTTAGCTTGCTTCCTTAGCCATCTGAACTAAGGGAAGAAAAATTCCAAGTTGTCCTTTGTCCTTCAAGGTTCCTAAGATTCACTCTCCGAGTAAATGTCCTCCCCTTACAGTTCAGGTCTAATGTTCTCAAGGTCAGGAAGGGAAGACTCCTCTGCTCGGAGTCTGGAAGTCTACTTGCCAGTGCCTCCTCCCACGGTCTGCGGACAGCAGCATCACCTCACTGAGCTGAGCAGTAGCTATTCTGCCTTTCACACAGTGGGGTTTTAAGAATCCGAGAGAGCAAATATGAACATGTTTTGGAAACTGGATTGCTGTCTAAACATCGGGAAGTACAGATTAGAAAGTTTAGCAGAGTGTTGTGGGTGAGCTCCTTGGAATTCCAGAAAGCTTCTGGCTTTTCAAAAAGCCAGGTAAACCAAGAGGAGATTTACATGTATAAAAAGATGAACCAGAGACCAGGTGATACGTAATGTGTATTGGGACCTGCAAAGGCAAGATCAGCATAAAAACAAGCAACCTTCCGGGGGAGGGAGAGCCCCAGGAGCTCTCTGACCATGCACGGCATGAGTGAAATAGGAGTGGGCTCTTAAGGCAAGTTCCGTGGTCCCCTGCATCTCGGTTATGTGCTATGCTTGCTAAGTAAAATGCCTGTTCTTGGGCTGCATCCACTTCTACGTGAGGTCTAGAAAAATACTTTCTATGTCCCAGATGACTTGCATGTAAACTAAAGCGTGAGGACTGGTAGTTTAGAGAAGTCAACACATTTCTTCATCAAAGCACTACCATGGTGGAACAGAAAGGGAATGATCTTTGGGTTACTCTTGGTTCAAATCCCAACTCTCACTTTTTAAGCTAAATGCCCTCAGACACAAAGTAACTTAACATTCGAGTTGATTTTCTTCTGCCTCAAAGGATCAAGGCGTGGATTAAATCTACTCTGCCAGGCACGGGATGACTATTAGTCTCATATACATTGTTGTCGTGGTATGCAGCCAGAAACCCGAATCTGTGTGTCTCAAGTGCTTCCTGAACTGGGCCAGACCTCAGCCTCCAGAGATGGCCACTGCAGTCACTTGACAAGTTCTAGCCATGAGTGTGCACATCTGAGCAGGTCTCTACCGGCCCGTGTGACCAAGGCCTACACCTTCACTCAGCTCCTCTCCACTGTTGCAGAAAGTTGATCCTTCAGGTCTAGGTGGGCGGTAAAGTGACTTTCCTTGGCATTCGAGTATAGCGTCTGCCCCCATGAACCCTGAAAGACTGGCTATGCTCATTCCCATTCCCTGCTGCCTCAGTTTCTGTTGATGACATTCTGTTCTGGTGTGACTACACCCGCGCGTGTGGCTCCGGCAAGCACCAGGAAGAATGAACATCTGGAGCCATCCACAGGAAGCACGATGCATTAAGCTCCCGGAGAACCATGAAGTACATGAGAGGACTTCCTGCTCTAATCCTATCCCCATTTCCAACTTCTCATTCTCCTCAGGTGGTACCTGTTGAGGAGTGGAATTTACTTGATCTAGACTGAGACTCCTAAGGCAAGATTTCTAGATCCAACTGTTAGTAACCAGTTGTGTGATGCTTGGCTGTTCCTTTCTCATCTCTAAGCCTGCAAAGTGGGGAATTAGATTCCTTTCTAAGGTCCCTTTTAGTTATAAACCACCTCTAAACGTCCAACTGAGCCTTTCATTCATTTATCTGTGTTGCCAGGAGAGTGACCTTAACCACTGAACCTCCAAAAGAAAGAGGGAGGCCGTGGAGAACGAGTCCTGTCTAGCTTGATGCCAGCAACTTCTTCACAGCTAGAGAAAGCAACAGCATGAGCAGCAGAAAGTCAGGGAATTAGTGGGGGTTGTGACTGAAATATCAAGGAGGTTCCAAGTGGATTTCTGTTACCGTTTCATGGTGGATTAGGCCTGTCTACTACAGTTTTTGGATAGACTCCAAAGGCAACCAGGAGGCAAGGACACAGAAGGGGTAGGAAACAAGAAAAATGATCAGTGCTTTGGACAGTGGGGACCTGCACAGGATGAGAACGAGCTCGATCACAGGAAATAAGCAGAATTAAAAGCCAGCATGGAAATGCTTAAAGACCAATTAACAAGAGCAGATATTCTCGAATTCATCTGACAGCAGAGGGGCTATATGGCTCAAGGTTTTCTAAAGTGGATTCTGTCATGGCTCCTGGTGGATTCTTGAGGGGAAAGAAAAAAAGCCCCTACTGAGTAAGATGAGAAAGTTTTAAAGACGGTTACTTGGAAAAGGGAATGATATACTCATGTAGGGCAACATTTCTGCAGCTTAAAAAAAAAGAAAAGAAAAAAGAAAAATATGTATCCTTTTACGTTAACTTGAAATTTTAAAATAAACGACCAAAAAATACTGGCAAGTTTTGAATATGCTTCTTCCAAGTACTCATGCCTCACTCTGGAAAGAAGCTGACAATTATCTGTAAGAGGAATGAGAGACAAGATGCTGGCTTTGGGGCAGAGGTGAAGAATATAAGCCATCTTTCACAGGATGACAGGCCTGAAGAAGATACAGAAGTCGGCAGTGCCTTTAGGCATGAATTTAGGCTAGAGCTGGGGGAAGAAAATCATCACTGCCTTTGTGTCCACACAGGATCGCTAAGCACAGCCTGAGAACAAACCGCTGGGATGGTCCCTACCTTCCCTTGGAGTGGATGAAGTTCCAGGGACAGGTGCCACAGGAAAAGGCTGCAACTCCCATGACAGAAAATACACGTTTATTATAAAATAATGTTTCATGATGAGAATAGAAAAATAACACTATGAGCCGCTAAAAAGGTTCTGGAGCCCAGTCTCTGAGGAACGAGGTGAGAGGCTTGTGCGTCACCCTGGGAGCAGACGGCCCTGAGGCTCTCTGTGCTCGTGTGCTGGGGGGCACAGCACATGCAGGAGTATGTGGCTCCGGTCCTGCTGGAAGCGCAAGGAGCCTACGTGGTCCACGCAAGATGCTCTGGCCACGAGGATCAAGGAGAACTGGAGCTCAGCAGGGAGCTGGTTCGGAGAAGGGCCAGGATGGGACAGCCTTGCCCCTCCCTACACTGGAGTGTAGAACAGTCTCTTGGGCTAATGGTCCTGGTTTAGAAGATGATGCCCAGTGGCCTCATGCTCAATTTGCTGCCCAAATGTCTGTGTTGAGGAAAAGCTGCAACCCTTCCCAGGACAACTTGACCCACCAACTCTCACTGGTGTAGCCAAAGACCAGAAGAATCTGTGGTCTCAGCCCACAAGGGCTGCTGGCTGAAATGTCTGTACTTCAAATCCTGTCCACACTGATGGCAGAAAAAGAGAAAGAAAGAAAATGTTAAAAGACCAGTGAACAAGAGGAGTTGGCCTGAACTGTTGCATATTCCAAGCCTCTTGGCACCAAAGAACAAGAATGTCTTCTGTGAGTAACTGTCTACCCTGAATAGGAAAAGCAATCCCATAGGCACCCCTTTTCCCCTTGAAAGACCTTCAGATCCCTCAGGCTTCAGAAGAACAATGAATCCCTCCCTAGGATGAGATGGGAACCCAACCCTCAGGTGACAGGAAATGGTCCCTCAGCAGCGGTACCTGGAGAAAGCAGTCAGGGTGAGCACCTCAAGCAGCAGCTCCGAACCACAGAAGAAGAGCAAGATGCCGTTCATGATGGCTTCCAGGCGGAGCACGTAGGTCTGCAGCAGCAGGTAATAGGAGGCCATCATGGCAGATGGGAAGGTCAAGGCCACGCTAATACCAAGTGGCATCTTTCGTTGGCAGAGGTTTCCCTTTGTACCTGTCAGACACAGCCCACGGGGTCACCTCTAAGTGGCCTGCTTTCCCTGGGCTCAGAGAAAAGGTTGGGGGGACAGGATGGGATGGACTGGCAAGGCAGAGAAAAATGATCCTGAATGCAGATGGGCAGATTTGTAAATGGGGCCCCACTGGGCTAAACGTGAGGGCTTTGGAGGTGCCACAGGATGGAGTCATTCACTCCAAAGGTCCTGCTTCAAGTGTGGCTCCCACTCAAGGGACAGTGACTTCTTTACTTGGGGGAAATATCTTTTTAATTACCATATATAATCACTGAAAGTTTTTCAACCAATATAAATACAGAAAATAATTTTAGAAAATACGGAAACTCAAAGGCCCCATGACTCCCCACTAGAGATAGCCATTATTACAGCACGATGTGTATTGCTTCAGATTTGTTTATGTGTGTATACTTACATATTACTAGTTATTATTATAAAAACAGAATCATACTCTACATACTGTTTTCAACTTATTTTTCCCCATTTAATGTAAGTTAGACATCTTTCCACAGATAACTATCTTATTCTTTTTTTAATGGCTATGAATGATTTCATTGAAGCAAATACATAATTTAACTAATCCTGTATTGACGGATGTTTAAGTTGTTTCCCTTTTTTTTTTTTTTTTTAAGATTTTATTTATTTATTTGGGAGAGAGAGAGCATGAGCAGCGGGAGGGGCAGAGGGAGAGGGAGAAGCAGACTCCCCACTGAGCAGGGAGCCTGACATGGGGCTCGATCCCAGGACCGTGAGATCATGACCTGACCTGAAGTCAGACACTTAACCAACTGAGCTGAGCCACCCAGATGTCCCTCTAACTTTTTTTTTTTTAAGATTTTACTTTTTAAAGTAATCTCTACACCCAACGTAGGGCTTGGATTTATTTACAGCCCAGAGATCAAGAGTTGCATGCTCCACGACGGAGCCAGCCAGGGGCCCCTCTAATGTTTTGATGTTACAAAATACGTGGCTATAAGCTTTCTCCTATAGGTACCTTCACGTATCTGTGGAAGTGTTTGTTTTTTTCAACCAGCTTTAGATGTGTAATTATCAGGACTAAGAATATGAATTTCAGGGGTGCCTGGGTGACTCAGTCATTTGACTGTATGACTCTTGATTTCGGCTCAGGTTATGATCTCAGAGTTGTGAGATCGAGCCCTGCATCAGGCTCTATGCTCCATGGGGAGTCTGCTTGAGATTCTCTTCCTCTCCCTCTGTCCCTTAACCCCACTCATGCCCTCTCTCTCTTAAATAAATAAATAAATAAATAAATAAATAAAATCTTAAGGAAAAAAAAAAGAATACAAATTTTACATGGCAAAACTATTAGCAAAACAGTTGTTCTAATTTATATTCCCAAACAGTGTGGGAATAGAGACCTGGTCCTCACACCCATTCCAATACTGGGTATTTGGAAATCTGTTTAATCTGATGGATGAAATAGTTACTATGTTGCTTCAATTGCTTTTTATTAATGAGTTTGGGCACTTTATCATGATTACTGATCCTCTGTAATTATTCTTATGTGAACAGTCTATTAGTGTCCCTTACCGATTTTTAAAAATTAGGTAATCTTTTATGATGGTGACTCATGTAAGCCTTCTTTATCCTTTGTTACATGTGTTGCAAAAACTATTTCTTCTCAGCTTGTGTTTTAACACTGTTTTCTGGGATGAGATATTCTAACTAATAAGGAATTTGCTCTGCATCTTTGAGGATAAAAAACTTATCCTGGGGGTGCCTGAGTGGCTCAGTTGGTTACGCATCTGCCTTCGGCTCAGGTCATGATCTCAGGGTCCTGAGAATCGAGCCCAGCATCAGGCTCCCTGCTAAGCGGGAGCCTGCTTCTCTCTCTCCCTCTGCTGCTCCCTCTGCTTGTGTTCTCTCTCTCTCTCCCTCTCTTGCTCCGTCAAATAAAATCTCAAACAAAACAAAACAAACAAACAAAAACAACTTGTCCTAAAGAAATCCCTGTTCAGAGAGTGGAGAGGACCTTAGTGCTAACTTATGTGACATATACCGCTCTGAACATAGAGTTACAGTCAGATCTATTCTCCCAAGCAAGCCAGTGAGAGGAACCAGGCTCTCGTAACACTTAGGATATTAGGAAGAAACTACTTAAATCTCATGCTACTGCCCACTTCTGGCCCTACAGAGCAACAAACAAGTAAAGCTTGACCCAAAATATGAAGCAGCTTGAAACTTGAGAGAGGGAGTAATGGGACATTCCACCAGATCCGGTCTCTTATTGTGAGACTAGGTTATGTACTTGTTAATCAAGTTACAGATAGCAGTCTGTCTGAGAAGGAATGGAAAATACTCTCTGGATAACACTCACCGAAAAACAGTCGAATTACTTCAATTCCAAGGTAAAGGAGAAGCATCACCACATCCAGTACTAGGTTGGCTGTTGGATATGGTAGCAGGAGAGCTGCTGACACAAAAGCCAGAGTTTGCAAACATGTAAAGGCACCCACAAGAACTCCCCCACACCTGGGGATAGAGAGGGCATGCGTCTTATCAACTTTCCATGAACTAGTTAGTGAGATGTGGGCCAGGTCTGTTAACCTGCTGCAGGACACGTTCACTCACAGTGTGACTGTGTCTGTTGGAGGCAGGTTCACTATTAGGGGATTTCATCCCTAACTTCAAGTCTGAGGCCGCCACTCTCCAAAATGATTGGATCTAATGAGTACACTGGCCACTGAATAGCTTCTGAGGGTCACCAATGAGCTTAAAGTGCAGCTTAGCAAAGAGGTGGCGAGGGAGAGTAAGGACAGAGAAGCCCACATTTTCCAAACTGAGGAAATTCTTGCTGAGGGGCTTCCTAGTGAATCATTCTCAATGAAACCATATGATGAAGAAGTGAAGAGGAGCTACAGAGAAGGATGAAAAATAAGAAGGCTCCTGATGGGAGTTGGCTCTGGGCTGAAGTGGGGAAGGGATGTTGGGGCAAGGGTAGTCAAGCCTCAGGCCTTACCTTTATACAGAAATATGAAGAGTTCCAGCAGGAAATAGGTAGCATAATACCACCCGTTGAGAAAGAACAGGATTTCCAGGGGGGTGGAGGACAGCCGTTTACCTGAAAAGATGAGCACAAATAAGAGAGATGGGCGGGACGGCACCTCAATCTCTGTTTTTTGAATGGTTCTGTGCCTAACTTGAAGAAAACACGAGGTCGCAGCTAGTGGGAAACTCCACTTGGGGTACTTCTTACTGCTGATAATGAAAGGGTGTGTGTGTGTGTGTGCGTGTGCGCGCGCGTGTGTGTAGGGGGCTTCCTTCAATCTCCTCCTTCCCCCGGAATCACCGTCAAACCCGACTCTTATCTTGGGGGTGAAAGTCAAGGCCGCTCTAAGATCTAACCCCGTCACTATTTGGGCAATTGGGGCGCAAAGGCCAGCACTGGCCTGTTCGAGGTCACACAGCAAATTCGTAACTGAGCCGGCCTAGAATAGGCCCAGCCCAGGATCTGGGGGTTTCTGAGACCTGCACCTCGAGACCTTCAGGCACTCGGGATGGGGTCGCTGCGAAACCCCACTCTAGACAGGTGAGGAGCGAGGTCCCTAACACCCGAGAATGAAGAGTTTAGGTGGAGCTCTAACGGGGGAGACAGGGACACTGAAGGCATCAGGACCAGAGACTCACACACCTCCGGAATCTCACCTCGCGGCGCCATCTTCAGTCCCCATGGAAACTGCGTACGCCGCTACAGCCGCTCCCAGAGCAGCGAGGCGCGGCCGGAAGCGGGGGATGGAGCGACCCCGGCTTCTGGCCCCTCTGTCCGCCCGCGGCACTCTATGGTTTCGAGGGCCCGGGGCCGGCGAGAGGCCGGCCACGCGTGCGCGGGGAGGAGCGCTGGCGGAGACCGCCTTCGCTGGGACTTCGGCGCTCTGAGCCTAGGGGAGCAGTGACAGGGGGCGAGTTGGTCGTTCGCGGGGCCCCGGGGCAGGGGCAGTTCTCGGGTTCCCCCAACCCCAGGTGACAGTGCATTGGCCGACGTGGTCAGTTGTAGCCGCGTGACCACAGGATTAGTAAATAGGCCCTGGCCCCACGATTCTCTTTTCTAACAACGGCCTAACAGAAACGGTTTGAGCGACCGTTAGTGCTCTGCGAATGCCGGGTGGGGCTTAGCATCGGTCATTTATGTACCAGGTTGTTAGCGGACACGAAAGTGAGTCAGAACTAGAGGCTCCCTCCAAGAAGCACAGAGAAGACACAAAGATGAAAAGTGATGACCACGTGACCCAGAACGTGCAGGGGAATTGAGAGGACAAAGTACTCCTGGGTGGGAACTGAAAGAACTTCCCAAGGGAATGGCCTGTGAACTGGGTTTTGAAGCCTGAATACTATTTAGAGTAGTACAAGTGTGTCACTTCTCGCAAGGGGGTGGAAAGAAAAAGTTTTCAGTGGACCCAGGCTGACAAGCCTGTTAACCTGCAGTTGGTCCTGGCAGGGCAGGAAACAGGTAATTTGAATCAAGTGACTAACTTTAATTCCACTGCTGCTACACAATGGAGGCAAGGAAGACTAGGTCTAGAACCCAGATGATTCTCTGGGGCTACCTCTCAGTACATCCATGCTCCCCCAAAAGCAGGGCAATTAAGGACTAAGATCTTTTAGAATGAGGGTTTAGGTCACTGTACCAGGTAAAGAGCCCAGAGCAGCAGAATCTCAGTTGAGGACAAGGGAAATACAGACTGGGTAGCTGAAGAAGGAAGTCATGGATATCAGCTCTGACCTTGTGACCAGTTACAAAAATGACCAATTACAAAAACAAGGGCTGTAGTAGCTTTGCATGTGTTTCTTTGATTCGTGTATGTTTATCTGTATATACTGATCATTTTCTCCTTTTTGCTTCCCTTTTTATGTACAAATTGTGGGAGGTCAGCTTTATAATTTAATCTTTAGGTAATAGACTATTTCGTGGAACCATGACGAAAATTGTGGAGTAATTACTATAGCCAGCTCTGGATATAGTGACTGTTACGACTGTGACTTCTCATTTGGAAGAAGGGTGAGAACATCACTTTTAAGGATAGATGTATCTTATTGGTAGGAATATAACTGATAGGCAAGTTCAAGTATGTGTAGAAGGGCACATCTGGATTCCGAGTGGCCAAGAAGATGGATTCTGTTATCTATTTTCTGCCTCTTGGATCCAGATTCACCCTTTAGTACCTGTTCTTTGATAATGGACTGGACTCAGCACTTCTTCCTTACAGTGAGCCTGAGGTTGGCTTTGTCAGTAGAGGGCACTGGAGGGACACTGGAGGAAGGAAAGGACTTGTCTTCTTGGCTGCAGGGAGCTCTGGCTTGCTTTTCCTTGCTCCTGTGCCAAGGTCTATGAGCAGTGCATGTGCATGGGGACGGCGGGGACTGGTGGGGGGGCAGGCACTCCCTCGGCAACCTTGCAGACCGGGTGCAGCCCCAGTGACTACCTTGCGGTGGCCCTCCGGGCAGGGATGCTGCGTGCTCCAGGCCTTGCACCTGGGCCAACTCCCGAACTCTGCACCTGCACCCTCAGCCTTTGTTACCTCTGCCCTGGACCATTTTTCCCAGAGCCCCCAGGCATGGGCACCATATACCCCACAGCAGTGCCCCGACTCCCTCTGCACATCTGCTCACCAAGTTTAGCTCTGCTCCCAGGAGGCCTGATTCGCATGGCCCTCCAGGCCTTGTGTGGAGGTCATGCACTCCAGGCCTCGTGCACAGGGGACACGCTTAGCCCCTTTGGTCACCATCCCAACAGTCTTGGCTCACCTGTGGCCTGGAAGGTCGTTTCCTGGGATCTTCCCATTGTGGGTACTGCATGCTCAGGGCCTGGGGCCTGCAGGTGGTGTCCTTACGCTCCCTGTGCACCTGCTCACCAGCCTCACTCACCTGCGTCCTGGAGGACGGTGTGTTGCCTGGCAGCGCGAAGCACCTCTGGCCTGGGCAAACCCGTGAACTTGTCTGCCACCCAGTGGGCTGCAGTGAGGTCTGAACCTCCGTCTTGGGGTGGGGGGACCCTGCCACGTTTGTCCTTTCTTGGGTACTCTCCCTCAGCTCTCAGGCACCTGTTTAGAATTCTCTTTACATCTTTATATTCTTTTGCCATAATTTTTGCCATTACTTTATAATTAATTTATTAATGTAGTTATTAATTAATTTGTAGTAAACTTGTCGTGTATAAATTACCGTATGTTTTCTGTCTCCTGATTGGACCTAGACTGAGCCACCTAGCTATCTTGTTACTGATTTCTAGCTCAATCCCATTATTGTCAAAGAACATACTCTTTATACTTTAAAATTCATTGAAAATTGTTTTATGCCCAATTGTTTTATGGTATATACTCGTCAATATTCTGTGTCCTTGAAAAAATTTGCATTCTACACTCATGTATGTTATAAAGAAATTAATAGGAAAAAAGACGTAAGTAAAAAGTCCTCCTATTTAACTGGGCACTATTTCTGAGGCGCTCCATTCCCTTCTGAGAATCTGAGTTTCCATCTGTTACCGTTTCCTTCAGGCCAGAGAATTCCTGTAGCGTTTCTTGTACGCTGGATTGTTGGCGGCTCATTCCCTGAGTTTTCTTTGATCTGAAAATGTCTTTTATTTCAACGTCATTCTTGGAGGTCTATTTTTGGTAAATGCTGAATTCTGACTTGACTTTTTGTTTTGTTTTGTTTTGTTTTTTAGCATCTTAGAGATGTTGTGTTCTCTTCTCCTGGCTTCCAATTTCTAGTAAGAAGCCAGCCGTCAATTGTTATTCTTCTCTATGCAGTGTGTTGTTTTCTCTTGATGTTTTCAAGACTTGCTTTTCATCTTTCGCTTTCAGTGATTTGACTAGGATGTCCCAGCGGAGGCCTTTCTGTGTTCTCAAGGTGGGTTTGTGCGGTATCTTAAATCTATAAATCTGTCTTTCATCAAATTAGGGAAATTTTTGGCTATTGCTTCCCTAAATATTTTTTCTGCTGTTCCTTTGCTTTGTCTTCTAGGACTCCAATGACATATATGTCAGACTGTCTGATATGATATAACTAGTCTATGGAGGGTTTTTTTTTTTAAAGATTTTATTTATTTATTCGACAGAGATAGAGACAGCCAGCGAGAGAGGGAACACAAGCAGGGGGAGTGGGAGAGGAAGAAGCAGGCTCATAGCGGAAGAGCCTGATGTGGGGCTCGATCCCATAACGCCGGGATCACGCCCTGAGCCGAAGGCAGACGCTTAACCGCTGTGCCACCCAGGCGCCCCTATGGAGGTTTTTTTTTTAATCTTTTTTCCCCTCTGTTTTTCAGCTTGGGTAATTTCTACTGGTCTGTCTTCTAGTTCACTGACTCATTGTTATCTCCACTTTTGCTGTTAAATCCATCCATTTAATTCAAAAATTCCCAGTTACTGTCATTTTTATTTCCAGAATTTCTGTTTTTAAAAAATCATTTGTTTCTGTGCTGAGGTCACCTATCATTTTGCTGAGAATGTATTTTCATTGCTGCTTTAATATCCTTGTCTGTTAATTCCAATACCTGATTCATCTCAATGTCCATGTGTGTTTTTTTTTTTTAAAGATTTTATTTATTTGCGAATGAGAGAGCATAAGCAGGGGGAGCAGCAGGCAGAGGGAGAGGGAGAAGCAGGCTCCCCGCTGAGCAGGGAGCCCAACGCTGGGCTCGATTGCAGGACCCTGGGATCATGACCTGAGCCCAAGGCAGACGCTCAACCGACTGAGCCACCCAGGTACCCCTCTGTGTCTGTTTTGAATGGTAAAGAGTGGAGACTCTGGTTTCTTCAATCTTTGGTTGCATCAGGTAATCAGCCTGGCTGGATACACACTGGAGGCCACACTTGCTGAGTGGCAGCTCCAATCTCAGTCTAGATCTTCTGTCATTAGCTGAGTTGCCATGAGTCTGCATTGTGCATGCACGGTATGGGGCTTGGGCAGATGTGGGCAGACAGAATCTGGGGATTCCCGCCTCCCTGGCTCCTTCCTTTCTGAGATTCTCATCTTTCTCTCCCATGCCTTCAGTTGCCCCAGCTCAGGACTCTGGTATTGGGATTTTCCACCAGCATATGCACATGCCACTTAGCCTCCTGCCAAGTCACAAGCAGCAAAAATAGGGAAGTTTCTCTGCATAATTCTCCTCTTTTGAGTGTGGACTGCCCATCAAACTTTCCCTTCATTCTCCAGTATCTTCAAGGAGCTGTTTTTCATATTATGTCTAGACTTTACAGTAATCTGTGGAGGGGTCATTTCCATAGGATCTCAGCCATTATTAGAAGTCCCTAGGTATAGTTTAAATATTTTATCTATTTCCTCCATGTTTTCCTCTGTTTCATGAGTTTATCAATCATAGTTTAAACTCCTTGTCTCCTTTCTCCAATATGTGGATCACCTGTTTCTATATTTTTTACTTTTACTCTGGTTTTAAATAATACGAATCTATCTCTTGACTTGCCAGTAATTATTACTAGATCCAGAATTTGTGTATAAAAAATATAGTGGCTCTAGATGTTTTTTCTTCCACTCTTCTCTGAAAGACAGATAGAAGGGGACTGCTACCTTAACTTACTCAGGAACTAGATGGTTTGAGGCTGCACTGCGATTTTGATAAGCGTCAGTTTACCTGTTACATCTTGTTTCTAGTAAGGAGTCCTGAGGCTTTTATCTGTTCACCAGTTCCCTCCCGCTGGCGGGTCCTGAATTCTAATTATCAGCACCGTAAATCTGCCAAAACTTCTGTTCTGCTCTTCAGAGCTTTGAGGCTTAGCTTCTGATA
Organism: Ursus maritimus; assembly: GCF_017311325.1. Classification (NCBI taxonomy): domain Eukaryota; kingdom Metazoa; phylum Chordata; class Mammalia; order Carnivora; family Ursidae; genus Ursus; species Ursus maritimus. Next base: position 37,175,989 of record NW_024424786.1, on the reverse strand, counting down.
GCCTCTGGCCCTAAGATCTGGTAAATATCTTGAGGAGGTAATTGTTTTGTGTTTAAGCCTCCTCCAGCCGTGTTTTGTTTCTCCAGTGTTGTAAGACAACCTGGCTCAGCCGGCTTGTCTCCTGGCTGGAACCCTCCATCTGGGCAATGCCAGGATTCTTAGCTTCTTGCTCAAACCCAGAATCAGCAAATGCCCCCAGGGGAAAACCTGCTGCAAACTGTCAGCTTACTTCTCTATGAATCTCCCTACTTTAGAATTTTAGGTCCCCCACTCCTCTTTCCTTCAGTAATTCTCTGAGGCCCTTTAAAAAGATGATTTTTATGTTTTATCTGTTTTTTCTAGTTACTAACTGGAGCACTGGTCAGCACAGAAGCAACTCTCTCCTACTAAAACTCTCTAAGCATTTGTAAAATGCTTTTCTTTCCTCTGAACGCTGACTGTCCCCAGGGAGTTAATTTAACATCTCATCTTAAATCCACATTCCTGCTGCTAAGGGGCGGGGGGCGGGGAGAAGCAAACTGTTTTATGGCATATTCCCCATAATCACAGCTGCATATAAAATATATACACATACTGTCAAAGATTTGAAATAAATGACTGGGAGAGGATTGTGGCAAACTGTATGTTTGTCTGTTTTTGGTAAAAATGTTTCTGAGATGTTACACTGTCTGTAAGAAGTGTACAGGTAAATGCAGATTCTCAGGGAGGGGATGGAAAAGGAACTCGGTGGCTGAGATACAGCAGTAGGAAGATTCATCACATAAACCTTTTTGTAACTTGAATTTTGTGTCACTTGAATATATTAACTATTAAGGAAAGTAAACACACACACACACACACACACACACACCCCAGAACTCACAGGGCCCCGAAGTGCCACACATATTTTGAGGAAACAGGCATTTGATTGTACTCATTAGCTGCAAAGACCACAGAGAACAATCTAGGCTGGATTCATTCTGGGGCACAAAAATTTTGCATCTTTCAGGAATCGTTGTGAGCAAAGGGGAATGTAGTATTCCTATACAAGCCTTTGTGAAAAGTTCAAAACTGGGCTATTTGTTTTATAGATGACGGTAGAGTAAGTACAGATGATGGCTGCTTTGTTAGGTCTTTTTAGAGGACTTGTTCCAGTTATAGGACATGGGGCCTTACACGGTTTCACACTGTACCTTTTCTTTTTTAATAACCGTTAAAATCTTGACAGCTGATTACCTATATAGTCTCTCTTCCCCCAGAACTGTACTCCAGCCCTCTAAACCAGGGCTCAGTATACTATGGCCTGGGGCAAATCCAGCCTGTTTTTGCACAGCCCTTGAGCTAAGAACAGCTTTACATTTTTACATGGTTAAAAAAAGTCTAAAGAAAAATATTTTGTGACGCACGAATATGCCATGAGATTCAAACCTGTGTCCTTGGCTTTATTAGAACACAGCCGCGCTCATTCGCTGACGTAGCATCTCCGGCTGCTTTCACGCTGCGATGCCCAAGTGGCGTCCGGGCAGGCCTGAGATGTCGCAGGTTTGCTTCCCGAATACCGCAGTCAAGAAATACCGCAATAAAGCAAGTCGAATGAATTTTCTGGTTTCCTAGTGTACCTAGAAGTCGTGTTTACACCACATTACAGTCCACTAAGTGTTCACCAGCTTTATGTCTAAAAAAACCCTACCTATGTGCCTAACTAAAAATAATTGCTGGGGCGCCTGGGTGGCTGAGTTGGCTGAGCATCTGACTCTTGGTTTCAGCTCAGGTCATGATCTCAGGGTGGTGGGATCCAGTCCCGTGTTGCGTCAGGCTCCACACTCAGCGCGGAGTTGGCTTGAGATTCTCTCCCTCTGCCCCACCCCACCTCTAAAAAAAAAAATAAATCCTTTAAAAAATAAAATGAACTTAAAAACAATTTAAAAATTGCTAAAAAATGCTAACCATCATCTGAGCTTTGAGTGAGTTGTAATCTTTTTTCTTTTTAAGATTATTTATTTGACACAGAGCTCAAGCGAGCACAAACAGGGGAATGGAAGGCAGAGGGAGACTGACTCCCCGCTGAGCAGGGAGCCTGATTTGGGGCTCGATTCCAGGACCCCAGGGTCATGACCCGAGCCAAAGGCAGACGCTTCACCGACTGAGCCACCCGGGTGTCCTGAGTCGTGATCTGTTTGCTGGCAGAGGGTCCTGCCTCGGTGTCGCTGCAGCGGCTTCACCCCGCACTTGCATGTTACGGAGACGGCTTCCTTCCTTACACCTCAGGAACCAACCTCCTCTAGTTTCGGACTTTTCTTGGGCAGCTTGCTCACCTCTCTCAGCCTTCAGAGAATTGAAGAGTTTGGGCCTTGCTGTGGGTTAGGCTTGGGCTTACAGGAATGTTGAGGCTGGTTTGGTCTTCTATCCAAACCACTCAAACTTTCTCCGTATCAGCAATGAGGCTGCTTTGTTTTTTTGTGTGAACACCAGAGCAGCACTTCTAATTTCCTTCGAGAACTTTCCACTGCATTCACAACTTGGCCGTTTGGCCCAAGAGGCCTAGCTTTCAGCCCATCTTGGCTTTTGACAGGTCTTCCTCAGTAAGCTTAGTCATTCCAGCTTTTGATTTAAGTGAGAGACACGCAGCTCTTCCTTTCCCTTGAACATTCAGAGACCATTGTCGGGTTATTCACTGGCCTAAATTCAATACTGTGGTGTCTCAGGGAATACGGAGGCCAGAGCAGAGGGAGAGAGATGGGGAGGGCCAGTCGGTGGAGCAGTCACGACATGCTGAACATCTATGGCCTAAGTTTGCTATCAACACGGGCGCGGTTCATTGTGCCCCCGATAATTACAACAGCAACATCAAACATCGCTGATCACAGAGCACCGTAACAAATCTAATCACAATGGAAAGGTTGGAAATGTTGCGAGAATTACCAAAATGTGACACAGAGACATCACACGTGCAAATGTTTTGAAAAAACTGGTGCCGACAGACTGGCTTAACACGAGGTGGCCACCAACCTTCTATTTGTAAGAAACACAGTATCTGTGAAGCACAATGAAGCAAGGTACGTTTATGGTTGCAACAAAGACCATACGGCCCTCAAAATCTAAAATATTTACCATCTAGAGCTTCACGGAAAAAGTTTGCCAACCCCTGCGCTAAAATGCCTCCGAATGATGAGTTTCACAGAGCAGCTTTGTGACGTGGTTAGACTGAATTAATGGCCCTCCCTGCAGCCGTGCCTTTAACCAGGACACTTTGTAGTGCTTTCCCACCTGGGCTCTGGGCTCAGTTGTATGCCTTGCTTTGACCAATGGGAGTCCAAGAGACACAATATAAGCAGAGGCTTGAAGGAAGATTGCACAATGGGGCTCATTCTTCTGCTCCTCTGCCACTGTAGTCATGTGAATAGACCCAAGTTAGTCCTCTGGAGGCTGACTCATGAGAACTGATCAGCCCAGTCTTTCCAGCTGAGACCAGCCTAGGTTAGCTCAGCACCCCAAATCCCAAGATCATCACAGCTGCCTGGCTGACCCACAGATGACCACAGACACATGAGCAAAAACAGCAGAAATCACCTGAACTAGCCCAATCAGCTGAACCCCAGGGCTCAAGAGCCATGTAACTATTTATCGGTACTTGCTGCTGAAGTCTGGTGGTGGTCTGTCACACGTTATTTTGGCAAAAGAAAACAGATACCACGGGCATGTGAATTTTAAAAATTTCTTTTGCCAAAACAGGCTAAGAATTTTTATTCTTCTGAGGGCAGTTTAGGGCCCTGAAGGAGGGGAGAGTCTGAATAAAGCACAGAAGTTCAGGTGCATCTGGGTGGCTCAGCTGGTTAAGCATCCAACTCTTGGCTCCGGCTCAGGTCATGATCTCAAGGTCCTGAGATAGAGCCCCATGTGGGGCTCCCTGCTCAGCGCAGACTTTGCTTGTCCTCCCTCATCCCCGCCCCCCCCCCCC
>NW_024424786.1:37166655-37172042 GCF_017311325.1 Ursus maritimus | reverse complement strand
CCCCCCCCCCCCAGCACCGTCCCCAGGCACCCGTTCTCTCTCATGTAAGTAAATAAATAAATATTTAAAAAAAAAAAGGCACGGAAGTCTGGAACTCCAAGGGTTGAAGTGGGACATCAGATTGCATCTTGAATTTCTACAAAAATAGCTTGTACTCATAATGGCACTCGATAAATATCTTTATTTGTTCTGTGGCTCAAGCTGCTCCCTGCGTCAAGTACACGCTAAGGCCAGGACTTGACATGCCTCTTATCTGCCAAGAGATCTAGCTACACAAACATACTCCACCATTTACGGAAAAAGAATTCAATTTATTTCCCATTTATAAAATGTAAAAAAAATCCCTTGGGTATAAAATCTAAATGTCTATGGTGTGATCAGTCAGGAGCTCAGAAATGTCCCTCTTTGCATCCATTAATTATGTTTGGCGCAAAGAAAGCAGGTGCCAGGAGCCCCTCCTGCACCAGGCTAAGTGATAGCTTCCCAAGGACCAAGCCCCACAGCCCTTTGTGAGAAGAGGGGTAGAGAGCAAGAAAGGAAAAGGGGCAGAACTGAGGTAGGAGGCCAGGGAGGGTTGTGTACTGAAGCCTGTATTGGGAAACACTTTAATTTGCAAGAGGAAAGATCCTCCTTCTTGACTGCTGAACACGAGTGGCCTGAGCCTGTCCTAGGAAAGTCAAGGTGCTTCCTGTGCATAGGGCCAACCCCCACCCCACAGGGCCACAAATACAGTCTCCGTCAGGAAGGAAAGGCATCCACCCATCAGTGTGACAAGAAGCGGTCACCTCTGGACTTGTGTGAACTCCTTGCGCAGCCATAAAGAGTCCTGGTAGAAGCGAGGATCGCCCAGCCTCACAGCTGTCCGTTTGTAGAAGTAACAGTATAACACTGCCGCTGTGGACAATAAGTAGGAAAGAAGCTTCAGGGATGCTCCCGAACATTCGTTTCAGGCTAAGAACACAACCTAACAAGGCGGAGGGGCCCTGCCTCATGATTTCCCAGTGACTCCCAGCAAGGGCAGTGGGCCGTCATTTCTCCTGTTCTTGTCATGGCTGTTTCACTCATCCCATGCTGGCAGTGATGGACTGGGAAAGCCAGGATCACAGCCCTTAGTTGCCTGAGCCATTGGTGGGACCGAAGTGAGGCCTGAGGTTGCTCTGGTCCTTACCTAGTCTCTGGAATACAAACAGCGTTTGAAGTCCATCTGTCCAGACAAAGCGGTTGGAGTTTTTCCAGCGTAAGTTCTGAAGGAGACATGAGTAGACAGGGAAAGGTTAGGGACCAGATGAGGCCCTAGCATCTCCGAGTTGGTGAGCTGCAGAAATGACCCTCGGTTTTAAATCAGGCTAATCTCACCCTCCTTCTTTCTTCCCACAACCCCAAGGAGTGTTTCTCAAAGGAGCTTCAAACTCCCTTTTCTGTGCAAAGGAAGCATTCTTTAACGCTGAAGGAGGAAGTTTGAACTAAGCTATTTATTCCCTTTCATTCCATTGCCTTTTCCAAGGAGAAGTGATATACATTATCTCAGGAGTTCAGTGTGGTCACTGTCTTGCCTTCAAGATCTCTGGCTCAGTTCCGGTCAGATAAAGGCTTAGTGCACTCAGGGTTTAATCAGATTAACAGCTTTATAGTACAAAGTACAAAGCCAGGACCTATTTTGGTCCCAAGAACCAGAGCCGAGACAATCCTCTTCAGCAAGCACCTAGAGACTCGGGCACTGCTATTTCTTTCCTGTGAGCTCTACTTCTCTCCGTGGAATAACAAGGGCAGCTTAACAGAAGGTTCAGTCTAGGCAGGCGGCTTTGGTAGAGAAGTGACTAGAGAACCCTGAGGTTTTAATGTGTCCTATCAAAATGAGTACTTGAGAAACACAGGCGATACCCAAAGAGATGGAACAGTTCGTGAAGCAGGAGAAATCTGGAACCGTGAAAACTGGGATCTGCTATAAGGCCGTGTCGGCACCTTGGAGATGAGTCCTTCTGGTGTGATGGGGACAGAGCAGAGGACATGAAGCGCTAAAGGGCAAGTGGCACTCTTGACCTGGCCATTTCCCATCAGACACCGATGTCTAAGAATACCTTGTCCCAACACCCACCTGCCCAGACAGCTAAGGATGAAACACAGTCACCTTCCTGTTTTACCTTTGGCAGAACTGTTTGGGGCAAAGGTGAAGAGAGTATTCCAGAAGTGTCCCCTGACTCTTGGATAAGGCAGTTCTTTAACACCAAAGGTTGGGCAGAGGGCCTTATGCAACTTGCACATGCCCGAGCCCAGGCGGCACCACAAACATCCACACCTGTTTCCTGTCAAGGATTCTGTGAGATGGAAAAAAATGATGCTGGGTTCCTAGAGAAAAGATACTTCTAGCCCCTTAAGGATTCAGGAACGCAGAGTTCCGCTCTTACCATGACCCAGACATGAAGGGAGATGCTGAGGGCGAAGTACACAGCTGTGAGGATGATGGTCCCTTTGAATTTGTGGAACAGGAGGTTGACCAGGCCAGCCTGGAAGACGAAGGTGTTGAAGAACATGAGGAAAATGATGATGATGTTGAAGAGGATTGCGATATCCTGGATGCTGCAGACATCAAACAGAACACAGCCAAATGGAGGTCTGTGTGACGACCCAAGAGCTGGCCCTAAGTTCTAAGGGACGCCATGAAGTCTGGCCTTCCCTGTGCTGTAGGCCTCTGAAACCACCCACCCGCCAACCAGGTGGCATGGGCCTTGGGTCCCAAATGACATGAGGCTCAAACTACCTGCTGGCCCCATCAGTGAGGTGCAGCCCATAGACAAGACTTTCCTGCTCTGGTGCTCTTAACCTTCTAGATGCTTGGGAGGAGAAGCTGCTTTCTTTCCTATATCCAGAAAAACCCAGCCCTGTCTGTCACATAACCTGGGCCTGCCAGACATTTCCATCTAGAGAGCCGGCAATGCCTTTCCCTTGATCTTTCCACGGCCGGTGTCTTAGGGCCCTTCAAGTCTCAGTTCCAATGTCTCCTCTTCCGAAACCCTCCTTTATCCCCACTGCCTCAAGGAGCCCTCCCCTCTCCGCCCCACCCGCCTTCCATCCACTGTACAATATTTGTTACTATTCAAAACTATCTTTAAAAAGAATGTATTCATTGTCTCTTTCCACTTGAGTGGAAATCCTGAGAAGGCAGGAAATTGTCAGCTTTACCCCTGCACCCAGAACCTTGTCTGGCAGGCCAACGAACACTTGCTGAATGAAGGACGACAGTGTCGAAGACTGGTTTTCTGTTGATAACTTGCCTCGTGGAGTCTATAAATCATTGTGGAAGAAAAATGCCAATAGCTTCCGTCCCAAATATATAACTGATATGACTGCCCTTTCAGCCCGCCGTTCTGCAATCCTCTTCCACGGCAATGTAAGACAATACTTCTACTCACAGATGGAGAAAATGACCGTCTGACTGCTCCCTGGATCCCAGACCCTTGTTAGAAGCGTATAAATATGGGACCCGTGACATGTCTGTGGAGTATCCAAGACATGCGAAATTTTATTTTCCCTAAGATTTCTCTATTAATAACTTTAAAAAGCTAAATCACAATTGTCAGGGCCTTCAAACTGCTTGGGTTCAGCTGTCCAGTGCCACCCACTGAACTCACATGAAAAGCACCAGCTGGATGACAGGAGCCATCCGGAGCAGCTCCGAGAAGGAATTGACAAAGAGGTCATAGGACAGCAGCAGGAACTGCAGAGAGAGCACCAGGCTGTAGTTACTGGTCTGGAGCATCTTCCTTCTGCTTTACTGGGCCCCCAGGCGCACATTCCACAGTTCCCCAGAAGACAGCTCCTGGCTTTCTCCCCAGCACTGGTAGAGAAGCACTAATTCCTCAAATTGGAGCTGCTTTCCTTGCTCTAAGACAAGGGCCTGTTGAGGCAAAAAGGAAAAGAGAGAGAGAGAGAGAGAGAGAGAGAGAGAGAGAGATGGTTAGAAATCCATTAAAACAGTAAATATTTACTGAGGGCCTTCTACACACCAGGCACCATTCTAGGGGCTTGGGATACATCAGTGACCAAAACCACTACCACCTCTCAAAAAACCCAACTAGTCACTCCTAGGGACCGTCACCCTCAAACTTTCTCCATGCCTGGAAACTTCTAAATGCAGAGCTCTTTCTTTTTTTAAGTTTTAATGTATTCATTTTAAGTAATCTCTACACCCAACGTGGGGCTCGAAGTCATGACCAAGAGTCACATGCTCCTCCAACTGAGCCAGCCAGGCGCCCCAACGCAGAGCTCTTTCTAACCACTTTTGAGTTCAAAGGAATCTAGGAGCACTACAAAGAGTGCCTGTCTGGTCGTGCAGTTAATACTAATTCTAATACTAACTGCAGCAGCAAACCTTTACATATCACTCACAATATGCCAGGGACTATTTTTTTTTTTTTTTAAGTAATCTCTACACCCAACATGGGGCTCAAACTCATGACCCTGATCCCTAATATCAAGTTACATGCTCCACTGACTGAGCCAGCCAGGCCTCCCTTGCCAGGGACTATTCTAAGCACTAAAATTCTGTAACTCTCACAATAACCCCATGAAGTCTATAGAAGACACACTATAATCACTCTACCCATTACACAGATAGGACAACTGAGGCTCAGACAGGTAAAATGATTTGCTCTACGTCACACTGCTCGTAGCAGTGGCACAGCTGGGATTGGGATTCAGGCAGCCTAGGTCCAGCGTCTGTGCTTTTAAACACTGGGCAAAGCTGCCTCTCCTATAACAGCCGGGCTGATACGTAACTAGGTGTGAAAGATGTTGGCGCATAAGTGGGAAGTGGTGCAGGCAGTGCAGAGGAAACGGCGCTCTCCTGCAAAACTCTATATTTAAGGTGGTAGCAACACAGTGGCACCGGGTAAGGGGAGCTGGGCCTTTACTTTCATACATTCCAAGGCCCAGAAGTCGCTCTGCAGGTGTCCTGTGACCCCTCCAGCTGGGTCAAATCTATAAACAAATTTCAAAATGCTCTGAGGTGTAAGAGGGTGAGATCAAATTAACGTCTGCAAAAGGTTTTACAATTTACAAACTCTTTTTATATTCATCGGGTTACTTAATCCTACACCCATCTTGAGAAGCTGCCGTTAGGATGAATATAATCCCCAGATCACACGGAGGCTCTGAGAGGTTAAGCGACCGCATCCAGCTCACCTGGCCGAAAGTCCCAGCCTAGTGGCTGCATGATGGCACTTTCCCTGAGCGGAGATTCCGCATTCGCCAAATAATACCGATAGCTATCACCTACTACCAGCACCGTGAGAAACGGGGCGACCAGGACAATTTCCTTTAACCCTCGCAACTACTCTGCAAGGGGGGAAAGAATGAGCCCGCCCCCCCCCCCCCTCTTCCCTTCCAAA
>NW_024424786.1:37008275-37166645 GCF_017311325.1 Ursus maritimus | reverse complement strand
AGCCCCCCCCCCCCCCCCCCCCGTTTTACAGGCAAGAACACAGGGTCAGAGTTCAAGTCGTGCCTCCGGGTCGCAGGGGAGCAGAGCCAGGCTTCACAGCGGAGGCGGGGGGCCCACGCTCTAAACCACGACTTCACGGGCCGCCGCGGCGGGCGGTCGTGAGGATCCGTGACAGAGAACCTCCCGCCGCCAACTCTACGGGAAGGAGGCCCGTCGCCTCCGCTTTAGGGCAGCAGAGATTCGCGAGGTAACGAAGCCGTCTTCGGTCTGTCCACCGCTCCCTGCCGCGTTCCTTTTGTCCCCAGGGCAGTCTTCCTCCCAATCCTTCCCAATCCACCTCAAAATGCGGCTGCCTTGGCAAAAAAAAAAACCCATAAAAAACCAAAAAACAAACCACCCAAAACAGTAACAACAAAAATTCCGACTTTGGTCACCTCACCCACTCTCACCTCAAAGACCCAACGTCGGTTGTCATGGGGACGCCGTCCTGGCTTCCGGAAATCGGTTTTAAATCCCGGAAGTAGATGGCGGACGCGGGCTCCGTCGGTATCTTGTTACCCACCGGTCCTGTGCTCTCCTTCCGCGCTCTGCGGCCAACCCGGCTGCCATGTTTGGCTACCGCTTTTTTGGGCCCGCTCTTCTCCCGCCCTCCCGGCGTCGCCGCGCCCAGCTCTTGACCTTCCCAGCCGCTGCCCGCGGCCTTGCTGAGGGCCAGCCCCCGGCGAGAGGCTTCGCGTCCGCCCGAACACGAGATGGGGGTGAGGGACCGGGCGGAGCCGCGACTGCGCTCCCTGGGGATGAAACGCCGGCGGAGGAACTGGACTTGGGAGTCTGCAACCTCGGACTTCATTTCCCAGGCGGCCCCGCGCGCGCCTGAAAGTGCTGTGAGCCTATAAGTGAGTAGGGGCGGCCCGGGTCATTGCACTGGGGCTGCAGCGCGGGCTGCGTGCGTGGTCGCGTGCCTGCCAGACAGTCCGTGATTCCATCAGCTTGGAGTCCTGGTAGCTGCGGCGCCGGGTGGCGAGAGGCGGGTCTCGGAGACCCCTGCGACCCACTGTGGTTCGGGGGTGAGAAAGCTCGGATGGGGAGTTCAGGGATCTGGGTTCGAGTGCTGGCTCCGCTACTACCTTTCTTCGCGCTGTCGCTACCCCTCGCTCGGCCCTAGCTTTCGCTTGTAGGGAATGGACACCGTTGTCCGCGCCGTTCCTTCTACAGGCGTGGTGTGGTGGTACAGGCACGAAAGCGCTTCGGAAGCCGCAGTCAGCAGGCGGAGCCCCTCGCCCTAATTGTCACCGAAGGTTAGCTAGGACCAGCAGACCTTCATCCCCGCAGAAGAGTCGGGGTTGGGGCTCCGGGTTCCTGGAACGGTTCTCCAGACACCTGAGCCAGACCGAGGCAGTCTGGAAGGTCGGGTCTGTAATCACTGTGGCGCTAAGGAACGCCTTGCCTGTCTACCTCCTGACTGCAATTTAGGGGTCCTCACTCCTGATCCCTGACTTTACAGAAACCACGTTTGAACGTGAGGAGTCCTTGGACCTGAGGGAAGCGAACCCGGGTTCCTGTACCAGCTTTGCCACTCAACGTGGCCAAGTCGCTTTCCTTCTTTGGGTCACAGTGGTTTTGATCTGTAAGAGAAGAGTTTAGGACTTGAACACGAAGTCTGATTCTCAGGATTTCCAAATCCCCACCATTTATCCTGGAAGTGGGGGCAACAAATTGACTTTCTGTTCTTTCATCTATTTGTACTTCTAAATTATAAAAGTAATATTGTAAGAGTTTGGAATAGAGCTTTTTCCTAAGATCAAGGGCTGAATGGAAACTTACCCATTTCTTACACTGGGGCCTGATCTCTTTTACTGCAGCCAGGGAGAATCCTTTTTGTCAAGTGACTGAGGAGAATATTAGGTTGGAGAGTACATTTCTTAGATCATGGTCGACAAACTATGACACACTGCCTGCATGGTTTTTACATTTTTAAAAGATTAACAGAAATGAAAAGGATAATATTTTCTGATATGTAAAAATGATATGAACCTGAAATTTCAGTGCCCATAAATAAAGTTTTTTGGGAACATGGCTGTGTTCATTTGTGAAGGTACTATCTATGACTGCTTTTGCACTACATCAGAAGACTCGATGACATAGTTGGGAGACAGGCTATGGCCTGCAAAGCCTAAAATATTTACCAGCCTGGCCCTCATAGAAGGCCATGCTGACTTCTGCCTTAGCATGGGGCTCTGCAAAGTGAGGGCAGAATCAGAGACCAAACAATGGTGAGCACATCCTGAAATCATAGCACAACCTACTTTTCTTGGAATCAATGAGAGAATATTCTCAGTGTTAAGGTTGCAATTTTCACTGCATTCTTCTTTATTCTTTTGCACTCTCGCGCAGAGGAAGGGGTCATCTGTGTCCTGTGAGCAGTATAACATTGCAGCCCTTTGTCAGAAGAGTGTCCCCATTATGAACTCTAAGTCTGTCCCAGAGCAGTAATCCAGGACCTCTTTAGAAGGGTGGACACAGCCCTTTTGGATTATATTTACTTCTGTTTTTTTTCTCCTCCAAAGGAAAAGGAAGTCATGAAAGATAATTGTCTGATGGATGGAGCCTGCTGACCAAGTGCTTCATGCTGACTTCACTGGGGGGTGACTGAACATCTGGTGACCTGAAACTTTTCTCTGCTCTTATGGGGACTAAGGGGACACCTCTGAGGCTGGGTAGCAAATCTCTGAGCTTGGTAGTTGAGTCATGAAACTTCTAGGAAATGGTGGCATTATTTTCCCTCAGCCTTATGGAAGCTTGTTTCTCCCCCAGCCCCTCGGATCTTCCTTTCTCAGCGATTACCGCCAACTTGGGTCACATTGTGAGAGTTCAGTGTCTGTTTCTGGTTAGGAGGACACCTGCCATGGGAGAGTTCTCATGGCATAGTATCAGGGCCACCAAGAGGCCTGGGCTGGCATGAGGGCCACGAGCTTCAGGCTGCAGTTTGTAGGTAGGATGAACTGATGTCACAACACTAAGACAAGTAGAATACTTTGCTCTCACAGCGTCCTTATGGACATTTTCTCACTTACCCTTCCGACAGCCTATGGTCAAGGAAAAAACAGGAGCCTTGAAGCCAAACAGACAAGGGGTTGAAACTTCCTGCCCATTTCCTGGGTCCTAATGCTGCTAGTCATCTTCCTAAGCCTTGGTTTCCTAATCTATAAGATGGGGATGATAACTCCTCCCAGGAGCAAGTGGGATCATATGTTCATGGGTTCTAGCGGGTGTCTGCTCATAGCTGCTTTTCAGTATGTTCTTATTACCGTGCCTTTCTTTCAGATGAGATGACCGAGTCCTACAAGTGCTAAGTGATTTGCTTAAGGTGCCCCACTTCATAAGAGCTGGAGCCTCAGCCACCACTCTGTCAGTTTGCCACTAAGTCTATAGGTGAGGAATCAAGTGTTTTAGCTCCGTGGGCGTTCTTGGCTGTTTCAGGAACTTCCTTTTCTCTCTGTTAGCTGGTTCAGATTGAGGGATCGTAACTGCAGGATGCCACAGTGTCCCCTCCTTGGCGTGAGTCCGGGGGACAGGGAGACTACCTTGAGAGCCGGGCCCGTGCTGCCTACATGTCAGCTGAAAGCAGAGGTGGTCCTGTGGTTTTGTATGTTTGCGTGCCAGCCCTCCCGCCCAGTTGCCTGGTTTGTATGAGCAGCTGCGCAGGGCCCTAGACATTTGTCTGAAACCAGAGTTGGTTTCTGAGTTTATCAAGGACGTAGAGAAATCTCAAAATAAACTTGCTTTCTAGACCATGAGTTCTTGGTTCCTCTTTTCTCTTCTAAACTTTCCTCAGAGGAAGAGAAAGCAGAAGTCTCAGGCCTAGGGACATCTGAGGGCTGCCGTCCAATTCAAGGTGTGAAGCGTGGGGACTCCAGAGCGAAGGCCTGACCTTACTTCCTCAGTGGGAGGATTGGCCCCACAGAGTTCACCATCTGGCGAAGAACTTTTCTGTAGAAGTAGGACTTCCTCTCAGCTGGCCTTATAGCGGTGTGTTGGTTCCTTGCAGATGATAATTTTGCCTCCTTCTGTTAGAACTGAGGGCTAGGCCTTTGTGTGATCTCACCTGGATTTGAATTCTTGTCCCTTTTTTTGTGGGGTATGGTGGGGTGGATTCTTTACCTTTTGGTCCTGTGAACGGAGGCTGATCCCAGGGTTTTGGGCCGAGAGCCTTGACGTCCAGCCCCTGTCCAGAGCCGACCCCAGGCCCAAGCTGGCTGCATTGTGTGCTGCCAGGTACTGGGGTGGGGCCATCCTTACTGTCCATAACCCCAGGCCAGGCCTACCCAGTACTCCAGGTCTCACGGGGCGGTGCCCAGGCTGGTGGCCGGAGAGCTAAAGTGAAAAGCGTCCACGCTTCCAGCAAGAGCGAGCTCGGTGTTCCCTCCTTTAGTCGGTATGTGGGGCGCACTCAAGCCAGCAGAGCCAGCAGGGACGTGTGACCTCTGCTTCTTCCAGGAGCGCCCGATCAGAATGGCTGTGCGATGGTTCTACTTGTCTTTCTACGCGCTGTGGTTCCTGGGCTTGATGTCCATCATCCTTACCATCTATTGGATGCAGTTGTGGCACGGTGGCTTCGCCTGGGATGGCACCGTGCTCATGTTCAACTATCACCCAGTGCTCATGGTTGTCGGCCTGGTGGTACTCTACAGTGCTGGTAAGTGCGAGCTCACGGGAGACGTACTGTGACCCGGGCCTGGCTGGGGCAGAGCTCTCCCTGGCCGGAGCTGGCCTTTGTCAGTCTTGGCTTTGGGGCTCTGCGAGTGGGGTAAGTCGGGCTGTCTCTGGGCCCCGGGGTCATTTGCAGGAAGAAGTAGTGAGAATGGGGGCATCTGAGGAAGGGAGCTTTACAGATACTCTAGGGCAGGGGTTGGCCGACTTTTTCCTTTTTTCCGTAAAGGGCAAGGTGGCAAAGGCTTTGCAAGCCATATGACCTGTGTCGCAACTGCTTGTCTCTGTTGTTGTATTGTGAGTAGCCATAGATAACCCCAAAACATGTACGTGGCTGTGTTCCAATAAAACTTTACTTACAAAAATGTGTGGCAATGCTGGATCTGGCCCGTGAGCTGTAGTTTGCCAACTTCTGCTTTAGGGAGCACAAGACTGAAGCCTCTCATGCCCTAGTCGGGCCCTTACACGAGGAAGCCGCTTACTCCTGCCAGACCCATCTTTGCTCCATGCATTCAGAGCTGGGCCTTGGGGCCCAGGTGAACCTCATTTCCCCATCTGTAAAATGGGAGCGATGACGACATTGATCATAGCTCATCCTGTGTACCTCGGATACCTCATCCCATTTTGTTCTTCCGAGAAGCCTGTGAGATGGGCTCTGCCGTTATCCCCATTTTCCAGATGAGGAAACTGAGATTTGGAAACAAGATACCAAATAGCCTAGAGGCAGAGGCCGGATGTGGACATAGGTCATCTAACCTTGCTGAAAGCCTGCGTTTGTGACCGATAACGTCGGTTGTGAGAATTCACTTAAAAGAAATATCGAACGTGACGTTTCTTTTTCACCTGCAGAACTGCACACGAGTGTGTGTATGACGCCATGGCAGACTGGCAGATCCCAGAAACCCGCTCCTCCCTCTTAATCACTGTGTTTTCTCCCCGCCATCACGGCTGGCTGCTACCCCAGCAATGACTCAGGGACAGGAGACGCTGGGAGGGGGTGCCGTGTGCGAGCGTTTCCCCCTCCTCTGGTTGGGAGGCAATGTTAGTGCCCCTAACGTTTGGGGGAGTGTGAGGGGAAGAGGCCAGGCCCTGGGACGTTCTCTCCCACAGCCTCGCTGCTGTACCGCCTGCCGCAGTCCTGGACGGGGCCCAAGCTGCCATGGAAGATCGGCCACGCGGCCCTGCACCTGCTGGCCTTCGTCCTGACCGTGCTGGGGCTGGTCGCCGTCTTTCAGCTCCACCGCCGCTCCAAGATCACCAACCTCTACTCCCTGCACAGCTGGCTGGGCATCGTCACCGTCTTCCTTTTTGCCTGCCAGGTGCGTTCTGTCCCTCGGGGTCCCACTACCGGCTGGTGGCCGCGGGCTGTGGTCGGGGCTTCCCTTGCACCCACGTCACACACTCCGTCTGCTCACCACCCAGACACGGACCCTCAGGGCACATCCCATAGCATCGGCAGCTTAAATGTCCGTAGGAGACTGCTGGTTCCCACACCCGTCTGTTCCTGCCCTTACCCGTCACGCTGCCCCTCTGTCGTCCCAGAGCACACTGAGCTGACTCGATCAAGCACATACCATGCTGACTCTAGGCCATCTTTGCCACCTTCCCCGTTCCCACCTTTCTCTGAGCCAGAAGCAATTCTGGAAGTGGTTTCCGCATTCTGACGTCTGCCCCGTACAAGCAAGGAGTTTTATGGGCCAGGACTGGAAGGAAGCAGACACATACAAGGATGGCTGGGCTTTTGGGAGACTGGGCTTGTAGCTAAGCATTTCATGGAACATTCTGGTTTGGCTAAGAAAACGACCACAGTGCAGAAGCCGGGGGTGGCACCTGGTGGGAGGTGTGAGCTGGGAAAGAAGGGTGAGGGGCCACTGTAAGGTAGGAGGCCCCGGCGGGGCGGGATGGCCCACCGCCCCTCTGGACCCAGCACAGGGCAGTCAGGTACTTCCTCCGTGTCCACAGTGGTTCCTGGGCTTTGTCGTCTTCCTGCTGCCCTGGGCGTCCGTGTGGCTGCGCAGCCTTCTTAAGCCCATCCACCTCTTCTTCGGAGTCATCATCCTCTCTCTGTCCATCGCATCTGTCATTTCCGGCATTAATGAGAAGCTTTTCTTCAGTTTGTGAGTGGGATGGGGCCCCAACTCTAACATGGAGGGGAAAGCATAGGGTCTTCAAAAGATGTACCCTGTGATCACAGGACCTAGCCAAGGGAGGGGAGCTTTTGGGGTTGGATTTGTTCCTGATCTGGAGGGTTATGGAGGCTTTAGGTTGACATCGGTAAATTGGTCAGCAAACATTTCTGTACCATCAAATTGACTTAGTAGCTACTGTGTGTCAGAAACTCTTCTAAGCACCTTAAATTTAATCCGTTAATCACTTTACGACATAGATACTGTTGTCCCTGCCATTTACAAATAAGGGAACTGAGGCACAGAGAGGTTAAGTAACTTACCTAAGGGCACACAGCCAGTAAGTGGCAGAGCTGGGGTTTGAGTTAAGATTACAGCCTGCATACCTAACCACTACCGTCCCCCATTCTTTTAAGGCAGGTGAAAAGCAAATAAGCTATGAGGTCACATTGGGGTTCAGGTCTTGGCTATGCCATTTACTAGTTCTCTGACTCTGGGTAAGCTCATTCCGCCTCTTTGAGCTTCAGTTCCCTCTGAGGTAGAAAGCAGTCTCCAGATATTTGCTGTGGTGGTAGGGACTGGGTATGTTAACCTTCCAGGTCACAGATGGTCTTTGGAAGCTTCTCTCACCATCTGCTAATGGTGTTGGGCAAAAACAGAAAGTCTCTCGAGGGTCCATATTGTTTTGTCATCTTCAGGAACAATGCCACCCAGCCATACTCCAGTCTGCCTGGTGAGGCTATCTTTGCCAACAGCCTTGGGATGCTGGTGGTGGTCTTCGGGCTCCTGGTGCTCTATATCCTCCTGGTTTCGTCTTGGAAACGCCCAGAGCCAGGGATCCTGACTGAAGGACAGGTATGGGGTCCTGGCCTCCCATTCCAGGTTGGGGTAGGGCCAGGTCTCGAGAGGGGTCACCCAGGAAAGGCTTGGGCCTTGCCAGGAAGACCACTCAATGACGTGGTGGGAAACCAAGTAGCTTGAAGGTGGGGGCAGGTTGGCTGATGGGGAGCACTGGTATCAAAGCAGGACACCCCAGCCATCGTGGCAAATGCAGCTGCTTGGGCAGAGGGCCTCCAGGGGCTCGTCTCTTGGGAGAGGACAGGTAACCAGTTATGCCCCTCCCCAAATTCCTGTGGTTTCACGAGGGGAAAGTGTGGCCTTCTCTCCCCCACAGAAGGGCTTGGGCATGATGAAAGGGTGTCGTAATTTCTCTTTTTCCAGACTTGGGGCTAGTGTTGGGGGGCGGGAACTTATCTAGCAGGTGCTTGCCGAAGGATTGAGTGCTTGGAGTAGGTTTTGCCTGTTCTTGGCCACTCAGGCGCCTGAAGGATGTGAGATGGCGTGTGTATCAGGCTGAGGGGCTCTGGGGCTTCCCTGAAAGATGTGGTGGCTTGGGTGGGGACCACTCTGCAGGTTGGGGGGTCTATCTGAACAGCTCGGGCCGGTGGGACTCCTGCACGTTAGGGGCTATTCTGATGCGATGCCGTTAACCCCCGTGCCTCTGCCTGTCTTTCCAGCCCCTGTTGCGTGATGGGGAGTGAAGCAGGAAGGGGTACCCACAAGCTGGTGGAGGTGCTTCCCCCCAGAAGCTCTGCTCTGCCTGGGGCTCCTGTCTGGTTTCAGCAACAGACTTGCCTTGGGCTCCGGGCCCAAACTTCTTGCCTCCATGTGGGGCCTGCTCCCTCCACCAGTGGGCCGCCCGCCCGCTTTGCTTGGTGGCTTCGGCTTCTGTACTCCTTCCTGGCCTCAACTTCTCGGTTCTTCATTTACATACGGCCCCCCTGCCCCCACCACAGCTGCTCCTGCTGTCTGTGTGAAGTCAAGCTGATTTCCCCTTTAGACTCCTAAGGGTATGGTAGAAAATCTCGACAGCTCAGATGAGCCAGGACCCAAGTGCAATCTGCATGTGAACAGAGAGGAAGGCCGCGGTGTCCAGCAGCTTTCCCTTTAAAGGCATGCATTTCCTTTGGGCCGCCCGCACTGTGGGGTGGGCACCATCCGCCGTTAACCTCCAGGCAGCCCACCCAGACGTGCGGCTGGGCAGGAACCTCGAGGTGATGGAAGGGGAAGGAGAGCGGGGAGAACAGCAGCAGAGCAGCTCCTGCACAGAGCGGAGGGGCTGACTGCCCTTTGCCGTTCTGTGTCATGTCGCCGCATTCCCCGTCTGCCTGCATCGGGACGGTGTGCCTCCCCTTCCGCGGGGACAGGCAGGCAGAGCCCCAGCCCAACTGGTTTTCACTCTCTAGCTCACCACGAACCAAGCCAGAGTTGTGGTGCACTGTGCTCAGCAGATCCCTGGGGCCGCAGCCACTTTCCAGGGTGCTCCCTGCTGAGTGTCAGGCTGCCTCATTTCCCCCTCGGGTGGCTTGCGTGGCCAATCCCAGTCTCCTGTTAGGCCAGAGGGTGAGCAGCTGCTCGCCTCTCGAGGAGAAGCTGGGGTTGGGGTACTGGGAGAAGCTGGGGTTCTTGCTCCTCGCTTCCGTGATGGCGCTGTGGCTTTTCCCGCCCTCTCCAAATGAGCCCTGCTGGGTTCCAGGCACCATACTGCCATCCTCAGTGACAAGCAGCAGGACACCGGGGGTCGGAGTGCACTTGCCCCTGGCAGGTGGCGATGAGGCCAACTGTCCACCCCAACCCCACATGCCCCGATGGCAGGACTGTGAGTGGATTTCCTGAGGGGATGGAGCCTTTAAAGCCATTGGGATGACTGCCAGACACCTCAGTCAACATGACCAGCGCCCCCTCTTTCCATGTGGGTGGGCCTATAACCTGAAGCTTGATTTTCATTTATCATGTTTTTAAGAATCAAAGCCTTCCCTACTCTACTGACATTGTGGTTACATGAGCTCTGAGAAACTTATTAAAGCCTCTGGACAGTTCTGACCCTCAGCCTGGGAAGGAACAAACCAAAAGGCACCAAAGATCCTGTGACTGTCCTCCTGGAATCGTATGTGACTCGTGGTCTGTGTGGGTGTCCTTAATAACGAAAAGCTCCTGAGTATTGGGTTATCTCACAAGGAAGGAACTGTTTCCAGTTTTATAATCCAGAACTCAGAAAGGATATGTGACTTGGTCACTGGTGACTGAGGTCCCTCGGCCAGGAAAGGGTAGAGTCGGGATCCACAGGCCAGATGTTTATGCCAGTCTCCTTCCCGGCTGTGCACTGATAACCGTACCTAGTGACCCGGGACTCGTGGTGCACACCCATGGGGGACAGGGGACCCCGGCCCAGGGATTGAGGGAGCCTGAGGCCAAGTTTGGGCAAAGTGCGTGCTGGAAAGCCCCCTTGCCATGGTGACCAGCTGTGGACACCTGGCAGTGGAGCAGACGGCCCAGGAGTTGGGTGTGGACACTGGTGATGATAGTGACCCTCGGTCAGTGCGCACCTGGACTGTACGGGGGCTTCACCTAACTCAGTTCAGTTCAGTGCTTATCCACGTCCCCAGGAGATGGGTGCTGTTCTGACTCCACAGCTTCCAAGAGGCTAAATAGTGGACCCGAGTTTACGTAGCTGATTCGAAGCAGAATCAGGATTTAGTCCTTGTTCGAGTCCATGCCAGTGCCTTTCGCTGCGCCCCTGCACCGAGGATGGGCCAGGTGTGTGCTGTATGGTCTCCACCGTGTACCAGACTCCGCAGCCCCTCCCTGCTTGCCCTCATGCCATCTATGATGGCTCTCGAGAGGCCTGGGGTTTGGCTTGGGTGCGGTTTCTGTTCCACCGCTGAGCTTTAGAATGTGGTGGTTTCTTCGGGTGTCCCATATTTTGCCCATTTGATTCCCGAAGAATACGTGAATTCTGTTAGTTTAGTGCTGAGAAAAGCACACCTATCAGGTGTGGTGTGTGTACTGGAAAACAGGAATGGGGCTCCCAGTGGAGCCAGCCCAGCGGCGCAGACCCTGCCCTTGGGTCTCAGGTGGTAAGCGGTGGGTCATGATCATTTCAACCAGGGGCTGAGGCTTTAGTGCCTGGGGCTTTAGTGGGCCCCCTGGTTCACACCCCTGGAAAAACGTCCCTCAGCAGAAGCAGCAGCTCTAGCTTCAATGTGGTTTTTTATTCGCTTGCTTTTCTACACTCGCTCAAGGTCAAAAGGCCTTTCACAAGGAACCTTAAAACCGAATTAGCATGGCCAGTTAAAAGCCATGTTGCCACCCAAGGAAAATGCCTATCGTGGAGCCCCTGAAGTGGCTGGGGGCAGAGCGGGGTGACCCCAGAATTCCACCTCCCTGAAGAGGGAAAAGGCCGGGCCAAAGTTGTACACAACCCACTTGGCCTATGGTGTCTGTAGGAATTCTGGAGGCTGGTAGAGGTTCCCTGCTGAACTCAGGACAGGCCCTGGGGGCAAGAGGTGAGGGAGGGTAACAGCTGGAAGACAGGAGGAAGCGACAGTGGCCACCTCTGCACAGTGGTGAGAGAGGCACCAAGGCCCAGGAGGCGCTCACACAGCCGGGCTCTGCAAGGCCTCCAGGATGGCGCGGAGGACGGCCGCGGCTGCCACTGCCCCGGGGTCCGGCTGATCCAGCCGCGCAGAGCTGATGTAACTGGCTCGTCCGGCTCCAGCTTCCATGTTCTTGGTGGCCTCAGCTGCAGCTTCTGCACTCTGAGTGGGTGGGAGCATGACAGCAGATTCAAGGACAAGCCAGCAGGCCTCCTTCCTCCCATGGACCCTACACCCTCCTGTCCCAGCCCTTCCAGCACCCTAAGTACTGTCACCCGGGTGGAGAGGTCACCTCTCGCCTACCTCTAGCAGGGCAAGAGGCTACCATCTACCGAGGGCTTGCTATGTCCTAGACGCCCTGGGGCTCCATATATCTCAAGCCTTACAGCAACCCTCTGAGCCCAGTAATGCTCTCCAGGTTTGCAGGAGGAAACAGGGACAGGAAAAACATTAACTTGCTCAAGGTCACACAGACATAGGAGCCTGGTGACTCCAAGCCTGTCTTCCTGGGTCACTGGGTCCAGCCTCACTCACCTGGACTGCTTTGGTCAAAACTTGGAACAGATTGGCTCCTGGGCTCTTCCAGGCTTGGAGCACCTGTCTGGCTGCCCATAGGGAATCCAGCTGGACAAGGTGAGGGAGAGGGGAGTAAGGATAGGCCCTGCCACTGAGGGTGGCCTTCAAGGATTCTGTACTCCAAAGAGGGAAGGGCTGGGCTGAATACACACCATAGTCCTGTCCCCTGGAGTAGCCTTCCCGTACCTGGCAGGGAAAGAGGATGAGTAAGACTCCCTGCAGGGACTCCCTTTAGGGTGGGGGATGGGGCCTGGCTGGGAGCAGGTGACACCGTCCACTGCCCCCAGCCCACCCTTGGTCTAAGGCATGGGGCTCTGGCTCACTTCTGCATGGCCTCCAGGCCGGCATCCATGGCAGCAGACCAGGCTGGCAGGTCTGTCTTGTCCTTGAGTGGCTGGGCCGCTGCAGTCAGGAACAGGCCATAGAGCTAGGGAGGACCAGAACGCTGAGCGCATGGGGCTGGCCTGGGCCTCAGCCAATCCCAGGATCCCTCTGTGTTAGCCCTTTGGTCCCAGGGGCTGCTGGCACTCACCGCCCCAGAGGAGCCTCCCATCTTCTCCAGGAGCAGAAGGGACAATTTGGAGAGTAGCTGGGCAGGGCTGGCAGGGGGTGGGCCCTCCTTCAGCCACCCCTGGATGGCTGCAGGCAGAGAAAAAGGAATAATTCAGTGATCCTCCCTCCCATCTGCTTGTGCCCCAACCAAGCACCCAGGCCTCACTGCAGGTGGAAGGCATGGCCCCTGGCCGAGGCTGAGGGGACCAACCTAGGCGATTCCCAAAGCTCCCTTTCTACATCCTGGGTGCGGTCTAGGGAGGGGTGGGAAATGGGGACTGACAGGAACCTTGGCCTTCACCCAGAAGGTGAGGCCTGCCCCGGACACCCTCAACCTGACCTACCATGCCTCGCTTCCCGGCTTCATTTCTCCTCAGCCCTGCGCACCGCCATCCTCTGTCTTTTACTGATGGTCCCTGTTGACTGTGTGCCTCCCCCACCCGAACATAAGCCACAAGCCACGGGGGCCGGGAGTTTTATCTGCTTTGCTCACTGTTGTATTCAGAGCAAAGAGCGGTGCCAGGCCCAGGGTAGCCCCGATTCTTGACAGAACTATGCGGGATAATTAAGAGCTTTTCATTAGTCTCCGTTAAGCTGAGAAAAATAAGGACAACTGTAGGAGTTTCCCTTGAACCTGAAGTTACTGTTCATTGTAAAACATTACATTTTGAGGCATCTGGCTGGCTCAGGAGAACACGCAACTCTCTGATTTTTGGGGTACATACATACGCACGTAGATACCTATGTAAATACATAATTTTTTTTAAAAAAGATTACATTTGGGGCACCTGGGCGGTGCGGTCGGTTAAGCATCCGACTCTTGGTTTCAGATCAGGTCACGATCTCAGGGCTGGGGGATGGAGCCCTGTGTCGGGCTCCACTCTCAGTGTGGAGTCTGCTTGGGATTCTCTCTCTCCTTCTGCCCGCCCCCGCCCCCGTTCTCTCTCTCCCTCTCTCAAAATAAATCTTTAAAAAAAAATTAAAAAGATTACTTTTTTTTTTTTTTTTTTTTTTTGCAACAACCACCCTTCTACGTTTGTAGTATTAGGAGAGCCTTTCCTTAGCAAAAAAAGAGGAAAGAGGGGCCCGGTTTGTGAATGATCTCTCTTCGCAAAATAAATGTTGGCCTTTCCATGTAAGCACTCCCCCCATGCTTTTGAAGTTGTTCCGGTTCATGAAATGCCAAAATCTCAGGACCCATATTCCTGACCCCAGAGGGACCCTGGCACCCACCTCTGGCAGCGCGGCTGTGGGTGGTACCACAGTCCCCATCGCCGGCAGCACGGTCCAGGGCATTCAGATGCTCCTCCAGGCCCAGGAGGGTGGCGCACACCCGCTCCAGCACGAGCGCCACTTGCTTCGAGGTCAAACCTGGAGACGGGGCACAGTGGGGCAGAGGCCCACCCGGCCTTTTCACAACCCACCTTGACCGGTGTGGGAGGTGTGGGTACAAGAGCTCCCGCCCACTGCACACCCTTCAGAGCACAAGCCACAGCCCCGGGCCACCTTCCCCAACAGCGGGGCTTGGTACCTCCCGCAGTGGTGGAATCAGGGGCCTCCAGAGGCTCAGCAGGGGCTGGCCGGCTCCGCTTCCGCCCAGTCACAGAGACCTTGGCCATGTTAGGCCAGGCCGACGCGGTGGTTTCAGCATCTAGGGGACAGCAGGATATCTCATAAACACATGTCAGCCAGTCAGGGATTAAGTGGGACCTGGACTCCCCACCTGGTGTCTGGCTCCCACCCTATCAACAAGCAAGTACCGAGTGCCTACTGTCTATAAGGGAAGCGTGGAGAGTCCCTGGGGAGGACCCTAATACCAAGTCCTCAAGTGAGAGCTGAAGGCTGGAGAAGCCATGAAGGGTGTCTCTACAGAAGTCATGGTCAGCCCTAATGGGGTCTCTCCAAGTCCCCCATGGTTGTGGCCTGGCTTGGATGACCCCAGCTTCCAGGTCTCACCGATCAGTTTCAGGAGAGGCTCATCCACCAGCAGAAGGGTGAGAGAGATGCCAGGCATTTCCAGGGCTGACATGAAGGTGCCCACCAGGGCACGGGTGATCTTCACCCCGCGGCCCTCTGCAATACCAGAGCATAGAAGTCCATGAGGGAAGGAGCGGAGGATGGGCACTTGTCCTCAGCATGAGAGAGAGAAACAGGAAGAGGAACACAAGGACTTTGGAAGCTAGGACCCTGAGGTTAGTAGGGAGATGGCCAGATCCCCTCTGGCCATCCCTCAAGGATGCCCCGAATTACCATATTCCCTGGAAGTGCCCCCTTTATAGGTAGGTAGGTAATCAGAAGTCTCCTTTTCTGAGTTCTTACTGGGTGCCAGGCCCCACGCTAAGTGTGATACGTCGTTTAATCTCATGTAATCCCCATGATACCCCTAAAAGGCAGGAACTACTGTTGCCCCCTCTTCACAGACAAGGAAAGAGGCTCAAGGTCCCCAGGTATCAGCGGGCACAGGGATGGTCTGACCTGGGCTCGTCTGCCCACACAGCCCCTGGTCTGGGCCATCATAAGACCCCACTGTGGCTGCTTCTCTTTTGTCCAGCTTCAAAGGGCTGCAGGGAAAGGAGCCCCAGGGGTTAGGGCAGTCCCCTTCTGGTGCGAGGCTCACCCAGAGCACGGACGGCAGCGTCGGCTACGGTGCCCAGTTCCAGGAACGACAAGCCACCGAGGTTGTTGACCATCAACACCACTGAGGAGCCTGTGGGCAGGAAGGATACCCACGTGAGACTCTCCAGGCCCTCTGCCCAGAGTAGGAGGAAAGGCTGGGAGACAGTGGGACAGCCTCTCACCCGACTGCACAGGCACACGGGACACATTGGAGGAAGCCGTCATGTGGTCCAGCATGAGTGTCACAATCTCGTCGGCGCTTGCCATCTGCCAGAGCCAGAGCCAGGAGTGAGCTGTGCTGGAAGGCCTTGGTCTAAGACCAGCCTGGGCCAGGGAGTCCACTTACCTTTATCCGGCGCACACCAGCTTCCCCGTGGATCCCTGTGGACAGACTCAGTCACTGCTGACCCACTCAGGGCCAGGGGATTCACTCATCGTGTTTTTCTCAAGGATTTACAAAGTGCTCAGCACTAGCTAAGCGCTGTGGATGTGAGCAGTGTGGGGGACAATGCACAGAATGATGAAAAATACACAGTCTCCACTCTCTGGGAGCTTATGGCTGGGTGGTGGAGACAGCCAGAGCCTTAACTACTTAACTTTTAACGAGTTAAGTAGCTTCAACTAGAAGCAATCACAGCGAGGCCACATGAGGCCTCTGCCCATCGCTTTGGAAGCATGGGGGGAGGAAGAAGGGAGCTGGGTAGCCTCTGAACCGCCTTTGAAAGAAGGGCTGCATTTTGGCAGGGGCCCGTGTGAGCAAAGGCAAGGAGGTAGGTGGGGCACACAGCCCATGGCCAGAGCCCTGGGTACGGACGGCAAAGCAGGTTAAGAGACCAGACAGGCTGGGCCAGAAGAGCCTCAAATGCCCACTTAAAAATACTAACACTGGGACGTCTGGCTGGCTCAGCAGAAGAGCATGTGACTCTTGATCTCAGGGTTGTGAGTTTGAGCCCCACATTGGGTGTACAGATTACTTAAATACAGAAACTTAAAAAAAAAAGCCTAAAAAAAACCTACTAAGGCTACTTTGGCACCAGCTCCAAGGGCATAAGATGTGGGCAAAAGCCAGGGCACAGGCAGGGCCAGGACGGGGGCCCCCAAACTTACCCAGGCCCAGCTCTACCTCATCTGGTGAGAGCTCAAAGGTGGGTTTGGAGCCAGGGACGCTGCAGGAGGACAAGCTCACTCCCAGGGTCCCTACGGGAAGTGACGTGGAAAGGGTGACTGTTTTGTTCTTGGCGTCAGGCTTCAGGCAGCAGCCATGCCTCGGGGCCCTGCCCAGTGCACCGTCTTCACTGAGCCAGGCTGCCACACTTGTCACCTCAGTGGTGAAGGAGAAACCCAGCCTGGGGACCCAAGGCTGCCAGCCCCTAGGAACTCCCCCAGGGAGACCTTCCCTCAGGCCCTGGGGAATCACCTGGAAAGTCCTCCTGTGCAGCCCCAGGGAACCTGCGCCTAGTCAGTCCCAAGGCCAGCCTCAACCTCCCGCCTTCCCCTTCCAAATCCCTGGGCCGGCACTCACCCATGGCCTTGGCGACCGCGCTCACCCGATCTGTGATTTCCTCCAGCCCCACACCTGCCTCCGCCAGGGCACCTGCCACCTGCACCCACACAGATAAGAGGAAGGAGTCAGTGTACAGCTTGAGGGGAGGAGAGGGGCCAGGGCTGAGTTTCTAGCTGGGAAGACGGCATCTCAGGACTGCCACATCAGCCTGGCCCACCACATTTAGGGCAGAACAACGCACTCTCTGCGTTCATAGGGCAATTGCCTGGAATCTTCAAGAACCCCAATCTGTGGGAGCCAGAAGGGACTTCACAAATGGAGAAATGGGCTCCAAGAAGGGAGGTGACTTGTCCAATGTCACACAGCTAGGCGGTGGCCAGTTTCCTGATTACTAGCCTAGAATTGGTTCTCTGTGGCATATACACTGTGGCTGTCTCTGTCTACTCACACACCCGGCCAACCACCCACCCACTTTTTGCCAAGCATTTAATGTGTGCTAAGAAGGAAAAAAGGTGAATAAGTGACAGTCCCTACCTCGGAGGAATCGGAATCTAGGCTGGGGTCGGGCAAACACACACAAACCGAACACTAAGTGTGAGGTCCATCACAACATGATGTCATGGGAGCACCGAGGAGGGAAGTCTCCCCACAGGAGGGACATGGAGGTGGGCCCTTACGGGACTGTAGGAGGTAGCCAGGCCCAAGTGGGGCTGGACAGGGAAAGGATTTTCACAGCCTTATATGAAGCATCAGTAAAGCCCCGGAAGGGAGCTGTAGCCCAGGCATGCAGTGCACTGGTGTTAATGGAGCCTAAGAGGGATGAACTTAGAAAGTCGGGGAGGAGGGGCAAGAGTGTGGTGGGTGCCTGACCAAGGAACCTAGGTTGACTCTTGGAACCCTAGAGCGCTTTCGGCAGGCGAACAACCTGGTCAGATATGCATTTTTGAAAGGCACCTCTGGGGCAGCATGGGGAACATACTGGAGGGGTTGGCAGGAAGCAGGCGGGGAGCCCTGTGAGAAGCAGCGGCAGCCGGCTGGGCATGAGCACATGGGCACTGAACCAAGGCTGGGACAGGAAGAGCAGGGCTCGGAGAGGCACGTGCATTGTAGGGGCAGTTCGGGAGCTGGATCCTAAAGACAAAGCAACTGGCTGCGTGTGGAGGAAGGGTCTGGGAAAATGCTTAGATTCTGGGCTTAGAGAGTTGAGGGCATGGTGGGCCTTCCTGGATCAGGGAGCACTGGGGAAGGAGTAGCTTCTGGGGAGGTGGGGGGTGGGGTGCTGGCTAGAAAGGTCCAGGTCCCGGATGCTGCCTGGAAAGAGAAGGCTGGGGGTGGGGGGCGCCGGCCAGCCAGTGTCCCGGGTGGGAAATCTCACCTTGTGTATGAGCACTGTGCCGCAGAGCCCCCGCCTGCCTGCCTTCTTCAAGACGGTGAAAGCACTGTCGTCCCCAATGACCACCATCTCCACGGGGATGCCCTCCGCCCGGGCCTGCTCCCGGGCTAGGCCGAAGTTGAGCCGATCCCCAGTGTAGTTCTTCACGATGAGGAGGGTCCCCACTGCGGGAGCAGCCAGCAGGGCCCCATCAGTGCTTGCCCTCCCCACAGAAGCCCCTCCCGCCTGCCAGGTTTACCTGTGCCCGCCTGGGCCACTGCCCTGATGGCTGCCAGGATGCTGCCCACTGCCGGGGAAGTGAACACAGCTCCCGCGATGACCCCCGTCAGCATCCCCTTCCCTATGAAACCTGGAGACAGAGCAGATGCTGGCTGGGGACCCGTGCCTGCAGTCCCTAGGCCTTCCCACGCTGCTGGGCTTCACAGTTTGGTGAACCCTGCTGTGTGCTTGGTGCTGAAAGAGCACCGGGGTCACCCTCCACAGACCTTTCCTCGGGAGCGGTCTCCTTGGAGAGGCCTTCCCTGCCCTCCCAGCGGAGGCAGTCATCACCCCGTCCCCAGTGACTCCCTGTTCCTTTTCCCTGCTCTCTTGTCTTTGCTACTTCACTTAACACGCTCTGGTGAACACTCTCTTTCACTTACGTGTTTACCTGGTTACAGTCACCCCGGAGAACAGAAGCTCTGTGAGGGCAGGCATCTTGTCTTTCTGGTTCACTGTTATAGCCCTCGTGCCCCAAACAGTGCCAGGTGACGACAGGTACTCATGAAGGGTGCTTGTGGACGGATGGATTTGCCGAGGGAGACAGGAAAGGTACAGAGGATACAAAGCCTGATCCCCGCCCCCCAGGAGTTCTCGAGGACAGTTCAGGTGCCTGGCACTGAGCAGGAAACGATCCAGGGCTGTCCGTGATGTATGTGAAAATGCAGGGTGGGAATTCAGAAGAGGGATACTACTCTAGGTTAGAAAAGTCAGGAAGGCTTCACGGAGGAGGGGGAGGACTCAGGGGGGCCTGGAAAGCCAGGATTCACAAAATCACTGACTCTCAGAGCTGGAAGGGCCTGAGAGATCCTTTGGCCCAACCTTGTGTTTTTAAAGACGTAGAGACTGAGGCCCAGAGAAAGGCCATGACTGGCCCCAGATCACAGCCTGAGAGATTTTGACAGCGGGAACCAGGACCCGACCTGGGCTCTCTCCTAAACCTCCTGGCAGCTTGCAGGATCTCCCAGGAGCCCCCATCCACTGTGCCTCCCACCTCTGTCCCAGACTACTCACCGGCATGGGCAGGCTCATGGCCAGAGCCCCCACCCGACAGCAGCGCCACCCGGCCCTTGAGGCTGTCCAGGTCGGAACGGAGGGCCACACGGTGGCCCTGCAGGAGCTGCAGGCTGGGGTTGCAGGCCACCAGACCAGCCAGGGCATCGTCGGCACAGCCTGCCACCGTGTTCAGCAGCTTCTTGGAGGTCTGCAAGAGAGGAGGTGGGAGGAAGTCCCCGGTGTGGTTGGTGGGGACGCTCCCATCCTGCCCAGCCACACTGCTATGGTGGAGAGCCCTTAGCCATAAGGACCCCAGGGAAGTTTCTGTGAGTTCTCTTAATTTGGGACTGTTGATTGAGGGCAAAATTTATGAAATGTTTTGGACTATGGCTTACATTCATCTGGACAAGTGGCTTCAATATAGATAAAAGAAGGGAACCGGAGTCCTGAGTCTAGAAAAATTTAATAAAATTAGGACCCAACAGCCTTCTTCTGTCAAAGGAGGAGAAGGTCCCAGGCTGAGGCTCCTGTCCCAGGAGAAGGCGGCAGACAGGCCCCGCACTCTTTTGCTATTCCAACTGGGCCTCTGATGCTGGACAAACATTTCCTGAGCCTCATGGTGTGCCTGGCGCTAGTCCAGACAGAATGCTGCTCCTGCCCTTGACGGACACACAAAGCGATCATCTCCACGTGCTGGGGGAAGGGCTACACAAGAGGAACGCACCTGTATCATCTCCTCAGTGGATCCTGGAAGTCTTCGTGAAGGAGAAGTAGGAGCTAGCGAAGCAAAGGGCATGAAGGGCCCGGGGACAGGGACAAAGGACAAGGACGGTCCAGGCAGAGGGAAAGTACACACCAGGGTCTGGGTGTGTGAAATCGTACGGTGGCTGGGCCAGGAAGCAAGTTAGGATGACTTGAGCAACCAGTGACCACCAGGAAGAGGTGGGCAGGTCCTCACAAGCGGAAGGTGGAACCCGGCCACAGGGAACCTCGGTGGGAGGGTCTCGGGCAGCTGGCCTGAGGGTAGAGCTGAGCTGACACGGGGTGCAGGCAGAAGGAGACAGCGTGGGGGCTAGAGTAGCAAACGCTTTGGGTTCTGCGGTCACAGTCATGAGCTCTTGGGCTCAAATTCCCTGTCTGCCTCTCACCAGCTATGAGAACTCAGGGAAGACACCTTGTTGTTCTGACCTTTGTCTTCCTCAGTGAATCGGGGACTTAATAAACTAGAGTTTATTCCTATTGTAGAGTAAGAACTGAATAAAAGGCAGTCATTCCCTTTCTCAAACAGGCTCCGAAGAGCTGGTGCTAGCTGAACGAGGTTTGCAGACGAGGCGGCATTTTCTGCCTCTGTCACAAAGCGAGAGGGACCAGTAGGACCCAATAAGGGCCCAGAGGGCAGGCTCCCAGCGCCGCCTGGTGGCCCAGGGCAGCTGCAGCTGAGTCAGAGCCTGTCAAGGTGCATTTCCCAGAGGCTCCTACCCCAAACCTGCAGGCACCTGGTTCCCTGGAGCAAATTCTGGCCTTCCCTGGGCCTTGCGGGAGCTCTCCAAGGAGAGCAGCCGAGGTCAGCAGGAAGCGAGCAGAATAACAACTCTGTTATCACTGGCTCTGTTCCCAAGTAGTGACTGAGAGCCAGGCCCAGGGTCTAAGTGCTTTTTGAGCATGTTTCACGCAATATTCCCAATAACCCCATGGAGGAAAGATTAGCCTGGAGAGGAAACTAAGGCATAGTTCAATGACTTTTCCCAGGGTCACACAGCAAGCAAGTGTCCGGGTCAGTCTGGCTCCAAAGATGGTTCCACTATAGCCTTATCATGCTGCTTTCCCCAGGAGGCTGAGCCTGGCAGAGGGCTTGCCCTAGTAAGGGCATGGGCTTGTGGCTCTCGGAGCCCTCCAGGGACTGAAATATGCAAAGAAATTATGAGTTGGTCTCAACTTCAAGCCTGGCCTCCAGCGCCACCACCCTCCAAGAATGTACCCCCCGCCCCCACCCCACCCCCGCCATCCCTGACAGTCAGTCCTGCCTGAGATTTGCAACCACTTCTGAACCAGAGCCAGAGGAGGGCTCGGAACCAGTGCCAACCCTGGCTCCCAGTGGCCTGAGAGGATAGAAAAGGAAAGGAAGTTGATTAGGCACTGAGTGAGGCCCCCAGGATTCTGGTCTGATTAACACCTCACAGACACTCGGATGTTGGGCCTTTATCTGCCTCACATTGCAGACGAGAGGGAAAAAAAGCTCAGAGAGATCAAGTGTCTTGTAAGAAGGTCTCTGGTTGGTGATAGGCTGAAATTTGAACCCAGGTCTGTCCAAAACCTGCTTTGGTTCAGATTGAGCCTAGAGTGGGCCTGCAGTGATGCCCCCAGGGGCATGCTGAGCCTCCCACAGTGCAGATCCCACCTCTGGGACCAGCCCACACTTGTCCCAGGCTCAGGAAAAGGCATCAGAACCCTCGTGGCTCCTTCTGTGACTGGTACAGTGTCTATTACAGAGTAGGTAACTAATAATGTTCTACTCTAAATGTACAACCGAGACCAGGGCCACATGGGCCCTGCAGGGACTCAGGGACTACAGCCCCGGGCCCGGGTGGGACCAGCTGGGAAATGGAAAGAAGCAATGATCTGGCCCTGAGAGGAAGGATGACCCTCTCTCTTAACCTCTCTGAACCTCAGGAGGCAGCAGCATGTCTTCGTCAGGGTGTAAGGAACTCCAGCACTCCTAGGGCTGGCACCCCCATTGCTCCAAGACCACGGTATCCTTCCTCTGCCCTGGCTCTCATGGGACTCACCATGGTGAGGAGGCTCTGAAGCACGCTGAGTTCACACCTTCACACTGAGGCGCCGGAGGACGGGCAATTCTGTGGCTGCTATGGGGGTCTCAGCACAGTGAAGGTGGCAGCAGCGCCTGCAGAAGAGGGGAACAGTATGAGCTGCTGGAGGCACTGGCAGCCTACTGGCACAATCACGCTTCCAGAGCCCTGGTAATGAGGGAGCTGCCCCAGACTTTGATCCAAGTCCAAACTCTAGTACGTGCACTGGGGATGGAGAAGAGCATGGGGCTGACCAAGGTTCACACCTGCACTTGGCTGCCAGAAGACAGATCGATCCATGTTGGGCACAGGGCTGCCTTTATGCCCAGGAACAGCACCCCACCTCATCATGAAGGGGCAGGTACCCACAGAGTAACTTCATCTCTTACGTGGGCATCACGTGCAGGGAATTAAGTTTACGAAGATCTTCACACACTTGGTCTTGGCACCATACCAGGAAGGAGGCAGCTGAGTCTGTGACCCCATTTTACTTCTGGGAACGACTCAGAGAGCTCTAGTGCCTTGTCCAAGGTCACACTGGTAAGAGCCAAAGCTTAAACCCACACCCAGTCTTTCTATAAAGCCTGTGTTCTTTCTACTGGTAAATTCAGTGCCTCCGAAGTCAGGCAGAGTCCTTGGTGTGGGAAACCACACAGGTAAACTACAATGACATTTTAGCTCCCCGCAGTTCAGCCTTGTTCAGAGGTCTCTTAGGGTCATCCAAGGGCTTATGCTGTGACCAATTCCCTTGAACCTCAGCTCCCCCATCGGTAAAATGGGGATTGCCTTCTCTGTGGCGTTCTGAAGGTACTCCAAGCCACGTGGTTTTCCCTTACTCCTTGCAAAGCCTCTCTGGTGTGGAGTGGCCTGGAAACTGCGGGGCTGACTGCTTTCTTGGGCCATTAAGGGTCTCACCCAGCAACTTCTGGTTTTGTGTTTGAGGTCATAATTTGTACAGCAACAGGGGCACGAATAATGCTGGGGAAGTGGCCCAGTGGGCCCTTCAAAGTCTGAAAAATGAAACATAGTTTAAAAGGAAGAGGAGGTGAGGCGGGGTGATCAACCATTACAGGGCCAGGTGAGAGTACCGGCTGAGTTTGGATGAACTGGGGGTGCTAAGGAGAGGGAGGTCCAGACTTCGGTTCTAGTCTGGGAGGCGCACAAATTGCTGTCACCCCCTTCCCCTTCTAGACCTCTGCAGTACTTCCGGTTCCAAAAAGGAGAACAGCCCCGAGAGCTCCCGGGGCAATGGAAGGGGGAAGAGGACAGCGTCTGTGGATTGGCGAAGGGCGCGAACTGGGGCTGAGGGCGGCGGGTCGGCTCCGAAAGCGGAGGGAGTGTCCGCGCACCTCCCCCACCCGCTCACACCCGCACCAGCCACCTCCGTAGCCGCTGCCGCTTCACAACGACCCCCGACGGCGCGCCCTCATCCGGGTACTCCGGGCTCTGGCGGTAAGAGACGGGGCGGGGCCTCTGGAGGGCGGGGCCTCCTTTGGTTGGCCGCCTAGGGCGCCGTGAGTCCTCCAAGAGGCCAGG
Source organism: Ursus maritimus (assembly GCF_017311325.1). Lineage (NCBI taxonomy): Eukaryota > Metazoa > Chordata > Mammalia > Carnivora > Ursidae > Ursus > Ursus maritimus. The sequence continues at coordinate 37,143,135 of NW_024424786.1, read as the reverse complement.
TGAGGCCGTCCCGTGATGCCCCGCGCCCCGGCCGCTCTGGCCTGCAACGTGTCTGTGGGGCGGAGGCAGCGGCAGTGGAGTTCGCCGCGCGCGGGTGGGGGTCCCTGTCTCTTCGCCTGTGCCCATTTCTCTATCGTTGCGCTCGAGTGCCGACGGGCCGTCCCAGACCTCGACATGTCGTACAACTACGTGGTAACGGCACAGAAGCCCACCGCCGTGAACGGCTGCGTGACCGGTGAGGCTGCCAGGGCAGGAGACCCCGCGAGGGAGGGAGCTGGGGGGAACCGAGGCCTAGGGAGGCCCGTGGCTCCTGGGGCGGCCGGGCGGGACCGAGTCCCGGGAATGGAAGGTGCTGGCGGCCGACGGAGCTCCCCCCAGCCCACGACTCTAAAGAAGCAGTCTTCAGCACGCGCCTTTTGGGGAGCAGAAGCTGCGCTCGAGGGTCCCCTTTCGTCCTAGGAGGTCACTTGGCCTCGGGGACAGGGACGGGCCCACTGGGACAGAGAGCGAAGTGTGAATTGATTGTGCGGTGGTGCTTGGACCCCGAGATTGGCCTCGTGCGGTTAGGGGAAGGGGCCGTGGTGGTGGCGACTTGGAGGGTCAGAATTTTCTTGTGGGAGAGCCTGGGACGTGCAGGAGGTGGAGGGATGTGAGGAATGTACGCACTCACCCAAAGGAGAGGAGTTCTCTTTGCCCTGCCCGGGGCTGTTGTTTACTCGAGGGAGCTGCTGGAGAAGAGGGTTTGGATGGCCCAGCCCAGTGCTGGGTTTGCCTTGTTGACTATGCAAGGATTACAAAGGGCACAGATGTCCAGAACCCGGGAATAATCATCTTGATCCACGTTCTCAGCAGAACATGAAGACCTCAAATTTGTATGTTTATGTAAATCCTAATCATGATTCCAAAACAAAACTCTGTTGTTTGTGAAGTGGAAAGCTCTGAAGGCGTGTGAACCGGGGTATTGGTAGACTGCGGGGAAGGCAAGAGATGTGGACAAAGCAATGTTTTCATATAAAGCTTTGAGAATTTGTATTCGTTCTGCTCTGTTTGGTAAAGAGTTTGTGAAAATTTAGAGAAGTGCCGAATGGAGATGTACGCTTTTTCCAGCATCCCTTAATGACATAAGTCTGCCACTGCAGTAGGAAAAGTCAAATTTGAGGGCACAGAGCCATCTGAAAGGTTTTCACAGTCATTGTCAGTTGAAGGACATGCTGCTCTTAGGCCCAGTCCAGTTTTCTTAGTCTGATTAAGGAAGTAGCTTTCTTGAATGTATGAAGTGAGACTTTTTGAGGTGCTGGATTTGGCAAGAAGGAAGTGAATGGAGGGAGCCAGAGAAATACGTGAAGTAAATGAGAATTCTGGAGGTATTTAAGTAGAAGTGAGGATTATTTAGATCCTGCTCTGGCTTCAAAAGTTAGAGGATCTGTTCCTTTCAGGACACTTTACTTCAGCTGAAGACTTGAACCTGTTGATTGCCAAAAACACGAGATTAGAGATCTATGTGGTCACTGCTGAGGGGCTTCGGCCCGTCAAAGAGGTGGGCATGTATGGGAAGATTGCGGTCATGGAGCTTTTCAGGCCCAAGGTAAGTGCTCTGGGTTGGGCCCAGCAACGAGAACTTAGATGGTTTTACATACATTGTTTTATACTTTTGCTTGGGGTGGGTGAAATGAGGTTTAGGAGAGAAAGTCTCTTTCTTTTGAGTGGTGGGTTTCAAATTTATTCTTTTTTTTTTTTTTTTTTAAGATTTTATTTATTTATTTATTTGACAGAGAAAGTGCGCGCGCATAAGCAGAGGGAAAGCAGGCAGAGGGAGAAGCTGGCCTCCCGCTGAGCAAGGAGCCTGATGCAGGACTTGATTCCAGAACCCTGGGATCATGACCTGAGCCAAAGGCAGTTGCTTAACCGACTAAGCCATTGAGGCATCCCTCAATTGATATTCTTGAACAAACTTCCTAGAGGCAGAAGAGTCACTAGGGAAAAATTGATCGAGTTGACTTCTTTAGAAGGGGAAATTAAAGTAGATTGAAATGTGGGTCACCATACTGATTCAGAGAGTAGCCTCTAGATTAGGGCAGTTCTGGCTTTATTCCTTATTAATTTTAACTTTGGGTACCACCTAACTTTTCAGAGCCTTATTTGCCTGTCTGCAAAATGGGGATAACAGTATAACATCTCTGGGTTATTACAAAGATGAAATGTTTAATAACACAGGAGCTATTACATAGCAAACATTTGCTGTTAACTGTTTTCACAGTATTATCATCATTATTATAATTCAGATGTTTTCATCCATATTGCTTCATTACATTCTAATTGAATCTGACAAGGAAGCAGTGGATTCAAAATTTTAATTGTAACCTTTGAACAAAATATTTACTGTTTTGGGGTCTCTGTTAAGAAGTAGGTAAGACTTTGTAGGTCCATTTTAGTTTCCATTGTTATTCATGTTTTTTTCTTTCGTCCAATAGTTGGAGAGGATTAGAGGAGGCATTACATTCATCTTTCAGAATTTGAATGGAATGAGTGAGATTAGCTTGAGATGGAAATAGACAAGACATTATTGTAGGGAGGGCAAAGAGCTGCATAGTCATCAAAGTGCAGACTAGATGTTTACCAGCTTCAGTTCTGGCCTTTTGCACAAACCCTCAGGGTGTGTTACCTACTCCCTATGGATTTTTCTCTTCAGGGAGAAAAGAAAGTTCTTAAAGAATTTAGCATGCTTAAAGAAAGATGCTTAGAGGCTGGATAGGTATTCTTGTTTCAAAAAGAACTTCTATTGATGTTATTACCTTGGTTTCCAGGGGGAGAGCAAGGACCTGCTGTTTATCCTGACAGCTAAATACAATGCCTGCATCCTGGAATATAAGCAGAGTGGCGAGAGCATTGATATCATAACGCGAGCCCATGGCAATGTCCAGGTGAGGTGGCTGCTTCAGGCTGATGAGAGTTTTTTGGATAGAGCTGTCATGATGTGATAAAGAAAATTGAACTGCTGGGGGCAGCTCTCTCTGTGATCAGAGAAACAGGGAGAAAACACTAAGGGTTTAAGCTTTTATAGGACAGGAAGAGTCCAAGGGACAGGGTACTAATTCATTAAGAATCAGCGTTTTGCAAGAAGGTACACACTGACATTTGGGCTCCCTGGAGTGTTAGTTGGATGTCACTAGTTTTATTACCATCCCTAAAATCATCTTGGGGAAAAGGTGCCTGGTGACCTCTGTTCCTCTGAGTGTTGAGATTCTTCCCTAACCCCAGTTTTACTTCTCAGGACCGGATTGGCCGCCCCTCAGAGACTGGCATTATTGGCATCATCGACCCTGAGTGCAGGATGATTGGCCTGCGACTCTATGATGGCCTTTTCAAGGTTATTCCGCTAGACCGGGACAATAAAGAGCTCAAGGCCTTTAACATCCGCCTCGAGGAGCTGCATGTCATCGATGTCAAGTTCCTATATGGTTGCCAAGCACCTACCATCTGCTTTGTCTACCAGGTACTGAAGCCAGAGGAGAGAGGGAAAAGCTATGTGGTTTCACATTGTGGGAGTTGATTTTCACTAATTGGACTGGATTTGGTAGCGTAGGCAGAGAGTTTAATGTATTTGTCCTGAGATGCTTTGTATGGCATAGTTAATATGGGTCAGATTTCGGTTGCAGTAGTGCTTAATGAGGCAGGAAGCTCTCTGGCGCTGGTAGCAGGTTTTAATCCTGAGATTACATTCTTGTGGACCTTGGAGATTTTATAGGGTGACCCAGTTTATACTTTGTCTGAGTCTCTTAACGGCATGCTAGGGGATTATTAAAACTTAGCTGTAGAGAAATGATCTAGAAATTGCCCTTATAAGCAAAGAAAAAACGTCCTGGTGATGTTTACTTACTTATGTCTTCTAAGAAGGGGTTTGCATTTTGTCCAGCACTCACTCTCTGGTGACTTGTTGGCTGTTGACTTCTATTTTAGTCTATGCCTAAAACTTCAGCAGAGCTGATCCTGGGCAGCTGTTCTCTGAGCCAGATTTGTTAAGTGGGGGTGGGGTGGCAGAGCATCAGACTAACTTGCTGTATCTTGGTTAAATCTCAGCCTTTTAACAAAGAGCCATACAGCACGAGGTCATTTCACTTGCGTATGGTTGAATAAATGGTGGAAGGAAACATAGTCTGGGTCCAAGTGCTATGTGTGGGCACATTTGGTATCTGTGTTAAAGTATTGGAAACACTAATGTATTTTTGTGTGTTTCTTAGTGTCACCCTAAGTGCTAGAGTTCAGAGGCTGGTTGGAATGAAGTTCAATTGTATAAGGTTGAAAGTACTTCAGGGGATTTTGTTTGATCTTGCTCACTGTGCTTTACTGAAATAAAAACTTAGAATTTCTTTCCCTTCTTCAGTTTTGTAAATACCAGGTCATTAAAACACTGATGTTGGTTATTTAAGGCTGACTCTGTCTGTTCCTAGTCTCAGGGCTGCCAGTTATGAACGATCTTCATTCGTGTGTGTGTGTGTGTGTGTGTGTGTGTGTGTCTGTCTGTCTGTCTGTCTGTCTCAGGGGCCCAAGTCAGACCCCCAGCTTGAACTTCTCGTGAAGTTCAGTCTTACCCCTGGTCATTGATGGGAAGATCTTTCATCAACTAAAAATGACTATCTCCTGTTTTGTGCCCAAAATTCAAATATTGTTGTGAATATTTAGGGACTTACAATGTGAAAGGTAGTCATTCTAAGTGTGTCAGGAGCTATTAACAGTGATTAAGCTGTGGCCCCTGCCTCCAAACAGTGTTGAATTCTTTCCATAACTTCTTTGACTTTCATCTGGTCTTTGTTGAGGCCGTCTCCCACTGGCTGATTGTATCCTCCCCGTCCCTGCTCTTTTAGTCTCTCAGGGGTGACTTTGACAGCCTCATGACTGATTCGAGGCATGATTCAAAAGAAGGAGGAGAAGATGGCAGATCCTTAACTGACTGAGCCACCCAGGTGCCCCAAACAAAAAAATTTTTAAGTAATCTCTAGACCCAACATGGGGCTCAAACTCATGACCCCCGAGATCAAGAGTTGCTTGCCAGGCACCCCCTCAAACAAAAAAAAAAAATTTTTTTTAAAGATTTTATTTATTTATTTGACAGAGAGAGAGAGACAGCCAGCAAGAGAGGGAACACAAGCAGGGGGAGTGGGAGAGGAAGAAGCAGGCTCCCAGCAGAGCAGGGAGCCCGATGCGGGGCTCGATCCTAGGACTCCGGGATCACGCTCTGAGCCGAAGGCAGACGCTTAACGACTGAGCCACCCAGGCGCCCCTCAAACAAATTTTTTAAATCTCTTAGATGTATATTTGGCTTCTCAATGTATGGTTGTTTTTGGCTTTTTTTTAAAAAGCTATTTCATAAGTTCCTTGAGGCCATAGAAAAAATATATATAAGTACCAGCGAATGTACCTGTATATGTTGTATCTCTTATGGTGATTAGTATGGCATGTCAGATTGGCTTTTCTAATTCTTAAGCCTTTCTTGATTGGTTGCATTGTGAGAAAACAGTAGGCCTGAGTCTCAGTCTACCCAGTCACAGGCTTAGTTGGTGGCTGTCAACGTACTCATGGGTCAGGATAGTAAGACCAACGTGACAGGGTGGTCAGATGCTGGGTGGTCGTGGCCTGTCCCTTTCAGGACTCCTTTCCAGTCCAAGCTTCACCTGTCCTAAGGGCTAACCACTCCCACCTTTCCCCACCTAGGACCCTCAGGGGCGGCACGTGAAAACCTATGAGGTGTCTCTCCGAGAGAAGGAGTTCAATAAGGGCCCTTGGAAACAGGAGAATGTAGAAGCTGAAGCTTCCATGGTGATTGCAGGTTGGTTGGGGTTTGGGATTTGTCCCCCGACCCCAGGGCTGGGCCCGTTCCTTACTCGTTCCTGCCTCACCTCTGCTCCTTCAGTTCGGTGCTCAGGTGCTATTATGCACACTCATTACTCAGCAGCCCTGAGGTCTCCTGTTTCTAAATGTGCTTTTCTTTGCTTTTCCCATTTCTGTCTTTGGGATTATCTCTTTTTTTACTCCTTCCAAAAAGTACAACTTTCCTTTATTTGGGGGTGGAGGGGTTAACTACGAACCGCTGAGATTGATTTGCCAAGTGGCGTGCAGAAATTCTTCTCATTTTGCTGTTGGGCATAACATTTAAAAACCGCGAGGGACCTATAGAGTTTATCTAATCTGACTGTTTCACAGATGAGGAAGCCTGGCTTGAGGGGTTTGCCCGTGCCTGTGCCGCACTGACAAAGCCTTGGCCGGACTCCAGGCCTCTTTGCTCCTTCTCCTGTATCCTCCCCACGACATTGTGTCGAGTGTCTCATCTAGGAGAGAAATTTTAAAACTCCCAAGTGAGAATTGGCTTTTCTAAATGGTGGCCCTGATAATGGGGGAAATTAAGCTAAGGAACAAGGAAAAAAAAAAAAAAGCCTTGAGTTAGAAAGTACCAAAGCTTAGGAGAAAAGGGGAGGAATGCAGGCAGAAGAACACAAGAGAAGACTCCCCACCCTTAGGAACTCAGAAACACCAGAAGAGTGACAATAAAAATATCACCAGGGTTAGATAATGCCAGCCTGAAATTTCTCAGACAGCAGTCTCAATTAAAGGCGATCATGCTCCCTGGACTCTGATGTCTTTTTAAAAAAGAATGATTATCTTAAGGTTTGCCTCAGAGATGGCTGGATCGGTGCCCTTGCTGCTGCAGGCTTGGCAGGTCCAAAGTGCTGAGCATTCTAACGCTGCGCTCTCTCCTGCAGTCCCAGAGCCCTTCGGAGGGGCCATCATCATTGGACAGGAATCAATCACCTATCACAACGGTGACAAATACCTGGCAATTGCCCCTCCTATTATCAAGGTGAGCAGCGGTCTTTTACTTTTCCCTCCCGTTTTTTGCCCTTGTTCTTACCCTGCTCTTGTCTTTCTCCCTGTTTGTCAAAGGGACAGACATTTACAGATGTCTGTTGTCCTGTTTACTGTGTACATAAGATACTGTGTTGGTTATTGGGAATACAAAGACCGGCCTGGTTTTGCTTACTGAGAGCTTGCTTACTAACTAAGAAAGAAGTAGTAATCAAAGTAGGTTTACCCTTTCCATCGACTGGGGCAACTTTAAGAAGGGAAGGATTTTCCATTTTATTGAATGTTTTCAGAGCTCAGGTCATGTGAAGGTGACATAGCAATCAGTTGTATAGACTTAAAAACTAGTCCTAAAGGTTTCAAACCTTAATGTTTCAAGTCATAAGAATTAATACAAAATTAAGTTAAAGAGTAAATAACAAAATCTATGGTAGCATTAGCAGTGGGAGGTAATTAGTGATAGGAGAAATAACCAAACTTGTGGTAGTATCCATAGTCCAGCGAATACTTAGAGCTGCTTCCTACTTTCTGTATGTTTCCATGTTCCAGTGTAAATAACCATTTAAGGTATATTGAGTTCCTCAGAAAATTGTCTTCAGAATAAAAGTGTCCCCATGTTCACTCACACATGTAGTTTTAGCTAAGTGGATTCCTTGCTCGTGAAATGGCTGTATTTGCTAAAGGGAGTGGTTCGCAAAGGTTTGCTCTTTGATTATGGGAGACCCTTAATCTCTAATGACCATGTCTTCCCTCTTGGCAGCAAAGCACGATTGTCTGTCACAATCGTGTGGACCCCAATGGTTCCCGCTATCTGCTGGGAGACATGGAAGGACGGCTCTTCATGCTGCTTTTGGAGAAGGAGGAACAGATGGACGGCACTGTCACCCTCAAAGATCTCCGTGTGGAGCTCCTTGGAGAGGTAGGGCTTGTCCCTGCTCTGCCGCGTTCTCCTAGGGGTATAGCGAGTGTGGGAATGTGGCTCAGTGTGAGCAGTGTGAGATTTGTAGTCCTTAGCACCCAGCCACGAATGGTCAGTCCTGCTGTGGAAGTTGGTTTTTGAGTAAGTGAGATGTCGGAGAATCTCACAGACAGCTGGGCACTACCTCAAGCATAAAAAGGAAGAGGAAAATGATGCCATTCAGAATTAAAGATTAGTTTAATGCTGATACTCAATTCCAGGAAGAGATTCCCTAAAAAGTTTAAGAATTATGCAGTAAATTTTAGAGGTTTTAATTATTTTGAGGAGATCGGAGCCATTGGGATTAAAATGATTTGGAGCAGACACCCGCAAGAGAAAGTGTAGTTTTTTCTGACTGTAAGGATGTGATAAATGGAGTCACAAGCTTCAGAGATTTAGGAACATTTGCTTAGTGTGACCTGGGGATTTGAAATGGAGAATTGTTTCAGGACTCATGGCTGCAGCTGTTCATTTTCTTAGCAGATGTCAAGGAGGGGGTAGGACATGTCAGTCTCCCATGGGGTGTTCGTTCTGACGTCTCTCATGCCATTGACTCTCTTCTAGACCTCTATTGCTGAATGCTTGACATACCTCGATAACGGTGTTGTGTTCGTTGGGTCTCGCCTTGGGGACTCTCAGCTTGTGAAGGTGAGAAGACACTTTCTTCTTTCTGGGTGCTTCTTTGCCATCTTTACTGCTTCTTCATCAGGGTTCTTCTGTGTTTGGAGCCTCACAGAATTTCTTCAGTTCATCCATGTCCGTACTATGCAGCTTTCTCCTTGGCTGAGTTCACATTCTACCCTCACCAGGTCTTTGTGTTAAAGGTTCATTCTGTAGATGTGCCAGCAAGGTACTGGGCGCAGTGGATACAATTATGAACAAGACCCAGCTGCTACCTTCAAATATGTCATAATCTAATGTGCCGGACCCCCTCTAGAAGACAAAAACTTTGGACCTTCTCTGCAGAAAAATGCATGCAAGCATTTTGCATTCATTTCCAAACTGTTGCTTTGCAATCCATCCGCGGGACTCACAGATTAGAAATTCCTGACTGATTAGTGGGTCGCCTGTAGGCCAACCACGTTCCTTAGTCAGCAGTCCCCTTCTAGAAGCATGCAGTGAAGCACAAGAAGGGCAGATCTAATAGGACTGAGAGTTTCTTTTGGACGATAACCATCTCGTTAGGGTGGATCTCTTAGGAGCATTCCAGGACTGACTGTTTTTTTCTTCTTAGCTCAATGTTGACAGCAATGAACAAGGCTCCTATGTAGTGGCCATGGAAACCTTTACCAATTTAGGACCCATTGTGGACATGTGCGTGGTGGACCTGGAGAGGCAGGGGCAGGGACAGGTAAGGGGGTCATCCCAGAAATGGATAGTTGATATACCCGCCCACTCAAACCGTGTCCTCCTAGGCTTGTCTGTTCGGAGTGAGGAGTGCCCACTGAAGATAACTTTTAAGAGCCTCACTCACTAATCCCAATGATGCAAGGACAGCTACCATCTTTTGGTCTGTGATACAGATCTGCATCATCTGTGATCACATGAGCACCCTAATTAGATAGGAATTCTTGACCATTTCAGAAGTGAGGAGGCTTGGGACTGGGAAGGATCAAGTAACTTGTCCAAGGTCACGTAACCTCCAAGTCACAGGTGTGTCTGACTCCAGAGCCTGTGCTCTTTCTAGTAAACTAGGTTCTAAGGATGGAAGCCAGCTTGCTAGGAGCAGTGGTAGTTACCTTTGGATCTTGGACAGAACATCCTGTCTGCTTGGTAAACTTGGGGGCTTGGAAATCAGCCCCTGTTAAGTCTGCTTCCTCAAACCTACCTCCACTGAAAGGGTCCTTGGGATTAGATATGGCTTGTTTATTTTCTGGGCATCGGTATGATGGCCCCAGGCTCTGGAGGGAGTTACTTAGAAACCTTTTCTCTGTTTGCAGCTGGTTACTTGCTCTGGGGCTTTTAAGGAAGGTTCCTTGCGGATCATCCGGAACGGAATTGGAATCCATGAGCATGCCAGCATTGACTTACCAGGCATTAAAGGTAACCTTTTGGTAGACATAGGATGCAAATCTTATTTGAGTGACCTTGGCCTTTGGCCTCATTATGTGTTGTGAAGGCACGTGGATGGGAGCTAGAGGAAAGCAGGTCAGATGAAGAGTAAAAAAAAAAAGTCATAATGACAAATAAGTGGTAGGAGCTTAAACATATTTAAAAGTACCAAAGTAAACTTGAAAATATATATTATTGGTATAATTGGATAATGGAGTAGAGAAATGGAAAGGAAAAGTTTGTAAGTTAAGTTTAATGTTTTTATAAAGGAATTGATAGAATTCCTGAAAAAAAGAGGAGACTGAGACTATCATACGAAGGTATAAGTGTAAAGGTAGTAACTTGTAGAACAAAAATACAAAGCTAAATTCCAGGAGAACTGTAGTAATCGAAAAGATCAAAGAAAGAGTACATGGTGAAAGGCTTTTATGGGGCGCCTGGCTGGCTCAGTTGTTAAGCGGCTGCCTTTGGCTCAGGGCGTGATCCCAGCGTTCTGGGATCTAGCCTTGCATCAGGCTCCTCCGCTGGGAGCCTGCTTCTTCCTCTCCCACTCCCCCTGCTTGTGTTCCCTCTCTCGCTGGCTCTCTCTCTCTCTGTCAGATGAATAAATAAAATCTTAAAAAAAAAAAAAAAGGCTTTTATGATATTATGAGTAGTAGACGTGACTCAGAATGATAGGACATGTGCACAAGGGTCCGATATATCTGACATGTCATATCAGTAAATGTGAATGGGCTAAACTCACCTGTTCCAAGAAAAAGATGATCCGATTGAATCATAAAGCGAAACATAGGTATAAATAGAAGGCACATCAGAAATAAAAGGTTATTTAGACTATCAGGAGATGAGAGAGCATGGGAGCAGATAAATAGAGATTTATGAATTAGAAAGAAAGAGATTCTGAAAGTTTAAAGTCCAGGAGAATCGACTGAAAACTAGACAATGAGAGTTCATTAAGGCAGTAGGATATAAAATTAATGTACTGAAAACAGCGTTCATGTGAAAACGGAGTCCATTTGAAGGATAGTGGAGGAAAGGAGCTAATTTACGTTAGTAATAAAAAGGCAAAACATCAAAGAATAAATTTTTTTAAGAAGATTTTTATTTGTGAGAGCGTGCGCACAAAAGCAGGAGGAGTGTCAGGCAGAGGGAGAAGCAGGGGAGCCCGATGCAGGGCTTCATCCCAAGATCATGACCTGAGCCGAAGGCAGACGATTAACCTCCTGACCATCCAGGTGCCCCTCTTTGACTTATTTATTTTTGTATTTAATGTACTTCAATAAAAATGTCGAGGTTTTTTTCTTTTTTTTCTCTTTCTTTTTTTTTTTTTTTTAAGATTTTATTTATTTATTTGACAGACATAGAAACAGCCAGACAGAGAGGGAACACAGGCAGGGGGAGTGGGAGAGGAAGAAACAGGCTTCCAGCGGAGGAGCCTGATGGGGGGCTCGAACCCAGAATGCCGGGATCACGCCCTGAGCGGAAGGCAGACGCTTAACGACTGAGCCAGTCAGGCGCCCCGAGGTTTTTTTCTTGACCTAGATAAGCCAGAGTCCAAATGGAAAAAGGAAGAAGCAAGAAAAGCCAGGAAGACTTAAAAAGGATCAGTGACACAGGACTAGCTTTACCAGATATTAAAACGTACCATTAAACTGTAGCAAATAAAAGTGTGGTTTTGGTGCACTGATAGGCAGAGTTCCTTGAGCAGACTCAGAAATCCAGAAATTAAGAAAAGAAAAAAAAAGTCCTGGGTCCCTGGGTGGCTCAGTTGGTTAAGCATCTGCCTTCGGCTTGGGTCATGATCCCGGGATCGAGTCCCACGTTGGGAGAATCTCTGCGGGGAGCCTGCTTCTCTCTCTCTTCCTCTGCTTCTACCCCTGCTCCTGCTTACTCGTGCGCGCGCTCGCTCACTCTCTCTCTCTCTCTCTCAAAAACAAAAAGTCCAGAAAGAGACACAGTTGCATGTAGCAATTTAGTGTATGATGGTGGTGGTATCTCAGTTCAGTGAGATAAAGATGACTTTTTAAAATAAATGGGCTTTAATAAATGGTGTTCCCAGTTATCAACAGGGACAGACAAGTTTGGATCCATACTGTACATACCGTACTATGTATACCTTGCTAGAACCCAGATGGATCAGACTTAATGTAAAACGAAAGTCATACAACAGTTAAAAGAAAAAGTTGTCGAAATTCCTTTCTGACTTTAGAGCGGGGAAGGCCTTTTAAACTTTGACTCGTGCAGAAGCGAAGGGAAGGATTGGTTAGTGCAACAACATGAAACACTTCCGCATGGCAAAAACAAAAGACTGTAAGCTAAGTTCTAAGAAATGCCATTCAGATAAAAACGTTTGTAGTTCATCTTACAGACAAAGGCCTCATCTACCTAATTTATTGAAACATTTCTACAAAGAAGGTTACCGAAATTCTTGCCCCCAAATTGGCAAAAGACATGCGGGGACAGGTAACAGGCCTCACTTATACTAAGGGAGATGCAAATCAAAACCGACTAGTGATACCATTCTTTACCAGGTGGCCAGAATCCAAAAGTTTAACAACCCAGTGTTGGTGAGGCCGAGAGGAAATAAGCATGCTCGTTGTAACATCTGCCAAAACTTCACCTGCATTAATTTAGTGATTTATGGACAAGCCTAATTCTAAGCATCTACCCCCAGACCTTCATACAGACAGAGTGATGTAAATACAAGATCATTTGTTGTGGTACTGTATGCAAAATACTGAAAAAGTGTCTGTGCTTCAGTCGTGACTTAAAACTGGTACATCTATGTCATTAAATGCTGTGTAGCTTTTGAAAACAAAGTACTGTTCCGTTGTGATAAGGGCTTTAATTTAAAATGGAAAAGCATAGTGCATAAGAATGAATGATAGGCTGTTTGATATATATATATGTGTGTGTGTGTGTAACTTTCTTTTAAGTTTTATTTTTAAATAAGCTGTACACCCAACGCGGGGTTTGAACCCCCAACCCTGAGATCAAGAGTTGCACACTCCACCGACTGAGCCAGCCAGGTGCCCCTATATTAGTATTTGTTTATAAAACAGTGACTACCGAATTCCTTAAATTAAAAAAAAAAATTTTTTTTTTTTTAAATGAATGAGACTTGATTTATTTGGGGGATAGGTTTCAGGGAGAGGTATAGGAGTGAAACTTCTGTGTACACATTTTAAAGATAAAATTTGGTTTTGAGTCATAGAAATGTATCATCCTATCCAAAATCAAAGGAAAGACTTTAAGATATTAGGCTCAAAACAGTTTTAAAAATAACTTCTTCAGGGTCTTAAAGCCAGGAAAGAACAGGGTGGCTATTTCAGCTTCAGGACGGACTCCACAAAGTTCCTGCTCCTCCTGGAGGCCCGCCGGCCTTCCCTTAGACGTGGGGAGCCACGTGTTGGGCTGCGCTCTGCATCTTCATCCTTGATCTTTGTTTTAGGTCTGTGGCCGCTGCGGTCTGACCCTAACCGGGAGACTGATGACACGCTCGTGCTCTCTTTTGTGGGCCAGACAAGGTAAGGGTGAGTCTGGCGCCTGCTTGGGGTGCTCTTGTGAGCTGGGGGAGCTGGTCTGGCTGACCCAGGCCTTCCCTTCCCCCGCAGAGTTCTCATGTTAAACGGAGAAGAGGTGGAAGAAACCGAACTGATGGGTTTCGTGGATGATCAGCAGACCTTCTTCTGTGGCAACGTGGCTCATCAGCAACTCATCCAGGTAATAACTCAGAAAGGGGCAAGCCCCGTTGCCTTGAACTTGATTTCCAGTGCAGTGTAGAGCACTGCAGGATTTTGCAGCAGTCCATTTTTATGGTTCTCAGAGTAACAAATCCTAGAAAAAAATTAAAATGACCCGATAACCCACCACTCAGAGAAAACAACTTAACAGCTCCTAACTTTGGAGTTACTCCTTTCAGCTTTATTTTTCTTCTGTAAATATATGTAGTATTCATTCGCATTCTCTTTTACAGACTGGGATCATAGTATTTTTATGGTTTGGATGTCATTCGCACTAATTATGCCCTATTTTCTGAGGCACGTGTTTTCACTTGTTGTAGTAATACATACCTAATTAGTTCTAGTGCTCCCATCCATATATGACTGTTGGTAGCACTTTCCACATTAATTATTAGAACCAGAGCTCTTACTCTGTTCTGGTTTTTAAAAATCTATATGCGTGATGGGGTCAGATATCCCTTTGGCTCTTGTTAGCCACTAGAGTCTGATTTCTTTTTTTCTTTTTCTTTTTTTTTTTTAAGATTTTATTTATTAATTTGACAGAGAGACAGCCAGCGAGAGAGGGAACACAAGCAGGGGGAGTGGGAGAGGAAGAAGCAGGCTCCCAGTGGAGGAGCCTGATGTGGGGCTCGATCCCAGAACGCTGGGATCATTCCCTGAGCCGAAGGCAGACGCTTAACGACTGTGCCACCCAGGCACCCCTAGAGTCTGATTTCTGAGCACCTGCCCATCCCCTGGTTGTTTCTAGTTCAGAGTGACCCCTGGCAGTCTTCACTTTTTGCACATCTTCTTCAACCTTTGGAACTTCTCTTAACTGTGGCCGGAGTCAGTGTTTGCCAGTGTCGGGTGTGGCACTTGTGTGCCTGAGGATTAATGAATCCTCTCCATCTTTTTATCCACGTGGGTCTTCCTTTTAGCCAACAGGCAATTGTGGATTTGGTAAAAGCCAGAGGGAAGATTCTGTTGGTTTGTGGACCAAGTGTGGGAGGTGCCCAGGTACTGATTCATTGCTTTGTCTGTTTTTTCTAACTAGTGGCCCAAAGACTGGCACCAGCTCATGTATCTGTTGTGAAAGGATTTTCCTCTTTAAATAGGAGCTGAGCTTTGATAGAGTAGGATGAATTGACATGTATGTTACAGTGTCATCGACCTGCTTTTTATTTTATTTCAGTGATGAAATTGATTGATTAAGCATATTTCAAGATAATTTCATAGCCTTTACTAAAGAATTTTATTTTGGGGGGTACCTGGGTGGCTCATTTGGTTGAACGTTTGCCTTCAGCTCAGGTCATGATCCCAGGGTCCTAGGTTGGAGCCCCGTGTTGTTGGGCTCTCTGCTCAGCGGGGAGTCTGCTTCTCCCTCTCCCTCTGCCTACCTCTCCCTCTGCTTGTACTCAGTCTCTCTCTCTGTCAAATAAATAAAATCTTGAAAAAAAAGAATTTTATTTTTTTAAGGTTTTATTTTTAAATAATCACCACACCCAATGTGGGTCTTGAACTCACGACCCTGAGATTAAGAGTCACACACTCAAACCACTGACCAAGCCAGCTGGACACCCACAAAGTTTAAGTAATTTTCATGGTTCATGCACAGTAAAGAACTTGGCTATTTTAGAGGACTGATTTTTGGGTTGAGAAAAACTGCTAGACTGTAGTCACAGGTCTTCCTCCATCGATACCTCTCCCAGGACTTCATCCGAATGAAGCAGGTTGCCTTTTTTTCTGTTTGCAGGTAGGTACGGTGGCAGCGGCTTTAAGCCAGTCTTCAGGGCTTCAGCGCACAAGGGCATCTGTGAGAACTGATCGCCGCAGGAGTTTGGGGGAAATACCCAGGGCAGAGAGGATGTCGGTGGTTTATTTTTACGGATACACCAGGGCGGCTTTCACCACCTGTTCCCGCGGTGTTTGGATCCCAGCAGGTGCTTGGAGACCTTTCTCTTCTTTTTCTAGATCACTTCAGCATCTGTGAGGTTGGTCTCTCAGGAACCCAAAGCCCTGGTCAGCGAGTGGAAGGAGCCTCAGGGCAAGAACATCAGCGTGGCCTCCTGCAACAGCAGCCAGGTGGTGGTGGCGGTGGGGAGGGCCCTCTACTACCTGCAGATCCACCCTCAGGAGCTCCGGCAGATCAGGTGTGTGCCCGCCTGTCCGCTCCCCCCCTCCCCCGTTCCCCGGGACTTCTTTCATCCTTGGCGTCCTTCCTCTGCCATATTCCTCTTTGTTCAGCCACACAGAGATGGAACACGAAGTGGCCTGCTTGGACATCACCCCACTGGGGGACAGCAACGGGCTGTCCCCTCTTTGTGCCATTGGCCTCTGGACAGACATCTCAGCGCGTATCCTGAAGCTGCCCTCTTTTGAGCTACTGCACAAAGAGATGCTGGGTGGAGGTAGGTGTCCCGTAAGGACCTTTGAAAGGTTGGGATCAGAGTCAGAACATGGAACAAGATCTTAAGTGCTCCTCTCCCACAGAGATCATTCCTCGTTCCATCCTGATGACCACATTTGAGAGTAGCCACTACCTCCTTTGTGCCTTGGGAGATGGGGCGCTTTTCTACTTCGGGCTCAACATTGAGACAGGTGAGAATAACCCTGTGAACGGAGGGCTCTCGGAGAAACAAGGAGTGTGGCAGCCTCAGGGTACTGCTTTTGAGCCTTCACGACCCAGCTGTTTGTCCTGCAGCCTTTCCTTCCTACTTTCTCCTAATGCCGTTCTTTCTGTAGGCCTGTTGAGCGACCGTAAAAAGGTGACTCTGGGCACCCAGCCCACGGTATTGAGGACTTTCCGTTCTCTTTCTACCACCAACGTCTTTGCTTGCTCCGACCGCCCCACCGTCATCTACAGCAGCAACCACAAATTGGTCTTCTCCAATGTCAACCTCAAGGAAGTCAACTACATGTGTCCCCTCAACTCTGATGGCTATCCTGACAGGTGAGCCTCTTTTTTTTTTCAGCAAGAGCCATTGATTGAGGGCAGCATGATGTTTTCCTCGAACCCTTCCGCAGTGTCGAGTCAGTATAAATAGCTGAGATGGGAAGTGTAGAGCAGAGGTTCTCCCAGCTGGGCTGCCCATTCGAAATCCCTGGGACACTTTAAAAAGAACGGATTTTTTTGAATCCTTCTCAGATTCTGATTCAGTAGATCTGGGGTTTGGGCCATAGAATCTGTATTTTCAGGAAAACCTTCCAAGTGATTCAAATGATTAGTCAAGTTTCAGAACCCCTGATTTAGAGATCATTCTGTATTCCTAGAGCAGGGTCCCCCACCAGCAGCCACCAAACTAGCTGGGAACTCATTAGAAGTGTAAACTCTCAGGCCTTCAGGGGAAGGGGGGGCACCGAAACTGTGGGGGTGGGGCCCAGCAGTCTGCTTCAACAAGCACTCCTGCCGATTCTGATGCAAACGATGATTTGAGAATCACCAGTTCTAGATTCTAATGCCACAATTAGCATTAAACAGAAAGCAGTTAAAAAACATACCTCAGTTGTGGCTCACCCAGACCTGTTAAATAAGATGGGGGGGGGGGGGGCAGTGGGACCAGGCATCAGAGCAGGTCACATCTCCCCAGCTGGTTTTTAGCTTGGAGTCGGAGTTGAGAGCCACCGCCTGGAGGAAGCTGGTGTAATTCTGCCTTGTTTTTCTTCCCCTTACGGAGTTGCCTCGTAGAATCCTTTCCTTCCTTGGGTCTACTCAGTCTAAACCCAGACCCTTCTTTCCAGCCTGGCCCTGGCCAACAACAGCACCCTCACCATCGGCACCATCGACGAGATCCAGAAGCTGCATATCCGCACAGTTCCGCTCTACGAGTCTCCCAGGTGAGCACCGGGGAGCAGGGCTGTGGAGCAGGGCTGCGGAGCGTGGCGATGGGCGCGGGTGTGGGGCGCGTCCCCTCTCAGACCTGTCCTGAGAGGCACTGTTCACACTTGGTCCCCAGGAAGATCTGCTATCAGGAAGTGTCCCAGTGCTTCGGGGTCCTCTCCAGCCGGATCGAAGTCCAGGACACGAGTGGTGGCACAACGGCCCTGAGGCCCAGTGCCAGCACCCAGGTGAGGGCACAGACAAAGATGGCGTTCAAGCAGGGCTGGCAAACTGTTCTGGAAAGGATCATATAATAGGTATGGCTTTGTCAGCCATTGGGAAACAACTCCGGTTGGCCATTACAAAAGCAGCCATAGACAACAGGTGGGATAGTTGGGTTCCAGTCATACTTTATTTGTAAACACAGGCAGCGAGCTGGCTTCGGCCCGCCTTTGGAGAGTTGGGAAGAATTTGGGATAAGTGTGGCAGCCAATGATTGCTGCTCTGTAGCCTTGCAGGAGAATAATTCTCTTTCATCATCAGTTTGGACACTTTGTAGGGTATGTGTAATTGGGACAGCATAGCCTTATAGGTTAAGAGGTGGGATTTGGAGTCTGACAACTGGCCTCAAGGTTAGTCGCTAGCTGTGTGACCTTGGGCAAATCTAAACTTCTTTCCCTAATCCAGAATATACAGTCTTTACACTTCGCTTTTTATTTCGTGTGCTCCCCGTGCTTCCCGTTGAGAGAGATGGAGTCTGTCCCCTTCTGAGGCTGCCTTTGTCCCTCGTTAGCTTTGTTTGATTGACTTGGCGTCATTGCTTTAATGGTCATTAGTAGCCCTTAGAGTCTTCTGTCTTGGACTGCTGCGTCAATTTGTATGCAGATTTTGGCTCTTTATGCTCAGTCTACTATCCTCCAGAACTCTCTTGAGGCTCTGCTTGAGCTGCCAACCTTGAGCTTTCCTCATTCAGACTCGGCTTTTGTTCCCCGATTGTGGCTGAGCCCTTCACCCAGAGGCTCCCAGCAGCTGGTCTGCTTTTGAGAGGGGGTGTGTGTGTTCTCTGTGCCCAGGCCCTGTCCAGCAGCGTCAGCTCTAGCAAGCTGTTCTCCAGCAGCACGGCGCCACATGAGACCTCCTTTGGGGAAGAGGTGGAGGTGCACAATCTCCTCATCATTGACCAGCACACCTTCGAAGGTGCAGATGAGCTCTTTCTGTCGTTTTCGTGCCCACGTCCTCCCTGAACTAGCCTGTTCTGGGCTCTGATAAATTCCACAGTTTGATAGACCTTGTGACAGACCATCCTGGGAGGAGTCGAAGGGAGGGGTGGGGCCTCAGGGTCGGCCAGGAGTCCAGCGTGCTGGGCCACCTCCTGGTAGCGCGGGCTGGTGAGGGCCGGACAGGTGAGGAGACAAAGAGCAGGGCTCCACCGGGCTTGGACCTGGGCTGGGGGCCCCCCGGAGGGCAGGGTTACACGTGTGTGTGTGTGTGTGTGTGTGTGTGTGTGCGCGCGCGTGCACGCGCGCGCATGGGGGTCAGCAGCCAGTCACACCTCCGGCTCTCCTTCCAGTGCTTCATGCCCACCAGTTTCTTCAGAATGAGTATGCCCTCAGCCTGGTCTCCTGCAAGTTGGGCAAAGACCCCAACACGTACTTCATCGTGGGCACGGCCATGGTGTATCCTGAAGAGGCGGAGCCCAAGCAGGGTCGAATCGTGGTCTTTCAGTATTCTGACGGTAAGTGGGCACAGCCCCAGCTTTGGAGAGATTTGAAATTCTGGGTAACTAACAGATCTTTTTAGTTTCAGAGCTTTCGTTAAGCGGTGGAAGAGCTTGGGTTAATTGCCGTGACACGGGACTCTCTGTTCCTTCCGCTCAAGCTGCTGACGGTCTCAATGAGTTCTGGGGGAGGGGAGCGAGCAGACACACAAGTAAACTCTGGCTTGTGTTTCTTGCTTTTCTACTCTTTGAAAGGAAGACGAGGGGAGAGGTGAACTATGGGTTGGAGAATCTAGTGGCCAGGATCAGAGGAATCCTAGATTTGCTTCCCGCTTGGTTGCTCAGCCATGTAGGTCCTGTTTCCAGCTTGAGCACTTCGTGTTCATATCCGTCTCTTCTCATTTCCCCTGTGCAAAATGGTTCTGAAGACTCACTGGCAGCCCCCAAATCTCCGCTCAGATGGCTGAGACGGAATCCGGTCTCCAGCTTGAGAGTTGGAGCCGCAGTCTGGGGGGAGGCAGACCTTGGACACAGTCTGCAGTCCCTGCATGTTCTGGTGGGGCTTGTGGTTGTGGTGGTGGTTAAGCCCAGTAGACACGGACTCTTTCCTGCATTCAGATGGGTGGATTGGGAGCAGGATTCAAGCCAGAGGGGAAATCAGGCTTCTTTTGATGAGTGAAAGTGTGGGCTTATAAAGGAGACTCAGAGACTGTCTTTCTCCCCTCAGGAAAACTACAGACCGTGGCTGAGAAGGAAGTGAAAGGAGCCGTGTACTCTATGGTGGAATTTAATGGGAAGCTATTAGCCAGCATCAACAGCACGGTGAGGCCTGCACCACTTGGTGTCGCGCCCTAGGTTGCACACCATTGTTTACAGAGCATGTCTCCTTTATGTTTCCTGAGGCCACGTATGTGTCAGATTTTAAGAATGACAGTGGTGGGAATGGAGGGTGGAGCTGGGAGTCCGGGGAGCTCAGGTTGGCCCAGGTGTTAGCCTTGGTTATGGAAGACCCTCCCCTGCAAACCCGATCCTAAGTACTGTGGGTATTGAGGAAAGGGTGAGAGCCACGTCCCCTGTACTCCTGAGTGTGTCATGGCGGGGGACTGCTTCATCCATATGGAACGAGGTGGGCCAAACCACTTGTCCTAAGTATATCCCTGGAACACTGGTCCCAGGAAAGTCTGCTTCTCTTCTGCCGTGATTCCTCCTCCCTTGCAAAAAAGTTTTAAAAAGTTTCGTAGTCAAATATGTTTAGGAAATAGCGTGTCCTCCATTCCCTCTTGGCGGTCCCCAGCACATCGTGGGATGTTCAAAGTGCTGAGAGGTCTGGGAGTAAGCAAGCATCAGTTAAGTACTCTAAATCGAGGCTTTTCACTAGTTGTGTTTGTTTACAACCAATTCATTGAACACTCGTGTGCCGGGTGCTGTTTAGGTGTTGAGACATGAATGTGGAAAAAATGGACAAAGAGCTGCGCTCCGGGGCTTAGGAGCAAATAGCACACGTATGTTCTCAAGATGGTGAGAAATAAAAATGGGGCAGGGACTGGAGGAGTGTCACGAGGAGTGCAGGGTGGGGATGGCTGTTCCGTCACAGGGTCAGGGCGTCCTGCTGATACCATGACTTCTGGGCAGGTTCCTGAGGGAAGGGAGGGAGATGCCAAGGGCGAGGAGTCGGAAGTGGGACGGTCCTGCTGTCTGTGTGGGAGCGAGCTGGAGGGTGCAGGGAGGTGGTCAGGGGCAGCCAGGGGACTGAATGTACCAGCTGTTCAAGGACTTTGAGTTTTAACTCTGAGGATGATGGAAACTTCTGGAGGGTTTGAGCAAATGTTTGGCTGTGATTGGACTTCAGTCTTGGAAAGATCACTTTACACCTTGGAATGGCTGGAGGGGCCAAAGGACAGAAGTGTGACATCGGTGAGGCTCTGGTGGTAACACAGCAGCCTCTGGGCGCTGGGAACATGGTGCTGCTGGAGGAGGTGAGGCGCAGTCCGCTTCTGTGCATATGAGCACGGAGAGGCTTTGTGCTGCACAGATGAGGGGTGAGGGGGGGAATAAAGGGCCAAGAGTTTGGCCTGAGCAGCAGGAAGGGAGTTTTGGCCTTTTACTGATGGGGTAAGACTGAGTAGAGCAAGTTTGGAAGGTAAAGGGAAACGTTTCTTTGCTCAAAACACTTGTGACACGGTATGTGTGGGGTTTTTGTCCCCACACCAACCAGTTTTCTGATTCCTGACACCAACTGGGTGTGCTCGAATTTAATTCGGTTCTGACCCTGGCTACCTGGAGTTGGTGGCAGATGTCGCAGGTTAAGCGCTCAGTCCCACAAGACTGTCCTCACCTCAGACATCACCCCAAGCAGTGGGGCTCCAGGGTACCCAGACTGCTGTCCAACATGGCTACAAAGTTGGGTTCCCACAGCCCCCTCTCAGGTTTGATAACTTGCTGAAACAACTCATGAACTCAAGGAAACGTTTACTTACATTTGCTGACTTATCGTAAAGGGTACACACGAATAGCCAGATGAACATCGAGTGAGGTCCACAGGGGTCCTGAGTGCGGGGGCTTCTGTCCTTGTGGAGTTGAGGCATGCCATCCTCCCAGCGTGTGGGTTTCTTCACCAACCCGAGAGCTCTCTGAACCTGAACTCGAGGGATTTTTATGGAGGCTCTGTCAACACAGGCCTGATCGAGCATTAACTGAATCTCTGGCCTCTCCCTTCCCCGGAGGATGGGGGAGGAGGGGACAGGTCCAGGCTTCTAATCATGGTGACCAGCCCACATCCTGCACTATCGAGGAACCACCAAGAGCCACCTCATCAGAACAAAGGACTGCTATCACCCAGGGAATTCCAGGGGATTGCAATAGGAGCTCTGGGTTAGGAACTGGGGGCAGAGACCAAATGTATCGTTCTTAGTAGGTCCCAGGGGGGAAACCAGAGGCCTGATTTTGGACACGGTGTCGGTCGTTTCAGTAGTGGGGGTGAGTGAAGATGTCAAGGTGGTCCCTGGATGAGAGCATTGGAATCCAGGCAAGGGTTGGGCTGGGGACTGGCAGGCCGGCTGTTACAACATAACGTTTAATGCCAACGGTCTGGGTGGGGTGGCCTAAGCTCACCTGTGCGCTGAGAGCGGGTAGAGGAGAGATGGGAAGGCTGAGCCCTGGGACCCTCCCACTTTTAAAAGTTGGAGTGATGAGGAAGATTGTGCCAAACGGAGAAGGGGTGACGAGTGAAGTAGGAGAGGAGCCAAGAGAGAAAACTTCTGGGAGCTACAGGAAGAAGGCATTTCAGGTAGGAGGGAGTTGGTAAGTGGCAGGTGCTGCCCGAAGTCAGGTAACGTAAGGCAGCGGGGAAGGTGTGCTGCCCTTGGCCAGAGCCCCTTTGCGCGAGTGGTGGGGTGGAAAGCTGATAGAAGGGGGTTTGATCAGGACTGGGAGGAGAGGACCACTAGCATTAGAAAACATTCTCGGGGAGTTTTGCGGTGGAGGAGAGAGGCATGGGGTGACTACAGGGGGGTGGCAGGACAAGAGAGTTGTTAGCTTTTCAAGCGTGGACACACAGCTGCCTGTTTCTGTGCCAATGAGAATGGTCCCTCAGGAGGTGCCAGAGTCGTGGTTTTTTTTTTTTTTTTTTTAAGATTTATTTATTTATTCACTAGACAGAGACAGCGAGCAAGAGAGGGAACACAAGCAGGGGGAGTGGGAGAGGAAGAAGCAGGCTCCTAGCGGAGGAGCCTGATGTGGGGCTCGATCCCAGAACGCCGGGATCACTCCCTGAGCCGAAGGCAGGTACTTAACGACTGTGCCACCCAGGCGCCCCTCAGAGCCATGTTTTTGAACAGACTGATGGGAGGTGGGACCCAGTACTCCGTGTGGGCCTCTGACGGCAGAAGCCCTGGAGGTCCTCTCCTGGTTGTGTCTGCCCTCTGTGAAGGAGCTGAGAGGAAGGGTGGAAGCGGAGGTGGTAGAGCTCTGAGGAGGTATGGCTCCTTGTTTCAGGACCTGGAGTGTAACGGACCGGGAAAGTATCCAGTTACTGGGAAGTCCAGGGAGCTCACTGTCGTGAGTGGTCTCGAAGGTCAAGCTATCCATTGTGTTTCTTCAGCCTTCATTAAAGACTAGATTCATGCCAGAGTCTGCTTATGTCTGGTGAGCATGATCAAGACAGAGAGGGCAGTGGGGTTGAGAATCTGCAAGGCTTATGGTGAGGGACTCGGGGCATCTGAGAAACAGTAAAACTGAGGACACAAGATTCTGGGGTTATTTTTAATGACAGGCTCTGATAGGTGACGGCTGGATGGACAAGATAACGCGGGGGTAAAGGGGGTCAAGAAAGGAAAGAGGTTGGTAGTGGGTCTTCTCTTTGAATGTAGAAGTCACCAAGAATAACAGGAAGGCTGTGGGGGAGAACGTGGCGGGGTGGGGGTGCGCATGGCTGCTGTGGGGCTGGCGGGGCTGGCAGAGTGTGGTAGGGCGAGCTTCGGGACTGGCATATTAGTGAAGAAGGCAAGATGGAAGTGAGAAGGGCTGGCAAGAAGTGCACGGAGGGCTGTCTTTCTTCTAGTCCTAGCTGTACAGGGACAGTGGCAGGGAGAAGCTGAGGGGGCCTGGGGGCCTTGTGAAAGAGTCACGCTTGGGTTAGAGAACGGGGATGGCCAGAGCAGAGGATGCCAGTGACTGTGCTCCAGCGGGGGCAGAGCCCGTGCTCAGGAGTTGGGAGGGTCGGGCGCGAGGTTGGGTAGGAGGTGTCTAGGCCATTGCTGTCTAATGGAAACACCATAGGAGCCACAGGTGTGGTTTTAGTCTTTCTTGTCGCCATGCGAATAAAAGGGAAAGGCAGATGAGATTGACTTTAGGAATGTATTTTATTTAACGCAGTAAAGCTAACTATTATTTCTGGGGCGCCTGGGGGGCACAGCGGTTGGGCGTCTGCCTTCGGCTCAGGGCGTGATCCCAGCATTGTGGGATCGAGCCCCACATCGGGCTCCTCCGCTATGAGCCTGCTTCTTCCTCTCCCAGTCCCCCTGCTTGTGTCCCCTCTCTCGCTGGCTGTCTCTCTGTCAAATAAATAAATAAAATCTTAAAAAAAAAAAGCTAACTATTATTTCAACATGTGATCAATACAAAAATTATTAGGAGATGTTTTGTAGGTATATTTCATACCAAGACTTCAAAATCTGATTTATATTTTATACTCACAGCATGTCTCAGTTTGGGCTAGCCACATTTCAGGTGTGTTTTTTGCTTTCTCGGTTTTTTTAAAGCTTCATTTATTTGAGAGAGAGAGAGAGAGCACGCACTTGGGCATGCACAAGCAGAAAAGGGCAGAGGGAGAGAGAGAATCCCAAGGACTCTCTGTGCCGAGTGTGGGGCCCGACATGGGGCTCAATCCCAGGATCCTGAGATTGCAACCTGAGCCGAAACCGAGAGTTGAATGCTCTACTGACTGTGCGAGCCAGGCGCCCCTTTTTATTTATTTATTTTAAAGATGTATATGAGAGAGAACGTGCATGTGAGCTGGGGGAGGGGCAGAGGGAGAGGGAAGGGGGCGGGAGAGAGAATCTCAAGCAGACTCCCTGCTGAGCACAGAGCCTGAAGCCGGGCTCCATCCCATGACCTGAGATCGTGACCTGAGCGGAAATCAAGAGCTGGATGCTTAACTGGCTGAGCCACCCAAGCGCCCACCATTCAGGTGTTCTGTAGCCACGTGTGGCTGGTGGCTGCCATATTAGGCAGCAGAGATGTAGAGTCTGTTGGGTTAAGAGTGGGCATCTTAGGTTTTTGGTAGTGTCTTACCTTGGCCTTGACTGTCTCCATAGCAGATAGGCTGAGAGTGTGGAGTGGAGGGGTAGTGGGTGTAGCCAATAGCACATGGAACATTTGGCCCCATTTTCACTCCACTCTTAGGCTGGGCTTAACAAACATGGGGGGCTCTGGACACCCTTGACCCTGCCAGTGGAGGTGTGGTAGCCAATGTAATTGTCATGCATAATTCTTGGAGGACACCCCTTTGGAGCTCGGGTTCTTTACACAACCCTGAGAAATCATGGCTTGATACATTCTGCCCAGGAGTTCCTGTGTGTGCGGAAGCCATGGGTGGGACCACCGGGATCCTGAAGGGTCTGCCAGGGCAGGCTTCTCCAGGGAGTTGAGTCTGTCTTCCTCTGACTGGATATCTGTCTATCTGCTGATTGTAAAGCATCTTCGTTCGTTTGGAGGTGTGGTCGTAACTGAAGAAACATTCAGAGGAGAAGACAGAAAGGGGGGAGAACCCTTTGCTAGAGGGGTGGCCACCAACTCTAGTGCTTGAAGAGTCCTTTAGTTATTTAACGATGTTTCTGTTGGAATTTCCATTCCATTTTCTCTACTTATTGGGTTCACGTCAGAATGTTCTGGAAGTGTAGCTTTTGAGAAGGGCTCAGAAAAGATGGTTCATTGGGAGGTGATCTTGTTCCTTTCTGATCAGGAAACTGGAGATGGATCTTCTTTTCTGAGAAATATTTCTCTAGGTCAGTTATCAGCCTTCAGTCATGAGAAATCCATCTTTTGTTGTGTCCTTAGTATTATTTGCGTCCCTGTCTGTTAATATTTTTACACTGACTCGTTTTTTATGTAAAGGGAAACTTTGTGTCACCAGTTTGATGTGCTTGCTCTATTTTCATATTTCATAAATATATCATGCCAAAATAATGCAGATACCACAGCAAACCACGTCACATCCCGTGCTGCACTTTGGGAAATGGTGCTGCAGATGAAGGATGGAGGAGGGGGACAGCGGTCAGTCCGAGAGGATCTGGCCGCTCGGGTTGAGAGAAACGAGATGTCCTTCCCAGGTGCGGCTCTATGAGTGGACAACAGAAAAGGAGCTGCGCACCGAGTGCAATCACTACAACAACATCATGGCGCTCTACCTGAAGACCAAGGGCGACTTCATCCTGGTGGGCGACCTGATGCGCTCAGTGCTGCTGCTTGCCTACAAGCCCATGGAGGGGAACTTTGAAGAGGTAGTCGGGGGGACGGGGGCAGACTTCTCACTTAGGATGTGGCCCTGCAAGTGTTTCTCTGGTGGTGCGGGGCAGTCGAGCCCAGTGGGGGCAGCAGGTTTTCCCTGGAGCACACATTCTGCACTGATGAGCTATTTTCAGAGACCCCTGTCCCCCAGCTTGAATCTGAGTAGGCCCCATTTTTGGCCAACTGCAGCCAAATGGGATGTGGGCCAGAGATCGGGGGATAGACTCCCTGTGGAGTGGCGGTTGTGAAACGCGGGGCTGCGTCTTCCTCAGGGCAGGCTCTCGACTTCCGACCCAAGGCCAGTCCCAGACCTGGCTTCCGGGCAACTGCTAATTATATTTTCTTGTCGTACCTTATCCATTTTAAGATCGCTCGAGATTTTAATCCCAACTGGATGAGTGCTGTGGAAATCTTGGATGATGACAATTTCCTGGGGGCCGAAAATGCCTTTAACTTGTTTGTGTGTCAGAAGGATAGGTGAGTGGCGGTGCGGCGGGGGCAGGGCCCTGGGTCTGGTGACGAGGGCCTTGGGTCCTCTCTCAGGCAGGGGTGCTCCTCTTCACGGAGGTGGAGTTCTCTCACGAGGGAGTCCAGGCCATAACAGTCAGCCTCTCAGACCAGCCCCGCCGCTCTGGGCTCACCAGGGAGGCTGAGCACGTGGCGTCCAGTGCATTCCGGCCCTTGCGGGGCCTCGTGGGGGGCCAGGAGGTGCGGGGCATGAGTTTCTCACACTGCCTTTCAGTGCCGCCACCACCGACGAGGAGCGGCAGCACCTCCAGGAGGTGGGTCTCTTCCACCTGGGCGAATTCGTCAACGTCTTTTGCCACGGCTCTCTGGTCATGCAGAATCTGGGCGAGACCTCCACCCCCACACAGGGCTCGGTGCTCTTCGGCACGGTCAACGGCATGATTGGTAAGGCTAGCCCCTGCGGGGCGCCCTCCCACCTAGGCCCCTTTCCTCAGCCCACCGTCCTGGGGGACAGGGGAGAGCAGCTGGAACCACCTTGGAGTTCGCTAGCAGAGGCTCCGCGGAGGTCCCTCCCCGCACTGCTTGCCCGGCCTGCCCTTGGCAGAGGGCGCGTGCCGGGGGCCGCGCTGCAGCTGTCTGCAGCTCCTGGCTCCCTTTGCTGCCTCAGGGCTGGTGACCTCGCTGTCCGAGAGCTGGTACAACCTCCTGTTGGACATGCAGAATCGACTCAATAAAGTCATCAAGAGTGTGGGCAAGATCGAGCACTCCTTATATCCTTCCCAGAGGCACGTCCCAGCACAGGTAGACCGCCGTGTTACCCTAAGCTGCTTCTGGAAACTGCGGTCCGTTTAGGTAGTGTCTTGACTAGCTTCTTGTGGGGAACAGGCTTTTGTGCTGTTTTTTGTTTTTTATTTTATTTTTTAAAGATTTTATTTATTTATTGGACAGAGAAAGACACAGCGAGAGAAGGAACCCCAGCAGGGGCGTTGGGAGAGGGAGAAGCAGGCTTCCCACTGAGCAGGGAGCCTAATGCGGGGCTCAATCCCAGGACTCTGAGATCATGACCTGAGCCAAAGGCAGACACTTAACGACTGAGCCACCCAGGCGCCCCTGTGCTGTTTCTTAAATACACTTTTTCTCATGGAAAAATTCAAACACACGCTAGTGGAGAGAATAATACAGTGAATCCCCATGTACCGTCACCCAGCTTACCTGGTTCATCTGGGAGATGTAGGCTTGTGTTCTTGAAACGGTCTACCTCTGGTCTTTCTGGCCTTATGTGTCAAACAGGAAGTTTAGATGACCACGGTAGGAACATACTTTCGGAGATCTTGTTGGGGATAGCAGTGTCTGAGAACCCTCAGAGAGAGGCTAGTGGAAGAGGAGGGGAAAAGTGAAGAAGCCAGAAACTCCAGAAGCCCAGGGATCAGCCCCCTGGGAAACCCGGGATCCAAGTATTTCTGGACATCTGCTTGTCCCAGAAGACGGAAAGGGTCCTCCCCAGGCAGGAGGTGGGAGGCTAAGCAGTGTCTGATCTGTAGTTCTAAAACCATTGTCTTGAAGATCATCCCAGTTGAGAATCATTAGATTGGGTAATAATTCTATCTAATAATGTCTTTCAGTTCCAAAACTGTCCAAAAAGCAATGTGATTTTTAGTTGAAAATGTGTCCTGTTCTCATCCTGATGATTGCTTTAGACTGTGGTCTGTGCAGAGGTGGGGGGGACCGAGAGTAAGGCTGTTTGCAGATATCACACATTCCTTGACTCACTTGTCCACCTGGAGATCTTTTCATACTGAACGAAAGACAGAACCAGCCACGGGCTTCATCGATGGAGACTTGATTGAGAGTTTCCTGGACATCAGCAGGCCCAAGATGCAGGAGGTTGTGGCAAACCTACAGGTGAGCTGTGTAGTGTTTGGCCCTGGGCTTGTGACCCGAGTCCACGGCGGGGCCGGGTGTGCTGGAGAGCTTCGGAGCGCTGGGTGCCTCCCGCCTCGATCCCCAAGTCCTGGTGGCCCTTCTTAAGTAGTTTCCTTCCCCTGTGGGAAGGTGGAGTCTGAGGGCAAGGGGATGTAGCTGAGGGCATGGCGCTGTACTAGGAGCTTTGCCCGTGTGACCTCTGTGCTGCAGCAGCGAGGCCATGTGTGGGACCTCTGGCAGCCCACGGATGGCAGGCACAGGGATCAGGTCAGGATCCTGCAGGGAAGAGAAGTGTCCACAGTGTGGAGTTTTGGGGTATTGCTCGCTGGAGATGGTGCCTCTGGGGAACATCCTGGAAGGGAGAGAGATGTATGCCAGGTGGTGGCCTCCGAACCAGCTCTGCCATCAGTAGACCTTGCTGACTTGGACCTTTCAGGAGAGGGGTGTGGGTTTCTGATGAGACCTTCCTCCTTGCCATGGCAGTCGTCGGGCCAGGTGCCTCTTGCTGTGACTGTCCCCTTCCTCTGGGGAGGGAGAGCGCCCTCGTGGCCCTCACAGCCCTCCCCCTTCCTCCTTGCAGTATGATGATGGCAGCGGGATGAAGCGAGAGGCCACGGCAGACGACCTCATCAAGGTTGTGGAGGAGCTGACGCGGATCCATTAGTCCAGGGCTGGGAGCCCCTTTTCCAGGCCCTCCCCGAAGGCTTTGCTCTCCTGCCCTGCTCCCCTCCCCCACCATTGTCTTCTTGGCCATGGGAAGCCTTTCCCTAAGCCAGCTGTCCCAGAAGCCACAGTCTACCTGTGTGGAAATGGGGATCTCTTTGAACTAAAACCAGTTCACTGGAGACCTGGGAATGGGGTGAAGGTGGAATATTTTCTCCCTGGATTTTTACCAGTCCCAGAAGATTCCAACCATCACTTTGGACACCAGGCCTTGATTGGTGTTGCCAGTTGTCCTCCTTCCAGGGAGGGATTTTGCAGCTCTTGGGCTGAAAGGAAGCTCTGTGTGTGTGCTGTGTGTGTGTGTGTATGTGTGTGTGTGTGTGTGTGTGTGTGTGTATCTCACACTCATGCATTGTCTTCTGCTATCTTTTTATTTAGGTTGGGGGTGCGGGAGGCTGTGGGTAGGGGGGAAGAGGGGCGGGACGGGTTCATTGTCTCTGAAGTGAGAGCTTCCTTTTGCTTTCTCTGTTGCCTGAGAGCTTTGGGTCTGGAGGCCTGACCACCAGGCTGTGAGGTGCCCGAGTCTAAAACCTGGAGATGGTGGGTGATACCCAAGCCACCACAGCCTTTTTGTCTCTGGGGAACTGCCGCCTTCAGAGAGAAGGAGGTGGGGGGCCGTGAATTGGTTGTTAGTTTCTGAGTTTTACCAAATAAAGTAGAATCTAAGAAGAAAGATCCATTTGCCTCTGCTTTCCTTCCTTTCTGCGCAGCTCCCCAGCATCCGGGTCACACGGCGCCCCCCCCAGGGCACAGTTGTCTCTGTCCTTTAGGGCAGTGGCTGCCGCCACAGCTCCTCTCAAGTAGTGAAATGACATGTGTGTCTCTCCTTTGCCATGCGATCGTTTTTGGTGGGATCCTGAGGATCACGAGTGTTGGGTTTTCAAAATTCAGTGGTCTTTGGTTCTTGACTCTGTAGCCACCATGTGATTCCCAGTTGCCTCTGTTAGTAACCTGCCGAGCCTGGGAGTTCCTTGGGCTGCCTTTCCTGATGTCATTTTAGATGTGTGTCCAGCGCCCAGCTGGCCAGCCCCCAGGCACCGCTCCTGGGCCAGGGCAAGTAGCTCGTCATGCGCCTCCAAGCTTCCTGTTGCCACATGCCCTTTGGAGGCTGATTTTATTTCCTCTGGTTAATCAAGTAAACCTTTGGCGCCTTTGGTTTGAAAATACAGGAGTAGGACACATTTGGGGTTCAACCTTCTGTCCAGCAAACAGAGCCTGTCTTCTTTCAGCTCAGTGGGTCAGAGTGCCTGGGCCCACATTTCCACCAGTGATCCAGTGGGAATAAAGGTTGCTCTGTCCCAACAGTGGGGAGTAGGGTTGATCCTAGGCATATTGGCAGGCTCCTTTAAGACCAGCCTTTGATACAGTGTCAGGAAAATTGTGGTTTCAAGTTCAAACTGTGGTTTTGAGAGATTCGAGCTTAAAAGAGAAAGGGCAAGGAAGCATCTCTGCTTTGGGGGTCTTCTGGAGTAAGTTTCTTTCCTTGGAGGCATTCCTTGTGTTTCATTACTGTTCTTTTCCCCTTCCTCTTCTGGGATTTCTGAGGGTGGGGGATAAGGGTCTCAAAGGGAAAAAATCATCAGCATCTCTCAAAAACCACAGTTTGAACTTGAAACTCAACACTGTGATTTGAATTCTTCAAGTCATGGTTTGAATTGAAAAGGCCTGCCCCCCTGCCAGAGACCAGCTTTAATGGGGCAGGCAAGCAACGGGCTCCAGATTGTGATTATTTTAAAATGTTAATCCTGGATGGAGGATTGCCTGTAAGGTGCTAAGATCAGAAAGAGAAGGTGGTGGGCTGATTATTCTGGTCCTTTTCCGTGGTCTGACCCACACCACGGAGACCTGCTACGTGGACTAGAAGGTTATTACTTACCAGTGGCTTCAGTCTTGACTTAGGGAGTTGTGGGGTCCTTGTAGGTTTTTTGTTTGTTTCCTATAATCTTGGGTATATTCACTCAGGATTGAATTCCAGCAATCCTTTGGAAACTGACATTCTCCTGCCACACTCCCACATCCCCTCTTAGAAACCATTAATCACCTCTCCGGGGGTGAAAGGTTGCCCTTGGAGCTTTGCTGCAGCCAGCTGGAATGGCTCCTTTCCATGTAGGCGCTGGTGAGCTGCTCACTCCAGGCCTCTGCACGAATGGACCTTTGGGAGAATAATAGAAACACTGACTCATCACATGACCATTTGGAAGGGTCACAAGCCAGAGGCCGCCTTTCTGCAGCCAACAACAACTTGGATCCTCCGCCCTCAGTGGAGGGTCCCTTTTGTTAACGGAGAAGCCACAGGCCACAGAAGTGGGAAGGAGACACGGAGGAGCTGTAACCAGGGGATATGCCTAAAGCAGTCTTTGAAGATGAACAGTATTGAGTTAGAGTCAGAGCTCAAGCTTTGCGAAGCCTCGAGGTCTAACACACCAAAAGACAAGAAAAAAAAAAAAAAAAAAAAAAAAAAAAAGACAGGGAGCAACCTGATGGCGAGAAGAGCAAGGTGAATGCCCTAAGGTCAAAAGGACCCAGGGGAAGGAAAGAAATGCCAGGGGCTATTTAGGAAGGCCGTGGTGTCTTTTGAAATTCACCAGTAGGCATTTACTAAGCCTTAAATACCCTGAGCTCCTCTTGAGGGAAAATGAGGATTTTCTTCAAGCACAAAGTTGCATCTCAACTAAGGCCCCTGCTCACTGACCAATATGGAGCGAACCCTGCCATTGTCTGGAGAGCAGGAGGCACGGATGGGGGGGGCGGCAAAGAGCAGCAGAGTTCAGGGAGGAGGGAGCCGGGGTGTGCTGGAGTGTGGGAGAGGATGGCACGAGGTGGGACAGGTGTGTAAAAGGGAATTTTTGTCCAGCGTAATTGTGTTGAGCATTAGTGGGTGGCTTCTAGGAAGGACCCAGGACCCGTTTGGCGTTGAGTGGTGGCCTGGGTAGCGAAGATGAAGGGCCGTGGTTCGGTGGAGTTTGCGGGCTCAAGTAAAGGAAGGACTTTGTGTTTTTCCCTATTTTTGTATACATCAGGGCTAGGTTCCCGATGATATGGACATCGAAACACTTTTTTTTGGGTAAAGATTTTATTTATTCATTTGAGACAGAGACAGCACAAGCAGGGGGGAGAGGGAAAAACAGGTTCCCCACTAGCTGGGAGCCCGATGTAGGGACTCGATCCCAGGACCCTGGGACCGCAACCTGAGCCTAAGGCAGATGTTTAACTGACTGAGCCACGCAGGCGCCCAGACACCCAAACACTTTAAGTAACAGTGAGGAAAGCAGCATGAGCGGGGCAGGGAGAAAGTGAACCTTTGGATGTTTAAGGCGTAAAAGAAAGATACTGTAGGATCCTGATGGTCCGTAGGACTCAGGATGACATACATCTGAAAGTTGCACTCTTCTTACAATACAGAATATTTTGGTGACCGACTTACTGAGAATGTGTTGCTTAAATTAGAAGATGGACCAGGACTAACAAGGTGAGATAATGGGCCTAAATCTGAACATCTGGGAAAACTCAAGCACACAGGTTCAGGTGGGGAGATTGGCTTAGCAGCTTGTGTTTAGGAAACAACAGCAAAGACATAAAAGCATGACAGCGAAACACCTCCAGCGGGAACTGTGTTATGAACCGCCAGCATCATGTGCTTGCCAGAAAAGCCAAGTCCTGTTAGGCTGTGTTAATAAAAGCATGGTATCTGGAAGGAAGGAGACTAGAGTCCAGACCATTGTTGGCACCCCGTGGCCATTTGTGGTCACCGGTGTTAAGGAGCTCAGTGACAGCCCAAGGTAGCCCGTGGGAGGGCAGCTGCAGAGGCAGAACCAGGGAACTGGGATTATTTAGCTGAGAAATAAAAGCACTTCCTAATAAGTGTCGTTATTCAAAACTGGCTTGGGCTGCCTTTTGCCAGGTAGTGAGTTCCTTATCCCTGGAAGTGTTTAAGCAAAAGCTTGACTCACTGGATCTGGGCACCTAGGGAGGCTTCCTACACAAGGCAGGGGGTCCTCCTTCCCGCTTCCTCCCACTGGCTGATCCTGATTTTCCTTCATCACCTGCTCACCATCTCCCCGCCTACCAGTCTCTGTGACCTGGGGCAGCTGCCGAAGAGGGCAAAGAGGAGCCTCTGGCTTCACGACCCGCTAGTGCCCCCTGGCCAGGGAGCAGGTGGATCCACTGACCCGCACACCCAGGACTGGTGTGCAGACCTGCTGGCAGGCGGGGAGCTGGCCTACAACTGCCCGGCAGCGAAAGGACCCAGCGTCCCACCTTCTCCGGACAACACTGGCAACTCCGGCTCCCCCGAGACCAGCAATGCCCCAGGCGCACGGCCTCCAGCGCCAGCCTTGCTGCGGGAGTCTCTTTCCTCCCCGGGCCTCAGTCTGACGCCCACAGCCCTTCGCAGGAAGCCGACTCCCAAACCCGGGCAGGGGGTGTGGGCCGGAGCTGAAACCCCGCCCCCAGGGGTCCCTGATCTTTGCCCCCGCCCCGGGCTCCGCGCCTCCCCGAGAGGCCACTGGCCGGCGGGCGGCGCTGCCTTTTGTGTGTTTCGCTCCGAGGTGCCAGAGACCCCTCAGCCGTCCCGCGCGTCCCCTCGCGGCCCCCGGCCCCTCCTCTCCGAGTCCCCAGCCCCCCTGCTCGGCTCCGCGTGCCAGCTCGGGGCTCGCTGGTTCGCTCCCCGCGGCGCCAGGAGGAGGGGCGAGGGCCGGCAGCCCCCTCCCCCGCGCGCGGCGCCGGAGCCCAGCGGAGCCGGGGGGACCCGCCGCCGCCGGTCATGTGGGCCGGACTGCTCCTCCGGGCCGCCTGCGTCGCGCT
The DNA here is from genome assembly GCF_017311325.1 of Ursus maritimus. Taxonomy (NCBI): domain Eukaryota; kingdom Metazoa; phylum Chordata; class Mammalia; order Carnivora; family Ursidae; genus Ursus; species Ursus maritimus. The sequence continues at coordinate 37,109,092 of NW_024424786.1, read as the reverse complement.
CCTCCTGCCGGGGGCCCCGGCCCGCGGCTACACCGGGAGGAAGCTGCCCGGGCATTTCGCCGCCGAGAGGTAAGCGCCTCGCGCCCCTCCTCTGTCCCGCCGCGGGGGCTTTCCCGGCGTGGGGCAGAGGGGCTCCCGGGAGCCGCCGGCAGCCGCGGGTCGGGGCTCCCCTCCGCGGCGCTGTCCGCGCGCGGGCGCAGCCCAGGGGGTCTGGACAAAGGGACAGCAGCCTGTTCTCTGGGCGGGAGCCAGTCCTGCGCCCCTGGAGGGGGCTGTCCTGGCAAGGACCGGGGGTGGGGTGGGGAGGGAGATCCAGGCGCTGGGTGAGCCCCTCTGAGTCTGCCCTGGGGCGCGGACCCCTGGCGAGGGCAGCCCGGGACGTGCCACCTGGTCTCCGGAGTGGCTGGCCGTCGCTGGCGAACGGGCCTCCCCCGCCGCGCCGGCCGCTCTGGGGCTGGGGGCTTCCCCTGCTTCCAGGCTGCACGCTCGCCGTGGACCTTGGAACCGCCGGGCTCTCCCCGGGTTACGTTTCGGTTTCCGCCTGTGTGTGCGCGCGCGGGCGGGGGTGGGGTTTTTGCCCCTTTGCTCTCTCCCGATTGATGCCACCCTCCCCTCGAGTCTCCTCCTGGCCTCCGGGCCGCCGCGGGCTGAGCGCGTGTGTGCGTGATGCTCCGAGCGAGGGAACACGGTGTCAGCGGGCGGTCTGGCCCGCTGCCACCGCCTCGGGGGGCGCGCAGGGGGGCGGACCCGCCAGGATCGCAGCTCGCACGTGCGTTCCGCAGCCACCGCCAGTTCCTGCCCAGATGGGCCCGGCCCCGCGGCGCTCCACAGCCTTCCAGCCACCTGTCTCCCCGTCACCGCCCGCCCGAGGAGGCTCCTGGGGGCGCTCGGCCCCCGCCCACCTGAGGGTGCGGCTCCACCAGCCTCCGGGACATCCTTCCGTCTGCCGCTTTGGGGGCCCCCCAGTCCCTTTCAGAGCCCCGGCTGAGGAGCAGGAGCTGCCGGCTCCTCTTTCCCGGGCTGCTGCCATAATCGCTCTCTGGCTGGGGCAGCGGGTGAGACAGCCCTGCCAGCACCTCCCACCCCCCAGGGCCCCGCTTCTTTGCTTCTTCTGTGATGACTTCAGAGAAGGAAAAGTCTCTGAGGCTCCAGGCCCAGTTTGCTGCAGATGGTTCCCTGCTGCCATGTGCCCGGAGTTCTCTTTCCAGAGTACTTGTCCCGTTTGACAGCTCTCCCCACGTGGAGTGAGTCTGCCTTTGCCATCCTTGTCCTCCAGTGCCTGCTGCCGCCCTGGCACCTGGGGGGTGCTCCGTACACGGCCTGACCTGACCAGCAGAATGTTCCCCGCAGCCTCTGAGCAGGGCGAGAGCACGACTGGGGAGGGTTTTCTTGTCCCTCTCCCGTTGTGCCAGGATTCCCAGTTGAAACCAGGCTGGACAGCCCATCACCGAACTAGGTCTAGTCACCGTCCCCGACCCCCTCCGGGACCCTGCACCTGCTGCTCCCTCTGCCTGGAGCACCCTCTCCCCTCCTCCACTCCCACAGCTTGCTTCTTCTCTTGCCTGTCTCAGCCTAGACCCTGGCCTTCCAGGAAATCTCCCCGGACCCTCCTCGGGACTCCAAGGCCTGTCCCATGGTGGCACTGGTCACACTATTTTGTTATCACCTGGTTCTTTGCCCAGCGTCCCTAGAAGGTGGGGAAAGTGGCTCCTTCATGGCCGTACTGCCACGCCTCACCCAGTGGCAGGCACACTGGCTCCCCTTTACTGGCACCCCCCCCCCCCACCACAGCGAGGTCACCTGCGGAATGACATCTCTGGCTCCTCTAGGGCTGCCCTCCTCCTTTGTCTCTTCTGCTGGCTTCCTTTCTCAACCTTTCCCTCAAAGCCCTTTAGTGAGCACCTACTATGTGCCAGGGATTGCTCTTGACACTGGGGGGGGGGACAAAAAAGATGAAGCCCTGGTCCTCAGAGAATGAGAGGGGAGACAGACAATGAACGAATCAACAAATAGATAATTTAATATCCTAAGAAGTCAGTGTTAAGAACAAGAATAAAGCAAGATAAGGGTGGGTAAGGTGGATCTCTCTGCGAAGGTGCAAGCAGAGAGAGATCTGGGTAAAGGAGGGAGTGAGCTGGGTACGTTTCTGAGGAAGGACCTTCCTGATAGAGGGAACTGCAAGTGCAAAGGCCCTGTGGCAGCCGTGCCTGGGGCTCTTCATCCATTGCCGTCTTTCCCCCTCAGTGCTGAGGCCCCTCTGAGGTTCCCCCCCACTCCTCCAGCCACTCTGCTCTGAGTTCATGTGGCAGGTCTCTGTAGGAGGCTGTTGTCTGTTCTCTCACACCTTTGTCTTTGTCCTGCCTCCAGGGGGAACTGGGTCATTTTTCTTTGGGAACTTCCCACTGCCCCTCTGGTGGGTTTCAAGAACTGTTTGTTGACTGACTTACTGACTGGCTGGGAGGCTTGCACTGCATGGCAGACCAGTCCCTCGCCCAGAGCAGAAATGTGGAAAGTGCGCTCTGCTCTCTTCTAGACGCCGGCTGGGCCCCCACGTCTGCCTCTCAGGCTTCGGGAGTGGCTGCTGCCCTGGCTGGGCCCCCTCCATGGGCAGTGGGCACTGCACCCTGCGTAAGTGCCTGTCCCCGTGCCCCAGACACCCTCCCCAGCAGGGCACTCGCTCCCTGGGCTGGCCTAAGTAGGGCGGATTGGGGGCCCCAGCCCCCACTCCCTCACCTGCATTTCTCCTCTCAGCCCTCTGCTCCTTTGGCTGCGGGAGTGGCATCTGCATTGCTCCCAACGTCTGCTCCTGCCAGGACGGAGAGCAAGGAGCCACCTGCCCAGGTAACCGGGGGTGGACCACAGCTGATGGGAAGAATTCTTTCAGCACTGAGACTATGTGCCAGGCTCGGGGCTTGTGTCTTACTTAGAATATCATCTTCCAGTAACCCATTTAGGTATGCCTTCTCATCCCCAGTTTACAGATGAGGAAACTGAGGCACAGAAGTTAGTGGCTCGCCCAGGGTTACCTGGCTAGGAAGGGGCAGAGCTGGATTTAAGCTCCAGCCTCTTTGCCTCCAGAGCCACTTTCCCAACAGAATTTAGGAGGAGCCCCGGTGAGCGGGGGGCAGCCGGCACTGCGGTGTGCTGTGTGTTCACGGGTGTGGTGCCTGTTCTAGAAGCCCACGGACCCTGTGGAGAGTACGGCTGTGACCTCACCTGTAACCATGGTGGCTGTCAGGAGGTGGCCCGAGTGTGCCCTGTGGGCTTCTCCATGACAGAGACGGCTGTCGGCATCAGGTGTACAGGTGAGAGAACTGGGCGAATTAGGGGGCTGGGGGGGGGAATTCTGTCTCCTCGGTCCTTCCTGCCAGGAAGTCTCCAGAGAGATGCAGGCCAGGCCCAGCAAGGCCGAGGCAAATACGAGAAATGGGTCCCTTCTGCTATGAGCACCTCTTATGGGCCAGGCATTGAGCCTAGGGGCTGCAGTGACGAGTGGTGGCTTGGTCCCTGCTTCTGAACAGGGGAAGGGGAGACAAGTCAGGATAACCACGGTCCCATCCAAGTGCCCCGAACCGGGCCCACAGAGGCGGGTTAACCACGGAAGTCTTCCTTGGGATCGTGCTGTTTGAAAAATGAGGAAAGCCAACCTCAATAACTATTTTGTAAAAGTGCTATGTGTGTGTGATTCTAAAAAGTTCTTACAGGCAAAGTCTGTTCCCTTCCTCAGAGACAGCCACTGGGACCAGTTTCTTGCGTATCTTTCCACAGAGCTGAAAGAAAGCCTTTTTTTTTTTTTTTTTTTTGAGTTTTGGCTTTGTAAAAATGGTGTTTCTTCCCCAAATATGAAAGTAAAAAATAACTTATTTTGGAACATTTGGAAAGTAAAAGAAGGGTAGAAGATGAAAACAAACATGTCCCCAAAGTCCCCACCCAGAGATATTTGTTACTAAAAATGATGTTTCTTCTGCCCTTTTCCCTGGAAGCGCATGTGTTTGTGTGTGTACCTGTGTGTGTGTGTGTGTTAGGTGTGCATATCTGTGTGTTTTGCAAATTGGCCTCATACCTCATGTCGCGTTTCTGTTCATTCTCTTTCTCACTGCGTACCGTGGGTGGGGAATAGTCCTTACAACAGGATTTCTAGCGGCCGCGTCTGTGGCCGCGGTAACGCGCTGTCCCCCTCACATAGGTGGTCCGCAGTGTTTCACTACCGTAAGTCACGCGGCAGTAAAGAGGCTTCTCGTTGGCCTCTCATTATTCGCAGAAGGAGAACCATTGGGTCAAGGGTCTCCCTGAGGAGTTTTGGTGCTCGGGGCTCATTGCAACACCCTCTTCGGGAAGGCTGAAGCAATTCATCCTCCCCTGAATGTTTCCTGGGGAGCACTTTCTGCACACACTTCTCGTTGCGGAGGCAAACCGGAACTCGGAGCAGCCAGAGAACAGTGTCAAAGCTAGCACCGGGCAGGGGGGCATGGGCCACCACCACAAGGGATCCCGGGGGGATGGGGTGAGTCAGGGTGGGCTTCCTGGAGGCAGCGGATGTGGTCCCGACTGTGGGGAGAGCAAGCAGGGAAAATGGAGGTATCCAGCGGCCACAGGGTCAGGGGGCGGGAGACTGGAATGCAGACTGCAGTGGGCAGCCCAGATCATGTAGGTCCTCGAGAGCTGCCGTGGTTCTTAGAGAAGGGATGCCCCGAAGCCAGGGTGGGGAGTTCTGTCCCCCCAGTGCCCCTCACCCCACAGGCTTGAACTTCCCCAAAGGACGACTTGGATCCAGTCACCCTGCCCTGGGCAGGAGCCTCAACCCACTGCTCCAGCCTCCCGCTGCCCCGGCTGGAACCTGAGCTCCCGGCCAGCCTAAGCTCCTCAGGCTGTCTCTGCTCATGGCCCTCCTCCTCCTGCTGCCTCCTGGTCCTCTGCCCATCTGTCCTCCAGGCATTCCCTGGTGGGGCACGTATCCCCCAGCCGGGCGCTGGCCTCGTGGGCATGGGGTGGCATGGCTTTCAATGTCACCGGCTGGAGAGTCTGTGCCATGTCTTCGCCACCTTTGTGTCCGCAGCGGCCCGCCTTCCAGATCTGCTGCATACAGGCGGTGCTCAATAAGCACGTAATGGAATTGAATCAGCCTTCCTGCTCACTCTCCCCTGCTCTCTTAGGGTGGCCCTGTGGTGGGGCCATTGGAGATGGTTCTGTCGCAGCCATCCTCTCTGTCCTCTGGTCTGCGTGGGTCACCAAGAAGGAACCTGGCCCCTCGGCTTCTGCTCTCTGGTGGTTCCCTCTTGGCCAATGACTTTCCTGGTGGTACCTGGTCTTTCTTCCTCCGGTGTGTCGGGTTGGGGGGTGGGGAGGTGGTTTCCACCCTGCTGAGGGCAGGGGACAGCATCCCCGTGGGACCGATTTTTTCCCCTGCACCCGACCAACGTGCAGAGTGGTCTGTGCAAGCAGGTTTTCTCTCTTCCAGACATTGATGAGTGCCTCAGCTCCTCTTGCGAGGGCCAGTGCGTGAACACGGAAGGCGGGTTTGTGTGCGAGTGTGGGCCAGGCATGCAGCTGGCTGCCGACCGCCACAGCTGCCAAGGTGAGCGGCCCAGGGACAGGGAATGATGAGGCTGTTGCCACTGCGGCCGGGCTCTGAGTCGAAGGCTAACCCTGGTGCCCCCCCCCCCGCCCCCAGCTCAATGTGTGCGCTCAGGGTGTTACTGCATTTCATGGTCCCCTGAGGGAGACCCAGTTATCATCCCTGCTGTACAGATGGGGAAATTGAGGCTCACCCAAGGCCATTCCAGCAGGAGGCGCTGGAGTCAGCTCGAATCCTGGCATGTCTAGGGCCCCTGCGCTGAACTGGCTTTGCAGGGAGGTGGATAGTTCTGGAGACACCTAAGGGAGAGCCAGGGGCAGGACGGAGGAAGCCACTGAGTGAGGGAGGGCCGTGGAGAGGCCTACCTGCTGTGGGCCTTCACCCACCGCTTTCATTAGCTCCACCTGCCCTGGTGGATGGCGCCCCGGCTGCCCTATCTGGTGGGGAGGGGCAGAAGGAGGTTGGGGTGAGGGTTAAGGGCTGGGGGAGCCTGGGGAAGAGAAGGAGTCTGCTCCTGAGTGAGCAGGATGAGGGAGATCTTTTAACATAATTCCCCTTCCTTGAAGATGCTTTTAGTTACAGAAGGAAGCGTTCTGTCTTAAGCAAGGCAGCTAAGGCAAAAGACCCCCCGTGACACTGTGGTATTATTTTCTACTGTTTGAAGTGGTCATAAATTGTAAAATAAGTTTTCGAAGTTGCTACCTGCAGAGCCTCTCTGCCACTCCTGCGCTCTGCTCTCCCTCGGGAATAGCCCTGATGTCTTAGTCTGCTCGGGCTGCTGTAACAAAATCCCCCGGACTGGGCCATTTACGCAACAGAATCTATTCTCAGGGTTCTGGAGGCCGGGAAGCCCGAGGTCAAGGTGCCAGCCCGTTCACTTTCGGGTGAGGGCCCTTCCTGGCTTGTAGACAGTCTCCTTGCTGTCTGCTCCCGGGGACAGAGAGCAAGCTCTGATGGCCGTTCTTATAAGGGCACAGCTCCCATCATGAGGGAACCCCCTTCATGACCTCATCTAAACCCAATCACCGCCCGAAGGCCTCACCTCCAAATCCCACCACATTAGGGGTTAGGACTTGAACCCGTGCATCTGGGGGAACACAGCTCAGCCGAGCACCTGGTTATTGCTCTGAAGGGTGCCCTCCGGGCCTGTCCCCACGACGTGCACGGAGATAGCATGAGCGGCTAACAGGTGCAGAGCTGGATTCCAGCCTCATGCTGAACGCTTGACATGCATTTTCTCATTTCTTTCTCATAATGATCCTGTGAGGCTGGCACTGTTTATTTGCATTTTCCTGATAGGAACACTGAGGCTTAAAGAAATTAAGTAACTTGCCCGAGATCATGTTAGCGCTGAGATTTGAGCCTCTGCTTTCTTGTTCCTCTCGGCAATCTGTCTTGAAGATCTCTCCACGTCAGGGTAAATGCACCCGCCTTGCTTTTTTTAACTGCCGCCTGGGGCTCTGCAGGGCCACCCTCCCACAGGGGACTGACTCTTCTCTTATTGATGGACATATACATGATTTCCAGTTTTTCCCGATTTCAAACAATGGCACGGGGAAGCTTTGATAGAGGAGGTGCTATAGAAGCTGAGTTTTGAGGTATGAGTAGGAGTTTTCCCCCAGACAAGATGGACGGGGGTTCCAGGCAGACAGAAGAACATGGGCAAAGAGGGAGGCCCATAAGAACATGGTACATCTGGAAGGTGGCAGAACAAAGCGAGGGACAGGGAAGGAGGTGGGAAAGGCCACCCAGGGCTTGTGAGCTGTGATGCGGCATCGGTGCCCATGGGAGCAGGGAGTGGCCCGGATGTTTGGTCGGAACATCCGGGACACTGTAGCAGAAGGCTTGGGAGGAGCACAGGGAGACGCACCAGGCCATTGCTCTTCTCCAGACCAGAGGCAAAGGTGGCCCAGGCTGGGGCAGGGCAGTGAGGATGGAGAGAAGAGGGCTGGTCCAGGGAGGATGTCGTTGACAGGCTGAATGTGGGTGGTGAGAAAGAGAGGGGTTAGGGCGGTCTCCCAGGGCCCTGAGTGGGGGAGGGAAGGACAATGGGAGAGGAAGAGGGGAGCACACAGTTCTGACACTCCACGGGGAAATGAGCTGCAGCCTTGCCCTGGTCCCTTGCAGACACTGACGAATGCCTCGGGACCCCCTGTCAGCAGAGGTGCAAAAACAGCATAGGCAGCTACAGGTGTTCCTGTAGACCCGGCTTCCATCTCCATGGCAACCGGCACTCCTGTGTAGGTAAGGTGGGGGGACCCTGTCGTCTTCACACTTAGGCTGCCCATCAGGAAGATGGACAGGGCGAGCCCAGGGACAGGGAAAGGCCAGCGGTCCCGACCTCCTGGCCGCCCGGAGCCTGTAAGCACTTGAGCCGTTGCTCAGAGCCTGCCTTTCCCTGGGGTTGGCGTGGCTCCTCATGGAAGACCCCGTCTTGGACTTTCCCTGGCCACATGCCACTTTCATCCTGTTATGTTTCTCTTCCACCCCTCTCCCAGATACACCCCAAGGATTCCTCTCTGCTCACCCATTTTCTTGGCTGCCTTTGCTCCCCTTGGTAAATAAAGCATGTTATGTCTTGGTTCCTCTGGTTTAGAAGGAGACCCCTGTTTTCTCAGCCCATTAGCAGAAATTTCCAGAAAGGGATTGGCATGTTTGGCTTAAGCTTGGCTCATGGGTTGAAGGTGGGGTCCCATGGGCCTGAAAACAGACCTTGTTCTGGTGGAGTTGGTATTTGTCCCAAAGCCTACCTTGAGCAGTGCCATAATTCCTGAGACTCTTTTTCAGAAGGGGCCACACCATCCCCCACCCACACGTGGGAAGGTAGAAGGTTTGGAGATGAGATTCCCAGCGGGGCTCATCCCCACTAGCCAGGGCGGAACCATCGCTGCGTAGTGCTGGGGGATGAGTCACTGGTGCATCCATTAAATGCCAACCGGATGTATGAACCTTCCTAGGGGACTAGCAGTAGATTTCAGCCCCACTCCTAGACATCTGAGTCACGTCCCACACCCTGAGGCAGGGATGGACCCTATAAGAACACAGCAAGGGGACAGCCCCAGCCTTCTGGGCTCAGGGTTGGAGGAAGAAGGGGTCAGTCGCCCCCACAAGGCAGCTGTTGGCAGCGAGGCTCTCCTACAGATGTAAACGAGTGTCGGAGGCCACTGGAGAGGCGAGTCTGTCACCACTCCTGCCATAACACCGTGGGCAGCTTCCTGTGCACATGCCGACCTGGCTTCAGGCTCCGAGCTGACCGCGTGTCCTGTGAAGGTGAGCAGTGAGCCACCAGCCCTGCCGTCGGGGACCCGGGCCCCGCCCTAACACTCGGCCCCACCCCGTCCCCCCGTTCACCCAGACCCCCACCCCTTCCCCACCCAGATGCCATTCTCGGCACGCCAAGGCCCCGCCCCTTCACCATCCAGGCCCCGCCCCCGCCCGGCCCCGCCCCCGCCCTCCTGGTCTTGGGCCTTCTTCCTTTTCCATCTACTCTTTTTCAATTCATCTTGTTATTTCCAACTCTTCACTTTCTCACTTACCTTTTCCACTTCTCATCCATTTGTCCCTTGTCATTTTACTGTTTGCCTAACCCCTTTTGTTTTCTTGCAAGTGGTAAAAGGGAAAAACAAGTGATAGAGGAGCCTGTGACAGGAGTCCCAGGACCCTGGGCTCCCAGGGTCACTTTGGGCAATGTGCTGTCAGCTCACTCTGCCTTACTTCAGCAGTGTGCCTGTCAGCATGCGTGTAAGGTCATCTGAGTACGGAGCATGCTCTCTCTAGCCCACGGCCAGCTCTCCCTGCGTTGTTCCTGCATCCCGAGCCTCAGCATCCCGTCCTGGGAAGCCACATCTCGGTGGGGGAGCAGGGGACCCAGCCCCAACCTGTCACTTGGGCCTGCTCCTTCCATCCACCTCGGGTGATCGTCGCTGCAGCCCCCAGGGTCTTGGGTCGAACTGGTGGTATTAGACTTGTTTTGCTGATGAAGAAACTGGTCCAGAGACGTTCCGTGACTGGTGGTAGGGGAGCTGCATTCAAGTCCCCCAATCTTGCCTTCTGCCCCCCACTGCCTTCCTCAAGAGACCTTGTGCTTCCGTTTCAGCCTACCCGAAAGCCGTGCTGGCCCCGTCCGCCATCCTGCAGCCCCTGCAGCACCCGCCCAAGATGCTACTGCGGCTCCCGGAGGCGGGTCGGCCTGCCCTCTCCCCCGGACACAGTCCTCCGTCCGGGGCCCCGGGGCTCCCCACTGGGGTCAGGACCACCAGCCTGCCATCTCCCACCCCTGTACCAGCCACATCCTTGCCCTCTACCCCAACTCGGCTGCTGGCCACCCTGGTGGCTACCCCTGTGCCTAGTGCCTCCCTCTTGGGGACGCTTGGACCTCCCACACAACTACAGGAGGTGACCCCGTCCTTGCCCAGGGGCCCAGTGGCCACACAGATGGCACCAGGGTCCCCTGCCTGCTGGCACCGGGGAGCCATGTATGAATCAGGGAGCCGCTGGACAGAGCCTGGGTGTTCCCAGTGCTGGTGCCAGGTAGGTGGGAGGGATCCGGGGGGCTGCCCCGGTCTGGTGTCCGGGGCCTTGTGATGGCTGGAACTCCTGCTTCTGCTTCCAGAGTGGGGAGGTGACCTGTGAAAAGGTGACGTGTGAAGCTGCTTGTTCCCACCCGATTCCCTCCGAAGATGGGGGGTGCTGCCCATCGTGTACAGGTGGGAGCTGGTCTGGGGAAGGCTGTGAGTTCCCCACATGGGCCTACTTCTGCCCTTCCCCAGCCCTTCTGCAGCTGAAAGGCTGTTCTCCAACTTTGGGTTACATTAGAATCACTTGAAGGGTAATTCCTGGGTCTCATTTATCAGGTGTGGGCGGGGCCTGGGAATTTGCTTTTCTAACAAGATCCAGGGTTATGCTGCTGGACCGGAAACCACACTTTGCGAACCACTGGTCTCTGCTGTGGTAGCCCTCAGGGGGAGATTTTCCTCTTCTGGGGATCCTTTTTGAGCATTCATTCATTCATTCATTCATTCAGTGAGTTTCTCCAGATCTACCCAGTAGTCCCCCTCCCCTGCCCCAGCTCCCCTCCTACAGCCAGAGGAGTAATCCTTTGTAAATTCTGTCCCCTTTCCAATTTACTCCCATAACCTGCTTACAGTTTTTTATTTGCCTCCCCTTGTTGTTAGGATACAGACCCTAAATCTTCACGAGTCCTTTGACAGAGCTTCTCAAAACTCACTCTGCATGGGGATCCCTGGGGTCTTGTTAAAACACAGCTTCTCATTCCGTAGATCTGGGGAGGGGCCTGAACTTCCGTGTTCCTTGAAGTTCTGGCAATGAGATGCTGGGGCTGCGGCGCTTGGAGCAGCGGGCAAGACATCTTCCGGAGGGTTAGAATGAGAATAGACTTAGCGGTTTCTTCCTGATAATCGTGACCTTTTACCATGTTCCTGCTGTACACGGAGCCCTGAATGTGAATGGCTGAGCACCTTATATGAGAGGCTGTGGATCCTTCCAGGCCCCTGCAGGGCACATGGTGGTGTCCCCATTTTACAGTAAAGACAACCGAGTCCATAGAGGTTAAGTGACATATCCACAGTCACTTAGGTAACTGAACTGACAGACCCAGTTTTTGAACCCAGGGCTGCCTGGCTGCCTCTCCTGCCTTACAGGAATAAAATGCCATGTTCTCAATAGAGTTGGGGTTTACAGACATGAATGGAACCCTCCTGGGCCATCTCCTGTGGGTGTCTCCTGCTTACTTCTCCAGGGGTCCTAGGACCGCCCAGTTCTGGGTACCTGGATCTGCCACTCCTGGGGCATCCTGGCCGGTGAGAGAAGGTTCCAGGTACATTACGCCTGGAAAAGTAATGAGACCTCAAGCTTCCTCCACTTTGAAGAGGTCTGATGCCCCCACTCCTGTTTGTCTTTCAAAGGCTGTTTTCACAGTGGCGTCATCCGAGCCGAAGGGGAGGTGTTTTCGCCTCCCAGCGAGAACTGCACTGTCTGTGTCTGCCTGGTGAGCACCACAAGGGCCCCAAAGCCTCGTGGCTGTTTTCCTAACCTTTGGGGGTTTTAGAGGAAGAGGGAAAGATCGGATGTTAAAGGGTGAGCTTGTCAAACGGAGGAAGAGGTCCCAGGGTGTGGATTTTGGTCAGAACCTGTCGAATATCAAGGCGCGGGGGTCTGTGGGGTCGAGGAGCCTTCTGCTGAGCCAGCAGGCAAACAGGGTCCATCTGTCTAGGAAAGGGAGGGGATGGAACTCCCTCGGAAACTTCCCACCAGGGAGGCTGTTTTCCTCTCCAGGCAAAATATTTGCCAGTACAATAAAGGTATCCGCATTTGGGAAGGAGGAGGCGTACTACCAGACGCGGCTTGCTAGGAGTATTATTTTGCTGTAGGCCAATGCGCTTCTCTAAGAATAGTTATTAAGCACCTACTGTGTTCTGGAAACAGCCAGGTGCTGTCACACAGATTTGATTAAGAGCACTCCGTGCGTACCAGGCTCGGGGCTTGGGGCTCTTCTGTCGCCTCACCCGAGGCTCCTGGCAGCTCGTCTGTCCCTGTTCTACAGATGAAAAGACCGAGGCATGAGCTGGGATTTGAGCCTAAGTCCCGCCGTGTCCATGGCCTGGGCTCTGCCCACCGCCCCTCACTGCCACCCTCTGACCATCACTGGCCTGGCGGTGAAGGGTGGCGGCCACCGTGGAAGGGGGGCGGGGCATGGAGACAGCTAGCGCCACCAGCTGCCCCTGTGTGCCACGCACCTGCAGTGGCCGAGCACTTTTGTGGACATATTGTGGCACGAATCCTCAGAATCCCGGATGCAGGTGCCATTTCCAGCTCATCTCACAGGCAGGGAGACCGAGGCTCAGCGGGCTGATGTAGGTTGGCCAAAGTCACGTGGCTCATTCGTGGAGGAGCAAACACTACTTACTTCTCAGCTCCGGCTGGCTCCAGAGGCGGATTTTTGTTTTTGTTTCTGTTCTTTGCCTTAACTTCAAATTTTGAAGTTTTAAGTTAATTCTTTCAGTTAATCCTCAAGTTTTAAGTTAATTCTTTGAATCGCTGGTAGAGTCACCTGGTTCAAAACTCACGTGCACAGAAGGTCTCTCTGGGGGTGTAACCCCTGTTTGCCTCTTCTTGGCATCCTTCCAGAGCTTCTGTATGCTGTGGGAGGATGTCCTCGGCACACCCTAGTAAACGCCAGGACCTGGGTCCCCGCACGCTGTCCCTGTTGTCACCGTGGTGGCATTCAGAGGTCTTGGATGGCTTACTATAGGAGGCTTTGGTGTTAGACAGGGGTGGCATGAAATAGGGAGTGAGCTGGGGGCTCCAGGGTCTGGTCCTTCTCCTCTCTGCCCCCACCCAGCACCCTCTCTCCCCTCCTCAGGCTGGAAATGTGTCCTGCATCTCCCCCGAGTGTCCTCCCGGCCCCTGTCAGACCTCCCTGAAGTCAGACTGCTGTACTTGCGTTCCAGGTCAGTGACTCTTTGGGGTTCGGGTGTGGGGGGGTTAGCTTTTTTGTGTGTTTTTGGGAGCAGGGTGAGTGGAGCAGAGGACGGAGATTGATTTTGGCTTCAGAAACTCAGATCAAGTGGAGCACTTCACAGTGCCGGTTTAATTGGGGACCTACTATGTGCACAGTGGTTCGCATGCTAGACTGGGCTCCCCGCCCAGCTGGCCCCTTACCTCAGGAGGCGCCTTCAAGACAGCCAGGAAAGGGTGTGAGTCCACACTTGGCATGGCTCTGTCTTGAGACTGGGAGGGCGTCTCCCCTTCCCCACTAATGAGTTGGTCCTTTGTTAAAAATGTGGTTCTCTTTTCCTGGGATGACCTCATCATCATCACGAATGTTCCCTGACGGCTCTGTGCTGTTGCTTGCCAGCCCTTGATCTCATTGAATCCGTGTGTCTCAGCCTTGAGGGAGTACTATTCATAGCCCCATTTTATAGATGACAAAACCGAGGCTCACCAAGGTCATCACTGCCCAGAGAAATATAACCACTTAATACAAGAACAGAACTGGAAATCAAGCCTACCTGATTGCAAAGCTGGTGTTCTTTAAAAAAATGTTTTTCTTTATTTTTAAGTATTGCTTTTAGTTAAGACATTTTTGAATAGGTATACTGCCTATGAAGTAGTAACCGTTACCATCTTTTATCAACCCCATTCTGCAGATGGGAAGACTGAGGCTTAGAGAAATTAAGGAAGTTGCCCCAAATCCCTCCCTAGTGAGTTGCATAGCTGGGATTTGAATCCAGGGCAGTCTGACTAAGCCACGTGAGCCTGGGCCAGCTTGCGGGCTGTTTTATTGGTGGGGGGATCCTCAGATGAGAGGTTTTCATGGACTCCTCCTGGTCTCTAGGGGATGGCTTCGGTCCCAGACCTGGTCTTAGGTATCTGGGGCAGTCTCTTTTCTTTCTTTCCTTAAGATTTTATTTATTTATTCGACAGAGAGAGAGAGGGAGAGCGAGAGCACAAGCAGGGGGAGCAGCAGGCAGAGGGAGAGGGAGAAGCTCCTCTCCATGAGGAGCAGAGAGCCTGATGCAGGGCTCGATCCCAGGACCCCGGGACCATGACCTGAGCTGAAGGCAGATGCTTCACCGACTGAACCACCCAGGCGCCCCTGGGGCAGTCTCTTTTCATTTCTGCTCTTCCGTTACTCTTTAGTGATTCAGGGAGTCCCCTCCCTTTTTGGTTAAGGATCCTAGTTTACATGTGATTCATTCTCATTCTCCATCAGTTTTTAAGCAACAGCTTAGTTTTTGTTGAGGTTTAGAGGGGAGTGGTTGCTCCCTGAGCGTGGCGTGTGCTATGGAGCTTGGTGTGAGTGTGTTAGCTTCCCGAGGTCCCCCCGACCCACTGTTGCCCTTTCTCTTTAGCTGCCCCAGCCCAAAGACCTTGAGCTGCCTCTCCCTTTCTCCTCTGCAGCGAGATGCTATTTCCACGGCCGGTGGTACGCAGACGGGGCTGTGTTCAGTGGGGGTGGTGACGAGTGTACCACCTGCGTCTGCCAGGTAGGTGGGTGCGGGAGAGAGGGCCGGCCACAGGGCTTCCCTGGCATGCCTTGACTGGGAGAATAGGAGCTGCCGTGCAGCAAAAGGGACACTGAGGCAGCAAAGGCATGATGGGCACCTGCATTCACCGAGGGCTCCCCACAGTCTCCTTGAAGCTCACCCTTCAATAGAGCTCTTTATAGAGCACCTGCTGTGTGCCTGGAGCAATGCTGAGTGCTGGGGACACAGCTAAGCACAGGACAGCCCCCGTCCCCTCCTTCAGGGGGCCCACAGCCTAGGTGGGCCTTGGGCAGGTGACTAGGGCTCCTGACCGGAGGGGAAGGCTTCTTGGAGGGAGGGGTGAGGTCTGAGGGGTGAGGGACGAATCAGAAGAGGATCCAACGCAGATGTGGCTGGCAGAGGGCCCTGCCTGAGCAGATGGCAGGAGGCGAGAGCGCACGGCCTGTTGTCGGGGCCTGAAGATGTCCCTTCTGGCTGGGGCGCAGAATGTGGGAGACTGGAGTCAGGCAGGAGAAGAGGCTGCAGACAGGGATGGTGCTTGGGTTGGGGTCCAGTCTGAGAAGCGGAGCCTGGGGCAGGATTCTTGCGTAAGCGATTTTCCGAAGATTCTCAGGAGAAGCCAGCCAGGGAAGCAGGACAGGCAGGGGAAGGAGCCAGGTGACCACTGGGTCTCATGCTGATCCCTCGCTGGGTATCGGTCATGGTATGCATTCTTTCGGCTCCCGGGGAGTGGAGTGGAGAGGTACCTGGAGGGCCCGTCCCCTGTCAGCCAAGGGCAGTACTTAGGGGAAGGGGTCTTGGGGAGGAGGGGGCCCCATGGCCTCTGCCTCAGACTCAGTCATGAAGGGCTTTGCCAGCCAGGCTGAGGGCTCTGGGCTTGGCAGTGCTGTTGATGGGTTTTAGTTTTGGAGCCATGCGATCCCATTGGTGCACGAGAACTTTCTCTGGCCGCAGAGTGAGGGCAGACTGGAGTGAGAGCAGCAGGCTGTTGCTGAAGTGAGGGGAAGAGGTGCTGGGGCTGCAGCCCGGGCAGGCAGGGACCCCCAGCCCAATAGCCAGGACATCCCAGAACACGCTCCCAGCCTCCCCCCTACACTTCCTGCCCCCCTCCCCCCAACTCTCCCTCCTCCTACTCCTCCCACTCCTCCCACTCCTTGGAGATTCTTTGTCACTTTTAGGAGGTTGACAACAGCCTGCCAGCCTCCTCTGTAGCTTCCAGGTGGCCCAAGGCTGGGGAGCTGCCATCACTGGCCTGTGCCCTTGGTTCTCTTCCAGAATGGGGAGGTGGAATGTTCCTTCACACCCTGTCCAGAGCTGGACTGCCCCCGAGAGGAGTGGTGGCTGGGCCCTGGACAGTGCTGTTTCACCTGCCGGGAGCCCACACCCATGACAGGTGAGGGCCCCCAGCCCTGCATGCCCGCGTTCTGCCCCACACGGGGCCTGGATGCCCTGCAGGCCTGAGACTGTGCCTCACCTGCCGAGACCGTGTGTGTCTGTGTGTGTGTGTGTGTGTGTGTGCGAGTGTGCCTGTGTGTGAGTGTACATCCACGCGTGTGTGAGGCATCTGCGCGTGTAGGTCTCTGTGAGTGTGCGTGCTTGTGCGAGCGTGCCTGTGTGTGTGTGCATTTATGGGTTCGGGGGTAAGCGTCTGTTTGCATGAGGCTGCCCGTGCGGACCAGGCACGTTTTTGGAGGGAAAACCCACTGAACGAGGGAGCTGGACTGGCAGCTGCGGGCAGCCGCTGGGTCCAGCAGGTGGTGGAATGGACACTCGGGGGGACCGTCTGCGCGGCATGAGTGAGCGGAGGCGTCTGTCCTTGGGTGGGGGGCACGCTGTAGGTCGGGCAGGCGTTCAGGGCCCTCCTTGGGGCTCGTGCCCACCCGTGCTTTCTCCCTCGCTGTCTCCTGTCCAGGCTGCTCTCTCGACGACAACGGGGTCGAGTTTCCGATCGGACAGATCTGGTCTCCCGGTGACCCCTGTGAGTTATGCATCTGCCAGGTGAATGGCCACCTGCACGCCTTCAGCTGCTCCCCCGGCTGCCCCTGCCTCGCCCCGAGCAGCCCCCTCGGCCCTGCCCCGGCCCTCCTGGCCAGGCTTCCCTGCCGCTCCGTAGCTGGGCCACCTCAGCCCACCCTCTGTCCCCCTCCTGTGCCGGCAGCTTCCATGTGTGCAGAATGGGGGTATGGCCTGCTGCCTGGGAGGAGGCCGGGGTCCCAGGAGCAGGATTTCCCGGGCACAGATAACCGAAGGAGGGGGATGGCCTGAGGCTCCATGGTTCGGGCCTTTCCTGCGAAACTGCAGGGTTTCCTTCTCGAACCTAAATCTCTGACCTCGGCTGGTCGGAAACAGACAAGGAGAAGGTGCGAGAGTCTTAGAGTCAGATCAGCCCAGAGGCAGACAAACACTCTCGTTTCGGCTCATTCTTTAAGCTCACGTTGGCTTTCCTTTCTGCCTTAGAGGAGCTTGTAGTCCCTGGGAGCTTAGAGCTTAATTTCTCAAAAATGAGGCCCATGCCCCAGTGGTGCGTGTGACACACGCAGAGTCTCCGGGCTGCTCAGACCTCTGGATTCAGAATCTGCATTTTAATCCCCCGGTTTCTGGTGTGTGCGCTGGCGTGTGAGAGACACAGCCTTCAAGTGTCTCGGACGCACGGTTAGGGAAAAAGCCTTAGACCCTTGCAAAACTTGGAAACATTCCATCGGAATTACAGTGGGGAGGAGGACACATCCGCTGCCTTTCCCCTTTATGACGGATCCAGGGCACTCGTCGTATGAGAAAGCAACACAAAAGCTTCATCAACATTCAGGGTCTTAGAGGGGGAAAAAAAAAGAAACCATATGTGGCGCTTTTGTCTTCTGAAATAGACATTTCCGGTGGAATAGTTTTCTATAAAAATAGGATTTTATTGTACTCCATAGGTTTGGGGTGAGCGAGGGTTCCAGGGAAAAGCTGAGAGAAGAATTTGGATGGGGTGGTGGTGAGCTTTGGCTGCGGCTGGAGAGGGACAGGAAGCCACGGACACCAAAGCCCCTCTCTGACCTTCCTCCTCCTTAGATCGGGAAGGCTCACACCCCCTTTCCCCAGTAGCCGGTCCTCTTTGTGGGGGACCTGCCACCTCCCAGCGGCATCGGGGCGCCCTTTGGGCAAGCCTCGGCCAGTTTGCAGCACTGCCCTTCCTTGGGGGACTGGCGGTGCTGGGAGGGTGGAGCGGGGCGGGGAGGCGGGGCCCGGTGTTACAGGTGGGGTCTTGGTGAAGTCCTTCCTTCCTTCAGGCAGACGGCTCAGTGAGCTGCAAGAGGACGGACTGCGTGGACTCCTGCCCTCACCCAATTCGGATCCCTGGACAGTGCTGCCCGGACTGTTCTGCAGGTAATTTCCTGCTTGGGGGGCTACACAGCACCCCCTGCTCCCCTTGGCGGGGTCCTTGACTCCCGCCCCCTGCATCTGGGCTCACCCTGCACCAGGTTCCTCCTGACAAAGGACGGACCGCGTGGGCTCCATGCCCGCGGCCGCACGGGGCAAGCCCATCGCACAGATGAGGGACCCAGGCTTCGGAGGCACAAAGCAGTCTGCCCGAGGCAGGCCCTGTGTGGGTGCTGGAAGCAGATAGATATGCTGAGCTTACAGCCTGGATGGGGTGACCAAGGAAACACACCTATGAAACAATTAGGGAACAGTGAGAGAACATACCGATGCTACTTAATTTTTTTATATTGATGTGCCCCTTTTGCATGATTTCAAAAGTAACATTTTATTGAAGTACATATGGAAAGCAAAAATAAAAACAATTAAAAAGGGCCCCTTCTCACTTTTAGCCTCATGGTTTTGTTTTTCTAATCTCTTTTCATGAAGTAAGTCTCTATGTCCCATGTCTGTAACATGTATCTATATCTAACATTTCCCTGTTGTCCTATCACCTGCTTTCATACTTCCTAGGATGTGATAAATGTCATCAAGGCGGCAGCACTCAGAGCAGGCCTGAGCGGGCTTGGGGAAGCCGAGGGGAGAGGTGTGGGGGAATGTTCTGGAAGGTGGGGACTGGCTGAGTGGGTTGGGGGGGGAAGAGCAGAGAGGATGACTGTGGTGCCTGGGCCAGTCCCTCTGGCCTGATCCTGCCCAGAGAGGGGCAGAGGAGGAGACGCTCCCTTCCCTGGAAGTGGAGACACTCTGATCCCTCTGCTAAATCTAGTGCAGAAAAAAAGATGCCGCACCCAATCCAGACCTGTGTCTTATCCCTTCCCCAGACCCCGGGGTGACTGCCTGGGGAGGCAATTGGCCTGACCTTTGCTACCCAGAAAACTCTCGGACCTTCGCCCTTGGCAGGAGCCCGGTCGCCGGCCACACGCCCGGCCGGCGCTCACCCCCGCGCTCTCTCTGGTAGGCTGTACGTACACGGGCAGAAGCTTCTACAACAACCAGACCTTCCCGTCCGTGCTGGACCCGTGTCTGAGCTGCATCTGCCTGGTACGGACCACCCGGCCCTGACCCCCTGTCTGTGGAAACTCCCCAGGGACTGACACACCAGCTCCTGGACCTTGGAGGCACCATCCAGAGCCTTCCATGAGAAAGGTCACTCTGGGTCACGGTGAAAGGTGGCTCCCTCCAGCCCTACCCAGGGCCAGAGAAATCTTTTTAAGCCTGCCCGGCGAACAGTCCTCTGCTTCTGGGTGACCAGGGGGCGTCTGGGGGGCTCCTTAGAGTATAACGCGTGGGCGCTCCCTGAGGGCGCAGGGGAGGGACTCGACCCGGACGCTCGGAGCTGCGGTCTTCCATAGACTCCCGTTACGGAGCTCTTGCTGTGTGCCCGTCTGGCTCTCGGCCCTCTCCTTGCATGAGCCCAATTAAATCTCCGGGAGAACCTGGTGAGGTGGGAACACCGTCATCGCCATCTGTGGGTCAGAAAAATGAGGCACAGAGAGACGAAGTCCTTCCCTCAAGCTCCTACGGGAGTCAGCCCAAGTGGCAAGAGTCGGATCCCGGTTTTCTGAGTCTCTGCCCCAGGAAGTGCGCTTTGCCCCCAAGCCAGACTGCCTCAGTCTGAAAAAGCGTGTGGGATTGTTCGTGTCATGTAGGGTTGGGAGGATGGGGGGAAGGCCTTCCTGCTCGTGCTGCTGGAAACGTTCGACGCCGGTGACGCTGCTTTGCTGGCAGTGGGTGAGGGCGCGGCGTGGAAAGGGACAGGGTCTGCAGGATCAGAGGAACGCAGGGCGAACATCTCGGCCTCTGAGAGGCCCTGCTCATTCACGTGCTTCGCGGAGCTCCGGGCTTCTGGGTCCTCCTCTCTCCTTGGTTTTTGGTGCTCCCCTTTCCTGGGTACTTCGTGGGTTCGTTCTGCTGGGGCCTGTTGACAGAGGGGCTGCGTGAACGAGGCCAGGCCCTTGGCTTTGTGGGGCTTGCGTTCTGTCAGGAAGACAGACTCTGACTGAGTGAATGAACCTCTCCCCGCGCCACGGGGCTCCGATGGGCACTCGGGGGCTCTGTGGCCGTCCTTCCCAAGGGTCCCGGCGGCGGCCGAGAACAAAGGGCCTCGTGTGTTTTCTGTGTCGTGCAGCTGGGCTCCGTGGCCTGCTCCCCCGTGGACTGCCCCATCACCTGCACCTACCCTTTCCACCCCGACGGGGAGTGCTGCCCGGTATGCAGAGGTGAGTGGGGGAGCCCCCGCCACACGTCCGAGGCTCCCGGGGAGGGCTTGGCTCTCACGCCCGGTCTCCTCTGTCCCTGCAGACTGTAACTACGAGGGAAGGAAGGTGGTGAACGGCCAGGTGTTCACCTTGGACGATGAGCCCTGTACCCAGTGCACGTGCCAGGTAAGCTGGGCCTGGGGACTCAGGAGCGTCCCAGCCAGGGGACTGCTGTTTGCCTTTTGTCCCTTTGCGAAACTCCGAGTCCCCTGAACCCACGGGAGCCCATCTTCCTCCTGCCTTCCCAACTTTAAATAGCAGCCGGAATACCTTGGATTTGATGGTATCCTCCCTCTTTGTGGGCTCCTGAAAGCGGCCTGGCGCGTCAGCCTCGGTCCCAGAGTCTCTCTGTGGGTGGAGGAGGCATGTGGGGGCGCTGTTCTGGGAGGGGAGATGATCTGGCCTTCCTCACGTGTGTCCTTGTGCTTCCCCAGCTGGGAGAGGTGAGCTGTGAGGAGGTCCCCTGCCCGCCGGCCTGCTCCGACCCCTCTGGGCCCCCCGGGGACTGCTGTTCCTCTTGCTCAGGTAAGCGGGCCTCTGCATCCTGCCGCTTCTCCACTGTCTTTCTGCCCTTTGTCCTTCTTCCCAGAAACCTAGAACTTGGAAAGGGCTGGATGTGCGAAGTCCAGGCTCAGAGAGGGAATGTGTCTTGCCTGAGGTCACACAGCCAGCATGTGGCGAGGACAAGCCTGTTCCCCGGACTGGCTCAGCCTCACCCAGCGTTCCTTATGCCGCACCGTGACCCGTGTGTTGTTTCGCTGTTCCTTTCCCTTATTACCTCCTTTCCTGATCTCTTCTGCTTTTTTCCTTTTTTAAAAAAAATTGCAATTTAGGAAGTGAATGACTTTGTGGAAGAGTAATGGCTAATTTGAGGTGAATACTCCTTAGGCGCTGGGCTCCTTTTCACAAGGAGCTAAGTGGAGAT
Organism: Ursus maritimus; assembly: GCF_017311325.1. NCBI lineage: Eukaryota > Metazoa > Chordata > Mammalia > Carnivora > Ursidae > Ursus > Ursus maritimus. The sequence continues at coordinate 37,087,903 of NW_024424786.1, read as the reverse complement.
AAGTCCCGTTATCATCTCTGTCTTCCCGGTGAGGAAACGGAGGCACAGAGAGGTGAAGTGAGGTGGTCAAGGTCACACAGCTGATGGGCAGTAGAGCTGGGATTTGAGCCCCGAGCTGGTGCCTTTCGCTCCTTCATCGTCTCGACCCCTGACCATCATCTTCATCTTGTCTTTCTCCATCGTGAGTGTCCATCCATCCGTGAATCTTTTGGCAAAGGTAGAAATAGGACGCGGACAACCTGCTGGGACGTGTGGTTTCGAAGTACTGACGTGGTCCACGGCTGGCCGTTGTCAAAAGCTTCCGGACAGCCTGGTTCGCTCACCGCTGACTTTCACGCTGACATTTAGGCAGTTTCTTGCTTCTTCTTCTTTTTCTTTCCACCCATCATGGATCTACCGTGAGAAATCTTGGGTCAGACAACTTATTTTTCAATTTTTGTGGGTTGTGTTGGGGCCCTGTGGTTAGCAGGTGGCGTACTGGGTTGTGGGGTGTTGGGAGCCCTGTGGGACCTCCTGCGGCAGGACAGCACGTCACCAGATGGGGGTCCTCACCCAACGGGGGTCCTCGAGAAACAGGAAACTCACCATGATGCGGCTGCCTTCCCCCAGTCCCACCAACTCTACGTTCTGTGTCTTGAATTCAATTTTTCTGATTGAACATGGCCATAAAGTGACTTCAATGTGGCTACTTTATGCTTCTTTTTTTTTAAAAGATTTTATTTATTTATTTGAGAGAGAGGGAGAGAGAGAGCACAAGCAGGGGGAGGGGCAGGGGGAGAGGGGGAAGCAGGCTCCCCGCTGAGCAGGGAGCCTGACTTGGGACTCGATCCCAGGACCCCAGGATCATGACCTGAGCTGAAGTCAGACACTTAACCAACTGAGCCACCCAGGTTCCCCTACTTTATGTTTTTTAAACTTCGAAGAAGACAGTGAATTTTTCTACTGATTTGTGGCCTGGATTTCCTCTTGAATAAAATACATGTTTAACTCCTTCGGCCTTGGGCAGGGGATCCTCCATATTTAGGGTCACTCTTCGGGTCCGAGGCCGAAGAAGAGCTGCCGTCAGGGCTGGTGGGGCTGGAAGCCGCCTGAGCCCCTACAGCCCTGTTGTTGAGAATCGTCGAGCCCTTTGTAGATGTTGCTTCACTCAAACCACCACAAACTCCTCAGCAGACCATTATTCCCCCTGCTGTCCCGAGAGTAATCGTTAGCTAAGATGGCCGCGTACGGAGCATGTGACCTGGGTGACCTCATTTATTTGCTCCCGGGAATGTGGGAGTGTGGCTGATCAGATCTCCATTCTGCAGACGGGCAAACGGAGGCTCAGGCAAGTTCGGTTTCTCTTAAGGCTGCGCTCGAGTTGGTGGCTCTGGGCTCAGCCCAGGTCTCTCTGATCCCTTCCCCCCGGGCTCTGCGGCCTCCAGATGGGGCAACGGAGGCCCAGGAGGTGAGGCGCAGAGCCCGGCCCCTTCTCCTGGAACACACTGCTTCTGCGACGTTCGCCACGCGCCTCTTCCTAACAAGAGCTCCATACAAGGAGAAACCACTTCCTGTTGCAGTGGAATATGAATTGGTTCCTTTTGATCCTTCATAAAAGTCACAGTTTCCGTGCGGTGTAATTCACATACCGGACAAGTCACACAGCCAAGCGTACAATCCAGTCCCCTCAGGCTTCTCAGAGTTGTGTGACCGTCCTCCCGGCGATTTTCTAAATACAGTCATTCCAGGCTTTTGGGCCTGGCAGCACCTGTCTCTCCTGAGCATAGCTTTCTCCAGCGCTCTTCCTTCTTGTGCTCCTTCCTGCCCCGTGTTCTCTTTGCCTACCCTCTTCCTTCGCTTGTTCTCCTTCCATATACCAAGCCCTTATGATGTGCCGGGCTCCAGGCTGAGATTTTTAAAAAAAGGTTTTTTTTCAATAGACTTTATTTTTTTAGAGCAGTTCTAGGTTCCCAGCAAAACTGAGCGGAGATAGAGCCTCCCCATCTCGACGGCCTACGCCAGACGGTACATCTGGTACCGTCAATGCGCCTCCCGCCCTCACACGTGGTTATCAGCTGCCGTCCGTGGTTGACATCCGGGTTTGGGCTGGGATTTCTCGCGCACCGTTCATTCCGTCCTCAGAGTGACCCTGTAAGTCGTTCGGAGGCCCATTTTACAGAAGCCCCATGGAGTTACGGGCCTTGTACAAGGTCACACAGCCAGTGCCTGGCAGAGTGACTTTGGCGGACTGCCTCCCTCTGCTCGTGGTTCCTGTTTGGTCTCCCCCTGGAGACAGCGCCCAGCGGGGCCTTCCCAGGAGTGAGAGGCCTCTGTGCCCCGCACGGCTCGTCCCAGAGCCGCCTCGGCCGTCTGGGAGAACCACAGTGCATCTTGTTTCCTCCACCTCTCTCTAGATGGCGCAGAGAGGAAGGCAGTGGAGGTCGGCAAGGTGGCTCGGAGCCCCCGTGGAGATGCTGAGGCCCCCGTGAACTGTAGTTCCTGTCCAGACCCCCCGGCAGCGTGGCCTCGGAAGCCTGCGCCCCATGTCCTCCAGCGCCTCCTCAGAACGAACCTGTCTTACGTGCAGACTTTACCTGCGAGCCCCTCGGGAGCGCAGGCCTCACCCTCACCCCCTTTGGGGCCTGGGGGCACATTCCCAGGGGAGCCCGGGGCCTCCCAGCGCTCAGCAGGGCCCACTCTACCTCCAGCCTCTCCCGGAGCTCCTGGGCCTCCTGTTACTCCAGAGCCCTCAGCCTCAGCCTCTCGGGCCCAGACAGCGACCAGAAGGCCTTCTTCACCTGCCATTGTCCTGACTGAAGCTTCAGCCCATTCTATGACGGCCCCCGGCCCCTCAGAGACCCCCGCCACCCTCCTCAGGCCTCGCAGACTCTCTCCTGCCACCTCCAGACTTGCTGCAGCCCTCGCAGCCTTGGCCAGCTCCAGCTCCCAGGGGCCCGCTGCGGGGACCTCGAAGGAGGAAGATTCCACTGGGTAAGCAGGCCTCCAGGTCAGGGCCGTGCCCGGGAGACGCCCGACAGAGAAAACAGCCAGCGGCCCTGGGCGCTGGCAGGGAGGCTCTGGGGCGAATGAGGCTGGTGACGTTGGACCCTCACTTCTGTAGGGCTCCTGGAGGACTGGAAAGTCCTCAGGGCCCCAGGCAGCCTTGTCCCCAAGAAGCATGTGGAATGTGCTGTGAGAACAGGTAGTCGGCACACTCCATGGTCAGTATCCTCCTTGGACGCCATAGCCGGCCTGTCTTCTGCGGAAGGTTGGGGCTGCTGAGCTCCCCGCTCTGGAGAAGAGTCGGAGAGAGCCCAGGATTCCCCTGGGATTGTGCCACCAGCGGTCCCGCATCCCTCCCTGCGGTCTTCTGATTAAAGGCTGTCTCCGTCTCCCCCAGACTGCCCTGCTCCTTCACTTCTCGCCTTTGGAAAGGTGGGGAGACGTCACTCCAAGCCCACAGGTGGTAAGCTAACAACCCACCTCAACCTTCCAGCTGGGGAGAAAAACCAGCATCAAACTGGGAGGGCGTCTTGTGGAAACACCTGCTGCCTTTGCCGCTGGGGGGCTCCTCCAGTGAAAAGGGGAAAGACGACAGAGGAGGTTTTGCAGGTTGGGTTCCCTGGGTGGGAGCCTCAGCGATGGACCGGGAGTGGGCAGTTCCCAAGGGGCCCTCTCAAGCAGCGGCACCGGGCAGGAGGCAGGGAGGGCAGCAGTGAGGGAAGAGTCCCAGGCCTTGGCCAACCCCCCCTGAGGCTAGGATGGCCCTTCAGAGTTGTCCTGAGTCAGCGCCAGGAGCCAGGGCTCTGTGCCCCCCACCCCCGGGTTGACCAGTCATTCTAACTGGGCTGCCCCAGGAAAGGGGGTGACCTTGGCAGGGGGGCTCCCTTCGGCCCAGGCAGTTCCCTAAGAGGGCCGATGGCCGAGAACTATTAGCCGACAACCTTCCCAGCAGCTGGGGGAATAAATCGTCAGTCCTGAAGGGGGATCTAGGCAGTGGAGGCCAGTTCACACGACAGGTGGAGAGAGGACAGTGCTATCGTTAATGGGGGTGGGATGGAGGCGAAAGACAGGGAGCTCTGCTGTCACCGGGTCACCAGCTTGCTATCACGGAAATCCGTTCATTCTGCAAACCCCAGGGCACAGACCCTACCCACATTTTCGGGGCACCACACCCCCTCCCCCCCAGCTCCTCTCTGTCCTGCTGCTCAGCACACGTCCCAGGGTGAAGCATTTGCAGTGGCGCTGGCTGCAAGGCCATCTGGGGCATCCAGCCAGACACCGGTGTGGCCGTGAGGTCCTAATCCAGCGCCGTGGCAGGAATAGTGGATTTCTAGTTAGGAGCGTGGACACCCAAGGCTTGAGAGATGCAAAGGACTTAGGGAACTTCTTGTCCAGTAAGACCTGAGGCATGTGATGGAGAGTGAGGTCTGGGATGCCCTGGTCAGCTGTGACCTGCCCAGGGACCTTCGGTCGGGCTCCCTCACCAATGTAATGTCCCACGGAGCTGTGACGATGGCACGCGTGAACGCCTCCGTACCTCGCTGTGGTTTGTGCTTGCACCCCGGGGCAGCCGGCCAACTTCACAATGGCCCCTGGGATCTAATTTCAGGAAGAACGTGTAGCACGCTGGCTGCCTCCACATTGCCACTTCTGGAATAATCCAGCTGTCAACGTGGTAATGGCTGAGAGTCCGTGCCAATTTTCTCATCACTATTCAATAAAGTGTGCAGTTTGAGTTTGAATATCAGCTTCCCCTCCATAGAGCTCAAGTAAATTGTGTTTAGTTTGAATGTTAGGGAGAAAAAAATAAATGGGCGAGAGGATAGCTGTAAACATTTTCCCCAAGGTGGTCCAATTAAAAAACAAAACAAAACGCTTCTCTGGACTCTGTTTCCCCATTTATAGCGGGGACCACAGAGGCCCAGAGAGGTGTCCTGAGGTTGCATGGATTGTGACGTCTGAGCAGGGAGGAGGCCCCTGCTTCTCTGACTCCCAGGCTGGGCTTTGTCCCTTCGCATCACACCTGGCTGGATTCTTCTGGTGGGGTTTCAGAGACAGTTTGTGGAGGGTGCTATGATTACCCTATTTTGGTTTGGGCTCCCCAGGAGCAGACCTAGAGAGAAATATTTGGGGGAGAATCATTGAGCTGGGGGGGTGTAATCCCAGGAAGCAGGGTGAGGGAGGTGGCGGTAAGACAGAGACGGGAAGAAAACCAATCACCATGCAGTACAGAGCAGGCCACAGCTATGGGCGATGGGCACCCAGTCCTTCTGCAGACCCTCCGGGAGACCGTGTGGCACGTGCCTCAGCATTGTCCTCCCGAGGGCGTGAGGATGCCACTCTTGTCCCTCTCTTGCTCCCAGGTTGTTGGCTTTCCAGCAGGTCCAGCCAGCTGGGCCCAAGGCTGCAGCCTGCCTCCTTTCCACTGGCTCCCAGGCACACGCAGGTGCTCGGGGAAAAGGCGAGGGAGCTGTCTGCAGAGGGCCTTCGGGCTGGCCAGGATTCTCACTACCTTACCCGGTGGTCAGCATAGTCCCTTCCCAGGACCCCTGGGGGGCTCAGCGCTGTCCTTCATCAGGTAGTGTTGACGGGACACGTTGGAAGGCCCCAGCGGGATCCAACTTGCTAAGAACTTGTTCTGCCCGAGAGAAGCCTCAGGATGCTTGGGCCCTGTCCAGGGCCATCTGGCTCCAGCAGGCCGGAGGACGGCCTTCAAGACTCCAGATGGGTGAGGACTGCTTTTAACAAATGGGAGGAGCTGGTCGGAATTCTCAGACTCCAGCGCTCAGGGGGAGTTTGGTTTTGGGTGAACACACCCTTCGGTGTCCCTTACCCAGATTCACATTTCGTGAATCTTTTGAGAAGCCGTAGAGGATGCGGAAGAGGGGATGCCGGAAGCCTGGTCCATGGTCTCAGTTTCCCTGGACCTAGGGAGTTCCCAAAGGGCCAAATGGTCAGACCCAGTTCAAGAGACCAATTTGGTTGGGGCGCCTGGGTAGCGCAGTCGTTAAAGCATCTGCCTTCGGCTCAGGGCATGATCCCGGCATACCGGGATCGAGTCCCACATCGGGCTCCTCCGCTATGAGCCTGCTTCTTCCTCTCCCACTCCCCCTGCTGTGTTCCCTCTCTCACTGGCTGTCTCTCTGTCACATAAATAAATAAAATCTTAAAAAAAAAAAAAAAGAGAGACCGATTTGGAGGTTTTCAGATCAACAAGCTCAAGGATAAACATAGCAGGTTTCAAATGAGGATAACTCAGGGGCGCCTGGGTGGCTCAGTCAGTTAAGCATCTGCCTTTGGCTCGGGTCATGATCCCAGAGCCCCGGGATTGAGTCCTGAGTCGGGCTTCCTGCTCAGGTGGGAGTCTGCTTCTCCCTCTCCCACTCCCCCTTGTGTTCCCACTCTCACTGTCTCTCTCTCTGTCAAATAAATAAAATCTTTTAAAAAAGAAAAAGAATAGGTTAAAAAACAATTTTTTTAAAGATTTCATTTATTTGACAGAGCGAGCACAAGCAGGGAGAGCGGCAGGCAGAGGGAGAGAGAGAAGCAATGCGGAGCTCAGTCCCAGGACCCTGAGATCATGACCTGAGATGAAGGCAGATGCTCAACCGACTGAGCCACCCGGTGCCCTGTTTTTTGTGTGTGTGTGTGTATTTTTTTTTTTTAGAGACAGAGAGTGGGGGAGGGGACAGAGGGAGAGAGAGAGACCCTTTTTTTTAAAAAATATTTTTTATTTATTTATTAGACAGAGATAGAGACAGCCAGCGAGAGAGGGAACACAGGCAGTGGGAGTGGGATAGGAAGAAGCAGGCTCATAGCAGAGGAGCCTGATGTGGGGCTCGATCCCACAACGCCGGGATCACGCCCTGAGCCGAAGGCATTCGCCCAACCGCTGTGCCACCCAGGCGCTCCCGGCTGTGCCACCCAGGCACCCCAGAGAGAGAGACACTTAAGCAGGCTCCACGCTCAGTGTAGAGCCTGACATGAGGCTTGATCTCATGACCCTGAGATCATGACCTGAGCCCAAACCAAGTCAGAGGCTTAACCGACTGAGCCACCCAGGCACCCTCCCTTACCTTATTTCTAATGTGTAATATGTTCACATCATTAGATATAAAACTGTGTGAAATTGTATTCAGTGGGATGTCTCTGTCATCCCACGTCTACCCTGCTCCCCCTCTTCTTCCTTTTATGGTTTCTGATTCTGGGTGTCCTTTCTCGGTTCCTGTACGTAAGCGCAAGCAGATCGTATTTTCTTTCTTTGTAACCCACAGATAGCGTGGTATAAGCCCGGTCGTCATCTGTTTTTGTGCATGTGTTTGCTTCACCTAACGATCTCAAGATCTTCCCCAGAATCTAGTGAGCATACTCGTTTTTAACGTTTTCACAGCTGCCGAGCGGCTCCTTGCGCGCACCATAGCCTGCTTAACCGTCCCCCCCATGGGTGGACATTTGGGTCGTTTCAAATCTTGCTTTTACAAAAGATGCTACAAAGAATAACCTCGTACTTACATCATTCTGCACGTGTGCAAGTGTATGTCTTAAAGATAAATTCCCAGAAGGGAAGTTACTGGGCCAGAAGGTATACACATTTCTCATTTTGATAGACGTTGCCAAATGGAGCTCCGTAGGGGCTGTACCAGTTTCTGCTCCCATAGGCACTGCATGAGACCCCGCGTCCGGGAGGGTGTGGATTCCACAGATGAGTGGAGCAGAGCCCTAGGAGATGAAAATATACTCCTGGACAAGTGGGAAAGGGAAGGATAGATGGAGCCGTGCTTAGACCCCCGAGGCCTGCAGAGAATGGAGACAGATGAACGGAGGAGAAGCCTGAGACAGGAATGTGAATCTGTATTATCTCATGGGGCAAAGTGGAAAGAGTCAGATCAGACATGTCAGCTCCGGGTTTCCCAGTCCAACTGGTCTGTTTAAAGGGGAGTCTTTTTAGATTCTGTCTGGATCCAGGAATCCCAGGGCGAGCAAACGGAAGAGGGGTGGGGAGGGAGGGGCTGAGCTGCAGCTGCGGGGGCCAGGAGCAGAACAGGAAGGGTCCAGGAAGACGGGCCTGTATCCCCAGAGCCTGCACGCTGCCTGGCCCATAGGAGGTGCTCGGGAAATGCCAGAAACACAAACACAGCAAAGGAGCCAGGACAGTGTGAAATTCCTCCCCAGAAACATGAGAAGTCCACCTGTTTGTCTCAGGACCAAATAGGACTGGGACAGAACGTTGGTGGGGGTGGGAGTGGACCCATCTGCTGTTGTAAGCATGCCCTCAGTGAAAGCAAATCCATTTCCTTGTTGTTTCCTTTCCAGAAGTCATCTTGAATTCATCACTCAGTCTGCAAATATGTATTGAGCACCTGCGATGTGCCAGGCCCTGCTCTTGAGGCTGGGGCTTCAGCAGTGCCTGCCCTCGTGTATCGAAAACAAGCACTCGTATAAATGCATGATTGCTGGGCCCCGAGTGCCCTAACAGAGGGGAGGGCCATTCTCCGTGAGAGGGTGGTCTGGGAAGGTTTCGCAGGGAGGTGCTGTGTAAGCCGAGATCTGCAGGATGCTTGGCGGTCGCAGGTCCGAGAAAGGGAGCAGCAATGCAGGCAAAGGGCACAGTGTGTACAGAGATCAAGAGGTAGGGAAGACGGTTGGGTATTCGTGGAGGTGGCAGAAGGCCAGGGTGGGTGGGGGCTTAGGGTGGGGAGGGGTCAAGATGAGGCAGGGAAGGTACTCAGGGACCAGAGCATGCAGAGCGTGGAAGATGTATTATCTTATTCCAAGTGTAAGTGCAAGGCGTTAATTAAAGATTTTAAGCAAGGGAGAGAGGTGATCAAGATTTCTGTTTCAAAAAGATTGTTCAGCTCTGGAAAATGGGCTAAGGAGGGGATCTGTGACATTAGGGAGACCTGGGGCATCCTAGGGCCCAACAACTTACATTTGTGAGAGTGACAAACAACAAACTGGAGGAGGATGTGACAAGAGAGTTTCCCAAGACATCCCATTCTGGGCACCCCAAAGTCACTCCCTCCCCGCAGGGAGGCCCAGCGCCAGCCTGGAATCCAGCTCTCCAGCTGTGGGAGTTTCCCAGCAGTCCAGCCAAGGAGCACAGGACTGCAAAAGGTTTGCTAGCAAGAGAGGCACTGGCATCAGGCTGAGCTGGGTCAAGGTCAAGCAGATGACTTTGTGGGAGCATTTCACAGAGCCTTTGGGAAACGGGCCTCTTGCACCTCCAGGAAGGGTCTAGAATGCTACATGTTGCATGCTTATTCTGTAACTTTGTTTTTCACTGGACCTTTTGCTACCAAACCCACCGGGAGAAATGCTGCTCTAAGTATTTTCTGTTTGCAGGCGAGGGTGTATTTGTTAATGGGCACACCCACTGCTTTCTCACAACCTCTGCCCCCGCCCACTGCCCCTCCACCCCCAGGAACTGGAAAAGCATCGGATCAGTTCGGTGTCCTGCACCCAGGGCATCGAGGGGTCTTCAAGTGTTAGTCTGGATCAACCGGCTAATCCCAGAGAGCAGCCCGTTAGATGTGGGGGTGTCAGATCTGGTCACCTTCCACCCCCCCGGCCCAGCCTGTTTAGGAATATCCCTATCAGTGGAATGCTCCCTCCCTCCCCCTGATCTCTTTCCTTTTCTATCTCTTACTGCCTTTGGGAGAAATAAGAAGTTGACTCCCTCACCAAGAACCTAGGAGCCCTATTCCGTGAGGAGTCAACAGGCCTGGTATTTCTGGTGCCCGTTTTTCTCTGATGCTCCCAGCCGGACCTGCTGAGGGCCGATCACCTTCCTGGCTCTAATACAGGGTGTGTACCCCTGTCACTGTTTGGTGTCGTCCAAGTGGACGTGGTCATCTTGTCCCCCTGCCCCGGTGTTCCGACCCTGGTGGTGTAGGGAGAAACACACAGCACATTTTTTCAGGAGGGAAGGTTTTTATTCTACATTATTGGTATGACAGGGGAGGGGACCAAGCTTCCACCTCCACAGTCCCATAGGAAGAACAACCAGGAGAATTATAGACATCTAGAGCGGGCGACTAAGGCTAGGTCTTCCTGGGACGCGGCGGGAGAGATGTCGGCTCAGGCCACGGGGGCCAGGCCGACCTGGTTGTTGGCCCTGTCGAAGACCGCGAAGTATTGGCGGATGAAGACATCACCCAGGATCCAGAGATCTCCGGAGGCGGTGGGGAGGTTCATGCCCTGGAAGCCGCTGACACAGCTCTCCTGGTTCTGGAGGAAAGGAGAAGAAAGCTGGAGACGGGGCACAGACCCAGCGGTGACAGGGCGCCGGGGACGAAGCATCAAGGTCCCCGGGCCACTGCGCGGCACGTGCAAGGGAGGAATTTCCTGGCTCGTGCCCGGGGACTTGACTCTTCTTGGCCGGGGGTCTGCCTGTATAAGCTGTTCGCTCTGCTGTCGGTTTCCAGGGATTACTAGACATGATCCAGGGTTTCTGGCGGATGCACAAACCCTGACATCAGCATCCGAGCTAAGAGGTTTAGGGAGAAGTCAGCCGCCGTGAAGGATTTTGGAAGCCCTGGTGACACAGCCTTTTCTCGTTCTGACCCCATCGGGTGGCAAAGCAGATCAGCCATTAGCCCTTTTCAGTTACTAGGGCCCCAGGCCACCACCTTGACTGCCTGGGGAGCTGGGGAGCTTTGGAACCACCCCCTCCCTGCTTAGGCCACGCCCCCTCCTATTCATCAGCATCCCTGGGGGGAGCGTCCTGGCCGTCTGTCATTACTTCTTGCTCAGTGACATCAACCCCCGGAGCAGATCTGGATTTCCACCTGGCATTGTGATAGTCGGTGAACCGTTGTCCTGTGGTCAGACTCTACCAAGTAAGGATTTGTTACTTGGTGAGACAGTAAGAGCATCACAAGCCCTGACCCTACGGAAGGTACGGTTTCCGTTTGCTCAACCCTTTGTAGCTTCGATGTGGTTGATCCCACTCGATTACCCTACCCACAGTCTAGGGGTGGGGAATGCTGACGTCTCTAGTTTCTAGACCAGGACACTGAGAGCCGGGAGAGGCTGCAACTGGCTCAGAAACAATGAGCTAGTCATGGAGACTCAGGGCTTGGACTCAGGTGTCCAACCGGAAGTCCTCTTTTCCTGCCACCGGCCTTCGCCTCACTTTTCCCCTTGGGGGGGGGGGGCGCTGCATCCACATTTTCATTCATGCATTGATTTTAAAAGTCTTCTTTTTCTCTGGAGGCTGTCCAGAGCAGATGTCAGCTTCAGCCTGTGGAAGAGCACTTGGCCTTGTGCAAAGGCCGGGGGGTGGGGGTGCGGTGGTGGTGACCACATTTGCGGCAGGCACCTGTAGACGACTGGCCCAGAGCCCGCTTACCTGCAGGATATAGGCACTGGGAGGCAGAGGGTACTGGATGCCGTTGATGGTGAAGATGATGTCGGGCAGGTCGTTGATGAAAGAGTGAGGGTTAGGAGACTTCCGTTTCTCCTGCATGGCAGACCCACCACTTGGGTCTAGAACAGGGCAGTCAGGGCTGGACTCACCTCGCCATTCGAGTCCTCGCTGGCCCCGATGTAGCTCTGGATGTTGGCAATGGAGGTGGTTGGGCCAGCCAGCAGAGAGGTGCCTGTGTCGACAATGGCCTGGCAGCCCTGACTACAAGCGATGGCCTGTCCGTTCATGGTGACGCTAAGGACGAGACACAAGTAAGGGTCTCCTGAGTCCCCAGTGGGTGTATCTCCCCCAGGAGGAACCAGGTGGCCCCATATGGTCCCCCTCCCATCCATTGGCCAATACATAAAATTCCAGCTTCTCTCATTCATTCATGCATTCCACAAATATCGACTGAGTGTGGGCTCTGCGCTAGGCACGGGAGATGCAAACCCAGACAGCCGCATGGCTCCCGTCTGCAGGGAGAGCCTGGTCTGGCTGGAAAGATAGGTTATGATCGAGCAAGAGCAGGGGGAGCAGGACACATGGCCAGGGAACAGAAGCGTAATCCAGGGGGAGGGTGGGGTGCCAGGGAAGGCTTCTCAGGCAGGCAGACACCCGAGGTTGCTAAGGAGGAGCAGAGCTGGAGGAGGACATCACAGGCAGGGAGTGATGGAGATACGGAGCATGGGCAGGAGGCGGAAGACGTGATGAAGTTTTAGCAGGCCTGGGGCAGACGCAAGGTGACCAGTACGTGCCAGTTTGTTTAGGACCGTCCTGGTTTTAGCACTGCGAGTCCGGCATCCCTGGAAACTGCTCATTCCTGGGCGAACCTGGGCAACTGGTCACCCTGGCAGGCCAGCTGAGCGGCAAACAGCTGGGGAACAAGGCTGCTTGGGGCAGGGGTGGGCCCCGAAGGGGAGAGTGGAAAGGAAGGACCTGAAACAAGGCAGCCCCTTCGCTCTAGGGTGGGAGGGACGTGTGCTAGTTCAAGGTCCCCTAAGTGCTGGGATGCGTGGACACGTAAGCTGGTAAATTGTCCTGCCTGTTTGACCAGAAGGAAAGTGGCTCTCCTCCTTTCTTGGGGTCTCTCTGGCTTGGCCAACTTCCATGTTCTCCCCCTGGGGTACATTTCCCTGTGCTGGCTGTTCCAGGGGGATTCCAGAAAGCTTAGTTACCTACGAGTCTATATGGGGGCCCACGGCAGGATGTTGGCCATCCACAGAGCTCTCACCTGTCCACGGTGATCTGCCAGTAACCCTCGACAGAAACAGGCACCCAGTTCAGGCTTCCAGTGTAGTAAGAAGAATCAATGCCACCAAACATCACCACACTGCCACTCTGGTCATCGCTGTGGGAAATGGGGGGAGAGACAGGCATTCATTCATTCAATCATTCATTCATTCATTCGCCTGAACATCGACTATGCGCGTCCTAAGAGCTACCCTTGATTGGGCAAGTGGATGACAGACAGGTCACTATTTTTATTTCCACTGTACAGTGAGGCTCAAAGACACGAGGAAACTCGCCCAAGGTCACACGGCCAGGGAGTGCCCAGGTCCTTCTGGTTCCAAGGCGTGTGGTTTCTACCCTATGTTCACTCTCATTGCTGCGAGGAGCTCAAGAGAAGCGAATGCATGGCAGTGGCCGCTCGTAAGGACCTGATCATGTAGTTCACTGGCTCTCAGCCACGGGCGGTTTCCAATTTGCCAACGTCTGGGATATTTTTTGATTGTTGTGATTCGGAAGGGGTGAGGGGGTGCTACTGAAAGCTAGTGGACAGGCCAGGGAAGCCGCTAACCGTCCCGCAATGCACAGGACAGCCCCCAACGGCAAATAATTCTCTGGTCTAAAACGTCCCGAGTGCTGTGATGGAGAAAAACCCTGATCGGCTGGAGAAATAAGAGAAATACCGAAAAGCCGTAAAGAAAAGCCGTAAAGCCGTAAAGACAGGTTACGTGTGCGAGCTGACTAGAATATTAAGTGGCCAAGAGGAGAAACGGATGAATGGCTCCTCCCACTGTAAATTACAGGAGTCCTTGTTACTGGGAGCTTCACTTTCTAAATCTCTGCAGTTTGGGGTCAGATAGGGAAGCAAAGGTGGGCGATGGTAGGAAATTAGCCATGGAAAAACTGGCCACGGATAAAACGATCCCTACTCCCCTAACCCCACCCCATCTCCCTGCAAACATCGAACCGTGCAATGCGACCCACTGAGATTACAGCAGAACAGTCAGCAACTCAAGAAAAATATCGAGCACGACAAATCACTTGGAGAGAGAAGGATGTGGCAGAGGAAAGCTGACTGTCTTGAGAGAATTGATGACACCTTCTGATGTTCTTGCATAAACATTTACTCAACCAAACCAGCCCTTGGCTTGTTCTTTATTCATTCTTCCAATTAACTCAGAGTCACATACGGAACCTAGGTTTTGTTAACTAACAGAAGAAACTTGCTTTCATCAGTTAAACGTTCCCTTGTTCAAGACATAAAACCCTATTTTCATTTTTTTGCTGCGGAATTTTGGCCCCCATTTTAAGTGGATTCACTTAATCCACTCCTGAGGGCCAGCAGCAAGGGGACTGGTGCTGGGGAGCAAATGGCTAACGACATTTGATTGTGTAAGTCAAGGCGACAAAAGTCACACTGGTGAAACAAGACGAAGGAAGGCGGTTCGTCAAGGAGGGACTGGGCACCATTGTCTCCAAGATTTACCTCTTGAGACTTAGACCTTGCCCTTTCAAATCCTTGCTTGCCAAGACCCTGTCCATCCCACCCAGCCCTGGACAGCCCCCTGCTGGGCCAGGTGGCCGTGACCTCCCGGCCCAACTTACCTGCTTAGGTAGACAGAGAAGAGGTCCTGGGAAACCAGCCCCTGGTTCCACATGTTGTCAAAGACAGGAGTAGCCCCGGAAGATGAAATCTGGGGGTAGGCCAGACCCAGGATGCCATCGAAGGGAGCGTAGTACAGGAAGGAGCCGGGCTCAGTCTCGCTCAGGCCGAAGATCTGGTTGGTGTCTGAGATGCCTCCAACCTGAATTGGGGGAAACCAAGACGTTCCCCATCAGCACGTGTTGACCGAGCACTGTGGGGTGCCAGCCCTGGGCCGGAGCATCCCTGCCTCATTTCGAGTAGGACTCGGCTTCCAGGGCGGCAGGCTGGAAGGAAGGGGGAAGGACTGGCCCCGCAATGCTTGTTAATTCTGCTGGAAGTAACCATTGCCACTGATCTCCAGATGGCCACGGTCTGCGACGCAGAGTGAGAATTTGCTGCAGAGCAGATGGTCACAGTGTGTGTGTGTGTGTGTGTGTGTGTGTGTGTGTGTGTGTGTTTCCGATGACTGGATACAAGGCAGACCCCAGGCAAGTCAGAGCCCTTGACCCCTGCTGCTCCCTGTGGGGGCGGGGGTGGAGCTTGTGGCCTTCTGACTCAGGGGGGCTGCAGGTGGGGGTGTGAAAAGGGGGAGGAGGTGCTGAAAGAGAGCTGAACCTTTTTGCCTTCTGCTCCTTGTCCCCTACCTAACATTCAACTTGGGGGTGCTGAGGTTGGCTTATGGTTCCTGGCACCCCATCCCCTTACCCACTACTGCCCCACCTAGAGATGTCTGTGTCATCTTTGCCACTTTCCCCTCCTGCATCCCCTCTCAGGTTACTTTTGTGGTCACTGAGACCCGCATTGCTGGAATAAGCTCTCTCTGGGGGGTGCACTGCGGTTCCCTGGGTCCTGGGAAGATGGCTCCAGGGCTGGGCGGGATGAGGTGGCCAGCCAGCAAGTGCTTACCTGGACAGTGTCATAGCCCAGGATGCCTGTCATGCTGCCAGTGCCATAGGCGATGGAGACTGTCTGGCTGGTGCCCTCGTAGGTGGAGGACTGCTGAGGGTTGAAGCGGTTGTGGTTGGCTGCCAGGGCAAGAAGGAACAACGTCAAACTCAAAGAGCCGAGTGAGAGTCATGGGCTGGGAGTGTCTTCCTAGTGTGGATGCCTTGGTTCGGGGGGGGGGGGTGCTTTGGAGGAGAAAAGTAATCTTTTCCCCAAACTTTAGAGCCTAAGCATTCCCAGTTTCCACTTCTGTCTAGTAGGGCCAGTTGGGACCATGTCCCTGATGGGAGGTCCCTAGTGGACTCCAGAGTCCTCCCAAGGACCCCCTGGTCTCCCTTCTCCTGGAAGTCATCCCTGATTGCTCCCCTGAGCAGAGCAAGCTCATGGCCGTCCATGGTGCTAAGCACCTTCACACTTCTCTCTGCTGAGAGCATGGACCGTGCGTGATTCACCCCATTATCCCTGGGCACCTAAGCCCAGTGCTTGGCACATAGTAGGTGTTCAGTAAATGCTTGCAGACTGAATCCCCGAGTGCCTCCTCCAGGCTTGAAATGGACCTCTTTGAAGCCCTGGGGGTTCTGGGCTCCCAGGTGGCTTGGTGCCGGGGAGCCCGGGCAGGCGGGGCCCAGCACTCACAGCAGGCGGGACTGGAGCAGTAGACAGAGGGCACCCACAGGTTGGAGGAGCCGGTGTCGAAGATGACGGTGAACTCCTGAGGGGGGGTGCCGATGCCGATGGTGCCGAAGTACTCCATCTGTCAGGACGCGGTGGGGGGGCACGGTTCACTGAGCGCACCATTCCCTGGGACTCCCCGGCCCGGCCTCCCCGGGGACCGTGTCTGAGGGGGCCCCTCAGCCCACCTCCCGCCTTTCCCTTCACTGTTCTCCTGGCCCTTCTCTCCCTGTCCAATACATCCATCCTTCAAGGCCCAGCGGGTCTCCCCCCCACCTGGAAGTCTTCCCTGATTGCTCCCCTGTTGCCCTCTGACTATTCTCTTCTAAGCACCATGAACACCCAATAATAATCTGCTGTCCCCCTCTTCAGCTCTTGTCTTGTGTGTCTTCGTCTCGTCGTCCTAGGGAATGCACGGTCTCGGAAAGGGGTGAAACCTGACAGCAGCTCTCAGAGTATATGCTGAAATGCTTTCTCAGTAAATTGTCGATGAAGAGAGAAACGCGTCACCTAACGATGGGAACCCCTGGAGAGGTCTGATTCCTAAACCTCGGTGTGATAGCAGGTTCAACAAAGGACACGAAAGGACAGAGTCAGGACTGTTCTTCTCAGTGGCAACACCTTCTCCTTCGCCAGCTCTGTTCCAGCCCCCCTGGTCTGGCAATTCTTCAATGATGACAAGCTCATTCCCCTCCCAGGGCCTTTGTACTTGCTATTTCTTGTGCTAGGGAAATGTTTATTCTAGATCTTTCCTTGGCTGGCTCTGACTCATCACTCATTTGGAGTGCCAGTCAAACGTCGCCGCCAAGCATCCCTCCCTTTATCTACATTTGCCCCTCCCCCATTTTTCTTCTTCCCCTTACTTGATTTTTTTCTTTGTGACCCTTGTCCTTCCCTGAAATTATCTTACATATTTATTTGTCTCTCTTATTTGTCTTTCCCTCTAGAATATAAGCTCCAGGAACTTAACTTCTTCACCACTGTTTCCTTAGCTCCTTGCACAGAGCCTCCGGCACGTAGTAGGCACTTCATAAATATTTGTTGAGTGAACAGGTGGGCTGGCTTTACCGAGCTCTTACCAGGGGCCAGGCCCCGTGCTAGGCACTCCGAAAAGCACCATTGCCTCCGTTACTTGCAACAACACCCTGATGGTAGATATTAGTGGTTCTGTTCCACAGACGAGGAAGCTGAGGCTTACTTGGAATGTAAATGACTTGCCCAAGGTCACGTGGCTCGCAAGTATGAGAGCCGAGCTCGGCACCAGGGCTGGCAGATTTCACAGGCTAAGCCCTTAGGGACGGGCAACCTGGTCTCCTACCCTTGGCCCAGGGCCATTCACAGTAGGGACACAATATCTACGGAAGGGCAGGGTGTTGTCATGGGGTCCCAAATGGGAGAGCCGCAGTGAGCTTCCTAAAGCCCCAATCGGGTCATGTCAGCCCTCCTGGTTAAGACAGCTCCGTGGCAATTAGGCCGCAGACCCTCCTGAGGCTCTGATTTGGCTCCACTCACCGACCCCTCAGGCCTCGCTGTGCCTCTCTCCCTCGCTCTCTGCTCTCCATGAGCACGGGCCTCCTGTCCTCAGATGCACCTGTCTGCCACCATCACGGGGTCTGGCATGAGCCATCACCCCCCTGGGACGCTCTCCCGTCCCCTGGAAACCCCGGCTTTTCCTTCGCTGCTTGCCCTGGCCGCACCCTCCAAGCATGAGACCTTTACTGTGCAGCCCTCGGCCTGGTTGTCCTTTTCCTGGTTTGTGAATCTCCCTGATTTCTGTCTGTCTCTCTCTCCTAGACCGTGAGCTGCATGAGGGCTGGGGCCGGGCCTGGTTTTGCTCGTGGCTGCTGCCCCTGGGCCCAGCACGGTGCCTGGCACAGAAGGGGGGCCCTCTGTGTGCAAAGACACTGGATGAATGAACAAAAGAACAAAGGAGAGCGACGGCTCTGATGGTGAGTTTTCCTGTACCCCCTGTGCCTCTGAGAGCCTGGGAGCAGCCCCCTGGGTTCCTGCCTGGGGGCCCTGGCCCATCCTCCAAGACCCCCGGGAGCCCTTCTCTCCTCCAGGGCCTTCCCCGGGCACTCACATCCATGTAGTTCTCCAGGGGCTGCGTGGCCATCACGGCGGCCTCCTGGGGGAAGTACTTGCTGGCTGGGTTGGGGCTGTGCTTTTTCAGGAAGTCCTTTAGGAGCCCATGCTCCTTCAGGTTCTTTCTCAGGGACTTCTTCTTGACCAGGGGAACCCTAGGGCACAGCATTTGCAAACAGGTGGTTTGGAGGAGGCAGAGTACGGAGGCAAGGAGTCTGCTCGTGGGGTGCCGTGGAAGCCTCAGAAGGAAAAGGAAGCTGGTCCAAGAGGGGAAGAAGGAGGGGGTAACCAAGCGGGGAGACGCTTCTCTTTTTGGCACACTGAGCCAAAGAGGTTGAGTGGTTGCCCAGAGTCACCCGGCCCGGTTCCTGGAGCTGGGAACCCAGCCCCAGCAGGACTCGAGCCCCACGTGGGCAGCGCCGGCTCCCCTAAAGGGCAGAGGGAGACTAGAAGGGAGGCCGGAGGCAGCGGAGCAGAGCGGAGTTGGACGAGGGAAGAAGGAAGAAAAATGTGAGGGGAAAGGAAGGAATGTGACAGGCAGCAGAAGGAATCGGCCCTGGGAAGCTGGTCCTGGGCCTGCGTGTCCCCAGACTCACTTGATGATAAAGCACTCGGAGAGCGCCACCAAGCTGATCAGCAGAAGCCACTTCATGGTTCTTCTCGGTCCGGTCTCCAGAGAAGGGTGGAAGGCTGAGAAGTGTCCAGCAGCAAGCAAGAGCTGCTCCTTATATACAGTCCAAGGGCTTGGGGATCGGTCTTATCAGCCTCCAAATGTCACCCATTCTCGTAACCCCAAACAGAACAGTTCCTGATAAGGTTGTCCCCGCCCCTCAGCTCTGTCCTGGGAAGTTTCCAATCAAGTAGATTTCCATTGCGACCGTACCCTGCCGTAGGGATGGAGCTGCAGGGGGCACGCTACGGAGCGGGGGCTGATTTCTTAAATAATGGAATTCGTTAGAACCCGACAAGCTGCATGTTTTGACAAAATTGGTCAAAGTGTGCTTAACATTGAACAGATGTCAAGGGGGCTCATTGTACCCCCGATCTGCCCCTGTGGGATGCCCCTGCGAGAACAGTTCCCCACTCAGCGATGGATCGTGTCCCTGTAGTTGCTATCCCCAAAGCACATTCCTAGGTCGATGGTTCGGGACTCAGGACACATTTTCACATAGAAGTGTCCTCCTATGGGATGGTTGGGTGTCGAACTAGCCTACAGGTTTGTCATGGCAGTTGGGCTGACTCTTGGGAAAGTGGTACGTGCAGCACAGAGGAAGAGGAAGGAGGGGAGCAAGTGGGAGAATACTGCCTTCCTTTGCTGGAGGAAGCAAACTTGCACCGGGCTGGGTTAGTCATTGGAATCTGTGCCTTTCTCATTCTGCACCCCTTCTCTCCCTACTGCTCCTCTCTTACCCTCTCAGGTTGCTGGAAGCCTCCACCTTGAAGATCCCACCAGAGTCTGACTCTCCCAGCTGCTCCATGCTTAAAACATGGCCAGATCAGCTACAGCGGAGCAAAGCTATCTGGGCAAATTCATACTAGCATGTGAATGACTTCAAAGGGGATCCTCTTAAACAAAAAAAAGAGGATCTTCTTCTTAGAAGAGGATGCTTACTAACCCACAGGGTTCTCTACTTTGTGGGATTTATTCAGTGGACAAAGAGGAATGAAAACGGATTCAGAAATTGTGGGGGATGGAGATATGCAGGTGGGAGGTCGCCAGTCAGTAGCGAGCCATATCTGTGGGTCTTGTTTTGAAATCAGATTCCCTGGGCCACCGCTGGTTTTTCCAGCATCAGGAGACACAGATTCTATGAAAGCTCCAAATTTCGCCCAGTGTCTCTGGGTGAGTGTGGAGGGGTGGAGAGTGTGAACCAAGGTTGGGACTAGGGGTGGTTAGTACATAGCACATTTGCATTTCAGACTTACCCCTTAAGACCTCTTTGTACCCCAAATGTGGATCCTTGCACCGTATTTTCCAGCTTCGTATATTTTGGTACCTGCTTCCTCTCCTCTCTTCTTCCCCCTCCAGCCTTTCTCACTCTGACCTGTGGGCTGATCTCGGCCCTTATACGGTGGAGCTGACGGTCCTACGGATGCTTGCCGAAATTCTGAGAGCACCAGACAAAACCGTGGCTCAAAGCTGCCACGGGGCGGGAGGGAGTGTGTGGGGGTGTGTAGGGTCTGCTCATCAGGGCTTCAAATCAAAGGTAACTGGGGTCTTATGCTGGGGGCGGGTACCTGGCTGCTCATCATTATTTTTTTATACTTTATGTAGTCTGCTATGTATATCTGAAACCATTCATCATAATTGAAAAAAAAAAGAAAGAAAGAAAAAGAAGGACCAGTCTTCTGTGCTTGCTTCTCAACTTGGAAATGAAGGGAAACGTGGGTGGGGAGCAGGGAGTCAGGGAGCCCTCAGGACTGAGGTGTGGGCAATGAACCACGAAGATCATCATACGTGTTTTATTCATCGTTCATTTCCCTCAATGGATTATAAGGTGCCCGGGAGTGTTCAGCACCCTGTTTTGATTAACCCCAGGCACGCTGGGCTTAGTTAAGAGCAGGCTGCGAACGTGGCTCCAAGTCGGGTCATGATTCCCTAATTAGCCGTTCTGCTCATTTACCTGGAGTGGCATCGTCCGTGTGCTTCTCTCCCTTGGCAGTTAGAGGAGACAGGGGAGCTTAGATTTACTGACCTCTTACTCTTAGCTCACTATGGTAAGTAATATTATGATCCCCATGTGATGGATGAGGAGACCGAGGTGCAGAGAAGTTGCGCCACTTGCCTGGGGGAGCTTGACTCCAGGCCTCTCTCTGTGGCTCCCTGTGCCTTCTGCCTCAGTCCCCTGAGCGGAGTTTACTGCAGGCCATGGAGGAATCTTCTGAAGAGTTCTGGATCCAGGGTCTGGGTTAGAATCCCAGCCCTGCCTTGGAATGTCTATAGGACCCAGGGCTAGTGATCCAGGCTCTCTGAGACTCAGTTTCCTCATCTGTCAAATGGGGATAATAGTCCCACCAATGTCATGGGATCGTTGTGAGGATTAAATATGGAGAGCTAGCCAGCTGCACACTTTTTTTCTTTTTAAAGATTTATTTATTTATTTGAGAGAGGGCGAGAGCACGAGCGGGGGGAGCAGAGGGGGAGGGAGAGAGACTCTCAAGTGCATTCCACGCTGAGTGCGAAGCCCGACTTGGGGCTCGATCCCACGACCGTGAGATCACGACCTGAGCCAAAACCAAGAGTCGGATGCCTAACTGCGCCACCCAGGCGCCCCTAACCAGCCACACACTTACAGTGGCTACCATGGAAACAACTGTCGAACCCCAAGTGCTGGTGGGCCTGCCGGGCCGCCGCTGCAGGTTGGCACGCGAGAGGTCCGCCCCTTTGGAGAACGGCTTAGCAGTTTCGTATAAAGGAAACATGCACTTACCATTTGACCCCGCCACCCCCCTCCTGGGTATTTAGGGAAAAGAAATGAAAACCATATGTCCACACCACGACCTGTACACAGATGTTTAGAACAGCTTTTTTTCCTAATTGTCAACAACTGGAGACAACTTGGAAGTCCTTCAGCTGTTCCCTGGATACGCCAGTGGTGGTGTCGTCACCTGACAGAGCCGCGCTCCACGACAGAGACAAACCAGCTGCTAAATGAGTCGCACATGCATTATTCAGAGTGAAGGTGGCCAGACTCCAAAGGCCACCTGTGTAAGATTCGGTGTATACGACATTCTGGGAAAGGCAAACTAGTGGGAACAGAACACAGGTGAGAGGCCAGGGGAAGAACATGACTCTGGGGAGATGGAAATACTCTCTCTCTAGATCGTGCACTCGGAAATGTATGTTTCACTCTAGGGCAGTGGACGCAGTGCACCTGACTTTAGGACAGATGACGCGTTTGGCCAGTGACAGCCACAGGAGGGAGGGGGTGAAGGGAAATTGGGCACGAGGTTCTGCCTGGAGGGAGGGGACACACAGGATTCATTTCCAATAAGATGTTGTAATACTGTCAAAGGAGATGCAAAAGAAAAGAATGATGCACGCATCATCCCGGCTTCCGTTTCGGTCCTTTGGAACCACGAGTAAAATGTCACAGTCTGCTTTTCTCCTCCACATCGAATGGCAGCAGTGATGAAGCTGGCCTGCCGTGGTGAAGCCCTGAGCGCCCGAGGGGGGACCACAGCCCTCCTGGGGGCTACTGGCTGGTGGGCTCCTTCACCTCATGCTGGGGGTGAGTGTGGGGTGGCGGGGGTCCTTCTAGGGGGCACCCATAGTGTCCGGGCTCCCCTGGAGGGTTGCAGGGTTTCGAGTCTGAAGATGGGCGTCTATTTGGAGGCACAGCTTGTCTGCGAACTTCGGACAGAGGAGAGATATGTCTGGGAAGCAGAAGGAAGGCTCCTCAGGCAGGAACCTGAAGGAGCCATTTACACATTTGTTCAGTACCTTTTTATCATGCACCTGTTACATGCTGGGTAGGCATGTTCCAGGGGCTGGGGGTACATCCAAGAGCAAAGTGGAGATACACCAAGACTTCAAGGCGTTTGCGGTCAAGTCAAGAGAGGGTGGATGGTGGGTGGCTCTTTCCTTCCCAACTGGGTAGGTCTTTGGATCACTCTAATGGGAAGATAATCGAGTCTTCCCATATTAGAGATTTTAACACCCTGAGGGAGGCTGAAATGCTTGGTGGCACCAATTCTCAGCTTATGGCAGAGTCTATGATGACCTCAAGCATCCTTGGCTTCTGGTGTCCATGCCCTTGAACTCACCCCACCTCCTTGACTGTGTGCAGGACCCATGACTTGCTTCTAACCCATAGGATGTGACACAGCAGTTGAGATGTCACGTTTGTGATGACATTACATGGGATCATCACTTCTGTCTTGCCAGTGGACTCCTTGTCTAGATGTTGTCCCTCGCTCACTCTGATGAGACAAGCTGCCCCATGGAGAGCCCCAAACAGCGAAGAACAGAGGGTGGTCTCCAGCCAATAGCCAGCAATGAACTGAGGCCCCCAGTCTGACAACCCACAAGGAGCTGAATCCTGCCAACAACCGCGGGAGCTGGAACGCAGACCCTTCTCCAGTCAAACCCCAGATGAGACCACATCCCTGGCTGATACCCCGACCACAGCTTTGTGAGAGACACTGAAACAGAGGACCAGTTAGACTGAGCCTGGATGCCTGACCCACAGAAGCCGTGAGATAATAAATGTGAGTTGTTTCAAGTTGCTAAATTTGTGTTAATTTGTCACCAGCAGTAGAAACTAGTACAATAGAAACCCCCTCGAAAATTTCACAAAGATCGATGTAGCTGCCTCTGCTCATCCCCATTCGGGGCCATTCCAGAGCTCAGCAAGGCAGTTTCCTGTCCAGGCAACGTGAACGATATGACAAGGAGGGAGTTGGCATGCGAGTCTCCATCCATACCATACAACTTGTGTTTCCGTGGCTCTCTAAACTTTCTCGGTGCTTTGAGATACATGAGCTTTTAAAAATTGTTATCATCCCTGCATTATCCCTACTGACACAGTCCGGGAGGTTTCAGTGGTCAACATAGGTCCATATAACTAAATAGTGACACTATTTAGGGACTAGAACCCGTGTCACAGAAGGCTCTGGTCTTGGGAGACCGTTGCCCTGGCCCAGGCTCTGTGCCTACGCCCACCCACCTGGCTCCTGCCCATAGGTTAGAGCGTCAGGTGGACATTCCATGACGGACACAGCCTCCCTCCTGGGGACACTCAAGGAAGCCACTCTGCCCAGTCCCCACAGGAACTCCTGGGAGGGAAAGTGGACCCCCGACTCCAGGACCACGTGTCCTCCATGAGCAGGTCTGATCGTCAGCCAGAGCCGCTCCCTGGCTGCCAGGAGTGGGACGCCAGGTAATCTCATCGTGCCAGACTGGCCTGGCAGAAAGATTAGACAACACTGTGTACTTTGCCATTAGCCCTGCCTGGCACTTGGCTTTGAGGGGCCCCAGGAACGGCATCCCCAAGGCAGGGCACCCCCTGCCAAGGGCACAGGTGTTCAGAAATTTTCCGCGAACATATCAAATCAATCAATGGAATGAGATCTAAAGAACCCAATCCTGGCAAGACTGAAGTGGAGCGTTTAAGCACGATAAGTGTTATCGAGCTGGTGTGATAGGCATTGGGCCGGCTGGTCCCCTAGGGGCTTTCAATCAAGGCCTCGCCCCAGGCACACAATCTTCTGACAATACCCACCACACACTTCCACTCCCCACTCCCAGACCTGTGGAGTTGCTTTAGGGATGGGCACAGGTTTTAAAATTAAATTTATAATAACATTTTTTGGGCCCAGGTCTACAAATAATACATGCTTCTTGTAGATTACTTACAGGCAAATAAAACTTCTAAAGTGACTCAACCCCACCCAGAACGATCCACCATTAATGTTGCAAATGAATATATTTATTTCTTACAAAAACGGGGCCAGATAGTCCAATACACACTGTTTTGCAGCCTGCTTTTAAAAGAAAAATGAGGGGCGCCTGGGTGGCTCAGTCGGTGAAGCTTCTGCCTTCGTCTCAGGTCATGATCCCAGGGTCCTGGGTTTGAGTTCTTCATAGGGCTTCTTGCTCAGTGGGGAGCCTGCTTCTCCCTCTTCCTCTGCCTGCCGCTCCCCAGCTTGTGCTCTCTCTCTCTCTCTCTCTGGCAAATAATTAAATAAAACCTGAAAAGAAGAAAAGAAAAGAAAAATGAAATGTCTGTGTATTTTCCAGGTGGTATCTTGTCAGTGTATGCCATCATTTTAAAAGCTTTTCTTAACGTGTAAGGTGCACGCGGAAAGGTGTGTGCCATAGGGAATAGTTTGATGCAATTTCATAAATCGAACAAAACCACTACCCAGATCAAGGGACAGAACATTACAAGGACCCACAGAGCCCCCTCAGACCCCCTTCCAGATCCAACCCCCCCCATCCCAAACCAAGCGTAATCACCGCCCTAATGTCGAACAGCAAAGACTCATTTGGCTTGTTTCTGTATTTTAGGGAAATGGCACCATCTAACATGCACGCTCTGGGTCTAGCTTCTTGGCTCCAAATTACGTCTGTGAGATTCACTGCAGTGTCGTGGGCAGCTGAAAACTGGTGATTTTCACTGCTGTGTGTTATTCCATTGTGTAAATATACATTTTCTGGACCTCTTCTGTGGTCAATGGGCTTTTGGGTAGCTTCCAGAGTGGGGGTTCTTAGGAACAGTGGTGCAATGAACACTCCAGTACGCAGCTTTTGGTGAATATATGTATGCATTTCTGTTGGACCCAGGAGTGGACTTGCTGGATCATAGGGTAGGTTCAGCTCTAGTCGAAGCTGCTAAACAGTTTTCCGAGTGGTTGTACCATTTTGTGCTCCCGCCAACAGCGGACGGGTGTTCCAGTTGCTCCACGTTCTGGTCAACACTTGGTATGTTGGCCATATAATGTTAGCTACTCTAGTGGGGGTAGGGGGTTCCTTCTTGAGGTTTTAATCTTCATTTCCTGAACGGTAACACTATGTACCTTTTCATGGGCTTATTGGCTGTTTGTGTCTGCTTAAGTCTTTGGCTCATTTATTTATTAATTTATTATTATTTTTTTATAGTTTTGCAAACCCGTTTTATACATTTATTTTTGAAGTTTTTTGCTCTTTTAAAAAACAATTAGGTTGCTTGTCTTTCATTACAACTTGTAGGAGTTTTACATCAGTAATTTAATTGTCTAGGGACAAAATACCTTTATAAAATCTTCCATGCATGTGAAGCCATTATAGGAAAAGGAGAACAGCTGAGTTGCCTGGGCAGCAGAGGGGATGGAGACCCACCAACCCCACAAGACATTTCTATGGAACTCCTGGGAATCGAAGGTACACCGTTTGAAGAACTGTGAAACAGAGGCTCTTCTCATCCTTACCTCTTGGGTGTCTATCTCATTTGTGGATTTGGAGTTTGGGGGGAGCAGAGGTGAGGGTCCTCCTAGAAATCTCCCCTAGAAAACCTCCCCCCGACGGCTGTCCCCACTCACGTTAGTAAAAGTAATTGCCTGCAGTTGTCGAGCACTCACCTGTGTGGGGCCGGGGACCCACATGCCCGCATGAGATCTCCCAGGGAAAGGGATCCAGGACTATATGGCCCCATTTCACAGATTTATAGCTGGTAAACTGAGGCTCAGAGAGGTCCAGCAGCTTGCTTAGAGTGCAGAGCAGTGGAAGGAGGAGCTGGCATCCTTGACTCCTCTGCTCAGAGGGTCTGCTGCCGACTGCCTGCCCTGCTGGGCCTGAGATTCTTGGGATAGCAGAGGGGCAAATTCTCTTGGATGGAGAGAATGTGAGAGGCTTCTGGGGGCTGGCGTGTTCCATTTCTTGGCCTGCGTGGGGTCACTTAAGTGTTTCATGATAATGTGTTAAATCGTGTATTTATGCCTGAAGCCTGTTTACGTGTTGGTTATGCTTCACAATTGAAAAAAAAAAAATGAAAAAGCAGGTAGTCCCTTCATTCTGGCTCTGGATCCTCTTTATCCACTAAGGAAAGTGAATTTCTAAGTGGTTCTGTTTGGTTTCCAGACCTCCGAGGGCTGCCAAATGGCTCATGGGAGAGAGGACACTCGTCCCGTCACAGTCCATCTCCCTGGGGCGGGTGGGACAAAGGCCCCACCCCCAGGCCAACCCCAGGGACGAGGTGGCAGATCATTGCCAGTGACGGTAAGGCATGGATGCCTGTGAGCATGATAATGACCGACAGGCGTAAAGGTGAAATGTGTGACGCAACGAAGTCTCGTTTCAACAACCCTATGCGGAAGGGCTCCCCCCTCCTCGTGTTTTATTGGTAGGAGGCAGAGAGGTTCAGTGACTGGTTCAAGGTTACACAGGTTCACAGTTGGCAGGGGGCAGAGCTGGGGTTCAAACCCAGGCTGTCTGGAGCCTGAGGCCACGCGTGTAAGCATTTACTACCACTTTCCTGGGAAGACACACACCCAGACACACACCCAATTTCAGAACTCCCAGCGTTCGTCTCTAGGGCCCAGGCAGGGGGAGAAGTTCTGCGCAAGCAGATGGAGTCGTTGACCATGGATAAGGCAACATAGAGGTAGTGAGCTCTGCCCCATGGGAGGTATGTAAGCAGAAGCTGGGACGCCATCCGGCAGTTGGTGCAGAAACGACATTCCGTATAGATTAAGTGCATGAACGCGTGAACAAGTGAGTGACTTGGCCCAGGGCAGCAGGAGCCTGCTGTCCTTCAGGGGCCGGGAGCATGGGGGCCCTGACTGCCCCAACTTGGTGGCCCTTGAGCAGTGAGGGCACTGGGCACGGTGGTCCAGGCTCCCGAGCACAGTCAGGAAGCAGAAAGGAGGCCGTGGTTCCTGGGGGTAGGGATGTGCGCGTGCAGAATCCCCCAGGCAGAAGCATGGTCCAGATCCTTCCTGCCCTGCTTTGGGTAAAACGCAAGAGAAGGGCTCGGGGGGGGACAGGCATTTGGAAGTGGGCAGAACAAGGGTTAACTGGAAGCAGACAAGGAAATGTTTGGAACCTGGGAGTGGGCTGGCAGAGGATGGAGATATTACCCAGGGTATGGAAAATTCTCGGGAACTGGGGCATAACCAAGGAGTTGGCCTCAAGTCCCACAGCAGGACAAAGGGATTCTCAGAAAGCCCCTCTGCCCCTCACAGCCCCCCGCTCCTCCTCAGGGTGCCTCCCCAGGAGCTGGATCTGCCTGGTGGCCTGGTGTGAACTCCTGTTGGGGACAGAGGTCAAGGTCGCTGATAATGAGTCCTGCCCCACGGGGTACCAGCTCTTTTATCCTCCTAATGCCACATTACTCCCTGGTGGGCACGCTTCTGGACCTGGTCCTCTGTCTGTTCTGATCCAATCTGATCTGATCAAGGCCGTGTTCTTTCTGGCGGTGACCTGGGTCCTGGCTTCTGACCTGTGACTTTATCATGTTTGGTTACAGTGGAGGGAGCTGGGAAAGTGGCCGGAGGGTATTTAAAACCCTTGACCTGGGCCTCAGGCTCCAGATGAAAAAAGCCGTTCTTGTAGCAGTGGGCGCATCCAGCCGGGGACCTGCTGCAGGACACACGGGGCTTCTGGCCTTGGCCTGTGGTGGGCGGGGAGGCCACGACTGCACGCGGAAGCCTCTGCCACCCTCCCAGACCCTCTTACTCCTTTGCGTCACCCGCCTTGGACTGGTTCCTGAGCACCCGGATTCCCCATGAGTCCTTTGGTCCCTCTCCCCATTTATTCATTCATTCATTCATTCATTCCACGTGCTGGGCAATAGGCCTGTTAGAGACAAACTAGCTGCGAATTTTGCCTTCATTGGGTTCACGTCTGTGTGGGAGGCATAAGACCCAGACTTAAGTCACTATAATAACCAGCAGAAAATGATCGTAATAGTTAACTAGAGCGGGATACTGAAAGGAGACAAGGTGCCATAGGTCATTTAGAAAAAAGAGCTCACTGCCAGGGAACATCTGGGAGGTCGTCATGGATGAGGAGGCATTTGAGCTGTCTTAATGAGAGTAGCATAAGAGTGTGTTTTCCCTTTCCCAGGGGGAATCAACTTTTTACAGGTGTTTGAAACGGGCACAGAGTAGATGTTGGGTGAATGGTTAAGCATCTCGACAGAGCCTCTGGAAGGAGTTTGTGATCACTAGGCCAGGGAGAGGAGGCTTCGGGCTCTGGCGGGAGGCTTGAAAGTCACGCTGCTGGTGTGCCTGCAGCACCGGTCACCCTTCTCAGCTGGAGGCGTGCCTGTGTGGGAAGGCAGTGGAACCCCCACCTGTTCTCTCTGTCCGGGGCTGGCTCAGGTAAGACACCATCCCTTCCCCCGCCGTCCTGGGACTGTCTCACCCCTGGCACCAAGCAAGAAACCATTTTTTAATTTTGAAACTATTTTATTTTCAAATTTCCAGAAAAATTGCCAGGCTAGTGCCATAAGCTCCCATGTATATTTCACCCGGGTTCACCCATTAGTGACATTTTGCCATTTTGCTCTGTCTACACACACACACACACACACACACACACACACACACACACAGAGTATTATTTCGGTTGAATAATCTGAGCCAGTTGCAGACATCAGGACCCTTTACTCCTGAATCTTTAGTGCGTATCTCCAAAGAGCAAAGACATCAGCTTGCAGAACCACAGCACAGTGACCGCACTGAGGACGGTTAACATTGACACAATACTATACACAACCTTCCACACGGCATGTATTCAGATTCACCAGCTGTCCTAAGATTGTCCCTCTCGGTGATTTTTTTTTTCCTGACCCAGGATGCAATCCAGGGTCATGCGTTCTTTTTGGCTGCCTGGTCTCTTCACTCCCCTTCGGTCTGGCACGGCCCCTTAGCCTGCCTGTGCTGCGCTTGACGTGGGCAGTTCTGAAGAGGCCGGGCTGGTTCTGCAGCACGTACCTGGATTTGATTTGTTTGAGGTATTCTTACTTTTCGATTCAGGTTATGCGTTTTTGTTTTGTTGGTTTTTTTTGGTTTTGTTTTTTGTTTTGTTTTGTTTTGTTTTGTTTTTTTGCAGGAATGTCACAGGAGGCGGCAGTGTTGATCTGTCCCATTCTGGGTGCAGCTGACTTTGGTGACTTGGGTGAGGTGGCCCCGGCTGCCCAGATCGTCCACCGCGGTTCTCGCGCTGGGATCACTACGGTGTTCTGTGGGGAGGTGCTCTGAGACTGTGCAAAGAGGCTGTTCCCCACGAGACCTTCACCCAAGTTGAAGCATCCCTTGAGGATTCATGCCGGAATCGATCATTAAAGTGCTGGCTGCAGAGTGATAATTTTCGTTTACATTTTTCAATTGGCAGCCGGTGGTGAGGACTAGCTGTCGTTTCACCCTATGTATTTATTTATCTGTTTGTATTTATTGAACAGGATGGGCTCATAGATTCTTGTTTTATTCAGTGAGTTAGAATCCGGTATTATTATTCTTACTTTTCATGCCCTAGATTGTCCTGGGTTTGGCCCCTGGAACCCCTTTCAGCAGACTCCCGTATTCTTTTGACATATCCTGGCAGTTTTTGTGTTTATCTGTGTAATGGGCTGAATGATTTTCCCCTTCCCCAGTGTTTTCATACATTGAAGTCCTAACCCCCAGAATCTCTGAATGTGACTGTATTTGGAGACAGGGTCCTTGAAGAAATGATTAAGATGAAATGAGGTCCTATGGGTGGCCCTCATCCAATCTGACCAGTGTCCTTATGAAAAGAGGAGTTTACGGGCGCCTGGGTGGCTCAGCTGGTGTAGCGTCCAGCTCTTGGTTTCGGTTCAGATTATGATCTCAGGGTTGTGAGATCGAGCCCCGCGTTGGGCTCTGCTCAGCGGGGAGTCTGCTTGGGATCCTCTCTCTTTCCCCCTCTGCCCCTCGCCCCACTCATGTTCTCTTTCTCAAATAAATAAACAAATCTAAAAAAAAAAAAAAAAAGAGGACATTAAGACATAGACACACACAGAGGAAAGACCATGTGAAGACACCAAATAAGGCAGCCACCTACAAGCCAAGCAGAGAGGCCTCGGAAGAAGCAACCCTGCCAATACCTTCACCTCAGACTTCCAGCCTCCAGGACTGTGAGAAAATGAATTTCCGTGGTGTAAGTCCCCCAGCCCCCAGTCCATGGTATTTGTCATAGCAGCCCGAGCAAACGGATGACAGTGGGCAATGTCCACACGTCTTGCTTTTGCAGAGTTGTGCTCAGTGTGAACCGATGATGTAGTTTTCTTAATATTGGTTTCATGTAACATTCATCCCCAGAATATATCATATTGCAGGCCCTAACTTAGGCACTGGGGATCTATCGAGAAACAAGACAGACAGACCCAAATCGCTCCCTCGAGAATTTCCACTCCAGGGAAGGTGACAGATAATCACAGGAGAAATAAATATCTTATTTATCAGACCATGCGTGTGACAGGGTGACGGTGGAGGGAAGTGAAGGCAAGGAAGGGGATGGGGAGTGCCGGCGAGGGTTGACATTGTAGAGACAGGTGCCAGTGAAGTTCTCCCCCCTCCCCAGGAGGGGCCATTGGAGTACACACCTGAAGGCTGAGGGAGGGAGTGACCCACGATTCCGGCTGCACGTGTCTCCACGCGCCACTTGCCAAATTTTATTAGTATAGCTTCCCTGGGGAAGTATGTATAGCTAATAAATAAGTTTTAACTAAATATATATATTTGGAATATATTTGTCTAAGTCTGAACAGGGATTAGCAGGTCTGAAGATGGGAGAGCGGATGTGACAATGGTTTCATGTTGCCAAATAGCCATTCAAGTAGAAGGAACCAAGGGGCAGGTCCGCCCGTGGACTGGGAAGAGCGCGTGTGCAATATCTACTTTGGCCACTAGGTGTCAGCACATCACAGTCTGATTCCGGGTGGCTTTCCTATGGGAATGGATTTATTTGTTCCGGCGCAACCCCAGCGTCTCCTCGCTGTTGGAAGACTTTCTCTTTCATAGAATAATGCTTAGCTTCCCACTCCTCATCTTATTTTAACCATAAATCATCTCTAAAAAGATGGTACCAATTTACATTCTTATAAGAAGGGTTCAAAGGCTATCTTTTTCCCTTTTCCCTACGTTCTCTCACCAAAGCCTAAATAATCCCTTTGGGATGCAGCTGGTAAAGGATCAAAGTAGAGGACTGGCGGGGGGGGGGGTGGTTCAGGGGATCTTTGCTTTGAAGATCAGAATTAATGCCCATGTTGGTGGCACAGACTACACACACAGAGCCTCAAGGAAAGTTTGGTTCATTAAAAGGCACCAGCTCCAGCCTTGAGCTTGGCTCATTCAGGGGAACAAAGCCCGACCTTTTAGAGTTGTGATCTTGGCAGTAAGCCACGCTGATACCACACAGGTCTCCCGCCATGGATGCAGCAGTATGGGCTAGTGGGAGCGCTAACTAATTCATCTATTCATTTAGTCAACGTGTATTTCTTGAGAGCCTATTATGTGTCTGTCACTGGGAGCTGGAGCCAGGAGCTGGGACACCTCCCTCATCTGTACAATCAGGGCAACATTTCCTGCCTCGCAGGGGTCATGGGGAGACAGTGAGCATAGGCAATTCACTACACCCATTATTCTTGCTCTTGTGGGTGGCTTCTGACCAAGAGAGAAGTTGCCTGCGGTTCCATGAAGACCCACTTGGAGAATGAGTTTACAAACTGTACATAACTGAGTCTTCGTTAAGTTTCTGAATTTTATTTTTGGTTTGAAAACATTCCCGATTCTGGTCTCACCCTCCATCAGCTCTGCATCTAGTCCTCTTTGGCTTCCCCTCACGTGATCGTAACCCTCTGCCATCCCGAAGGGGCTGGGGTAACTGTGGACACACAGCGCATCTCACACGGATGTTTACTGTAGGGCTTGGGCTTATGTTCCAGGCTGGGGCGGCAAGACTGAGGTCAACGCCAACCCCCCCAACCTTTCCCTGGCTCCCCAAGAGAAAGCCCGTCCATCCTCTGGCCTCCTGCTAACACCTCTGTTGTCTTCCCCACCCGGCCCGCACGGGTGGGTGTTCTCATTTGTCTCTATCTTTCCTCTCGCCTTCTATCCCAGGGGCCCACCACAGGGCCTGGCACATAGTAGGTGCTCAGCAAATATGTGGCAATGAAAGGTCGCAGGAGGAAGAAACGTCACTGTCGCTGCTGTTTGTCCCACGGGAGTCATGGCAGCACGGTGCACTGGGACAAGATGTTGTTTTCCACCTTTGTACTCCTTCTTCCGTACTCCCTCCCTCCGCCTTATGACTCCTGCTGCCCCCATCCTGGGCCTCCACCTGGGGTCTCCAGGGGAGAGCAAGTGACACCTTCATCCCAAACTTCCCAAACCATGGCAGCTCACACCAAACGGCGTCATGGCTGTGCGCCTGGAGGAAGCTCGGGGAGGCTTTGTGCACCCTGGGTCCCCTTTTACGTGGGGTCAGTCTCCCCAAGACAGTCTCACAGGCCCAGGGAAGGGCCCTGCTGAGCCTCCGAGGGGCGGGGGGGGGGGGGAGGGCTCAGGCATCCACATGGGCCTGTGACTTGGGAAGCAGGACCGGAAAGGACACGGTAGGTGTGGGTGGCAGCGAGTTGGTGGCTGGGGTCCTTTGCCTGCTTTGCTGTGGGCGGCCAGAGTGGACCCGTCCGAGTTTGAAGGGCCTCACTCAGAGACCTTCTGGAGCTGAAGGCCACTGCCAACGGGTCTTTTGCGGTCAGAAGCATAGATCTGTTTTTACGACCCTGTACCATCCCTCTGAATGTGGAGGTGGTGCCTATTGGGAACGGGGTCACGAATCGGCCCATTTGTCTAGAACACACCTCTGCCGCTTCTCGCGGACTGTTTCTTCTCAGCTCACGCGGCCAGGTGGTTGTGTAAGAAGCTGTCAATCACGCCCACAGCCCGGGTGAGGCCATGTGACCAAGTAGAGCCAGTCAGAGTGCCCAAAGTCCGGGCCACAGTGGTTGGTCCAGGGCTGGACACATGACCTGAGGTGGACCAATCAGAGCCCTGCCTGGTACTAAGCTTCTTTCTAGGGTCTGCATCCCTTAAGGCTAGAAAGCCCTGAGGCGGGCAGCAGCAAGGTCCCTCAGCGCTGGTGGAAGACTGAGGAATGAGGACAGAAACTTGCCAGGCAAGGAGGATCAAAGATGAGAGAAGGGAAAGAGGGAGGGAGAGAAAGAATGAGCTGACGGCTTTTGATTTCATGGGTCACCGAGCCCTTTGGATCTGCTGTGGTTCCTGGTTCCTGGGTCCCCAGGAGCCTTCCAGTAGTTTCCCTCTTCGTTGAAGCCAGCAGGCGTTGGGCTCCTCTCACGGGGGGGGGGGGGGGTGTTCCAGACTCGATTCTGGAGTCCTGCCTGATTCTGATGCACCTCCCCCGATCCAAAGAGAGGCGCTTGTTCATTTCAGCACCATGGAAAATGAGGTCTTTTATTCTCCACCGAGAGCCGGGCTTCACAGAGCCCCAGAGTTCAGGCTGGCCCCTGAGCGGGAGTGCCCCAAGTGAGTGTGTGTGTGTGTGTGTGTGTGTGTGTGTTTGGAGTGGGCGTGTCGTTGCGTTCTGAAGCAGCTCCGGCGTTTACACTGCTGGAGCCAGGCCAATCGTGTTGTTCGCTCGATCGAAGACGGTAAAATACAACCTCAGGAAGACATCGCCCAGAATCCAGGAGTCGGAGAGGAACGAGCCGCCTCTGCCTTCATCAAAGTTGCTGTAGCAGGTACCCTGATGACCCTGGGGGAGACAGAAACTCACCAGTCAGCCCGAGCCCTCACCCGCAGCCCCCCCCCAACAGCCAGCCCTTCTCCGCTGGATCGCCCTCCTTTCCCGTGAGCCAAGTGGCTCTCTGAGCAGCTGCAGAAGTGGGCTGCCCATCCAGGAACCAGAACTGCCTGCGGCTCTCCTCACACTCTGCTGTATCCTTCCTGTGACTCACGCTCCGGCTGTTCCCTCTGCAGAGAATGCCTTTCCTTCTCTCCTCATCGCCCCGGGCTCCTTAAGACTGAGCTCTGCCTTCTCTAGACAGCCTTCCCGCTCTAGGCCGGCCCTGCGTGGCCACCCTGCAGCATCTGCAATGGTGTGGCTTAGCCTCCAGGGTGCCTCCTCCTCCCGGGTGCTATCCCACATTCCTGCAAGTCCCAGATTTGAGCACCAGGCCCCAGGGTTGAGTCGTCACCTCCCGGATGTAGGCACTGGCTGGCACTGGGTAGTTGATGCCATTGATGGTGAAGACGATGTCAGGCAGAGTGTTGACACCGTCACAGTCAATTATGTACTGTCAGAGAAAGAGGGAAAGAGGTTGACCCAGCTGATCCTTCTATGTATGGAGAGCCCCAGAGTGTCCCCGCGGCATGACCCATCACCTCGCCACTGTAGGACTGGTTGGCATTGATGATCTTCTGGATGTTGAAGACAACGTCAGATGGGCCAATCAGCAATGAGGTTCCAGTATCAATAATAGCCTCGCAGCCACCATCACAAGCAATAACCACCCCGTTCATGGAGATGCTGAGAGACAGGGAGATAAAGCAGGTACCGGGATCACATTGGGGGCTCCCTTCACTACCACCCCCTCCCTGGCTGTCTCCAGAACAGCCCTTCAACTCATGCCTGCCAGCTGTTTCCCTTTCTTCTGATCATACTGACCTTCTTTGACTTCCTTCAGTTCTTGAATGGCCCAAGTTCTCTTGTGCCTCAAGGTCTTTGCATATGCCGGTACCCCTTTCTAGAACCATCCCCGCTCCCTTTGTCTGGCTAATTCCTCCTCATCTTTCAGGTTCCAGCTTCCCTTTCACTTTTTTAGGGAAGTCTTGCCCCCAGACTCAATCAGCCTCCTCTCTTGGTCACCTCGGCGTACTTTTACTCATTTCTGGCATGTATCAAAGTGGTAATTCACTATTTGTGTGACTTGTTTCATGTACATCGGCCCTGTTAGGGAATGAGCTCTGTAAGAGCAATTTCTACCCTCAGTTCCTCCTTCAAGTGTCCAGCACAGCACATGCTGAACATATGTTTGTTGAATGAATGAATGAACCAGTAAGTGAGGGAGGGACAAGAGACCTGTATCTGGTATCTGGCGTATTAGGGGACCCACGCAGTGAAGCTGGAGTTCTCCTGGGCAGCAGGTACTCAGAATGGCAGGAAGGGGACCACAGGCTGCTCTCCACCAGCTTCCAGCTCAGATGCCAGGGCCCCCGGCCAGACAATGCCTGAGCTAGCCCAGGGGCCAAGACACGGGCTATGGAAGCTTCCAAAGGACATTTTAAGCTTTTGTCTGCTGGTATCACACAGAATCCCATTAGTTATTGCCTCCTTGTGCTCAGGTCGATTGCCAGCTTTCTGATTATCTCTGTCAGGGCCTCTGCCCCACCGTGTACCCCGGCTAAGGTGGGGGGGTGGGGTGGGATCTTTGCATGATTTGCTTTCAGGCCTCCGGAATGAAGCTGACCTCTCTCCACTGCTGGGTAGCTTCTCTCTAGGGTGACCAGCCATCTTGGCTTGCCCAGGACTTTCCTTGCTTTCAAACCGAGAGTCCAGTGTGCTAGGGACCCCGTCAGATTGGTAGAATTCTCCCTGATCCCCCTTTTCACTTAGCCTTCCCCCAGTAGGTGGGTGCAGACCTCTGTCTGCTGCCTCTTCCCAGAGAGAATTCAGTTCCCCAGACCTGTACACCTCCCCTCGCCTCTCCTCATGCTCCAAGAGCCAAGCCTGAGCCCTCTTCCCTGGTCAGGACCTTGTCAGGGGGCGTGGGGCTATTAGAACCTGCGGGTGGTGTGCGTGTGCCCATGTGTCTGTGTGAGTGTGTGCACGCGTACGTGTGTGTGCGCATGCGTGTGTGGGCACCACCTGGGGCTGTCCTTAGAGGACGGGCTTACCTGTCCATGGATAACTGCCAGTAGAAGGGTCTGGACACAGGCACCCAGTTGAGGTCTCCGCTATAGTAGGAGTGGTCCACACCGCCGAACATCACCACACTGCCCTCCTCCTCCTTTCTGAGGGGGGAAGGGGAGGAAGGGCTCATTGTGAGGGGAAGGGGGGGTTTGCTTTTCTCAAGCTCAGCACCACACCAGGCACCGTCTAAGGGCGCGCTTCTCATGGCTCACTTGTCCACATGTCACAAAGCCCCGTGGAGTTGGCACTCCTCTGCTCGCCATTCTACAGATAGGAAGGTTGAGGCACGGAGGGGTTGAGGCCTGGCTAATGGACCATGAAACCGAGATTGAACCTGGACAGTCTGGCTGCAGGGCGGGCTCTGACCACCACCTCTGCCAGTCCCCTTCAGTGATCGTGCATTTGGCTATGCAGTTGGAGGCCACGCCAGCCAGAGAGGTCTGGCCTGTCCTCTTTCAGAAAAGCTCACACAGGGTGCGGGCTGCAGGGCCCCATGCTCAGCAAGGTCCTACCTCTCTGCTGTCCCTGTCCTGAAATTCCTAATATTTGTAAAACAAGGGGCCTCCTATTTTCATGTTGCGCTGTTCTCGCAAATTACATTAGTAGGTCCTGGGAGCATGCAAGATGTTAGTGAGGGGGGACACGTCTCTGCCGACCCCTCTCCTTCCTTCCAGAGCAAATCTATGGGCAAATCTTCTTCCAACATATATCCTGACTCTACATTGTTCTTCCTCTTCCCTCCACCTCCCTGGACCAAGCTGCCACCCTCTCTCTCCTAAAGAGGCTGTTGTAGCCTCTTCTCTGGCCTCCCTGCCTCCACTCCACTGCATCATTCTCCAGCGCACAACCAGGGTGAGCTTTCAAAACTGGAATTTGGATCATGTCTCTTCCCTGCCTCACCCCTGCCAGAGGCCTCCACTTCCACATGGCGCAGAACCCCAGGGGAACCTTGCCCCTGCCTCCCTGCCAGGCTCCATTCCCACCCCCTCCTCCCCCAGTGCTCCAGCCACACTGGCTCCCTCGCTGGGCCTTGGGTGCTCCTTCAGACCATCGCATGGGTTTTTCCCTCTACCTGGGACTTGGCCTCCGAAGCCTGGCTCTCTCCCATCACAGAGGCCTCAGCTCAGAGAGGCCTTTGCTGCAGCCTGTCTGTGGCCACCTGCCTGGGCAATCTTGTGCAAAGCTCCCTTCTGAGAC
Source organism: Ursus maritimus (assembly GCF_017311325.1). NCBI lineage: Eukaryota > Metazoa > Chordata > Mammalia > Carnivora > Ursidae > Ursus > Ursus maritimus. The sequence continues at coordinate 37,050,367 of NW_024424786.1, read as the reverse complement.
TCAGTTCCCCCCGGTCAAATGAGGGACTTGGACTACAGGGGTCAGCAGAGTTTCCCTGTAAAGGGCCAGGTCACCATGATTTTAGGCTTGGCAGCCTGCGTGATAGTTTCTGACTGCTCCATGCTGCCGCTGTAGAGCCATGGCAGCCACAGACGAGATGGAAACAAATGAGCATGCTTGTGTCTCAATAAAACTTTATTTACAAAAACAGGTGGTGGGCCAAATAGGGCCCCCAGGCCATAGTTTGCTGACCCTGGACGAGGCTATCTCTCAAGAAACCTCAGGATCAAGTAGTCTGCAATTTTTCATGTAACTGGAAGCATTTAACAGCTGATTTGGACAAATCGTGCAACCCAGACTTACTTGCTCAAGTAGAAGGCAAAGAGCTCCTCGGAAATGAGACCTTGTCTCCACAGGTTGTCGAAGACGGGGATGGTCCCTCCGAGGCCGAGGCTGGGGTAGCCCAGGCCCAGGATGCCGTCGAAGACTGCATATTCCATGAACTTGCCGGGTTCCCTCAGACTCAGGCCAAAGGCCTGGGACTCGTCGACAAGGCCCCCGAACTGTGGGAGAAGAGGGTGTTGCTAAGGAGAGGTTTGGAAAGTGGGGCTGGGCTGGGAGATGCCACTAACAGCACAGAGAAAAACCGAGGTGTGGCTGTGCCCTCGGGTCCTCAGCTGCCTGTGACAAGCCAGAGATATGGGTGCTGTCTGCGTGGACCCTGTGGATTTTAACCAACACCTGCTTTTCCTGCTGACGTCATCCCTTTTTTACAGGTGAGGAAACAGACTCACAGTGCGACCAAATTGTTTCCACTTGAGGACAAAAGGAATAGAGAGGAGGATGGTCTTCTTTTGGGCATGACTATGCTCTGATGACAGAAATGGAGTGAATTCATTGCAATTCATTGTGGATTCTATGTCCGCTCAAGGAGGGAAGCCTGTTACACCACATGCCATCAGAGCTCTTATGAAAATTCTGCCTGGAAAGTATGCTTTTGTGTGTGTGTGTGTGTGTGTGTATGTGTGTGTGTGTGTGTGTGTGTGTTCAGGCACTTTAGGGGAGACAGCCCATAGTTTTTATTAGAGTCTCAGAGGCCCCCAGGGGTAAGGACCCATTTTTCAGGCCCCCCCCCCACTTCTGTGGCCCCTGCTTCTTTGCCTGAGTGCCTGGAGCCCCCAGAGACCTCATATCAGTTCTGCCCTTTCCCCTAAGACATCCCCCATCTGTGTGAGTCCTGCTTCGCATCCCAGCTCTGCCACTTAACAGGCGCATGACCTTGGGAAAGGCACTCAGTCTCCCTCAGGTCACCCATCTGCCTGATGGCGGTAACAGTGCCCGCCACGTAGGGCTGGTGTGGGATCAAACAAGTTCTCACAACGAAAGCACCCAGCACCGTGCTTGGCACAGTCTGAGAATATAAAAGTGGGCGGTTGGGGCGCCTGGGTGGTTCAGTCAGTTAAGTGTCTGCCTTCAACTCAGGTCATGATCCCAGGGTCCTGGGATCGAGCACCGCGTCGGGCTCCCTGCTTAGCGGGGAGCCTGCTTCTCTCTCTCCCTCTGCCTGCTGCTCTCCCTGCTTGTGCTCTCTCTGTGTCCAATAAATACATAAAATCTTAAAAAAAAAAAAAGTGGGCAGTTTTCCTGCACCTCTCCCTGTTCCCAGGAAAATCAGTCTTGAGCTAACCAAGGGGAAAGGAGCTGCAAATCCACGCCCCCAGCCCCGCCAGCACGATGATCCATCCTCTGGGTTAGCTACTCTAGGAGTCCCTGTGTCAGCGGGAGGCACTATCTCCCTAGGGATACAGCCCCACAGGCAGTCAGCCAGCTGCTGGGGGACTTTGGGAAAGACAGGTGTTCCCAGCTGACCCTACATTTGGTCCTATATAAGTTGTCATTGTTCCCCGGGCCAGCCTTCCTCAGCCTCTGGTTTCCACGTTACCCGAACGGTGTCATAGGCGAGAAATCCTGACATCCTCCCGGAGCCGTACTGGAGGTGGATGGGCCGGCCCGAGATCCGGAAGGTGGAGGACAGCAGAGGGTTGAAGACGTTGTGATTAGCTGCAGACACAGGAGGTGAGCATCTGTTAGCCTGCCAAGGGCAGAGGACAGGGTGGGGGCACGGGACGGGGGTGCAGGCACTCACTGCAGGCTGGGCTGGAGCAGTAGATGGAAGGGACCCACAAGTCAGTTGAGCCCGTGTCAAAGATGACCTTGAACTCCTGTGGGGGCGTTCCAATGCTGATGGTGCCGACGTAGGCCAGCTGCAGGGGCCGGGAAGGGATGGTTAAGGCGGGTTGCCCGAGTCCTCCCTGACCCCCAGGGTGCCTGGCTCCATCGGGTGTCCCGTGTCTCCTGAAATCAGCTTTCAACCACTCTACCTTATAGTCTCTACTCAGGCCAGTGCCTCCATTTGAAAAGCTCTTCAGTGTCCCCCTGCTGCTCACTAAATCTTTTCCACCCTTCAAGGCCCAGCTTGAGTGCTTCCTCCTCTCGGCAGCCCCCCTGGGTCACCCCAGACCACTTCCTCTAAACTCAAAACATAATATTAATACCATGCAGTTGGCCCTTTTACTTGACATTCATTTGCTTTCTGCTTGTCTCTCAGGCTGGGCTATGCATTCTTGGAGAAGAGACGAGACCTTGTGTTAACAATAATGATAACTGTGGGCGCTCAATAGCTTTTTTACTGGTGTCATTCTTGGGGCGGTGGAGGCTGAACTTCCTCTGTGTGGGGTGTCAAAAGTGGGCTTTGTCGTTGGAGCAGACATGGCTCACCCTCCCACTGTAACTCAGCGATTTGCTTAGTTCAGAAAGAACAAAATCCCTCAAGCCAAGTGCTGGGGCGCACAGGAGCCCACTGACGTATCGTTGATGCTAAAGTGGATGCTTACCTGCCACCTGCTCGTCGTTGGACCTGGTCACCGCAGACCAGGAGTTGAGGGTGGCGGTGCCTTCTCCTCTGGGGATGGGGTCCCCGTTCCCGTGTCTCTTCCTGCAGGAGCCCCAGCACCCCTGCTCACACCCACAGATGAACCCCAGCACTATGCTCTGGAGAACCCCCCCCCCAGCACTTACATCCAGGTAGTTCCTCATGGGTTCATAATGTATCCCCGGGTCCGGGTCTCCAGACTCAAGAAACTTGTAGGCCAGGTTGTAAGGATGCTTCTCCAGGTAATCTTTCAGCCTGTCTTTCTCCCTGAGGTTTTCTCGGATGGACTTGATCCTTGTCAGGGGGATTCTTTAAGCCAGCATTGGGAAAGAGAAACAGATGAGAGACAGTGAGCTCGCCTGCCCCGTGTTACAATGTAACTGCTACATCCTACCGCGTATTTTCCAAACATTTTTATGATGTCATCTTATCATCGGGACAGGCCGCCCATCACAATGGAAAGACTACGGTAATAAACTTAGGTTTGAATACCGGTTCTGTTGTGTCATCTTGGGTAAGCCATGTGGACTTTCTGTGCCTCAGTTTCCCCACCTGTAAAAAGGCGGTATGAGAAGAACCCCCTCATGTAGAACGTTTGGGGTGTGAAGCAAAATGACGGCTATCATGCACCTGACCTATAAGAGGTCTTGACAATGGCAGTTGTCACTATTGCTACTGTCATCTTACTGTGTCTTTCTCAAAGAAGCCCTGGGAGGGAGGTAGAATGGAAATCATCATCCTGTTTTTATAGGGAGTTGGTGACTTGGCTATGGTCACACTGCTTGTTAGAGGCAAAACTGGGCCTGCCAGTTGTCCTCTTGATCTTTTTCCAGGGTTCAACCAGAAGAGAGGGGTTATGAAGGAAGTGAGGTGATGGGGAATAAATTAGAGAAATTAAGAGGGCAGAGAAAAAAAGAGTTTTGCATGCAGAGAGACATCCAAAGGGACAGAGACATATACATAGGAAAATGGAGTGACAGCAGAGAGGAGACCTAGAAACAAATGCGGGAGAAATGCTGTTCCTAGATAGGACCATCCCTACAGTTGCAAAGGTTGTGCACTGCACAATTCCAAGGGGCACCATTTCATAAGGCTCCTGATATGATTGGCACTCCTGGAGCTGAACAACCCTGCAGGCCTGCCTCAAGACACCTGGACCCCACAGTGCACGTAGTAAGCTACTGATCAATAAATGGAAACTTGAACTTTAAGAGTCTGGGAATGATTATAGTCTCTTCTCTACCCATGAATGAGCAGAAGAATAAGAAGGCAAGAAGGAGCCCAGAAAGAGAGCTGATGCCACCTGCAGTCCCTGTACTTACGTGACTAAGCATTCCGAGAGGGCCACCAGCGCGAGGACCCCAAACCACTTCATGCTGTCTTCTTGGGTTCTGAGCATGCAATGGCCAGCATGAGTGGCTTGTTATATGTGCTCCGACCTGCCTTAGCTGTGCCCCTGAGGGCTGGTAAATGGACCTGATAAGACATATGACCCTCTCTGATAAGATCTCTACCCCCATCAGTGTTTGTGAGGAGGGGATTTAGAAAATTCACAGAATACAGAGATTTCTATTGTGATCTCTTCCTTGGGGCTTGGCTGAAAAAAAAAAAAAAAAAAGCCTAACCAAACAAATAATCCTCAACCATAAATTCTAACAAAGAGTGGGGAGACTCTTCCTATCTTGGAGATAAGGGTGCTGCTAATAACGTGCTAAAAATAAGTGGCAGGTGCTATGCTTGACTTTCCTGATCTCGTGTGCTCTTCCCAGGGCCCGTGAGGGATGCATTGCTATCCTCATTTGGAGAGGAGATTGCTAGGAGGAAGGGGGGGAGGTGTCAAATGTCGCCGTAAAGACACCGAGGACAGCACACGGGCATACAGGCGACTTTAGGCGGTGCGATGGCACAGACCAGGGGCACCCATGATGCTGCTTTGCACAGTTGCATAATTTTAATGTTAGAAGAGATGTGACGCGTGCATCCGAGAGACCTGTTATTCATACAACAAACACTTACTGGGGACCCACTGTGTGCTGAGGCCTGGGCTGGATGCTGCAAAGTCAAGGTCTGATAAGACACAAGTGGTCCTCGGGATGCCTGGCTCGCTCAGTTGGAAGAGCAGGCAACGCTTGATCTTGGGGGGTTGTAAGTTCGATCTCCACGGTGGGTGTAGAGATTACAAAAACAAACAAACCCCCCAAAAGACACTAGTGGTCTTTGCCTTCAGGAAGCTTGCAGTCGAGGGCAGGACTCACAAACTCATGATCCAGGAGGTGAGGGAGATGACTGGAACGGCTGGACGGCATCATGGACACGGGGAGGCTCACGCCCCACCACAAGGAGGCAGTTTCTTTTTTTTTTTTTTCTTTTTATAATGATTTTTTATTATATTATGTTAGTCACCATACAGTACATCCCCGGTTTCCGATGTAAGGCTTGATGATTCATTAGTTGCGTATAACACCCAGTGCGCCATGCAATACGTGCCCTCCTTACTACACATCACGGCCTATCCCATTCCCCCACCCCCCTCCCCTCTGTGGCCCTCAGTTTGTTTCTCATAGTCCATAGTCAAGGAGGCAGTTTCTATCCTGCTCCTGCCAGCAGTTGCCATGTCTGGCTGGTGATGCCAGACGGGCAATGTTTTCAAGAGATGTTAGAGTCTGGATATTTATGTGAAATCCTTATCTTCAAATGTAAGCAACTACTTTCTTAAAAAACAAAAACAAAGACAAAAGCAAAAAACAGACCCCCAAACATAGCATGAGCCAGACCTCAAGCAACATGGGCTGGAATCAACATGTAGGCTGTATAGGGTTTTATTTCTGGAGGAGAGCTCAGAGTGAGGGGGAGTTCAGTTCACGCCGGTTGGACGAATAAGAGACTGAATGCATCCTAGCCACACGAGCTTTCCTTGCATTGGTAAAGAAAGACCACCAGGGTCAGATCAACCAACAAACTTACCGGTAAACTCCATTTGCTGAGCACCTGACATAGCTCTCCCATGGGATCCATACCTTGAACCATTTTGGCTGCCAAACCAAATGCAGAAAGGAATAATTAATTTTTAAGGTTGTCAATCAAAGAAGGTTAAAAAAAAAAAAGAGTATCCAGAGCTGCTGCTCAGCCTGAGGTGAACAGGGCTGCCCATTCAACTGGTATCATTCCAGCCAAAGTAAGGAGAATGGCATTTTACGGCTCCTTCCGGGACTGCTGGGGACCCTGGTGTTCCTCTGCGAGATCTGTCCCGGCCTGACCCTTGAGAACACGCTGGCCTGGTCCCCAGGCCTGGGTGGCGGATGGAAGGGGGGGGCTGCATCTTACCCCTCAATTCTCCACTTTGTTAAAATTTAGATTTGGTGGTCCAACCTCATGGAAGGGATTTGACGGCATCTAGCAAATGACACACACACACACGCACACACATGCACACACGCACACGCGCGCACACGCACACACGCACGCGCACACACACGCACACGCACGCACACGCCCCTTTTCAATGTAGCGATTCTACTTCTAGGATTCTAATCCAAAGATACATTTTGAGAAAAATAGAAAACTACTGTTAGATAATTCAACCAAGTAAATCTTAAAGATCTAATTGGCTTTAGTAGACAATTTATGGCTCGGGCAGCATCCTCTCTAGCAAACAGAGGGGAAGTCCTGAGGCGTTGGCACAATGTGGAAAGTATTCATGGAAGGACGGTGGGGCAAGAAAGTTACCAGCAAAAGAAAAAGATTTTCCAGGTGAGGCTGCTTTCCCTTGGGGTGGGAAACCAAGCGGTCTTATCACGCAGATCACCTCGTCTTCCTTTAGGGGATGGAGATGGCCCATTTGGCAGACTCACTGGCGCGGGTAGAAAAATTCCTGACTGACCAGTTAAGATTACATTTCTGGGGGAGGTTGAAACTGCAGTTAGATTATGTATTAAGCTTGGCCTGGGGACTTGGCCGAAGTGATGCCATTTTGAGCCTGTGATTTTTTTTAAAGGATGCACACACCAGCTCTGCCCTGCAACGTTATTTGCAAAAGCAAAAAATTAGCAGCGTGCCCGAGGCGACCGACAACCGGGGACATCAGTCAGGTAAGCTGCAGTGCGGGCCGCACAACTGGGTATAATGTAGGTGGGAAAAACAAGGAGATGGTTGAGGTCTCCAGGGTATATTGTTTGTTTAAAAAAAAAGGAGGGGGCAGAAGAGTACAGTATTTGTAGCTTGCTGCTTTTACCTACAATGACATACATGTTCTTAATAAGAATCAGAGCAAGGAGAAACCCAGGACTAATAAGACTAGGTATTAATGGGGAAAGGCAGGGATAGAAGTGAGACTTTCCTTGTTTTCTAGTTTGACTTTGCAGCCAGGTAAGTGTTTTACGGAATCCATTGATCAAAAAGACATCCCTCGAAATTGAGAACTAAAATAAATGAACCCCACATGTCTAGGTGACTCAGTCAGTTAAGCGTCTGCCTTTGGCTCAGGTCATGATCTCAGGGTCTTGGGACTGAGCCCTGCATGGGGCTCTCTGCTCATTAAAAAAATAAAATAAAATAGGGGCACCTGGGTGGTGCAGTCATTAGGGGTCTGCCTTCGGCTCAGGGCGTGATCCCAGCGTTCTGGGATCGAGCCCCACATCAGGCTCCTTCGCTGGGAGCCTGCTTCTTCCTCTCCCACTCCCCCTGCTTGTGTTCCCTCTCTCGCTGGCTGTCTCTCTCTGTCAAATGAATAAATAAAATCTTTAAGATAAAATAAAATAAAACAAATGAACCCAATGGTTATCAAGTTGGTGACATAGCCACACAGAGCAAAATATGGCCTCAAGTGGCTTTATTTTTTTAAAGATTTTATATATTTATTTGACTCAGAGAGAGAGCGCAAGCAGGGGGAGTGCCGGTAGAGGGAGAAGCAGGGTCCCCACTGAGCGGAGAGCCTGACACGGCTTGATCCCAGGACCCTGGGATCATGATCGGAGCCCAAGCCAGGCGCTTCACCGACTAAGCCACCCAGGCGCCCCTCAAATGGCTTTAAAATGCCGAATTTTGACTCCACGTTCACAGAGTGGGGGGTACTTTCCAAGGATAAACAATAATGACAACAAGGAAAAAACCAAGAAATCTGGAACTGCATCTAGTAACCTTATTATTGGTGATGTTGCCACTGTTATTTTGAAACCCCGAAGTGAGAGGTTAAAGCCAGTAAGGAAGTAATTATGCCAATGTTGTCCTGATGCAAGGCTTTCAGTGGAAGAAAAAAGAGACGTAAGTCCACAACAAAAAGTTAAATAAAACTCCCACGGTCTTAAAACTTGAACTGGAAGTCTAAGTTTGTACTGATTATTTTTCTCTTTCTATCAAAATATGTAGAGTTGACTGTGGAATAATGTGGGGTTTACGAGCACTGACCCCCTCTCCCCAGGCTGCCAAAAATCCACATATAACTTTTGACTCCGCTAAAACTTCACTGCTAACAGTCTGCTGTTGGCCAGAAGCCTTACCGATGACATAAAAAGTCGATTAACACATACTGTGTACGGTATGTGTATTATGTCCTGTATTCTTACAATAAGGTGGGGAGAGAAAAGAAAATGTTATTCAGAAGTTCATGAGGAAGGGAAAAATCCATTGGTAGCGCTGCACCGTATGTACTGGAAAGATTCCGTGTGTAAACGGACCCGCATAGCTCAGACCCGTGCTGTTCACGAGTTGACTCTATCTCTTGGCTCTGGCAGCCGAAAAACCTAGAAGCCATGATAATATGATAGCATGGAGTACCCTGAGGCCCAGCTTGTGGCCTCTAGATACCATTTACCACTAGAGGACTGGGGATTCGGGAAGAGATGACAGATTCCAGCGCTGGGCCAAGAAATGTGCAGGAGGGGCCGAGGATGTCTCGAAGGTGCAGAAAGTTGGGAGCCTCCAAAGATCACTGGAGTCCTTGCAAAGGCTCGGGAATCAGTAGGAAGAGGCTTCCAGTGGCCACAAGTGGGACAATTTGAGTATCACATCAACTCAATTGAAACAGATTAAATATACAGAAAGCCACGAGCTCCGTACAGTATACAGTGTCTCCTTTGCTGTCGTGGAGGATTGCTAGGGCACCAAGTCGTGATTCTGATCATGGATAGAGAAAGGGAAATAATCATCAATATTTATGCTGTTTTTGTCTGAGCGAATATTTCAGGTATATTTCAGGTAACTACAAATAATGCTGAAGGAAAGTTCTTCTTTATTGAAGAGTTCTAGCAAGTAAACCCAGAAGGAATGGCAGAATGAAGAAATCACTGTTTCGCAGTTTCTAATAAAACAAAGGATCTAGGGGAAGAGGCTCAGTGGATATTGGACCCATACGATGAGAGGTCGAAGGGCGAAGTCCAACAGATGAAGTTGATCACATTAGGACCCACTGATCGACCCTAGCATCTATCAATTATGTGCCTATTGAAATGATGTGGTAAGAGATCCGTGGAACTGTAAAAGTTTTTCAGCTTAAGTCTGAATCTAACTAGCAGTCTTTAGGAAGTACGTAGATAAAGGAACAAGGAAGCATCATCTGCACCCAACACTTGGGACATTCTATAAGATAAGTGACCCCCACCCACTCCCACTTTTTAAAGATTTATTTGTTTATTTTATAGAGAGAGCAGGGGAAGGGGGGGGAGGGAGAAAAGCAGACTCCCTGTTGAGCACGGAGCCCGACACGGGGCTCGATCTCACAACCCTGGGATCATGACCTGAGCCGAAATCAATGGATGCTCAACCCACTGAGCCACCCAGGCACCCCTCACTCCCACTCTTTAAGCAAAAAAAAAAAAAAAAAGAAGAAAAAAACATAAAAAGGGGAAGACTATTATTTATTCAAAGTCTTAATAAACAAAAACCAAACGCAACACATGTCTATATTCTTAAGATCCTCATTCCTAATTCAAATCAATAAACCATTAAAAGGCTTCTTGAGAGAATTACAGAAATTTGAACATGGACTGGACATGAGATGATATTAAAGTTATTGGTAATTTTGTTTGGGGTACAATAGCATTGTGGCTACATATATTTTTAAAATCCTTACCTCTTGGAGATGTACAATAAAGTCTTTTTTTTTTTTTTAAAGATTTTATTTATTTATTTGACAGAGATAGAGACAGGCATCGAGAGAGGGAACACAAGCAGGGGGAGTGGGAGAGGAAGAAGCAGGCTCATAGCAGAAGAGCCTGATGTGGGGCTCGATCCCAGATCGCCGGGATCACGCCCTGAGCCGAAGGCAGACGCTTAACCGCTGTGCCACCCAGGCGCCCCATACAATAAAGTCTTAAAATGAAATGGTAATCTGTGCCTTAAAATGCACCAGCAAAAATTAATGAGTAACAACTTTTTTTTAAATGGGGGTCTAGATAAAACAAAGATTTGTGTAATCGCTGTGGACTGAGTTGTCTCCCTCCCTGCCCCCCAATTCATATGTTGAAGCCTAACTCCCAATACGATGGTATTAAGAGGTGGGCTGGTGGGGAGGGAGTTGGGTTTAGCTGAGGCCGTGAGAGTGGGCCCTCGTGATGGCATTAGTGCCTTTAAAGCAGAGACCCCAGAGAGCTGTCCTCAATCTCCCCACCATGTGGGGGCACAGTGAGAAGGGGGCTGTCTGCGGGCCAAGAAGGGGGCTCTCACCAGGAATGGAATTGGCCGGCGCTTTGGTCTTGGTCTCCAGCCTCCAGTGTGTGGTCTTTCATTACGGTGAGGTCATAATGAAACACTCGGGAGTGGTGTTGTAATTCTTGACGCCGAGTGATGGTACTGTGGAGTTCGTGACACTATCCTTTTTTACTTTTGTTAGGTTTGAAATATTTTGTGTGATCAGAAGTTTGAAAACTTGCATTTTGAAGTTTCTGCCTTTAGTGTTACCCCAAGGGGCCCAAGAAGAGCAGATGTGGATGGGCCCTCTCTGACTGAGTCACTGGAAGGTTCTGCCGCGTATCCCTCCAGCTCTCCCCCGAGAACTGCCCCCTTCCCTCTCACCCGGGGCTGCTTGACCATCCAGCTTGAGACTTTGAGGAACCATGCCAGGGCCTGGATGTGGAAGGGATGAAGACCTTTTTAGGAAAAACCCAACTGGGCACCCCCCTCCCTGGACCCCTCTTCTTTGGTGCCATCTGCAGGGTGAGGGAAAGGCCAGGGTAGGGAGGGAGTCTGGGGGTGCAGGGGTGGGAGTGGGGGGAGATTTGGAAAGGAAGGGGGGGAGGGAGTAACAGAGAGGGGCCGGCTTGTGCAGGACCCAGGAGGGACGTGGAAGAAGCCCTGGAGAAAGAAAGGTATCGACCAGGGGTCCAGCCCCGCTGGGTCTCCCAGTAAATGCTGGAGGTGGCGTCCTGCCCTGCTGGAGTGAGTCACGGGGAAGAGGGACAGCCACACTCGGTGGCCCTGCAATTAGTCCCTTGCTGACGGCATCCTCTCAAGCTGGACAGCAAGAGGGCTGGTCATCCAAAACATTTAAAATATTGTCTGATTAGCGACCTTCCTGTCGCATCTTGTCCCCAGAGTCCTTTTCCTGGCATTCATTCCTTTAGGAGAGGTGATTCATCAGCCCGACCTGGGTTTCTGTTGAAGCATCCACAACCTTCCCGTCAGTAACATCTGCTTTTAACTACCTGATCTCAGCCCACAGATTCCGAGGGGCAGAATGTTCCACAGGATGGGGCCCAGAGGCCCTCCAGCTCCTGGGTGTCAGTTACAGGGCACCTGCTCTGCCCCTCCCACCCCGAGTGCAGGGCAGACACCGCCAGGCAATCTGGGCGCCCGATGTGGCCTCGAGGTCCGAGCAACGTGCACCCCCAGCCACTTGTCACTCTAACCAGCGTTGGCACGCAGTCTGGACTGGCTGCTTCCCTGGAACAAGTCCAATGCCCTCATTCTAGAGAGGAAGAAATGGGAGGCCGGGAAGTGTCACTTACCAAAAAGTTGCAAGGGGAGTTAGCAAAGCGTTGGGGCTCCCGGTGTCCGGTCGTCCGGCTGGGAGGGCTCTGAGCCGGGACAGCTCGGAGAAGGCTCGCTGCTGCCCGCCTCCGTGGGCAACGCTCAGAGGCCCGCAGGTCCCAGAGCTGAGGTCCTTCCTCTTCCTCCTCGAGTCTGGCCGGCTTCTGTCACCAGCCCTGCCTCTTGGGGCAGCAGGAAAGCGACGTGGGGAGCTGGCTCTCCCAGGTGCCAGGCACAGTGGGCCCAGCCCCAGCTGGAGTGGGACCAGGAGGCCGTCTTGACACCTGACTCAAGCCAGCTCAGCAGCCCCACGGCTCCCCCTCCTCGTGCATGCGACACTGGCCCTGCTGGATTGCACACACGGGCCTGAATTCAGAGCGATGAACCATTTCTGCTCAGCCTTTGGCAACTTCGGCCCAATGTCTTATTCGCTCTTCAGGGAATACGTGGCCAAGTCCAGAGGCTCCGATAAGCCTGTGGCCAAGGACCTTGTCTGATGCTCAGGAAAGACCTTGGAGCTTTGAGGGCCCTGATGGGGGATGGAACCGCTCATGCTCTGTGGGACTGTGCTGTGTGGATCTGTTTGGAGGACAGGGCAGACCCATAAGGACAGGCTGGGCATTACCTCGGTTCCAACGCTTGCGAGTTGAGTTCCAGCCAGTAGGCCTCGGGGGTGGGTGCTGATGCTGATGCCCCATGGCCGCCTTCGGAGAAGGAATAGAGGACCTGGATTCTGCCCAGGGAGTGGCCACCTCTGGAGGCCCTATGATCACACGGGGGAAGATTAGACAAGAGCGTTTACTTTCCTCGTGGCCCTGTCAGTGTGCTAGAAGTTCCACCCGGGAGGCCAAGCAAACTGAGACTCAGAGCCTCTGCTGGTGGCAGTGACATCCCCTGAGCCCCCAGTGATAGCCAGCGTATCCACACGGCCCGGGGCCTAGAGCCCACTTGGCAGTACCGCCCTGATCTTCCCGCCTCCGCCTGCGGCAGCCCCTTGCTGGTAACGCGCAGGTGAAGTATGCGACGAGGTCATGCTGGGTGCCATGTGGCCTAGATGCCCCTGGTGGGCTGTGGGACATCCAGGTGTGGGAGGAAGACTGGAGGTGGAAAAGTGGCCATTTATGGAATTCGGTTACCCTGGGCTTTTGCAAGGGCTCTTCCCTGTTTGGAATATTCTTCTCCCAGCCTTTTGCATGACCGGCTCCTTCTCCACATTTCAGCTGTCATCTCCGCTGTCCCCTCCTCAGCAAGGCCTTCTGTGGCCACTCTACTCTCCCAGTCCCCAAGCCTGACTCATTCAAGGAGTCCTGTAGATGCTAGATACCCTCTCCCATGTGCTTTCCATGGACACCTTATGAGGTCGAGATTGTTCCCAATTTACAAATGGGGAAACTGAGGCTTGGAGGACTCAAGCACTCCCTTGAGGAGATATGGCTCCTAGTGAGTGGTAGAGTCGTGATTTGAACCCAGGTCTGCCTGACTGCAAATTCCACGCTCTTGACTATTCTGCTGCCAATTCATGCTGGGCATGGGGGTCAGGAAACAATGCAGGGGACAGGCGGGGAGGGATGGGAGATGGAGGGCATAATTATTAGATATGTTAGAGACTCTTCTTTTCAGTGAACACTGCCCTGTTTAGAGCGAGAGAGAGCACACACGGGAGAGCAGGCAGGGAGGAGCAGAGAATCTCAAGCAGACTTTGTGCTAAGCGTGGAGCCTGACGCGGGGCTTGATCTCACGACCCTGAGATCATGACCTGAGCTGAAATCAAGAGTCAGAAGCTTAACCTACTGAGCCACCTGGGCGCCCTGGCATATTATTTTAAATAGAAGTTACTTAACAGATGGTCTGTGCAAGAAGGACACTCACACCCTCCTCTGTCCCCGTGAAAGCAGAAAAGAGATCTCCCTTGTGAGAGGTACCTGTCCTGTACTAGGAGCTAAAGAGAGCCTCATCGCTGTTGATGGGAAATTTAGATCCAAGAAGGCTGTCTAAATGAGCCTTGTTACTTTTTACTAATTTACCCCGAGCCCAAATCCTGTTTAGAATTCCTAATCAAAGCTCCCGAAGTTAAGTTTTCTTTGTCCTGTCAATTCCTCACAGATTTATTGTTTCTTTGTCTAAAAAGTATAAAAACTGCCTGCCTGGGTCATTTCTTTGGATGCCAATTTCATTATTTGGCCTCTGAGTGCATGTAATAAATCTTTAGGATTTTTTTTCTCCTGTTAGTCCATCTCATGTAAGTTGAATTCCTGGTCCGGCTAGAAGACCTTGAGGGTAGAGAAGAATTTTTCCTTCCCTTCAGCTGACTTGGGTGGAAAGTTAGGAAGGCTTCCCGGTAGAAGTGACAACTGTACTGAGCCTCAACGGATCAGAGGATTTTGCTGAGTGGGCATGGGGAGCAGAGAATGGCAGTCAACGAGGGCAGCCTCGGCATCCCTGTGAACCCAAGCAGTGGTCGGTAGCCAGGCAAGGTGGAATTGCAAAGGTCATAGGTCCAAGAGACACATTATATCAGTCAGAATGGGCAGGAACAAACAACCCCCCCGTTTAAAAATAATGTTTCTTTCTTGGTCTTCCTGTGTGTCCATTACAGAGCATGTGGGGCTGTGATTGGAGACGCCCCCACTCGGGGACGCAGACCGATAGAGACTTCGCCATCAGCAAGTGCCACTGGTGGGGGCAGGGCATGCGCCAGCTCGCACGCTGGCTGTCACAGCACTTCCCGGAGTGACACGTGCCACTACTGCTCGAATTTCATTGGTCTGAACAAGTCACACGGCCACAAGGGACCATGGCAGTGTAATCCAGCATGTGTTGAGAATGAAGACTAGAAAAATCTGGGAGGATAGCACTAATGACCCACTCGGGAAAGGAGAGCAAAGACCAGGCCACAGGTGGGCCTTGAACGCCACATTCAAGAGCGTGGAATTTATCAGGCGTGATGGGGAGCGCCGCATAGGTGAGGGAGATGTCAGACCGCGGAGAGCGAAGGAGGCCTGACCAGGAGAAGCTGCAAGAGCAGGAAGAGGTTAAGAGGAAAGGAGTACCTAAGACAGAGCAGGGGGGCTGTGGAAGCGGGTGGGGGAGTGTGCGGACAGGTTGCAGCTCTGGAGGGAGGGGACGACGGGGAAGAGGGAGAGGACACAGACGTCCCGGGGGGCTGTTGACCCTGGAAACTCAAGACTTCCGTGAGGTGGAAGGACCAATCTCAAATCCAAAAGGTTTTCACCAAAACGAGGGACTAGACTTTACTCTATGGCGAATATTCTCAGTGGAACGGGACCAAGTTTAAACTGTGGGAAGACAGATTTAACTTGAATTTTGTAACACCTTCTGTTATCAACTTCTCCTGTTACTTGAACTATTTGCCAAGCACTTTGCACGGAAAGGAGCGTGTGTGTAATATTTGGAAATGTTAATTTCCTTCCTGTTCTCACAGCAGCAGGAGAGAAGGAAGGACAGCTTTGCCCTGTTGCAGAGCCATCCCGAAGAAAACTCCCGCCCCAGCCCCGGTTTGGGAGAGGAAGTTAGACGAGAGCGCCCGCCGGTGGGTGGGTGGGCACAGGAGAAGATGCCAGGATGGAAAGGAGGGGGAGGCCCTCTCTAGGGGACACAGGGGCTGGTGGCTTCCGTGCAGGGCCGAGGCCGGTTCTGCACCCGCTCAGCTCTGCAGAGAGAGACAGTGATTGTAGGTAGGTGGGTGCTAAGCGGGTGGCCTTCCGAGGAGCTGGTGGGACCCCTGAGGGCTGGCCCTGGGAGGGGCACCTGTGTGACCTGGCCAGAGACAGAGGGCATTGGCATGTCACCGTCCATCGCTGGGGGAGCTCTAACTGTAAGGGTGATCCCCATGTCGTCTGGACCCCACCCCCATTTGTTCCTGACCCCACAATAGTCTGCAAATCTCACTGGATTCTGTGGCTGGGAAGGGAGACAAGATTGCACTTGCGCTAGGGAAATGAAACGTTGCTTACAGAAGGAGGGAGCAGAGCGGTTAGGAGCACAGTGCTAGAGGCCAGATGGACTGCGTTCACATCCTAGCCTGGCCTTGACTCGCTGCGCGAACTTGGACAAGTTGCTTCCTCTCTCTGTGCCTCCTGTTCACGATCTTTATTTATTTTATTTTATTTTATTTTATTTTATTTTATTTTATTTTTATTTTATTTATCTTATTTATTTTATTTGTTTATTTTTAAGTAGGCTTTATGCCCACCGTGGGGCTCGAATTCAGGACCCTGAGATCCAGAGTCCCTTGTTCTACCGAACCAGGCACCTGTCACCATCTTTAAAGAGGAAATAGGGGCACCTGAGTGGCTCAGTCGTTAAACGTCTGCCTTCGGCTCAGGGCGTGATCCCAGAGTCCTAGGATCGAGCCCCATATCGGGCTCCTCCGCTGGGAGCCTGCTTCTTCCTCTCCCACTCCCCCTGCTTGTGTTCCCTCTCTCGCTGGCTGTCTCTCTCTCTGTCAAATAAATAAATAAAATCTTGAATAAATAAATAAATAAATAGGAAATAAAAACAGGACCTCATGCGTTCACATGTGTAGGGTGCTTCAACTCTTGGTAGGTGTTACGTGAATATTACATAAAGTTGATCATGTATTTTGGACTTAAGTTCATACTTGTTAGACTGCTGTATGTGGGAAGCCTGTCCAAGACTTAGGGGTTAAGAGGGAGCTGTCTCTTAGCGCAATGTCATGACTGAGGGGCCATCTGGTTCCATCTCTGGCTTTACAGATGAGAAATCAAGGCCCAGAGAACAGAAAGGACTTGGCCAAGGTCACCCCGGACCAAGGCCACTAAGTGACAAAACGGACTGGAGCTCAGAGGCAGGGTGAGGCCCACGTCTGAGGCCTAGTCGATCTCTCCCTGACTTGGGCCTCTCCCCACCATTCCCTGTGATGTTGGCTCTGGGGAGCTGTCCAGCCTGGGACGAACGGGTTGAGTTGTGGGCCTCTAGCCGGAACCTGCCTGACCTCCCCTCCCCTGGTGGGGTCTGCCTGGGCCCTGCTGCCTGGAGGAGAGGCTGTCGGCTGTCCTTTCATTCTGACACCAGCTGGCCCTCAGACCTGGGGAGCTGTGTTTGACCGGGGCTTATCATGGCCCATCCTAAGGCTGGTGAGGATGGAAGTGGGGGGAGCTGCAAGAAGACCAAGGCTTAAAGTTCCTGGGGGCCCAAGCTGGAGCCTGAGCCTGGCCTGGCTTGCTGAGCACTTCATCAGCTATCATACCATGCCCTCCTTCTTGCTCTTAAAAAACTGGTGTGTGTGTGTGTGTGTGTGTGTGTGTGTGTGTGTGTATGAACATGGGGGTGGGGGTGGGGGGATTTAAACACTGGGGTGATAAGCACTCCTTTTTTTTTTTTTTAAGATTTTATTTATTTATTTGACAGAGAGAGAGACAGCCAGCAAGAGAGGGAACACAAGCAGGGGAGTGGGAGAGGAAGATGCAGGCTCCCAGCGGAGGAGCCCGATATGGGGCTCGATCCTAGGACTCTGGGATCACGCCCTGAGCCGAAGGCAGATGCTTAACGACTTGAGCCACCCAGGCGCCCCGGTGATAAGCACCCCTGCTCCAGCTGATGGCCCCTCCCTAGTTCGCCAGAACGGCTCACTCTAGAGTCTAGAAGAGGCTCTTCCCCTTGGTGGGATTCTTGAGCCGACGCTGGTGAGAGCAGGGGGTATATGACACGTCGACGTTACCTGAGGTTGCATGTCCCCGGCTCTGGTGTGCTTTTGTTTCTAGTAGCACCTGTGACCTGTCTTGGGAGGATCTACTCCAATGGCCCCGTGGGCACAGGGCAGCTCTCAGAGGAGCTTGTGGCCACGTGACAGCCCAGCTCCCCTGCCTTGGCCAGATTTACCTTCCAGCACCCCCTGTGGGAGCAGGCTGAGCTTCCCGCCACGGGACTTGTGCAGAACCCAGGCTTCGCTTGGTCCCTTCCGGGTCCTTCTTCCCCTGCCCCTCACTGGTTTCTCTGAGAGCAACTTTGAAATAAGAGCACCTTGAAGTTTTCTCTGCCATGTGGCTTTGCCCTTGCTTGATTTTCTGAAACCCCCGCTAGACCACATGTTCTGGAGGGCCAGGATTTCACTTGACTCATTCCTAAGTCCATGGAAGGACATTTGGTTTCTAAAAGATTTTATTTATTCATTTGAGAGAGAGAGAGCGAGCAAGAGAGAGCATACAAGCTAGTGGGGGGGGGTGCAGGGGATGAAAGAGGGGGAGGCCGAGGGAGACAGAATCTGAAGCAGACTCCATGGTCAGTGTGGAGCCTGATGCAGGGCTTGATCTCACAACCACGAGATCATGACCTGAGCCAAAACCAAGAGTCAGAATTAACCAACTGAGCCACCCAGGCGCCCCAGGAGATATGGTTTTTATTCTCCACACTCTAATTGTCAAAACAAGGCTAACACATGGGTTGGGTATTAGGTTACAGGCTCAGCTTCTGTAACCAAAGCCTAAATAACCGAGGCTTAAATAAAACACAATTTCATTTCTCTCTCATGTAATACTCCAGGTGGCTCCCTAGTGAAGGGGACTCAAATTTTTTCTTGCTGCTTTGCCATCTTCAACATATGATATTTGTCTCTTGGTCTAGTGTGGCTGCTCCAGCTCCTGCCATTGCATCTGCATTCCAGCCAGCAGGAAGTAGAGAAGGGGAAGCAGGATATACCCCGTTTCTTAAAGGACATAGCCAGAAGTTGTAAATATTATTTCCACTTATATCTTATTTGCGCTAATGAAGTCACAGGAGTACTTTTAGGTGAAAGAGAGGCTAGGAAATGTACTTGTTAGTTGGGTGGCCCTAGACTAGGAGTTTGATTACTAAAGGAAGAAGGGGACAATTAACATCCCCTGTTACGCTCTCCTAGTTCAGTGCAGATCAGCTGTTACACTGTGAAGACATACAACCCCCAGATCTCAGTGGGTCAACACAACTCAGATTTATTGCTCACTCACATCTGACATGGCCTGGCAGGGGCCCTGCTCATCACAGTCATGCAGGGAGAAAAGCTGATGGATGTGCCCTCTCGATGAAAGGGAAAGGGACGGGTGGCAAATTGCACTCTGGTTTGTGAAGGTTTCTACCTGGAAGTGACACATAGTAACCTCTGTGCACATTGCAGTGGCCGAAGTAAATTCCACAGTCATGCAATCCTGGGGCGGGGGCTGGACAGCGGTGGGGAAGTGTGATCCAGCTAGAATATTTATGACAAGCAATAATGGTCTCCACCTTCATTCACATGCCTATACTTTACTTTTCTTTGCTTCTCCCCACCCTGCCCCTCAGCCTCTTTCAGCCAGTAGATTCAGATTTGGATGAGATTATATGAGAGGACATACACTAGGCTGTTAATAAGTAGGGAAATCCTGGGCAAAAAAATGAAAAGAAAAAAATCCAAAAGCTATACTTTAAGAAAGCATGTATGTTTATAATCACAATTTTGCATTGACAAAAGAGTGTGTGTGTGGTTTCTGTGTAAATTTAATAAAATAATAAAGGAAAGAAATTTGTAAAATATAAATTCATTTACCAAACCCAACCAAATAATAATAAAGTAGTACCATATTAACCATAACCATATCAGGTTTAAGTTTGGATACATTACGAAAAACCTAAAGTAACCGTAAAAAGATAAAACTTGATTCCCCCCCTCCCACTTAAATCGGTCTGAGGGTAGGCTATCCAGAGCTTGAATGGTTTCTACTTTCTAGGTCACCTCATGGTCCAATATAGCTGCAGGAGTTCCAGCCATCACATCTGAAATTGAAGCAGCAGCTAAGAAGAAGGTGAGGAAGGCAAAAGGACTCACCTCCCAGCTGACTCAGCTCCTTTAAACAGCCTTCCAAGTAACTCTTCTCAATCCTTCTGCTTATATCACAAAGTCACCCAGTTTTTATTTATTTACTTACTTACTTAGCAGGCTCTAATCCCAGTGGGATCCTGCTGCAGGGCTTGAACTCATGACCCTGAGATCAAAATCTGAGCTGAGCTCAAGAGTCAGATGCTTAACCAACCGACTACCCCTAGTCACCCAGTCATTACTAACAGCAAAGGAGGTTGAGAAATGCAGGATTTTTTTTTTTTTAGCTACTGGGCACATTGCTGTAAAATAAAATATACTCTATTTTTTAAGGAAAGCCAGAGAGTGGATAACTTTGTTGGCAGCTACCAGCCCCTGCCTCAGTGGCACAATTTCTTCTGGGTCATACAGGCAGAACTGCTGAGCATAGAGGGGGAGCCAGGAGGAAGGAGCCCCAGTGAAAACCAGCCAGACCAATCTGACTTGCAAGTCCAGAAAAAAATAAGACAAAGTCTTCACTAAAGATCTCCTGAAGACCGAATTGGGGGTCCTGTGTACCACAGGGCGCCACTTCCTTTAAAAACTGCTTTTCCAACCAGTTCCCAAATCCTCACCCCTCAATACCTCAGCTGCTCAAATATCTTCTTTGTTCCACCTCAAACTCTGACCTACTTGTCTGGCGCTCCTCACTTCCGTGGACATGACTTCTCCATCCAATGAACGGGCATAACAAGACC
Organism: Ursus maritimus; assembly: GCF_017311325.1. Taxonomy (NCBI): domain Eukaryota; kingdom Metazoa; phylum Chordata; class Mammalia; order Carnivora; family Ursidae; genus Ursus; species Ursus maritimus. The sequence continues at coordinate 37,029,927 of NW_024424786.1, read as the reverse complement.
CAGTGCTGAGGAGTTAAACAAACAAACAACAAACACTTTGTAGAAGGGGGTAGAGAGGAAACACAATGAATATTTCAATTTGCAGTTTTTTTGTTCTTGATCATCTGAAGGACTGAGAAATCTTGGGGAACGCAGATCTCCTGTGTCCTCTCCAGTTCCAACCAAGAATGTAACTTCCCTGAGGCTGGAGATGGTGTCTGTTCACCTTGGTATCTGTAGTTCTTGGCAGTGAATGAATGGGGAATGAACGAATGAGAGAAGAATAAGGAGCTGTCTTGTCTTGCTCTCGCTCTCTCTCCTCTTTTGTGTGTATCAGGGTCGCTCTGAAATGTGAATGAAGTTGGGTATAACTGAGGCACGGTATAGGGACGTAAGTGTCAATGACAGGACGCCAGGACCAAAGGGGGTGGGCTAGAGCCCGGGGGAGCCGAAAAGAGCCAGGAGTGGAAAAATGGCGCAAACAAAGTAGGAAGGGCACCCTCTTCCAGTGCCAGCTGCCTCAGATGACTCGAATTTCCTGCCCCTTTTTCCTCCCTCCCTCCCTCCCTCCCTCCTTTGCCCTAATTTTCCATCTTTGGTTATTCAGGAGGGCCAGCCCCGCCCCCACCCCCCAAACCCAGATGACTTGGCAATGACCCGTTTGACTAGGAAAGTATGCAGCAGTGAGTTTGTCATTTCCCCTCAACACCCTGGGTGGAATCATTGCGTCTGTCACCTTCACAAGTTATTACTGTCATTGTTTTAGGAGTTTCTAGCATTTGCAGAAAATGGTGTATAAAATAGGTTCTGCCTGTCCTTATGGAAATTACTATCCAGGGGGAGTGCATGGTCAGCTACACAAAAATGTAGTAAATGCTAAGAAAAGAAGAAGTGTGGGGTGTTTAAAGAACAGACAAGGGGGCACTTACCCAGTCTTGGGGGTACAAGAGGGGCCTTCTGGAAGTAGAGTCTAACACCTAAAGGGCACCAGTGACAGAAAACCCCAAACAAGCGTGGCTTACACAAGGTGGTTTATTTCCCTCTCTTGTGAAAGTCTGGAGGTGAGCATCCAGCAGCCTGGCGATGGATGTCAGGGCTCAGCCTCCTTCTGTTTTGTCTTGCCTCCAGGTATGGCCTCCAACCCATGGTCAATTCACAGGTCAAGATGACCACTCTCGCTCCAAGCATCACGTGCCTATTTCACCTGCCAACACAGTACCAGTGAGTGAAGGATTGCAGAATATAAACTCAAGTTAGTCCATCAGTAGTATTTTTTCTTTTCTTTTCTTTCTTTTTTTTTTTAGAGAGAGAGTGCACATGCATGTGTGCATGAGCGAAGGGGGGAGGAGCAGAGGAAGAGGGGAGAGAATCCCAAGCAGGCTCCTTGCCCAGCGCTGAGCCGGATGCAGGGCTCGATCTCTCTCTCTCTCTCTCTCTCTCTCTCTCTCTCTCTCGATCTCTATCTCGCAGTTGAGATCACGATCTCTCACGACCCTGAGATCACCACCTGAGCTGAAATCAAGAGTTGGATGTTCAACTGTCTGAGCCCTGTGTTTTCTAATTTTTTATGACCAAAGTAACATACGCACAGATTAAAAATTATATAGCACAGAAAGTTTATGACACAAAATGAAGGTCATCCGCTCTCGTCCGGACCCCTCAGAAACAGTTTCACCCAGCTTTCTGACAGCTGCTCTGAACTGGAGCCGCTCTGACGCTATATTCAGAGTGAGATGATTGCAAAAACCAACCATGATATCCCTCAGGTAAGTCAGTAGCTGAGACTGCCTTCCTCATGATCCCTTCTGCGCTCTAGGAGTGATCACTGACCTTGCCCAAGGGTCATTGATCCAAGGCTACCTGGCAGCCAGGAGGCAGCAAGAAAGAGGAAGCTTCGCCCAATAGGGGCAGTGGTGATCACCATAGCCAATCAGATCCATTCTCTCCAGATTTGAAATAGAAATTTTGAGACTATCTGCTGAAAGGAATTTTGATGTCACAAAAGGAAGGGCAGAGTCAAATAAGGAGGATGAGGCCTTGAATACTGCTGTGCTACCACCCGCCTCCCAGGACTTTATGGTTTTGTGACCCAATAATTTCCGATCTGCAAAAGTTGGTTTGAGTTGGGTTTCTGTCCCTAGCAATGATGGCCTTAATTCAACACCTAATAAGATTGAGAATTTTGGGTGGTACGGTTTCCTTGATCTAAGAAGCTCTCCTCCTGGGATCCCACTTTTGCAAAGCTGCTATCACGGACCCTGCTGAGAGGCAAAACAGGGACTGGGATTCGCCTGGCTGCCCAGGGAAGAGAGCGCTGGCTGGCATCAGGGCCCTTCTTCCCAGGTCATCGGTCTCGTGATTCCGGGCAAGGAAGGATGTATAAGGACCTCTGTCAAGCACTACCTACACAGAATGGACTAAAAGTGCAATCTAGGGCCTCGAGAAACCACACAGAGTTGTTTTGAGGAACCAGCCAGCCAGTTCCAGACGGACAGGCGCTTCTCTCTGCCAGGGAAGGACACAGATCCGTGGTCACTCCCGTCCTGGCGCCATATGGTTGACGTGGAGGCTCCTCAGCCTGAGCTCAGACCACCTAGGGCGTTCCCGAGGTGCTGGGATTCCATTCGTTTCTTCTCGGCCCCTTTTGGTCCGCTTTTAACAGCTTCCCCAAAGCCGAGCCGGATAAAACAGACCTACCCCGTGCTCGCCCCCCAGAGAACCCCGGGTCGTCCGCGCAGGCGCACTCGCTCAGGGCGGTCGCGTCTCTGCCCAATGGGCGGTGCCCCCCAGGGGCGGGGCGGAGGCCTTTAGGGGGCGGGGCCCACCCCTGCGTCCGCCGCTCGCGGGAGGGTCTCGTGGGGCCTCCCGTGGGTGTGGCCCAGGGGGGCTGCGAGTGTGTGTGGTGGGGGGGGGTGCAGGGGGAAGCAGTGTCGTGGTGACTCGGACCCGCGGGCCGCCCAGCGTAGCACGGGAGGAGCGGCGCGGGACCCGCTCCCAGTCCCGGACGTTGGAGGGGTGTCACATCCGGCGGGAGGGGGCGGGCCTGCGGGCCCCGGAAGTGTGGGCGCGGGCCGTGGTTTAACCCGCGGCGGCGGTGGCGGCAGCGGTGGCGGCGCGGCGGCCGGGGCAGGTGAGCGGGACCCGGGGAGGGGCGAGGACGGGGAAGGGGGTGGCGCTGGCAGTGGCTCCCGGCGCGCCCCCGCCTGTCGGCCTCATCCTGGCAGAGGCCGGTGATTGGGTGCGAGGGGCGCGTGACTGCCGCCGGCGCCTCTGCCCCTCGCCGCCGGAGGGAGGGAGGCCGGCGCCCCTGCCCCTAGCGCCCTCCCGTCCCTTCCCCGTGCAGGTGGCGCCTCAGGCCCCGCCCCACCCCTCAGCGCCACTCTCCACCCCCCACCCCCATCCCATAGTTGAGCATCTTGCTGGGCAGAAGTCTAGTGACATTAGTTTTTACCCATTGTACGGATGGGAAAGCAGGCCTAAGAGTGGGAGCCAGAGGTCACACGGGAGGCCTGTGGCAGAGTAGGGTCACAGGGACTCTGGTCTCTGACTCTCTGCCTGTGCCCTTTCCCCAGGACAGTGAAAGAAAGGGGCTTTCAGCCTCGGCTCTGTTCTCCTTTTTTCTGTACCCAGACTAGGAGCGCCCAGCGTCCCTGAACAAACCCTACCCCTGGAGCGGCTGGGTACAAAGGGCATTGGTGTGTGTGTGTGTGTGTGTGTGTGTGTGTGTATCTGTATATAGTTGTCTCTCTCTCCAGTATGTGTTCGGTTTCTCTTGGGTACAAAGGGCAGTGGGGCATATGTGTGTCTGTGTATCTCCCATAGGTGCCTGGTTCCTCCTCATTTCTTCCCCACAGCCAATAAGATGCTTATTTCCCCACTTTATGGATGGGAGAAGTTACCTGGGGCTGTGCTGTGAGTTACTCGCAGAGTTGACCCTGCATCTTGGGGTTTCAGCCCCTGAGACAGTGCTTTCTCAGTACACAGTGTCTGGCCTCACCCACCCTAGAAATGTCTCCTTTAGCCCTGGAAACTTCACAGACTCCTTCCCTTCACTCAGTAATACTGTTGCTGACTCAGGCCTTTTCCACTCCCTTCATTGGCTCCTTGCCTCTTTCCTAGGCTCCTGTTTACTACTGGTGTACCCAGGATGCTGCCACCTGACTCTCAGGACTGTCGGCCCTAGAGCTGGAGGTGGCAGTGACAGAGGGATCTGGGGAGGAAGGACTCTCTGGCTGTTGTGCAAAGCTGCAGCCTTGCCCAGGCCTGGACCTTGTGGTTCTGGGTGGGAGGAAGGGCTTGGGTGAACTATTGGCTGCTGAAGTGAAAGTCTTTGTTCTTGGTGGTCATAGTGCCCAGAAAGGCTTTTTTTCCTCGATTATCTTGGAAACTGGCTTGGTGCCTTTGTAATTTCCATTAGGTAGAACATTTCATTTTAGATTTCTTCATCTGGGCAGCTTCTGCTGGCTGGTTTTGAGGTAGCAGTAGCTCTGATTTCTTGCCTGACTGTCATGTGCTCTTGGCACTGTTTTAGGGGCTTTCTGAACATAGTGAATTCTGAGAACACTTCGAGGTAGGTGGTGATCCCATTTTACAGATAGAAAGGGAGCTGCAGAGATGTTACATAATTTGGTCACATGTCCAGGAAGTGCCCAGTCAGGATTTTTAACCCCTTTGTCTCATTTCACAGCTAATGTTCATGCTGGACCTTAGGAATCCTCTGTGATGCTTAGGGAAGCCTGAGTGGCTCAGTAGGCTGGGCAGCTGGTTCTTGGTTTCAGCTCTGGTCATGGTCTTGGGGTCCTGGGATCAAGCCCTGTGTTGGGCTCTGCACTCAGAGAGTCTGCTTGGGGATTCTCTTTCTCTCTCTCCCTTGCCCCTCCCCTCTCTTGCTCTCTCTGTCTCTCTCTAAAATAAATAAATAAGTCTTAAAAAAGAAAAAAAAGAATCATCTGTGATGGTGGTTAAAAATACGGAGCCAGACCCCTGGAGATTGTCTGGAGGGGTCCCAGGAATCAGTATTTTTTACATATGCACTGCATGATTCATTTTGAGAGTCAAATTTGGGAAGCACCACCTTAAGGAGTTTGTAGATTTTCTGTACTTGGAAGTGAGATTATTTCTAAGGATTCTTGTTTTCTTTTTACTTATTTCTGTGACTTGAGCTAATCTGGCATAAATCTGCCATTGAAAGGGCATTGGGGTAGCTGGCCATGTGGATCATTTCCAGATACTTTTGGCCAGTACCAGTAGGGTTTTTCCACGCTGACATAATCAGGTCATCGAAGACCTTCTTTTAATCCCACTGGATCTCTATTGTTCTGAAATTCTTTTAGTTTCTGTTCGGTGTCTAGAGTTTTTATAAGGTTCTGGTTTGTTCCCGGATACTTGCCCTGTAACACAGAGATCTCTGTGGTGGCGATGTCTCTGAGGATTTGGGTGCTTTATAAGGCATGTTTACTTTGCAGGTGCTCCTTCTGCATTTCTCTTCCCCTTGCTGGTTTCTGTGAGAGACTTGAGCAAATACCAAACAGGTTTGTCGTGATTTAGGTGGTGCTGACAAGTGGGGCCCCTGGGGCTTAGGATGGGCTGGAGAGGAGAGAGAAGGAGAGATTCAACCATGAACACGTTATCAAACAGATAGCCCAGGTCAGGTATGCCTAGCATTGAAGACATTTAAGTATTTTCAGTCCCACTGCCAATGTATCCACTCCCCCCTTGGCAGGTTTACAAGCAGTAGAAGACACAAAGTCAGCATTATACTATGACTTTATTCTCTTTCTGTCCAGTAAACATTGATTTCCAACTTAATTTCTTTGTAAACAAAGGATGTACTTTGTATGATTTGAAATGTTTTAATTTACTGAGACTTGTTTTATGGCCCAGGATATGGTGTTCTCTGATAAATGTTCTGTGAACACTTGGGGAAAATGTGTTTCCTGCTTTGTTGAGTGGAGTGTTGTATAAATGTCAGTTAGGTTGGTTGGTAGTGCTGTTCAAGTCTTAACTGCTTACTGCTTTTCTGTCTACTTGTTCTATCAGCTTGTGAAAAAGGGTCATTGAAACTTACGACTATAATGGTTGATTTGTCCATTTCTCCTTATAGTCTTATCAGTTTTTGCTTCATGTATTTTGAAGCTCTGTTATTAAGTACATAAACATTTTGGAGTGTCGTTTGTTTGATGAATTGGCCCTTTTAACCCCTGGTAATGAAATCTACTTCATCTCGTAGTAATATAGCCAATCCAGCTTTTAAAAAATTATTGGATTGATATCCAGAATATATACAGTACTACAACTCAAAATGAAAAAGAAATGATGTGATTAAAATAGGCAAAGGACTTGAGTAGACATTTCTCCGAAGAAGATATATAAATGACCAGTAAGCACAGGAAGATATTCACTGTCACTGGTCATTAGAGAAATGCGAATCAAAATGACAATGAGATACCACTTCACACCCATTAAGATGGCTGTTACCCAAAAAACCGGAAGTACTGGCAAGAGGATGTAGAGAGATTGGAACCCTTAGTATTGCTGGTGGGAATATCAGATGTACAGCTGCTGTGGAAAACAGTATGGCAATGCCTCAAAAAATTAAATACACAATTACCCTACGATCCAGCCATTCCATAATGGGTATATGCCCTAAAGAAGTAAAAGCAGAGACTCAACCAATATATTTGTACACCAGTGTTCATGGCAGCATTATTCACATTGGCCAAAAGGTAGAAGCAACCCAAGTGTTCATTGACAGATGAATGGCCAAACAAAATGTGGCACATACATAGAACATCATCTAGCTTTGAAAAGGAAGGAAATTTTGACACGTGCTACGACATGGATGAAACTTGAAGAAATAATGCAAAGCGAAACAGCCAATCACAGAGGGACAAATATTGCATGATTCCTCTTATGTAAGGTTCCTAGAGTAGTTACGTTCACAGAGTCAGAAAGAAGAATGGTGGTTGCCAGGGGCTCAGGAGGGAAGAATGGAGAATTAGTGTTTAATGGGTATAGAGTTTCAGTTTGGGATGATAAAAAAATTCTGAACGTAGTTAATGCCATAAAACTGTACATTTTAAAATGGTTTGAGTGGTAAATTTTATGTTATATATGTTTTATCACAATTTAAAAATGGGTAGTGTTTAAAAAATCAGTGTTTGCTTGGTGTATTTCTTTATATCCTTTTACTTTTAAATTATGTGTCTTTAAGTGGGTTCTTGTAGGAAATATATAGATAGGTTTTACATTTTGTAAAATTCAATTTTATAATCTTTGCCTTTTAGTTGGGATATTTAGAACATTTACGTTTAATATGATTATTAGTATTGTTGGGCTTAACTATTATCTTGCTGTTTGTTATCAGTTTGTCCAATATTCTTTCTTCCCATTTCCTTTTTTTTTTTTTCCTGATCTCTTTGGGGTTGAGTAATTTTTTATGATTTTATTTTGTTTCCTATGCTAGTTTATTAGCTACAACTTTTTTGTTTGTTTTTTAGCAGTTGCCTTACAATTCATAGTATGCATTTTTAACTTGTCACAGTCTATCATCAAATGATATTATACCATTTTGTATACATTTATTTCTTCCCTGCTGGACTTTGTATTGTTGTCACACATTTCAGTTGTACATATGTTATAAATCCCACAAAATATTATTGTTATTTTTGCTGTAAACAATTATTTTGTAAAGAGATCAAAAAGAAAAGATATTTTATATTTATTTACATGTTTATTATTTCTGGTGTTCTTCATTCTTCTGGGTAGACCCATTTTGTTTCACGTTCTTTCTGACTTGAGGACTTCCTTTAATATTTCTTGCAGGTGATGAATTCTGGATGTCTAAGAAAGTCTTTATTTTGCCTTTGTTATTGAAAGGTATTTTCCCTGGGTATAGAAATTTAAGTTGCTTCTTTTAATTTCAACATTTTAAGATGTGGTTCCAGTGTCTTCCGGCTTGCATTGTTTCATATGAATAATCAGTTGTCCTTTTTATTTTTTGTTCTTCCATTTCCAGTGTGCCGTTTTTCTTTCTGCTTTTCTTTTATCACTCTTTTTTTTTTTTTTAAAGATCTTATTTATTTATTTGAGAGAGAGAGAGAGTGATTGAGAAAGAGCACAAGCAGGGGGGAGGGGCAGATGGAGAGGGAAAAGCAGACTCCTCGCTGAGCAAGGAGCCCATTGCGGGGCTTGATCCCAGGGATCATGACCTGGAATCATGACCTGAGCTGAAGGTCATGCTTAACTGACTGAGCCACCCAGGTGCCGCCTTTTATCACTGGTTTTAAACAATTTAATCATCATGATAGATGGTATAGTTTTCTTCATGTTTATTGTGCTTGGGTTAGTTGAGTTTTTTGAATCTGTGGGTTTATAGCTTTCAAAAAATTTGGAAAGTTTTCACACTGTTAATTCTTCAGATAGTTTCTCTATTTTCCTTTCTCTCTTTTCTTTGGGGACTCCAATTACAAGTATATTAGGATGCCTGAAGTTGTTCCACAGCTCTCTGATGCTTCATTCATTTTATCCCCCGGTCTTTATTTTTCTCTCTGTGATTTGTTTTGGGTAGTTTGTATTGTTATTTCTTCAAGTTCACCAATCTTTTCTTCTGTAGGGCCTACTCTGTTGTTACTTCCAGCATATTTTTATCTCAATATTAGAGTTTCTGTCTCTGCAAGTTCCATTTGGGTCTTTTTTTATATTTTCCATGTCTCTACTTAACATGCTCAGTTTTTACTTTAGCTTCTTGAACATGTGGAATATGGTTGTAGTGACCATTTTAATGTCCTTTTATGCTAATTCTGTTATCTGTATTTCTGAGTCTGTTTCTGCTGATTGATTTTTCCCTCGTTATGGATTCCATTTTCTTGCTTCTTTGTATGTGTGGTAATTTTTTTTTTTAAAGATTTTATTTATTTATTTGACAGAGAGATAGCCAGTGAGAGAGGGAACACAAGCAGGGGGAGTGGGAGAGGAAGAAGCAGGCTCCTAGTGGAAGAGCCTGATGTGGGGCTCGATCCCAGAACGCCGGGATCACGCCCTGAGCCAAAGGCAGACGCTTAACTGCTGTGCCACCCAGGCGCCCCTGTATGTGTGGTAATTTTTGATCAATGTCAGACGGTGCAAATTTTATCCCATTGGGTGCTGGGTATTTTTGTGTATCTATGTATATTCTTGGCATCGTTCTGAGACACTGGTAAGTTACTTGGAAACAGTTTCATCCTTTAAAGGCTTGCTCTTCAGTTTTGTTACCTGGGATCAGAACAATCTTTAGATCAGGGTTAATTTTTCCCCACTGACAACACAGTACCTTCTTCAGTGCTCCACGGATGCCCTGTGGATTACTAGGTTTTTCTATGCTGGCTCAGATACAAATTATTCTTCGCTCAACTTGAGGTCCAAGGAGTTTTCCCCCTAATCCTGGTCTGTACTGTCAGCACTCAGCCGAAAAATGGAGGGGGACCCTTTGCAGATTTCCAGAGTCCTCTCTTTATGTCACTATCTCCTCTCTGGTATAGACCCTGTAAAGTCTGCCTGCCTTGGCCTCCAAGGTCTCCCAACTTCCTTTCCCCAACCTGGGGAGACTGGTGGCCTCCGAGACTGTCAGGCTTTGCCTAGGCACTCTGTCCCTGTATCATGGCCTGGAACTTCTTTCTGGGCAGTGAGCTGGGGGCAATCATTTGTTCTCCCCTCTCAAGAATCACTTGCCTGCAATGCCTAATGTCCAGTGTCTGAAAACTGTTGTTCTATTTATTCTGTCTGGTTTTTCGGTTGGTTGAGGCAGGAGAGAAATCTGGTCCCTGTTCTTCTATGTCGGCCCAGAGTGGGTGTCCCTGTCCAGTCAGCAGTCATTGAGTGCCTTCTGTGTGCCACTAGGCATTGACCTAGTGCTGGGATGCAGACCTGAGCGACACAGCTCACAGTCTGACTGGAGAAACATGCCAATTCCTATATAATAATGCCGGGTAGTACTTACAGAGCACCGTGGGAGGGTAGGATGAAGTCTTTGGGAGAAGGAACTGACATTTGAAGATGGGCAGGCATTTTCAAGCCAGAGAAGGCATAGGAAAGAGTATTCCAGGAGGAGGGAACAGTAGGAGCAAAGGTTGGGTGGCAGAGCTGGTGACTCCTGTGGGCAGGATCCCTGTAGGTGCAGAATTTTTGTCAAGCCATTGGAAGCATGTTGCTTGTTCTGGGAATAGTAGGTAGAACAGAAAGTTGGGGTGGAGTGAGCAGCCTCTGAGGGAGTGGAAGGAGATCTAGCTGAAAAGGGAGGTTTGGGGTCAGCTGATACAGGGCATTGTATGCCAAGCCCAGGAGCACAAGGTTTTGAGTGTAATACCAAAGCACTGGGGAGGTATGGAAGGTTCTCAGCAGGGATGTGAGAGCTCTGATTGGCTGTGTTCTCTAGAGATTCCTGGGGTAGGTGGGAGAGGGCTGGAGAGGGTGGAGTCTGTTAGAACCAGGCGGGTAGCTGCTGGAGAGGCTCAGATGAGGCCTTCTGCCAGACGGTAAAACTGAGTCCAGAGCCCGGTGTAGTTGCTGATATGGTGTCACCTGTTTGATAATGGCCTTTGCAGGTTTGATAATGGCCTTCATGGATCCCTGCTTGAGTCAAGAGCAGATACGAGGAGGCTGTGGCCTAGTTTCTCTTTTTTTCTCTGGCTCCATTGTTGCCCTCAGCACGCCTGCCTGTGGGGGATTCAGAAGTTCCTAGCGTCAGACCTCACTGGCAGGGAGAGGGTCTACAGGTGCCCCACCTTCTACCAGCCTAGGATGGCCCTGAATCAGTGAGAACAGTGGTCTCGTTGTCCTGGCTTTTGAACAGACAGACCTTGAGTGACTTCCTACAGACTCCCGGGTGTTTGCCTTGACCTTAATCCTGATCCCTCCTAAAGGGATGGTCGAACCTGCTTAGCTCAGCTTGCCCTGCGCTGGTTAGGAAGAGGGGGGTGGGGGGAGGCTGACAGCTGCAGCCTGAGGTCCTTTCTGAGTCATCGGAACGGTTGGGCAAAGGGAAAACAAGTGGCCACTGGGTGTGGGGTAGGTTAGGATGGTTTTCTTTTCACTGAGCCGTGGGCCACAAGAGGAGGAGGCTTTGCAGTGTCCCGCTTGTGTTTTACTGTCAGGAAGTTTCACGGATGGGCTACTTATTAAATAACCTGTTTCTTGGCCATCGTATTGACTGCTGTGGAGCGTTACTGATGTGTGTTACATCCGGCCCCCGGATTTCCGTGGCACGGTTGATGGATGCTGTCTCTGGAGGAATCTTTAGTTCTTTGTCCTCCGCATCTGCAGAGGGGATAGGCCGGGTGGGAGCTCAGCCGTGCTGATGAAGAAGGGCCCAACCATTTGTTGAGTCCGGCCTGAGCGCCGGGCTTTGGACTTCCCAGGCGCTAGTTCATTTCAGCCCTGTAAAAGCCCCGTGTGAGAGGAGAAACTGAGGTCCAAAGGGAAGGAGTAGCCCGCACAAGCTCCCCAGCCAGTAGTGACCGAGGGTGTGGGGCTGTCTGTCTCCCAGAGCTTTTGGCGGCTGGGCTTTCCCTGCAGGGCCACAGCCCGAAGGAGGCGCTGTTTCTGGCGCCGTTGGGAGCTCTGGGGCCCTGGGGCGCTGTGTGGCCAGCCCCCATGCTTTAGAAGTCTGATGGAAAGATGTCAGCAGGAATGACCGCGTTATAAGTTTGTCCCCAGAGCTGGGCGCAGTGTCGCAAGGGCGCACACTTGACTAAGGGGTGGCGTGGTGCCCTGGTGAAGGGTATAGGCCCCAGGGACCAGACCACCGCAATGAAATTTGGGTTCTGCCATTTCCTCGTCGTGAGACTGGGATCAGGTACAAGTCTTCTCTTCGACCCAGGTTTCTCATCTGTAAAATGAGGAAAGCCAAAGGTGACACAGCCACGAGGACCCGGTGTGAGGATCACACGAGCTGCTGCGGACAGAGCGCCTAGGACACTGCTCGGTACATTGTAAGTGCTCTGCACGTGATGCGTGGCGACCCGTCATCGTGTCTCTCTCACTGGTGGCCCAGCGAGGCTTGCAGAGGGAGCTGAGTGGTGGCGGTAAAGCCTGGTTCGACTCCTGTCCTGCAAGCCATTCCCAGCCGTAGCACCCAGGCTTTGCTCTTGCCTCCCGTCTGCCTGGAATACTCTGCCCTGTGCCTTCCCCATCCTGAAAATGCCTGCCTGACCTTCACATGTCAGCTGCTCTGGGACGTGTCCCTTGCTCTTTCTGCTGGAGACTTTAGCCGGCCCCCGCAGGGCTCTGGAAGTGCACAGTAGCACCCTCTCTCTCTGTGCTGTGCTGGTGAGATCTCACAGCTGAAAGAGAATGGAGGAGGGGGACTTGGGCGGTTGGGGGGGTAAGGGCAGTGGTTTTCAATCTGTGCTCTGGGAAGGTGGCCTGGGGACCCCCTTAAGGCCTTGGGGGAGACTGAGCTGGAAGAGCAGGGCTCCCTCCATCCCCACCCCATGCCTGGCGTCTGTTCTGTGCTCTGGGGGCTTGGGGTAACATTTTAAAGGAGACCTCCTTTAGAAAACTGGAAAACTTGGAAAACAACAGGACACACCAGACGAGTGGGTAGAGAGGGTGGAGGTGAAGGTCCTGACAGCTGGAGGGTTGGGGACGAGGGAAGGAGAGGAGATGGCTGGCTGCAGGGAAGGCGGAGGGAGCTGGAAGCAGTGTTTTCAAAAATGAATCCAGAGGTGCCTGGAGCACCTGGAGCAGAACTTGAACTGCTCCCGCTGGAGCAATGACTAGATGAAACCTGGCGATTGGACAGGAGAGGCGTCGGGGTGGCCTGGAGGATTGGGAGTGAGGGCGTGAAGCTGAGGGGGTCAGGTGGGGAAGGTGGTTTGGGGAAAGAGAAAGGTGGGTGAGTTGAGTGGAGTCACCCCTGGAATGCGGGTGAGGGGTGGAGGTTCAGCAGGCTTGGGAGGGGCCCTTTAGGGGCTGGGCTGGGCCCTCCAAGGACTGTAAGTAGCCAGGGGCCCCACGCCCTGCCAGCCCTGCCCTCTGGCTCCACTCTGATCCTCAGGTGTCCTCTGGTGATGGACCGCCCCAGCCTGGCCAGCAGCCCACAGCCCACGGAGTAGGGAAAGCAGTTTGCCCCAGTCTTGCACCACTCCCGAGTGTCCCCGTGTTCGGTACAGGAAAGGGGCTCATCCTTCTTTTTTTTTTTTTTTTTTTTTTTTAAAGATTTTATTTATTTATTTGACAGAGAAAGACAGCCAGTGAGAGAGGGAACACAAGCAGGGGGAGTGGGAGAGGAAGAAGCAGGCTCACAGCAGAGGAGCCTGATGTGGGGCTCGATCCCATAACACCGGGATCACGCCCTGAGCCAAAGGCAGACGCTTAACTGCTGTGCCACCCAGGCGCCCCAGGAAAGGGGCTCATCCTTCTTGGGTCTTCTCACTTAGTGGCTTGCCTCTGGGGGGATGGAGGGGGTGTCAGACGGAGTTCTTCAGTGGGCCTGAGGAGCATGTGGTTGTTACGTAAATATTTAGGTAAAGATGACAGTTGCCTTCAAAAAGCCTTGTCCTGGGAGCTTACATACTCTCCAGCCCCCCGCCCCGCCCCCATGTGTTGGCGTACTTACATTCGAGGATTTCTATTCAGATTGGTTTGGAGCCTGTTTCAGAAAGCTACACCCTTTGCCTTCCTGAGGACCTGCCCTCCGTCCCGAGCCTAGCTGGGTGCCTGGCCAGGTCCGGCAGCATTTTGCCACGGTGGTAAGGTGCGAGTGTGAGAATTAATGCTCCCCAGCGCCTGGTTTTTCTAGCACCTCTAGAGGTTATCTCGCTTACCTCTCTGAGTCCTTACAACGGCCCACGACTTTGGTAGTGTTAGCCTTATTTTACCAGTGAGCAACAGAGTAAGAAGGGTGGTATAATTTGCCCAAGGTCACAGAGCTAGTAAAAGGTCATCCACGAATAGTTGGCTCTTAAGCCCTGAACTCTTTCCGCTTCCCTTCCTGCTGTCTTAACTGTTCAGCACTGGGGGGTGGGGAGGAATTCCCTGCCCCAATCCCAGAAATACCTTGGAGAGAAAACTTAAGAAGGCTTCCTTCTGGCGCTTACACACCAGCTTTTCAAATTGAAGGGAGGGAAGGTCAGGTCCATGGTGCTTTGGACCAGGTGAGGAGTACATGATGGTTTGATTTGTTTTTATTAACTCCTGTGGGAAGTCAGGTGACTGAACGGTCTGATACTTCGGTGCACGGCCAGACTCATTCTAGGGAAAGAAAACTAGATCAGGTCAACAATTCTGTTCTCATTAAGCAGTAGGATAGGAAGGTTTCTAAGGCAACCGCAGGTGTTTTTGACAGGAGGGATAGGATGGCGCCAGGTCTCTCTAACTCAGGCACACTGAACTGTGCAAGTTGCTATGGTAACTACTTCTTAGCTGCCATAAGTGGATGTGGGAAATTTACAAGAAGCCCAACTTTGCAACTCTGCTTGCAGTGTGACTTTGGGCTTAAAGTAGCTGGCGGGTCGGTGTGGTCTCCTAACGGTGAGGAGGGGAGTGATCAGAACCTGTGCTTTGTCTGCCAGGGGGAGCCGGGGAAGCAGAGGCACCCTGCTCAGTCCCAGTTCTTCTGATTCAGTAATAGCAGTCACATTTGCTTGACTCAATATCGAGCCCCAGGGGTGTCAAGAATTTCCCCTAATCATCGGATTACCCCCAGGAGGCAGAATAATTAGTATTTGTTCAGTGCTCAGGAGCTTGCAAAGCCCTCTCCAGGGCCATTCGCTCCTCACAACCCCTAAGGCACACAACCCCTAAGGCGGGGTTACCGTCATGGTGCCCATTTTCCAGATAAGGAAACTGCTGAGATTAAGAGACTTGATCAAGGTCACACAGCTAAAGGGTTGTGGAGCCAAAGCACAAACCCAGAGTATCAGTCCACATTCTGTGCTTTTCTCTGCATCCTATTGGGGGAGAGCTGGCACTGATTGTTCAGACAGACGCAAGGGGCCCCGGGCATCGCAAGCCATCTCCAAGGCTGGCACACCTTACTCTGATCTGAGCTTAGAAAAGACTGCATTTTGCTTTCTGCCTTTACTTTTTTTTTTTTTTTTAATTTATTCTTGTAAAGGATCTGATGTCAGTTGAGACCATTTGATTTTGAGCTAAACAGTCCTGGCAAAGTTCCACATTGAGCAAGCACCATCCCTACAAGTTGGTCCCCCCCGCCCCCATTAAAGGCAGATCTGGAAGACGGCCCAGAGTTTGAACCCTTCCCAGTGTCCCCTCTCCACAGCGACATTCTCAGCCCCCTCCACTTCACCCCAGGGAGTGGTGGGAAAGGTCACTGCTTCTGGCCTAAGTCCCCTGGGGTGTAGTGGAGTTGCCTTTGGGCCTGCTATCTTCATCATGTTCCCTATGGTCCAGGCATGTGAGATCGATGGAGTCAAGATACCAAGTGGTAGAAAGAAGTTGGGACTGTGAGCTGCGGGGCCTGTGGCCCGGGGCTTCATTTCCTGTCCTAGTGTGAGCGCCACAGAGGCCCAGCGGCCGTACCCCCAAGCCTGCCCCCTTGGTTCTGCTTGCTGCTGCTCCAGCTTTGTCTGACCCCATACGCAGGCCTTGGTGGCAGGAGGTGAGCTCCAGGATGCCTGGGAAAGCTCTTTGTCACCTCGTGGCCGCCCCCGCCCCGCCTCCTTTGCTATGGAATCTGTCCTCCAGGCACGTGTCTAGGGAGCAGTATTGACAAACCACACTCCGCCCAGTTGTTGTTTTTTACAACTTTTGAATTGACTACTAAAACTTAAAGGTGGAGAGGTGTCACATGGATCTGGATTTCTGGCCAAGCCCGGCCACCCCCTCCCCCTGCAGGATATACTCGAGCTGGGCTGAGCCCCCGCTTTCCAGAGGGACACACTCTGTACCCAGTGACTTGGCCTTGGTCGCAAGTGCCTGCCCAGCCCTTGTAGGTGCCCAGGTCTGTGACCTCTGCTGTAGGGGAAAGCTGCAGAGGAGCCCAAAGACAAAGAAAGGAAGGTTTCTTTCCTTCTTGGGTTATTGATAGGGAAACAGATTTTCTCTTCCTGCAGAGGGCACACAGATGAACACACGTGTCGCCTTTCCCACTTTGTTCCCTGTCTGATCTTTGAGTCGATGGTATCACCCCGCTAAGAGAGGTGGTGTTCCGTTGCACCTGTGAGGTCTGTGTAGCCACGTGCCCGCCTCAGCAGCGTCCTGTTCCCCTTCTCCCAGCCATGTGGATCTGCAGCGGCTCCTGCCAGGGCCCCGCTGTCTCCTGCCCCTGGCCCTCTGACTCCTGTCCCCGTGAGGCCTGGCAGGCTTCTCACACCCCAGCCCTCAGAGCCGGCCGCCTCCCCGCTCCTTGTTCCACTGGCCCCCACCTGTGTTACATCCCCTCGTACCCGTACTTGCTGTGAGTGGCGGTGAAGTTTTGCTTTTTAAAAACAGAATTGAGCTGGGGGGAGTTAGCATGTTTGGGTGTACTACGGGCACGTAGTAAGAACTTGGTGTTATTTACACCCCTCCGTCCTCATTCATCCTGCTCCTTTGAAGTGGGGTCTGGTGCAGTTCTTGGCATGTCGTAATGGCTCCATAAATGTTTACTCAATGAAGGCATGGAGAAATGAAGGAGGGTGTGAAAAAGGGGAAGGAGCCCTGTTCTCGCACCTCCATGTCTTGTCTGACTCGTCTGCCAGCTGACCGGCCTGTTCTCTCCGTCCCTGCCTCAGTCTCTTCCTCCCTGCCTTGGTCCATCTTTTTGCAAGCACTGCTGTGAGCTGTCAGCAGGTCAGAGGCTGGGCCAGGCGCTGGGAAGGCAGAGGTAAACAAGACCATCTCCCTGCCTTCAACGGGCTCGTGTCTTCCCTCCTGTCCCCTCCCTCAAGCCGTACTCTCCAGACACCACCTGAGAAGTACCCAGCATCCTCCTGGGCACCTGGGTAAGCAGAAGAGGGTGCAGGTCAGGGCCTGGGGTGCTGAGGGGCCTGGTAATTGTATTTGTCAACCCCTTTAGAAACAGAGCCCCTGGACCCTGGATCCCCAAGTAACTTCTCAGTAATGTCCCAGTTCTCTGCATGGTGACATCCCTGGCAGTTGTGGCCAGTTTGAGAGGTGCCGGTTTTTATTTTTTCAGCACATCGGGTGACCGGGAGGCAGAACACTGCTGGCAGCGGGTGCCCAGGCTTCAGGGGCACCTGCTTTGTGGGCTTCGGGCAGAATGTCCTGTGCTCCCCCGCCGTTTCAGAATTGCGAACCCAGAGAAGTGTATGCTGTGTTCAGCCTCACCGGGTGGCCCTAAGGATCAGGAGAGGTCTCTGTGACTTCTGAAAGAAAGGCATCGGTCACTTCCAGGGGTGGGCGATGCCGCAGTAAAGCCCAGGCCCGGAACTGTTGTCAGAGGGCGAGGACGTGAACCACCTCCACGCCGGGGGCAGGGACCGAAGACGGGCCTGGGTAACCAGCGTGCTCGCGTGGGATCGTAAGCTCTGCACCTTGGAGAAGCTTATAACTAAACTAGCTTCGTGGCTGTCCTGTGACGGGCAGAGCCGGGGGGCAAAGATGCTTGTGTTGTTAAAACACCAGGGATGGAAGGGGACTTGGATCTCCAGTGGTCTGACCCCCAACAGCTTACAGGACCTTGAGCAATACCTTTATTATTTGTTTCTGGGCTTCATTTCATCTCTGAAATTGGGGTAATTAAGCCTGTATTTGCTTTAGTTCCTGGAGCAATTATATAAATTAATGGGGAAGTTTGCAAAGGGCTTTGATCTCAGAAGAAAGGAGCCACGTGACTGGCAGGGATTGTTTACCCATTTCCCAGGTAAGGAAAGTTGACTCCCTAAAAGGAATGGGTGGCACATTTGGGTGTGGGATCCCGAGCACACCTCCTTCTGGAAGAAGTGGGAATGCGTGGCTTACACGTGCCCGCCGTGCCCATGAGGCAGCGTGAGGAGACCAGGGCACAGAGGAGGTGGGGAGACTGGTGGAAGGAGCAGCAGGCCAGGGTCAGACTCCTAGGCCAGGTGTCCCCTCTTCTGTCAGCACAGGCAAGCTATATGCCACTCGGCCTCAGTGTCACCACCTGTGAAATGGGCGTGGTAGAAGCAGGAGGGTTGTTGAGTTAGGGACCAGAGAAGGCAGAGTTGGAAGTGCTGTGGCACCCATCCCGTTCCTGCTTGCTGTGTGCAGGGGGCCTACTTTCCATCGCATCCGGGATGCCAGAATATACAGGCTGCCCTAGAGAGTTCCATCTAAGGGGGTTGACCTGCTGGAACATGGAGGTGTTTCAGACTGGAAATTCTCAAGTGTTAAAACGTGTGTGGCCTGTTCTGAAGTCTGCCACGAAAGGGGATTGACACAGGAGAGAGGTCTTTTGCAACCACGGGGCTGCAATGTTTCTTTTCTGAATATGGGGGTGGTCATCTTTCCCAATCAGGGAGTGGCAGAGGGAGTCATCACAGACAGGAGCTAGAACATTCTCCCGTCCCTTTGATCTTCCGAGTTCAAGCAGGTGCATACCAGACCTCCTAGGGAAGTGGGGGTGACCTTAGCACTGGGGATGGGATTCCCCCACCAGGGACGCGTGCTGGGGAAGGAAGGTCTCAGTAGGAGAGCTGTGTGCTTCATGCATTGCCCACTTTGGGGAGAATTCCCGCTGTCTGAAGACGGTGATTATTCGGATCACCAGCTACATGTCCCAGGGATCCGTGTCTCTGGGATTTCAAGGCCATCAAACAGAGCCAGGTATGGGGCTCTAGACTGGAGAGGAGGACTCTCGTCTGGGACGGTGGGTGGAGGGGCCGTGCACTTCAGTGCGCCCCAGAATTATCTGGGGAGCACACTTACTTATTTCTGATTGGCCACCACTCTTCCACCCAGCAAAGTCCCCTTTCTGGCTAAATGTCTACAGTTACTGCCAAGCTTTGATGACAAGTGACATGCTTGGTGCTGTTGCCGTCCCTGTCCCTCTCGAAAGCAGCGGCAGCCCCACGCCGGTTGTAGGGACATCGGGCCCCTCTTTTTGTGACCCGGGGCGGGGGGACTTGCTTCCACAGACATCCATCGAGCGCCCACACGCACTGCCGGTTCCGGGACGGACGCACACGGTAGACCCACAGCGGTATCAGTGACAGCCTTCTGTCAGCCCCCGTGAGAAAACAGCATACTTGAATGTTCTACAGAGATTTTATCTTGGTGACTTTCCTCTAATGAAAACATTTCCCTGTCTGGGGGGTGGGGGAAGAAAGTGGCTGGTGAAGGCGAGCCCGTCAGGGAAGCCAGTCTTCGGTTGGTGGCAGGGTGGGTTCTGCGTCAGTGCCTTCCAGTCAGGCCAGCTCCCGGTGCCCCCGGTGCCTTGTGGGCCTCGAGCCCAGCGCAGACCCTCCCCATGGACTTCCCCTGACTTGGCCTCTGGGTCGCGCGGGTCTGCTGGCCTGTAGAAGCCTGGCGGTGTCGCAGGCGTGCTCTTCGTGTGGCTGTCCCCACGGAGCTGGCCAGGGCGTGCGCTGCGTTCTCGGGAGCTGTAGCCTCGACGCCCTGCTGGGCGCTCTTGACGCTGCGCTGGGCCGCCTCCGACGCTGCCTCGCCTGGGCCCTGCCATGGGCTGCAGACCGGGAGCTTCGGTCCTGGAGGGGGAGACCCCCGTCCCATGCCCGGTCCCCCCGCCTACAGGAGGCAAGCCACAGGCACCCGACGGAAGTGCGTTCGGGGTCCTGGCAGAGGAGAAACACTCTCCCCTGTTTCTCACTCCGGAGAAACAACACATCGAGCCCCGCCTTCGCACCCTGCCTCTGCATGGACTGCTTGACGAACCCCTCCTCTCTGGGGTCTTTGCTTTTCCTCTGTCAGGGGAAGCTGAGTTCCCTCAGAGTGTGGGACGAAAGGGAAAGAAAAGCCACAGATGCCACGCACATTTGGCCCTGGGTAGCTTAGGTAAAATGAAAACTGCGTTAAAAGTCATATGAAGAGTCCTGGAGAGTTCCGGGTCTGGAGGAGGACTCGGGACTCTGGTGATTTCGAGGGGCATGCTGCGAACCGCCCCCCCCCCCGCCTGGGGAGGGGCCTGCCACTGCCCAGCTGTGTGACCGTGGGCAGGTGACTTCCCCTGCCTGAGCCGCCTCTGTGAGGTCAGGTTGGCAGTTCTTGCTGCATAAGCCGGTGGTGAGGGTCCTTGTAATGCAAGGACTTAACGCAGTGCTCGCTGTGTTCCGGGCACGGCTGTTCGAACAGACGGAGGAACTAAGGCACAAAGAAGTTTAACAACAGGGCTTGTGAGTGACAGGGAGGGATTCAAACCCAGGCAGTCTGGCTGCAGAGTCCATTCTCCTAGCCTCGAGGCCAGTGGTTCTCAAAGTGTGCTCCCAGGAGCCCTGGGTGGTGCTGGGGTCTTGGAGACTCTTTCAGGTGCCTGTGAGGTCAGAATCATTCTCGTAATCTAAGGTGTTATTTTCCTTTTTACTGTTTCTTGCATGAGTATACGGTGGGCTTTTCGGAGGGCACATGGCACGCGATTACATCATCCTTCTGGTGGCTTCTGGCACATGGGTGCGCGCAGAGTCTTGTATTTTAAAAATGTCTCCCCGTGGCAACTGCGAGCATGTTTTCCATCTCGACAACCTTCTCATCTTAAGAAGGTTATATAAAAAGAATGCTATGTTATATAAGCAGAATGTTCTATAAATGATTTTTCACTCAGAAAAATTCCCTTGAGATCCATTCAAGTTGCAGACGTGGATTTCTTCCTTCTTCCTGGAGAGCCGTGCATCACCATACAGCTGTAGCACAGCTTGTGACACTCTTGACTAATTGGAGATCTTTTGGGTTGTTTCCAGTTCCAGGCTATTCCACTGAAAGCTGCTATGAACATTCAAAGAAAATAAATTTAAAAAAATCTTCTCACTTTTAGTATCGAATACAGTCAATACTAATACCTAAAATCCACATAAGGGAAACCTCTTTGGGTTCCTCAGTAATGTTAGGGGTGAAAGGTGTCCTGAGACCAGAAAGTGTGTGATCCACGGCTTACCGAGCACGGACAGTGACCCCCGCCGTGCGTCACCATGTGTGGGAGTGTACCTGCCCCGGGCTTCCGCAGACACCTTGCCGACCGCGCCGGGGGCATGTGGTCAGCCAGCTGCCTGGGCCCCGGGCTCTCTGCGCGCAGTCCTGACTGCAGGAGCCAGCGGACACCCCGTTCTGTGCTGGAGCCCGGCTCAGTGCCGGATCTGGGCCTTGCTGGAGGCCGTAGTAATAAGTAATTTCTGTGGTGTCGGGTCCTTCGCCAGGGTTTGTTCTAAGCCTGCACTGGGTTGGCCTCATTTCACTGAACCTTACACTAGCCCATTTTGCTGATGGAGAACCTGAGGCTCAGGGAGGTCCCAGTTGTGGGAGGTCCCTTGGCTGGGAAGTAGCAGGGCCGGGACTCAGACCAGGTCTGTCTTTAGAGTGCTGCTCCACTTGTCCTCTTTGCCCTGCTGGTCCTGTTCATGGTGGACCCACTCGGTCTGCCGGGGGGGAAGCAGCATGCCCCCCGAGTTCTGCTCCTTCCCAGGGCCTGTTCAGGCTGCCAGCTTTCAGACCAAGGGTTTCTGGAGTGGCAGGGTGAGATGGGGACAGAAGGGGGGTTTGGATTCTCACTCCCCTTTACAAACCTTTCTGATCCCTACCTGTAAAGGCACAGTTGCTGCTCCCC
>NW_024424786.1:37003801-37008265 GCF_017311325.1 Ursus maritimus | reverse complement strand
CCCCCCCCCCCCCCCCGGCTGGATCAGAAGAGACCACATGTGCAAAACTCTCGGCATTCCTTGCCTTAGAGGTTGGGGACCACGTTCAACCCTCGGGAGATAAGAGGCGGTGGTGACAGCTCTGTTTGGCTAGCTCTTTCTCAGTAGGGTGACCCTATAATTTGTTGTCGAAACTAGTTTTGAGCACGGAAAGGGGGCACCGTTAACAGCCGTGCTGGCACGTGAGGAGTAAACCAGCACCTTGCTGGCCAATGGGAGGCTGTCCCTGTTGATCAGTTTCTCCTTTCATCTTTCCGATGACCTGGGAGAGGCCATTCCCTTCTGTTCCAGACGGGGAAACTAGGAGCCGGAGGTCACTTCTGGCCACACAAGTGTTATGCTGGTCCTTGATCCCAGAGCAGCGCGGGCTCCTGCCGGTTGAGCACTGGTGCGCGGGAGGACGGGGGCCCCCGGTCTCGGTCTCTCCGGACCCTGGGATCTTTTGAAAATGAACATCACTTTTGTCATGAGAAAGCTCGACATCAGGGCTGTAGGATTCACGTCTAGAAAAGGTAACAGAGGACGCTGTCAGCAGAAAGGAAGAGTGGACTGGCTCTGTCGGTGCTTCCTCCTCTTGGTCCCCAGGGCTCCCTCCCGGGGCTTGGCTGTGACCCCCCTGTCTGTCACACAGACAGTCGATGTCCCTGTTGGCAGAGTCACAGAGGAGGGGGAGGACCGCTGAGACCAGCTCTTCTGTCCAAGCGGGTGTTCTGTTGGGGTCAGTCAGTTTTCTTTCCCTTCTGAGCGCCTTGAGGGCCAGTGTGATGAGTTTTGTTGTTCTTCTCTGAGGAGGCCCTGCACCGTCCGTTTTTGCGGCGCGTGGAGAGGACTGCGGTCGCCAAACCCCTCGAGGGAAACGGGTTGTTGGGGCACTAAGCGTAACAAACAGCGATGCCCTTGAGCCTGGGATGCTGAAGCCGCACAGCCCCCGCGTGTGAAGTTTGGGTGTGTTTCTGGGTCGGGCAGAAATAGACACTTACCGGCGGGCCTGCTGGCATTGGGGTTCACAGGCGGCCTTGAGCCCATCTTCGTCTCTGTCCCTGGCTGCCTGGCTTCTCCTCCCACCCTTCCCTGTGTGCTCCTTGGGCAGCTTTATCTAGCACTCCAAGGAGTCGTGGTGTTGCCTCTGGCTGCCGAGGGCTTTCACACATCCTGCTGTTCATGGTTTGGTGGAAGGACTGGCTCCCTGGTCTCCCTGGGGAGAGGGGATGGCAGGGTGGCCGGGATGTGCTTGGTGGGACCCTAGCTCCTCCCTGAGGCTTCCTGCCGAGTGGAAGCATTGTGGGAAACTGTAGTGTGTCTTTCCCTCCGTTCTGTGTTTACAGGGAAGATGGAGACCCTGAAAGACAAGACCTTGGAGGAGCTGGAGGAGATGCAGAATGACCCGGAGGCCATTCACCGGCTGGCCCAGGAGGCCCCCGAGGTAGAGCAAGGCTGTCCTGGGGCCCGAGGAAGGCAGATGGGGCTGCGGCCTTGCTTCGGGACGCTGGCGTGGTGGGAGTTGGGGCCATGTTCTTCTCCCTTTTCTGTGGCCTTCCCCCTGGTTGGGACCAAGCCAGAGGAATCCCTGAGATCTGAGTGCAGCTCCTGGGCTCTCTGGCAGTTCTGGGGGACAGTGCTGGGGCGTCCGGGGCCCCTCTGTGAGTTCCCACGTATTGTTCCAGCCTGACCCTGGAGGTGGTTTCTAAAAGTACTCGTACCGTTTTGTGGCCACCTTTCCCCAAGGGCCTTGTCTGGCCCTGCATCTCTGGGAGGAGCCATGCTTGGCCTGTGGTGTGGGCTCATCTCCTGTGTGATCCCGCTTCCCGTCAAAACCGGCACCTAACCATCCTAGCTTGTCACAGTCCCCGTGGGAATAAAATAAGCCTTCTGAATGTGTAGAGCTTTATACTTCATAAAGGCCTTCCTGTCTCCTTGACCCTGTGACCCCTGTGAGGGTCACGGATGTGGCCAAGAGCTGGGTATACCCGCAGTCCCGCCCTCAGTGACTGCAGCCTGCCCCCTGCTCTGGAAGCTACCCTGGCTGCCCCTCATGCTGGGGACAGACGCAAGTACAAGCAACGCCAGGCTCATTGGATTAGCGTTCGGAATAGATTTTTATTTTCACTGATGAACAGGTACGTTGGGTCTCTGCTGAGGATTCACGGTGTGTTCTCAACCCAAGGGAAGCCACGCCGTCCAGCTTCTCCCTGCTTTCCGTAAGGGCTGCCCAGCGAGGCCGTGTTCTCGTGCCCTTTCCTAGCTTGTGCTCTGGCTGCCCCCACCTGCCCCTCCACCCAAATGAGCAGTCTTTGCTGGGGGCAGGGGATGGAGTAGAGGGCAGGGTGTGAGGACAGGTAGGGGGACTCGGTGTGGCACATTCTGCTGCCTTGAGCCTCGCTCAGCAAGGACTGGAAGCAAAGCCTGTGTTGGGTAAGCCCCAAGCCCGCCTCAGTGGTCAGTCAGGCCATGACGCGGCCAGGCTCTGGCCCAGCCGGCACCGTGCCGGACTCCTCGTCCCCCGTTTGTCTGTCACGAATGAAGCACCACGTGTTTCTTCTCCGCTGTGAGCACGGCGTTCTAGGAATTCCAAGGCCTGCTCTAAAGTGCTTGACACTTGGCAGAAGCGAGCCTTCACGTAAGCAGCGTGCATTGACTTCCGAGCTGAGCAGGCTGGTAGACTCGATGCCGACGCGCAGAACGTCTGGGGCTGGAGGCAACTGGCATTTTGGGGCGTGCGGCCAGCCCGACCAGTCCGTTTGCGTTCTCGGAGGGGAAGAGCACTTCTGGGATCGGGGGAAGCGAAGTAGGGCGCGCTACTTAGATTTGCAAAACCCCTTGGACGAGGTTTCCACCATGGTCCGTCCAAGATAATTTTACACACCCTCGTCGCTGCATGGCTGTGCAGAGAGACGGGAGCTGGTTCGGTGTGGGGTGCGGACGTTGCTTGGAGAGAAGAAAGCTAGCTGGTAGGGGCCTCTCTCCACAGAGGGCAGTGAATGGTGGGGTCCACACAGGCTGGTGAGCTCTTTTGGGCCGGGTGCTAGGACTGTCTGATTGATCTCTTCTAAATGACTGGCGGAGGGCTTCATAGTGAGCCCTCTGTGGTGAAAGATTTGGGGGAGGCTGTGGGAGAACAGGCAGGAACGTGTAGGACAAAGTGCAGGGCTGAATGGCACAGCTTAGATTTATTGGTTGAGACCCAGGGAGGAGACCGTGGACACCTAGGAGGGCCAGTGGGGCCCCCTCAGGGGCAGCCGAGCTGAGGGCTTCAGGCCTCCCACTCTGGAGCTCTCGAATGGCTCCGAAAGGGGTTTGTGGCAGCAAGCCAGGCAGCCCAGATGTGGGGGCAGCTTGCTGTGGTGGGGAGACTGGGGAGACCACAGGCAGGCCCCATCCCTGGGCCCCAGCGGCCGCATGGTGGAGGGAGGGAGGTGTGGCGTTCCTCTGTCAGGCCTGCCCCGGAGCTCGGAGCTCAAGGCCCCGTGGCTCGGCGTCAGCAGGAGGGCAGGCGTCCGGGATAGCCCTGGCCTGTGGGGGACGAGCTGGTCTGTCCATCACGTGCTGACCGTGGTGGCCCCCGCGTGGCAGCCGCCCTCGCGCAGCCGTGCCCTGAGCCCCCTGCGGGCCTTTGAGCGCCCTCTTCTCGTGCCGCACAGGGCTCCCAGCGGACTGTCCCTGTCTTGGGGTGGTAGGTCCGACTCTCCGCCCTCCTCCCTGGCACAGGGATGGAGCTTCAGGCCGGAGCAGGTCTGTGAAGGGCTCCCGGGCGTCGCCTCACTTGCTAATCTGGCTGAGGGCAAGGCGCTGCTTTGCTTGGGGACATGCTTTCAGGGGGGCACGGCCAGGGCCAGAGGTTGGCCTGAGGGCCTCAGGTCTCCCGTGTCGGTGGGGGGCCCCTGCTGGCTCTGAGGCCCCTCCAGTTCTCAGGGGCCCCGCCGTTAGCTCATCTGCACGCAGTTTATCTGTGGGACCTGCCTGTGGCCTGGGAAGCAAGGACAAGTCTCCCCTGAACCAGTGTCGTGGTCTGGCCCTGCCTTCCTCACCCCTCGGCGTAACTTTCTGGGGCCTCATCCGTGGCCGGCCTGTGGTCTGACTCGGGCCGCCTTCGTGCACCTCACTGGAGGCCTCCTGCCTCCGAATCTTGGGGAGAAGTAGTTGGGGATTTTGGCCCCTTCCCTCCTAGAAAGCCTCTGACTCGGTCATATTACCGGTCCGCCTGCTTGCAGGCGCGCTGCGGGGCCGTGGCGGCTGCAGTGCGGGGCCATGGCGGGCCCGCCTCCCGCTCCTCACGTGGCCCTGGGCAAGCTGCGGACCTTCAGCATGTCCCGCCTGTGTCCACCGCATGGGGTGTTAGATTAGCGATTCAGGGAGGTGCCCGGGTCAGAGCGCTTGGCTCAGGGTTTGAACCCAGGTCCATCAGACCCTAGTTGGGGTATTACCCCC
>NW_024424786.1:36999598-37003791 GCF_017311325.1 Ursus maritimus | reverse complement strand
CCCCCCCCCCCCCCCCCCCCCCCCCCCCCCCGGGAGCGATGAGTCCCAGAAGCCCCAGGTGCAGCCTGCTGCTAGGTGAGCGGTGGTGATGGTGGTGATGGTTCTTACGGTCAATGTCCTGTTCTTTTAGG
This sequence comes from Ursus maritimus, assembly GCF_017311325.1. Lineage (NCBI taxonomy): Eukaryota > Metazoa > Chordata > Mammalia > Carnivora > Ursidae > Ursus > Ursus maritimus. The sequence continues at coordinate 37,003,660 of NW_024424786.1, read as the reverse complement.
TCCAGGACCTGCAGCTGGAACGAGAGATGGCATTGGCCACCAACCGGAGCCTGGCGGAGCGGAACCTGGAGTTTCAGGGCCCCCTGGAGATCAGCCGCTCAAACCTCTCGGACAAGTACCAGGAGCTCCGGAAGCTCGTGGAGCGGTGCCAGGAGCAGAAGGCGAAGCTGGGTAGGGGCGGCCTGGGAGCATGCTCTAAGGTGCTCCTCTGTTAACTTAGAGGTCCATTCAAGGTTGGCCTGGGAAGAGCTCCTGGAATAGTGTGGAAGGACAGGTTTCCTCTCCCTTCCCCGGGACAGGACAGGGTCAGGTGTGAGGATGACCCCGTGCCGGCCCCGTGCTCAGTGCTTTACATCCATTTTTTCACAACAGCCTGGAAGGGGAGGTACTGATGTTCTTGTTTCATAGATGAGAAGATGAGGCTCCGAGAGGGTCAGGAACACGGCCAGGCTTCTATGGCTAGATGCGGGATTTGAGTCTGGAGAGCCTGCCTCCTGCACTGTTGCTGGCCGGCACGGCCCGCTCAGCCTCTGCGCTTTACAGAGTTGGGCTGGGCTCTCTGTCTCCTGGGACCTGCCGTCTGGGAGGGGAAGGCTGTCCTGGTCTTGACCGTGAAGAGGTGTGGTGCTCAGAGGGTGCAGTAACTTCCCCGCTGTGGGGCAGCACAGGGCTGGGGCTGCTCGGTGGGCTCTGACGCGGGAGTCCTCCTTGCCGCTGGCATGGGGAAGGCTGGCTAGCCAAGGTCTGGGCTGGGCCTGGTAGAGCCCCTCTCTGCTCAGGAAGGTGACCTCAGGGAACTGGGCTCCGTGGGGCTCCGTGGGGCTCCGCAGCAGACCCCCCGAGCCATGGCTGGGCCTCGGAGCGCACAGAGGGCACTCTGAGGGTCTTTGTGGAAAGCTCAGCCTCTAACACTGAATCGAAAGGCACTTGTAGAATGTTGATCTTTCCGCCCTCCCTTCCAGAGAAATTTTCTTCAGCACTGCAGCCGGAGACCTTGTTAGACCTTCTGCAGATCGAAGGCATGAAGATCGAAGAAGAGTCTGAGGTAAGATGGCCGTGGTCACGCCCTCTTCTGTGGGTAGCGTCAGGCCCTGGAGCGGGAGCCTTTGGAAGGAGCACCGGGTGTCTGCAAAGTTGGGATGAGGGGCCTTAGTAGCCAGCAAAGGCGGATGACACGGTTAGTCCCCGTGGAGGCCCTGTTGGCGCCCAGCCCCACCCCGGCTGCCTGGCCTCCCTGTTCTGCTTCCCTGGCCATCTCTTCAGTCTGTGGGCAGACGGGCTCCCCCCAGTTCTCCGTGCCCTGGGTGGAGGAAGCTGCCAGGTCCTCCCAGCCTAGGGCCCGCCCGCGCTAGTGTTCATCCATTTATTCATCACGGACATGCAGGAGTCGGGGGGTGGGGGGGACAGCAGTGGCCACCACAGCCTCTGCCCTCCAGGAGCTGCCATTCTTGTGAGGGAGACAGCACACCCCAGCGAGTGCAGGTAGAATGTGTCAGCAGGGGCGCCTGGGTGGCGCAGTCGTTAAGCGTCTGCCTTCGGCTCAGGGCGTGATCCCAGCGTTCTGGGATCGAGCCCCACATCAGGCTTCTCCACTAGGAGTCTGCTTCTTCCTCTCCCACTTCCCCTGCTTGTGTTCCCTCTCTCGCTGGCTGTCTCTCTCTGTCAAATAAATAAATAAAATCTTTAAAAAAAAAAAAAAAAAAAAAAAAGAATGTGTCAGCAGTGATCCGGGCCAGAAGGAGAAAGTCCCAAGTGGGGGCCAGAGAAGACAGGGAGTGTCTGCAGCGGGCTGAGCAGGGGTGGGGGCACACAGCTGGCCTTTGCTCCCGGGCAACACGGGCAGCCTTGATCTCCGGCAGGCCCCTGTTGTCACCAGACCTCATGTCTTCCAGGCCATGGCCGAGAAGTTCCTGGAGGGCGAGGTGCCCTTGGAAACGTTTCTGGAGAACTTTTCCTCCATGAGGATGCTGTCCCATCTGCGAAGGGTGCGCGTGGAGAAGCTCCAGGATGTGATGAGGAAGCCCAGAGTTTCCCAGGAGCCGGCCGGCGACGCCCCTCCTCCACGCCCGCCGCCCCCGCCTCGCCCAGCCCCCCAGGCGACACCCCCTGTAGCCGAAGAGCCGCCCCCACCACCATCAGTACTGCCTCCTTACCCTTTGCCCTACAGCCCATCTCCTGGCATACCCATGGGCCCCACCGCCCAGGGTGCGCTCCAGCCGGCCCCCTTCCCCGTGGTGTCCCAGCCCTCCTTTCCCTACAGGGGGCCTCTGGGCCCCCCTTACCCGTCAGCCCACCCGGGACCCCGGGGTGCTGCGGGCTACTCCTGGTCCCCGCAGAGGAGCACACACCCCCGGCCAGGCTATCCCGCGGCCCCCACTGCTGCCTCCGGCCCCGGGTACCCCTTGGCGGGGAGCCGGGCCCCCAGTCCTGGTTATCCTCAGCAGGCCTCCTACCTCTCGCCAGGAGGACGACCTCCGTACCCAACGCAGTCCCCGCTCCCGAGCTTCCCGGGCCAGCCCCAGCCCTCAGGCCCCCCTCAGCCACCCTACCCCCCTGGGCCCGCCCCGCCCTATGGGTTTCCACCACCTCAGGGTCCTACCTGGCCTGGGTATTAGACACCGTCCAGGCCCTCGGCCCTTCTCCACTTGCACCTGTACCACAGCCCTTGGCCTGTCTGCCGCTGAGATTCGAGGTTCAATTGGAAGTGGACTTGTGTCAGCACACGGGGGCCTTGGGGAGGACCTTGGTGGGAGTGTGCAGGCCTGGAAGGCACCAGGCAGTGTGACTGGCTTGCCCGCGCCTGTGGTCACAAGCACTTCCTGGCCTCCCCAGGGGAAGGGAGCGCCTTCTTCCGGTGCGTGGCTTCAGCTTCTCTGGTGCTAGCCAGGTGGGGAGTTCGGTCCCTCGTCGCGGGTGTCTGTGTGAGTGAGCGGGTGCACGTGTTGGTGGCCGTCTACTTGTGCCTGCGCTCATGGATGCTGGAACCAAGTGCAGTGATCTCAGTGATGAGGGGGCTCGCCCCCGGCCCCTGCTCACCCCACCCCTCTCTCCTGGGATCTGGCACGTTCAGCCTGGTGCCCGCAGCCAGGGATACAACTGTGCGTCTGTCTGTCAGGGATGGCCTGCCCCACGCACCACGGCTGGAGTCGCATCAGGGGGAGGGCACGGTTAGGAAAAACACTTGCTGATTTTTAAGTCCCATAAAGCCATAACTGAACTGTGATAGGCTGGTGTCAGAGAAGCGTGTCCTGTGAGCTGGCTTGAATGGCGGCAGCGGAACCAGAGCAGTGAGGACGCTGGGGATTGTGAAGGTGGACCCCAGACCTTGCACTGGTTGGAGAATGGGGGGGGGGCGGCGGTTTGCCTTGGCTGGAGGGGAGGGAGCAGCTCTGGCCCAGGAGATAGTGGTCACACCGGACTCATTTAGGAGTGGAGGGCTGGGTCACCTCCCCAGCCACCCTCTCTTCTCTGGGGCCCTCCACTTCCGGTTGACTTGTGGGGTTCCCCACCCCCACATCCATCCACTCCTCTAGTGCCTTGAATCTCATCCACAGCAGCCCCCCCCCCTTCATCTCTGTCCTCTGGCTCCCTGGCATTACTCCCACCCCCCAAGCACCCCTTCTCAGACAGACATCGGAGGACGCCCGAACAGTGACTTCCCACCTGGTGCTTTCGCAGACACCATCGCTCTGTCGGACGGAGTCCTTTTCTTTGCTCCTCTCTCGTCTTCAGAATGTACAGGGCAGGGATGTGACTCCGTGCCATGCGCAGCCCCCGGCACACGGGGGGGCTTTAAGCACGTTCAGTAATAACAAAGGCAATAGACCAAAGGGGTGTGATGACCGAAGCATTAACTTGATTGTTGGGGTGTGAACCCGGTCTCAAGGGTAGGCTCTGGAGCTGCTGTCAGCCAGGAAGTCACACGTGCCTTGAAATGTCCACTACTTGAGTACCCAGCATCTGGTGGGCCTGGGGTGCTGGGGGCCCACGAGGAAACTCGACCTTCTGGTGCCTGCCCCCCCCCCCCCCCCCCCCGCCGCCCCCCGGCGGGGGGCTCGCGGG
>NW_024424786.1:36937389-36999588 GCF_017311325.1 Ursus maritimus | reverse complement strand
CCCCCCCCCCCCCGGCCTGCGCGCCATCAGTGGGTATTCGCCAGGAGACGCTCCATTCGCGCTGTTGGTTGCTTGCCAGTCGTGCTTGCTTGTAAGTTATTTATAAAGAGAAATCACTAATGGACTCGACTGGTTCGGGAGCTTCTGAACTGGGTGAACGATCGCTGGTATGTTTGTATAATTGCCATAATAAACTGATGAGTTCCACGTCGTGCGTGCAGTGGCTGTGGTGGGTTTGCAAAGTGAAGGTGGGGGCGGGGGGGGTTGGAGGGTTGGGGGTGTCAGGCATGGAAGTCAGGATCACGCTCAGCTGAAAGGCCTCTTTGATCCTCATGTCCACAAAGCCTCATCTATCTGGATATCCTCTCTCCTGCGGCTGCCCTCCCTGGCTCCTTGGCCCCGGGGCCTGGCTCTTACGGCCTTTTCCTTTCTTCTACACTTTGATTTTCCATCTTAGGCCTTTTCACGCTGGGCCTGCGGATTTGCCTCTCCTTGGGCCGAGCTTGGGCCGTCGTAGGCCACAGGCCCCCGCCAGGGGGCGTGCGGGGCTCAGCCTAGCGGGGGCGGCGCCACATTCCAGCCACCTGCCATCAGCCCGTCCAGTTTGTAAATGGATAGAGAGGAGCCACGACACTGGCTGTGAGCCACGTGGTCTTCAGCCGCCGCCTAGCCTGCCCCCTCTCCAGCCCACCCTGAGCTCAGCTGGTTCTGTCCTGAGGTTGGGAGGGCGTCTTCTGCTTTCAGCGGTAAGGGCAGCTTCGGAGCCGTCAGGAGACCAGGCTTCCGATGGACCCTCCAGTCAACCCTTCAGCTTTTCCTTCCAGGCAGTGACAGGGACAGGCTGCCTGTGTACAACGTGCGGAGCTGCTGTGGATCGTCAGTACTGAATATGCAACAGGGCCACCCGACATACATTATCTCGTTGGGTCCTTTCAACAGCCCTTTGATCCCCAGTTTTAAGTAAGGGAGGAGACTGCAGGGTGGGTGGGTCAGGATGCGGTCACATGGCCTGGAGGGGCGGGGGGCCGGGCTGGCACCTGGCTGGCTGACCTGCTCTGCCACCATGCCATGCCTTTGTGGTGTCAGAAGTGGTCCACCCTCCAGAGGCCACCGTCCTGAAGAAAGTGTGTGGAATCTAAGCCCACGTTGAGAATCCCTGGGCTTTAGTCAAATTTTTCCTGCCTTTTTCCCCCTCCTGAACTCTGGTTGCACCTTGCACATGTCCAGGGTTAAGGGCACAGGACACTGGGGAAAGTTAGAAGACGACTTGGCTTTGTAGGAAGAAGCTGAGAAATCGCATTCTGGCAACACAGTCCAGTCGCTGGCTTTGTTTCGGGTCCCAGTGGTGGCAGGGGGATGGGGGGTCAGGGGGGCACAGAGGGGCTGACGGGAGGAAGTACCACTTTCTATGAAAGGGCTTGATGGAGAGATGCTTCAGCTGGTCCCCCATGCACAGGCACCCCTGCTGCTCCTTGCTATCCCTTCTCCCCAGGCCCTCCCCACGCCTCTCCCCCCGCCCTGCACCTGCGCTATGAAATCCCCAGGCGCCCTCCCCAGACCGTGGTGGGCCACTTGCTTGCAGAGCCAGCTGCCCGAGGACATGCCCTAAGTGCCAAGTTTAGATTCCTAGCTTAGTGAGAACGACACTTTGTTGAGTCAGCTGGGGTGAGGCCACTTGAAATGTCCCTTCGGCTGTCATGTTGGTCCCCTTCAGTACTCCCAGCGTCTAGCGGCATAAGGACCTCGAAGCCAGGCTTGTTACTGGGTACTCAAAGTGAGCTTTCCTTCGGGGTCCTCAGTCTCCTTGACTCAACAGGAGGAGAATGTGCTGGAATCAGGCCACACGCTCACAAGGGCTGGACACACAGTGACAACTACCCTCTCTGGCTCCGGGGCAGCCCCTGCTCGGCTCTGGCAGCTTGCTGTAAGGCAAGAGGGTGGGCCCGAGGGGGCCCCAGGCCTCAGCACGGCCCCCTCTGCAGGGAGGAAGGCGGCCCACATGTGGCTCGCTGGGGGGAGCAGCGCCCACCCCAGGCCTGTGGGCTGAGTCTTCCTGCTAAGGCCGGAGCCTGACAAAAGGCACCTCCAAGGCCCAGATGGTTCCTATTCAACTGTTAACCAAACACATCTTCGTGGGGTGCCCCACCCAGGTCTGCCACCACTTGGGAAACCATTTTCTAAAGAGACTGACACCTCCGTGCAGCTCCTTTCTTTGCGGGGGGTGGGGTGGAGGTGAAGTGGGCCGTGGTTGTGCTGAGGCCATGCACGGTGGCCATGCTGGAGGGTAGAGAGCTTTTATCAGGAAAGGTGCTGGCAGGCGACATTGGGTCACAGTCTCTGCCCTGCAGGGGCTGGGGCGTGCCTCCCCAAGAGGGCCACTTGGCTCGTGGACTCTTGAGCTGAAGGCAATCGAGACTCCGAGGGCTCACGAGAAACTGTTGCCCTCCTTTAACTACATAGAAGAATCTAAATTGGAGGTCTTTCCAGAGTGTTATTACCAGAGATAAATTTTATCTGAGTGGCCCGTCTGTATGGCAGGGCAAACATCTAATTACCCAACATCTGCTCTTCTTACTGCCCTGTGAAGAGCATTCCTTCCCTTTGAAGACCCGGAGCCCTACCCTTCTCCTTTGTTCAAAACGACACATAGACCTCATTCGGCCTGTCTTCGCAATTTCCACGTCTGTGTGGATTCCCCGTACACACTCCTATTAAATTTGATTTTCTCCCGTTACTCCGTCTCACGTCAATTTGATTCTTAGTCCAGCTAGTAGGACTTCTGGGGGACGACGACACAGGAATTCTTGCTCGCCAACGGCTCTCCCTAAAAGCCACGTCTCAGTTCCCTCTCGAGGAGCCCCTCACCCCTGGCACGTGTAGGAAGGTGACTGGGTGCCCCTGTTTCCAGATCCCTAGCATGGTTGGGGCAGATCCGAGACCTGGCTTGGCCCCTGGGCTCTGCCAGGACTCTGGGTCCTGAGCAGGGGAGGCTGGGAGGCCGGGTTGGAGGGTGTTGGCAGAGTGCTGACCAGACACTTGTAACACGCTAATGCCCCCGGATCCCCTGATTCTGTGAGCACCCCTCCCCCATATCCTTCTAGTAATTCCCCGTGGTTCTTCCAGTGTTGGCTTCTGTGGCTTGGGCTGTGAGGAGCTCTTGCTCCCAGTGGAGACAGTGGCAGAGTGCGTGGAGGAAGGCCCCAGACCCAAGATACCTCCTTAGGGGACTGGTGCCCAAGGGCTTACTGGGGCCTGGCCCAGTCTCTGCCTTTTCTAGATCTTCAAGCTCCCAGGGAGACGTTCCCCTCTCGCTCGTCCTCCCTTCCTCGCTAAGGAAACCCGGGCTCTGCAGGGTACCGTGTGTGTCTAGACACCCTGACTGGCAGAGACAGTTTCCGCTGAGGGAATGAATTATTTAACTTCCAGGAATGTCCAGCCCCAGTCTCAGACTCTCGGCTTAGAAGTTTGCTGTGATGGGCTGAAAGCACTTTAGCTTTGAACTTTAAACTGCTGGGTGAAACAAAACCCCACATCGTCTAGGATGTACCAGGCACCCTCTTGGTGCCAGGCCCTGGGGTGGAACGGTGCCCTTGGGCTTGGCAGCCAGCGGTCCCAGAGATCCAGTGCTGTCTGTTCTGGAAGGCGTCTTGGGGCGAGGGGCTGAGAGGTAGCCATAGAATCAAGGTGGTGACAGGGCTCCGCGTCAGGGGACAGCTGCCTTTGAGCCACTCCGTTTTCAGGTGTGCAGCCCTCTGGCCACGACGGCTGTACCACTGTCCCCAGAGGGGTCCAGGGGCTGGACCGTGGACTGACGAGGGGAGGCCCTCTAGTTCACAGGAAGTAGAAGAAGTATTATTTACAAAGTACATATTAAAAAGACACTAGAGACCTGAGCCCCCCCCCCCCCCCATGCCCCAGAGGGGAGCTTCCTTCCTCACTGGGGTCAGAGTCTGAGGAGAGAACCAATTCCTCTGGGTGCTGCTCCCCACGTGTCTGCTTGGGGGGGCGGGTCTGGTTTCTGGGCTGTGCCTCTCACGTCTCCCACACGCGGAGGGGCAGCCCAGCTGTGTGTGGGGTCTTCCCCGGGCCAGGCTCCAGCAGCCCGCCGCTGCAGGGACAGGGGACGTAGCTGAAGGCCCCCTTGCCTCAGTCCATGTTCTGGCTGGGGCAGAAATTACTTCTCGGCGGCGAACGCAGAGTGTTCTCAGGAGACAGGTCTGGCTCTTGGTGTTTCCTGCCTGGGGCCTGGTTCTGTGCAGAGAGAAAGAAACAGGTCAGAGGAGGAGACCTCACACCCCAGAGATCATTCAGCGAGGTGGGGGACAGGCCCCCAGCCCCCGGTTTGATGTCAGGGACAGAGGCTGTCCCTCTGGGTCATGGGCTGCTTCTTTCCACTGGCAGCTCTATAGGGGTGTAAGTCCATCGGGAAACTCTCCGGGACTCTTTTGGGTGGCCTTCTAAGATGGACTTTGGGAGCAGGTGTGAAGGTTGACAGTCCTTCTCCTATAATTGCCAAATCATCACCTGTCACCTGAATTGCTCATGCTTATTCTGTTCACAAGAATCGAGATGTGGGGCACCTGGGGGGCTCAGTCAGTTCAGTGTCTGCCTTCAGCTCAGGTCATGATCCCAGGGTCCTGGGATGGAGCCCCGTGTCTGGCTCTCTACTCAGCGGGGAGCCTGCTTCTCCCTCTGCCCCTCCTCCAGCTTGTGCTCACTCTCTCGCTCACTCTCTCAAATAAATAAATAAAATCTTAAAAAAGAAAAAGAGTCAAGATGTGCAAAGCCCCCCCCCCTCCATTCTGCACGGGCAGGATGGGCAGGAGATGAGGAACTGAGGGTCTGGTTCCCATTTGCAGGGCTGTTCAGGGATCCCAGGGGGCCAGGGAACCGGGCTCACCTTTCACAGCCTCTGAGCTCCGTGCAAATCATAGTCACTATCGGAAGAGTTATCAGGCTGGGTGGAAACACGATGCAGGGCCCCTTCCAGAGCTGCAGAAAGAAAAGAGGCCATTTGCAGCAGGCTTACCCCACCAGGCTAGAGAGAGCCCCACAGAGCCCAGGACCCCGCGGGTGTCTGAAGATCACAGGGGCTGTATGAGCTGGTGGCTTGACAGTCCTGTATCTGTTTTGATCAAATCAGCCAGTGTTCACTAATGATACTGAACTCCAGGCTCCCTGGGGCTTAATTGTTCGTGCCAGTCAGGGAGCATTCAGTACAGGGCTTCTGCAGGCCCCCGCTAGCTCTGTTCTGCCTGGAAGGAATCCAAGGGGCCTCATTTACCATCCGGCCCACAAGGCCCTGCGGAGAAACAGGCCTGTTAGGTCACAGCAGTGCTGTGGTTAATGGCATCTCTGCGTATTCTTCTCTGGCTGAGTGGCTCACGGTCTCGGGGGGGGGGGGGGCAAGCTGAGGCCCGTTAAGGCTGGATCTGTTCCATACCCTGCTGTGACCACTGTCAAAGGGCAGTGAGAGCCCCCTCTCCCCTGGGGCATCCTTTCTCTGGGCAATCACGAGCCCTGTGCTCTCTGCCGCTTTCCTACCTGGAAGCGTGGGCTGCCGCTTACCTGCATAAGCAGAGACGTGGGAGTTCCTGGGCGGCTGACTGTATTCATTCTCCACATGTGAGACGGAGGTGTTCTCAACCTGGGACCGGACAGTCGCCGTGTGGTTGCGATGGAAAGACACTGAGCAGAGGCAGGAGAGAGTGTCATTAGCCTTGCTGTTCTGTCCTCCTCCTCCTTCCCGACAGGGCCACGGAATTTAAATCTCTTGTTCCCCCTGGGTGATGGGGGAGAGGGCAAGGGCACCCACAGCTCCTTCAGTGCATCCCTCTGTCCTTTCTTCCTGGGCAGGTTCCTTCTTGCAGGGGCCAGACTTTTAGAGCAGCTTAGGGTCGGCCAGCAATCTGATTGGACGGGCAGGCCTTCGCCGGTCAGTTAGTCATTCATCAAGCATTTATTAAGCAGGGAATTGGAACTCAAGTGAAGGGCAGATATCGTCCCTGCCCTCCTGCAGCTGAGGGGCTTTATATTGTAAAAGAGACTTCACAACGCACCATGACTTGCAAAAGGAAAGGAAGAATGTGGAGTGGGAAGTGGGAGGAGGGCCACGGTTCTATCCATCAGGGTGGTCTGGCTGTGGCTAGAGGGAGAGAGGATGAAGAACTAGGGTGCGGGGTGGGCTAGCTGCTTCAAACGGTTTTAATGTTTTAGAACTGGCCTTTTTAAGTTGTTCCGTGAGAAAAGGCTCGGACGACCCTTCTTGCAAAAATACCAATTAAGGTTCTGATAAGTCCTGAAATAAAGAACCAAGTCTAATGTTACTTAACTCACTGATTTCTGAATCTATGTGATCATGGAGTCCTCTTTCAGGTACCACCTAGTAACAATTGTTGACCACAGTCCCACCTTAGATGACCATGGTGGAGATCAGAGGTCTCAAGTAGCTGCTGGCTCTGATGATGGTCTGCTGTGAGCTGTGACCCCCGTGGATACTGGATGGGGCTGAGGGAGGACCTTGCCTCCCGGGACACTTACTGTTCTGGTTCATTCCTGTGGGGCCAATCCACTGGCGCTGTTTCTTCTGGCGGACTGGGAGATAGACAGGAAAGGCACATGAGGACAGGGGTGGGCAGGGATCATGGGAGGGAAGGATGGGGAGATGGGGGGGGGAGGCAGGAGGCGGCAGGTGCCGCTGAAGGAGGGACTGCTGGACTTCGCCCCCTGAAGTCCTTCGGGGCTCAGTTTTCTGACTTGCCCAGGAGGTAACTGGACCCATCTAGGGCTAAAGGAATGTGCTGAGCACCGCTTCTTCAGAAGAAACAACCGCGGGGCGTTAGAACCAGAATAAAGCCTCGGAGGGCGCTAGGGACCTGGCTGACACTGTGCGTCTCCAGGCCTTCTCTTATCAGCCTCTCTAATCCACTTCCTGTCTCTGGATAATTTTTTCCAGAGTTCTGCAAGCCAAGGATACCGGCCTCTTAGATTCACAACGTGTGCAAACGCCCATCAGGCAGATAAAGAAACTGAGGCTCAGAGAGGAAGTGGCTCAATCAGCATCCTGCGCAGTCGCCAGGGGGTGGAGTCAGGCCTGGAACCCAGAACCAGAGGCTGGGGGCGTGCCCTAGTTTGAAAATGACCACGCCCCCTCGGCCTGGGGGTAAGTCGCAGCGGAGGGGCTGGGGGCGGGGGCTCGGGTGTGGGCCATCAGCGCTTACTACGTTCCTGACTTTCTCTTTCTGTTCTTAAGGGCAGGAGAGGGGCGGGGCCGGGTGGCAAAGCAGAGGTGCCCTCCTCCGCCCTTCCTGGCTCCCATCACAGGGGTTTGAAAGGGAGGGGGTTTGGGGCACCCACACCTACATTTCTTCACCAGCTTCCTGTAGGCGTGAGGGCCGCACACGACCAGCAGCAGTGCCAGGAGCACAAGAGCCAGGACGATGCTCGCCACGGTGCCTGCGCCCAGGCCTGCTGGGTTTGGGTCCTGGCCTGGGGGAGGCAGAGAGGTCAGGGCGGTCCTGCCTGGGGCATCGGAACTGTCGGATCAGAGGGAGGCTGCTGGCGGCCCCCTCCCCCACCCGACCTTGCTCCTTGCAGTAATTCACCAGCGTGGTTGGAACGCAGTTACACACCTGCATCTACCCGTCTCTCGAATTCTCTGCTACCGGTTCATCTGGCCACCACCTATCATCCAGCAATCATTGGCCACTCTTGTTACCAACTATTTAACCTTCTACACTTTGCCAGTTGCTTATAAGTGATAACCTTGCCATCATATGCTAATAACCAGCCATCCATCCACCCATCCATCCATCCACCCATCCTCCCATCCATCCGTCCATCCATCCATCAGTCCATCCATCCCTCTTTCATGCGTTATTCGATTACCGTTTCTCCCTTGCTTTTTTATCTTCCATCCTGGAAGACTAGAAGGTAGACTGAAAGCTCTCTCATCCATTACGGCCAGTCTCCTCTTTATGGCTCATGCTCATTGCTGTCTGAGCACCGTTGCCACCCCCATTTGCCACCTCTCCATCTTTTCCTAGGGCTCCGCAGCTCTCTGTCTAGTCCTGCAGCCTGTCCTTCAGAAACACGCTCACTGATTAGGTCCTAGAGGGAAAATTCGCAACTGTCCTCTGCCCCCCGGGGGCCGTGGTCAACTCACACTTGACAAACACCCTCTTGCAGTGGGCTTTTTTCTCTTGAAGCTGGTGGCACTGGGACAGCTTCTCCTGGGGACAGGAGAGGCCGCGGGCGGTCTTCTCGGTGGCATCCAGCACCCAGTAGGAGTTGACTTTGCCGCACTGCTGCTCCTGGCACACCTCCTCCCACCGCGCTGTGCTCTTGGCCCAGGGAACGTCGCACAGGACTTCCCACCGCTTGCCCTGGCGCACCTCCACAGAGCCTTCACACAAGCCGCCGCCCCCCACCAGGCGGCTCTGCACCTTGGGCTGGAAACCTGGAGAGGGGAAGCAATGGAGGGCAGGTGGCAGGTTTGGAGGGAGCTCCCTTGGCCCCTAGCCTATGTGCCTGGCCACTGGGGCCCTGTGTCGCTGGCCAAGAGGGGGCCCTGGCAGAGCCCAGCTTGTTGTGGGGGGGCTGGGATGACCTTCCTTTCTGTCCTTCCCTCCTTCTGGCATCTTCTGGCATTTCCCCCATCGACCTCTTTCCCTGGCATGTGTGGGCAGCTGCTGGTAGCTATCCTGAGATGTGACATCATGGGCGCTTTCAGGGAAGAAGCTGGCAGAGTGGCGATGCCCGTGGCAGCCACGGGAGGGAGTTGGCCCCCCGGCAGGTGAAGGTAAGAGAAGAGCAGTGAGGAACAGGCTCTGGGTCCCTGGGTCCACGTCCCTCTGAGAACCATCCTCTCATTTGCCTGCTGCTCCTTGGCAGGCGGGAGGGCTTTTCAGAAAGGTGAAACTGAGGCCCGGGGATGGGAAACACTTCCTGCTCCGGGTCCTGGCAGTTCAGGGGTGGGACAGACCCCAGGCATCCTGCTGCCCAGCCTCCAGGGGTGGGCTTTCATGGAAGGACTGGCTCCGTCTCTGCTTGTCAGGGTGGGGCCTGGGCTGCATGCCTGAGGCACACCTGTGCTCAGGTTAGAGGGAGTTCTGATCTCAGCAGCTTGGCCTGTTTCCATAGCGACGTCCATCTAAAAGGCCCTAGTAAATTTTCTACTTAGAAAGGAATTTCAAAGGCAAGCCCTCCCTGTCTGGTTTCGCAGGTTGTAGACTGCAGGAGGGCATGGCAGGCGGGGCTGGGAGCCAGACCATCTCCCCTCATCAGGCGGAGAGACCCTGGGGGCCGCTTCTACCTGGAAGGGGTGGTGTCTCACTAACCACACCAGGTATCCACGGGGCTGGGGGGTGGTTGGGGGGTGGGGGCGGGTGTGCCAGCAGGATAGCCCAGTGGTCCAGAGCAAGGCTTCCCAGATGTGTGCACACACACTGCTAGGACCTTGCCGAGAGGCAGATCTGACTCAGTAGGTCTGGGGTGGGGCCTGGGCATCTGCATTTCTAACCAGTCCGATGTAGCCGGTGCCGCTGGTCCAGGACCACGCTTTTGGTAGCTAAGGCTCGGACAGCAGCAGGTCCGACTTCTTACAGTCTGGACTGGTGATGGGAGCCCACTCCCTCCCGAGGCATGCTATGATCAGTCTTACTTTGACCTGTGGTCTCGTCCTCCTCTGTTTCCCCAGTGATCCTGGTTCTGGGGTCCCCAAGACCATCCTCTTTGCTCTCCTCCCCTCAGCCACACCGGATTCACCAGTCTTCCTGTCATTGTACAAGAACCTCCGTGGGGAACTCTCTGGGGACCTGCTCTGGTCTCCCTCTGCCTGCTGTGCCCTGGGGGACCTCCCACTTGTCACCACTGCTCTAGCCTCATCTGTCTCTGGGATTTACAGACTTCCCTCCTGCCAGGCTGGTCCCCTCCCCCTGCCCCACCTGCTCTGATCCTTGGCACAAGCCACAATTCCCACCTAAAAAGCCTTCTCTCCTCTGTTCCACCAAAGCCACGCTCCTCTCCTCCTTCCAGACCCCTGAGGAGACCTTGCCTCGTTCTGGAAGTCCTGCTGGTCCCATCTTCCTGAGCGGCAGCCAGTTCGGCAGCGCCCCGGCTCTGTGTTACTTCGCGGAGATTTCTAGGGCGTTGGGTGTGAGTGTAGCCTCCCCACCCCACCTGGCCCTCTGTTTCCCTCCCGTTCTCCATGGTGCCCAGGGCCCTGTGCTCCACGCAGGGGTTTCGGCGAACAGGTGTTGACAGACCATCTGGGGGCGCTCCGTGGGTCCTCGCGGGGTCTGACTCACCAGAACAGACGAGGGCCAGAGCTTGGCCGCCCTCGTAGGGGGGTACTTTTCCGAAGCACTGCTCCAGGGAGGTGCAGCTCGCGTTCTGGATCTTCCATCGAATCGGCAAGGCCTTGCTCTCCCCTGGATCTTGTGTCCTGGTCGTCCCGGCCTCTGGCAGGTGCCTCAGGAAGGAGCCGCACTGGAGGGCCGCACACATGCGGTTCTTCAGGTCCTGGGTCCCGTCCTGCTCCTGCGCCTCGTAGCTGATGGCCCCCCCGAGGCTGCCTTGGTAGAACTCGACCACGCCGGCACACCGCAGGCCGCCAGGCCCGGCCACCAGCAGCAGCCTGGGAGGGGCTGCGGAGGGAGAGAGCAGGGAGCGGGCCTGAGTGTGGTGGCTGGCCCTGGGGGGCCTTGCTTGCTGCCGGCTCTCTGGCTCCAACACACGGATGAAGGAAAGACTGGCCGACAGCCGTGGGAGGTGGTGAGCCCCCAAACGTTGCCCAGGACCTACTTACACTAAACTTTTTCATATCCACCTGCAATTCCAATGGCACAGGGCATCCCATGTTTTTATTTGCTAAATCCCGCACCCTGCCCCCAGGAACCTCAGAATTCTCTTACCTGTGGGCTCTGGAGTGGTGGTGGGTGGGGGGCTCGTGGGAGGAGGTGTTGTCTTCGGTGGCTCTGCAATGAGAGACTCCGGTGAGGGATGGGCAGGAGTCCTGGGAGGTTGGGGGGAAAGCATGCAGGGTCGGGGGAAGGCTGGGGGTACCAGACAGTTTGGAGAAAGACCTAGAACTCATGATGGAAGTGCCACTTGCCCCATTAGGCCCACTTGAGCCACACATTGTCTCTAAGTGTCCTGGGTGGGGTGGGTAGCACCAGCCCATTTTACTGTTGGTAAAGTGAAGGTGAAGAGGAGACAGTAACGTTAGCAATGGCAGAACCAGGTTTTCGACCTCTTCCATCCCACCAGACAACCCCTCAGCCTTTCCCCTCCAGTTCCCCACCAGTGTGTGTTTCTGGGGAGGCTTTGTTGTAGATCAGGACCCCCCTTCCACCTGCCGGCTCGGGCCCCAGATCCCAGGCCCTGGGCAGCCTCCCTCGGGGCTGGTGTGCACGCCCAGGGGACCCGTGCGGCCGGCTTGTCACCCACCTAGGCAGATCAGGCCCAGAGGGCTCCTCTGTTTGGGCTCACTGGTGTTGCAGTTGGAGAAGGACCCCAGGTGTCCGTAGCAGGTGACTGAGTTGTAGGGACTGTTGAAGTCAGGGATATGGGCCAAGACCAAGGCGTCCCCGCATGAGAGCCTCTGGCAGAGCTTCGAGGCCTGCTTGGGGTCCTCCCAGCGGCTCGGGCTCCGGCTCCGGCTCCGGCTCCAGCTCGAGTTAGACACCGTGTGCCACTTGTGCCCGAAGTGGACCTCCAGCTGGCCCTGGCATGGCGAGTTGGAGCCTGTCAGTTTCACTGGGTTCCCTGGGGGTCAAAGAGGTGTGTGTGTGTGGGGGGGTTCCCTCCGTGGGAACCCTCCTCACTGCCCTCTCCCAGCCAGGATCCCATCCAACCAGGCTGCCTTCTGCCCCACGGGCTGCCTTTCTGGCTCCTGTGAGCTTTGTCCTCGGGGACATGGCTGGGGTGGGGGGGGCTTCCCAGACACTCAGGTGGTCCCCCGAAGCCGGACCCGAGGGGATGGGGCTGGAGACCTCAGAGCTGAGGGGACCTGAGAGCAGCGGGCAAGGGGGTGCTCAACACCCCACTGTCCAGCAGGCTTGCCCACTCTGCAAATTCTGCGTCCATAGAAATAGGGCCTGTTGCCTGTTTATATTTTTCGCTTTCTGACTTCTCAGATCAGTGTCGTTGGGGGACGATGTAGACACAAGCGCTGTGAGAATGCTCCTTCAGGGGAACTTGACCAATGCATGCACGTCTGGAGCTACCCCCACGCTGGAGACGTAGGACATGCCCGTCCTCAGCTGGAAAGTTCCCTCACACCCAGGTGTGGCCGATTCCCCTGCCTCCAGCCTCAGGCGCCCACCGATCGGCTTTCTGTCGCTAGAAATGGTTTTGCCTCCTTTCAGATGTTACGTACATGGAATCATGCCGCGTGTTTGTGTTTCTGTTGTGCTGTTTTTCTCGTCTGACCCCCTGCCCTCGGCCTTTGGGGTTTTTCTGCGTCGTTGCATTCACCGCATTCCTTTTTGTGGAATAAGGTCTCGCGGTGTGGCTATGCCACGGTTCTTTACTTAGCTACCGTTTGGCTGCTGTGAACAAGGCCGCATGGAACGTTCGTGAACTGATGTCTGTCCGTGTGGGCACGTGTTCCGTTTCTCTTGGGTAAATACTGAGGAGTGGAATTGTTGGATCGTAGGTAGGAAAGGGACTAGTGTGATTTTATAAAGCTCCGTGAAGTAAAAAAGAAGGATATGTATCTGTATCTGCATAGACAAGGAGAGACGAGACAGGAGTCCGTGTGGTTGTTACCTGGGGTGTGGGTGGGGGAAGGACTGGGCAGATGGGGTACAGAAATGGAAATGAGATTCATCACTGTAGGTCTTTTCATATTTTTAAAGTTTTAAGCCAGGCCACTGTATTACCTATGCAAGAATCTTGTATTTATTTATTTTTAAATGTAAAAGGTTTTTCCAAGTGATTGGGAGGTGGAGGTTTTTCCCTGGTTGGAAACTTCTAGACAGGCTACCTTTTTCTTCTGGGCTTGGAGCCCAGAGCGCAGGGTTAGTTCAAGACAAAGGGGGCTCGTCCAACCCCTGACATTGGCAGGATGTCCTGCAGCTTTCTCTCCAGTGACCAGACTCACTGAATCCTCTCCAGGGAACAGATGTTCTCCCCATTTAATAGGTGGGGAAACTGAGGCTTAGAGAGGACAAACCTCTTGCTAGAGCTCAGAGCTAGGATGCTACCGCAGGGCTCCAGGTTCTGGAAAGGCCCCTCCACGGCCCCTCCAGCTCCTTCTGGTTGCACATGGCTTCATGAGACCCTCTTGCCACATTTCTTCCAAAACACATTCAGCGTGATGTTATCTCAGGAAATGTGAAAGAGTGAGGTCTGGGGTGAAATGAGTCTGAGAACTGCTGAGTTAAAAAATATTGAACGGGTTTCTTCATTGCAGGACTTCTCAGAGCCTTTTCCAGGCCTGTATACACAGTCTCCAGTGAGTGACGATGTTGCCTACTTTTTATGCAACATGTTCCATGAGCCCTGTTTGGGAGACATTAGCCTCTTTAAGTCCAACTTTGAAGGCAGGGCATTCAACATACTTTACAGTCTGGTGCAGCCTCTCTCTACAGCCTCAGCTGCAAATGCATTTGACCAGGGAGACTTGGCAGGACCAAGTAGGAAACAGGACTTTGCAGGGTACATTATGGGCCAGTATGTTTTCTGTGCGTGGTGAGTGGGTCATAATAATTATCCTGAAACTAGCATTCAGGCGGTGCTTTATGACCATCTGTCGGCACATGGGTGTCTTTCGGCACACGGGCGTCTAAATGTATATGTGGGTGTACGTGTCTGTGCGTGCTGGGGCTCTCTCTCTCTGGGGTGGGATTCATCTGGCAGGACCCCCTACTGCCCGATGGAATTGCAGCCCTCTCCCCCCATCACCCCCTGCTCCAAGCCTCTGTATGGCTCTTCCTTACCTGAGTCCTCCCAGTAGGGCCCCCCGAGGCAGGAAGTGACTGCAGAAAGGAGAGAGGAGGGTCAGGAAGTGGAGCGTCCCTCCTGCCCCCCACCCACCTCACACCCACCCACAGCCTGAGCGGTGGCCTCTTCTGCACCCCCCCCAATATGGGATTCAGGGTTTCATATTACGCATCAGAACCCCTAGGTGGGTCATGAAACCAATTCAGTGGGTTGCAACTATCAATTTTTCCCCCATTTTAAAACTTCACTTTTTCAATGAACATCAGTAAAATGGATTTTCCTTGGTGCACAAATCGATGAACGCTCACACATGCAGGGGTCTGGGTGATCACCATCACAGCCAAGGTAACAGTCCCATCACACCCAACATTTCCGCGTGCTCTCCCTTTGCAAGGATAGGTGGCCTGGCAACCATTAATTTTGACAAATTATGTCGTCATGCAACCATCCCGTTTTTTACAAAATGAAATGGACCGGAATAGAGAATGTCAGAGTACACGGTTGGTTGTGAGGATACGGATCCCTTTCTGTGCGTTCGGCTGCAGCGTAAACCCTCGTGAGCGTTGCTTTCAACCTATAAGAACTTGAACTGCCGTTGTACAGAAGCAGAGGAATGACCTAGAATGGGAACCCCAGGCATCATTCGCTACTGTCTCGTATCCCCGAGGCGGGATAGGGATGCCAGCAATTTATCTTCAACAGCTCAGTTTCTAGAGGAGGAAATCGAAGCCCGGAGAGATGGCGGAGCTGGGGCGCTGAGATAGCACAGCCAGGCGGCACAAAGGAGTCAGGACCAGAGCTCCAGTGGATGGGGCTCTTGGGGAGCTGGCCTCCTGTCTGGTGTGGCTCCTGCCCAGGCCCGTTCAAAAGCAACGGGGTCCGTTTGGGAAGTCCCGTCTGACTCTGGAGCCGGGGGGCAAACTGGCCCATTGGGGACCCTCACGGAGCAGCCTGTGGCCAGCTCATCTGTGGCTGGGGTGAAGGTTGGATTTGGGTGGGCCTAGGGTGGGGGGTGGAACGCTCCTATGGGCTCAGAGCACCCCCTCCACGTTTGCTGCTCAGCTCTCTCTTGAAGTAAGTGCTCTGATTTCCACCTGTGGGACCCCTGGGCTTTGCAATTGGGAGCCAGGACCGTCAGGGTGACGGCTTTGGAGCGTAAATGGTTCCACTGAAATTGCTTTTGAGAAATTGGTGTTGTGTGTTAAAAAAAAAAAAAAAGTGTGTTTTAAAAAGCCTGTTCTGGCCTGAGTGTTCTGGAGCTGGTGGTAGAATTGTAAGGGAAGACAGGCCCCAGCCAACCGGCCCTCTCCCTGCAGCCAAGGCTCCCGGGTGTCTGCGATCGGTACTCAGAGCTGGGGGCACTCGGGGCCTGGGGCAGGTGCGGGGAGAACGGCCGGGGAGCTCTGCCGGCCGGGGATAGGCCGAGAGCCAGACAAGAGGGCTCGCCACTTCTCTTCCCCACTCGAGACCTTCCTACTCCACAGGTCACCACAGTCAGCATTCATTATCAACAGCAGCTACCAATTATTGAGCACCTACTGTCTACTCAGCACTCAGGTGCCTCCTGACAGGGATCACTGTTACTCTCCACACGGCTCCATGACGGGAGTTGAATATATGCATGGTGTAGACATTGGGAGAGGGAGGATGCCCTGTCCAGGGGGACACTGCCAGCAACTGCCAGGGCCTGGATTCAAACCATGAGTCTGCCTTCCCAACCCGTGCTCACTGCCACCTAGTTGTGCCTCCAGAGTGCCAAGTTTGGGGGTGCAGACATGAACGCAGCCTAGACCCTGTCCCCTAGGGGCTTGAGCCTCCTGACATTGGAGCCCCTGGGGGCAGGGGCCGGACCAGACCATTCTCGCAGATCTCACACAGGATGGCCCAGGCCCCACTCAGAGAACATGCTTGGGAAAGACTGAACAAAATGCCATGTAGAGGAAGGGGGTCTGGGTATCCCAGGGCTTTGCCGCCCTCTGGGTGCCTCATGTCCTCGGCAGAGCAGGATTTCCTGGCTCGTCCCTCCTTCCCCATCACCGTCACTATCACTGTCACCATCATCACTGTCACCAGCATCACCATGACTACCATCACCATCACTGTCACCATCACTACCACCATCAGCCTCCCCATCACCATCACCACCACCATCACCATCACCATGACTACCATCACCATCACCGTCACTACCTCCATCAGCCTCACCATCACCACCATCACCATTACCATTACTAGCATCATCACCATCACTACCACCATTAGCTTCACCATCACCACCATCACCATGACTACCATCACCATCACCGTCACTACCTCCATCAGCCTCACCATCACCACCATCACCATTACCATTACTAGCATCATCACCATCACTACCACCATTAGCTTCACCATCACCACCATCACCATGACTACCATCACCATCACCATCACTACAACCACCAACCTCGCCGTCACCACCATCACCATGACTATCATTACCACCACTACCTCCATCAGCCTCCCCGTCACCACCACCATCACCATGACTACCATCACCATCACCGTCACTACCTCCATCAGCCTCACCATCACCACCACCATCACCATCACTACCTCCATCAGTCTCCCTCACCATCGCTCTATGAAGTAGATACTATTGTTTTTTTTAAAGATTTATTTATTTATTTTAGAGAGAGAGGAGAGAGCACATGTGAGCAAGAGAAGGGGCGGAGGGAGAGGGAAAGAGAATCTCAAGCAGACTCCCCATCCAGCACAGAGCCCGACGTGGGGCTCGATCACACCACCCTGAGATCACAACCTGAGCCAAAACCGAGAGCCGGATGCTTAACCGACTGAGCCACACCGGTGCCCCAGTAGGCACTTTTATTTTGATCCCCATTTTATAGCTGAAGAAGTAGGGAAGGATGAACTAGGTGGCTAAGCAGAGGTCACGCTGGGGCTGGGACTCGAAGCCAAGCCATCTGTCACAGACTCTGTGCTCTTGACCGCTGGGCCAAGCTGCCTCCCCTCCCTTCGCCAACTCCCTGCACGATCGCGGCACACAGACGTGATGAGTGGGCGTGAACTTGGAATTCCGTTCAGTTAGTGAACCACGCCATGGGGAGACTTTTCCACGAACTTGCTCTGTGATCTTGGCAAGTCACTCAGCCTCTCTGGACTTGGTTTCCTCACCTGTAAAATGAGGAAGTCAGATGCCACGATCCCTCACCTTCCTCTCTGCTCAGACTTCTCTGATGTTTACCCTTTAGTTCCTGATGTGTCTCAGTGGCTGGCAGGGGCCGGGCAGAAGTGGACGGTGCGATGTGTGACTGACTCGGAGCCTTCTGGGTGCTTCTTCTTTCTGTCTGTCCAGAGATATGCTCGGGTTTTCATTGTCCGCGACATATTTTCATTCTCATAGCTGCTCCTCACAGGGGTACGACCGACAGCCTCCTTCCCTGGAACCCTGCCGACCACACTCAGGTTCTCTGTGAGCCCCCCTGGGGCTGCAGCTCAGCCGGCCCCGCGTGCAGCCTGAGGCCCATGGCTCTGCTGCTGCAGGAGCTTCAAACAGAGGCCTGGAGACCCTGGGGACCGTGAGGGATGTGAGGCTCGGATGCATTGTGCCATTTCCTAATCCGCCATCCACAACTGGGGCCGAGCCCCTGGGGCCAGGAACGAGAATCTTCCAAAGGCCCCTCCTCTCCCCTGCCAGCCTCCTCTTGGAGCCCCCCAGTTTCGGGCTTGGAGTGGCCGGTCCCATGCAAACAAAGCGCAGGGCCCAGAAAGCCAGAGAGTTAGAAGGCATCTTGGCTCTCCTGGCCTCTCTCTTCAGCCCTCCATTTACAGAGACTCAGCCATTCCGAACCTGCTGCACGGGCGGGGTCTCCGTGAGGCGTGCATGCATTCCTCAAGGCAGCCCGAGACTGTCCCACCCTCACCCCCACCCCCCTGTCCTCTTGCCTCCCCAGCATTCCCGGTGAGTCTTGCTCTGGTTCGCAGTGCAGCAACACGGTAGGTAGGCAGTCTCAGGCCCTGGATGGGTTTTATTTGCTCTGTGTGGGGCTTAACATTTTTTTTAGTCAATTAAAAAAAAAAAGTGCTTCTTTCTGTTTTGCTTGGCTTAAAAAAAAAAAATCCCAAGAGCCAGATGTTTTTGAAAAATAGGATGCTCTGGCCCCGTCGGGCTGTATCCCGGTGAGTCCCAGGTGGTGACCTGTCCGATCTGGTTGGCCGGCGCCTCCGAGGGACCTTACTGTCACCCTGTGTCTGGAGATCCAGCTTCAAACTCGTGATAGTTTCTGCAGCGAAACGTATGAATTTTCACACTATGTGGGATGCACAGGATTATAAATAGCCTGCCATTCGTTCAGGTCAGGTTTGCACTGAAGGCGTTTTCCCGAGATCCGCAGATGCTGTTGGGTTTGGGAATCGCTGGTGCGTGTTCCGGGTTAGCGGTTCCCCTTTGCAGTACCAAGCAGAGCCAGAACTTGCCCAGGCTGGCCGGCCCCAGGCTCACTCACAGAGCGTGCTGGGACCCACGGACATCGGCCCTTGCAGCCGCCACGCGCTGGGAAGTGGAGGCAAGGCAGCGGGGGCCCGGGGAGGAGCTGGGTTGCGACTGGTAGGAACAGTGATAGTGAGCGTTCATGGCCCTCTTACCGCGTGCAGACCCCAGGGCGAGCTCTCTGCGCGGGAGACCCTACCTTCTCCCAACAGCGTTACTGAAGGGGGCTCCTATCACCCTGTTTCCCAGATCAGGAAACGGAAAGACTTAGCCCGGTTTGGAAGTCAGATGTTCCATCTTTTCCAAAAACAAGGAGCCCCTCTAATAGTCCACAAACGTCTCATGAATTCACAGCGAACACCACACGTCAGACTGCCTTTTGGGGCGTTCTGGATTTTTCTTCCTTTCGTCCTCTGATGAGGGGCTGACCTGGAAGTTCAGAAATCCCGCTTTTCTGACGCGACACTGGTCAGCGGAGCAGTGTCTACTCCATGTCTGTAGCAAGGCTCTAGGGAAACAAAGATCACAAAGGCCCCACGTTCTGTTTCCCGGTGGAGTACCAGATGAAGTGGCTGGTTTTTGATCAAGAGTCTTTTTATGTGCAAGACACGCTGAGAGTCACACCGAGCTAACGCCAGGAGAGGCCTGGGGCCTGGCGCCCGCAGAAGGAACAGCAGATGCGGGCCTCTAATCCGGCTCACGGGGCCTGTGCCCACCCCTGGATGTGAGCCGATCGCGGGCACGATGGCCGTCACAGTCTGAACCGTGACCGCTCTCTCGCCGGTGGCCTGCTGCGTCCAGTGGAATTTGCATGAATTTCACGCCACATATGCGTCTCCACTGTGACAGTGACAAGCCCTCTGTTTTGTTCAGAGTTTCACATATCCCAAACTTTTTTCCACCCACGGCCCTGCGAAGAAGGGCCCACGCTCATTCTCATTTTCAGATCGGCAAACTGAGGTTCAGAGAGGCCGAGCGACTTGCCCAAGATCACACAGCTTTGCTGACGGTAGAGTCAGGACAAGAAACCCCATCACCATCACCTGACAGGGCCCTTCGGGAATCTACCACTGGAAAAACCTGGAACCTGCTCGCCCCAGGGTACAGGTAGGGGAAACTGAGGCCAAGGAGGGAAGGGCTTACCCTGGATATCTCCATGGGAGTCTGTGGTGGCACAGGGCCGCCAACCACCACCGATTTCCTATCCTGTTCCCACCACCTCTGTCCCAGCTGTGCCCCAAGGGAAAAGCGAGTTTCAGGATTCCTGTGGGAACCGGACGTGATGATGGTGGTGGTAGTATCATCATGGAGGAAATGATCTGGGGCCATATTCCCTCATCTGCAACTCAAAACCCAAAACCATAAGTCTTTTCTGGTGCACTCGGAGGGAGGGTATTCGCAGCCTTTATGGGTCTCTCCTAGGGTGCGATGTCCTGTTTCACTGAACGGGAATGTGTTTGATTGGGGGTGTTGCCCGAGACCTCAAGGGTGGGTGACGAGCACACAGCCCATACACAGTATGACCCACAATCTGGAAAATTCTGAATTCCCAAACATGTCTGGCCCGAGGTTTGGGATTAGGGTGTGTGGACGTGGAAAGGTGTGGGGACGTTCCTTTCGAGGGCACTCATCACACTTCCTCCTCTGCTCTGTCCCTCTGCCTGGATCGTCCTGCTGGGGCCCACACGGTGTGCTCACTCGCTTCCTACAAGCATTTGCCCAAACATTGGCTTCTCGTGAGACCCGCCGCACCCTCCCTGGGTAAGCGTGGCCCTCAGCACTGCCAACCCCCCAACCCCACCCCACTCATGACCTCCCAGCACCCATGCCATCACTGTCCGTCTCCCCATCACACCCCGACTCTTATGTTGGATCGGCCAGGGCGGGTATCTCGATGGTTCTGCTGGGTCCCCAGCACTGAGAACGGAGGCTAGCACGTAGTAGGCGCTCAATAAACGCTTGCTGTCTGAATGAGTGAATGAACCAGATTTACAATCGCCTTGTCCTTGAGTGTGGGCGCAGTGGTCACCCCCATGTGACAGATGAGAAGGCTGAGATTCTGAGAAGTGTCCTTGTCATTTGTGAGGGGCCCAACAGAAATCAAACCCCAATATGCGCGACTCCAAAACCCCACAGGCTTTCACACGCATGCGTGCACACCCACAACACCCATGCACACGAGGACACACACCGCAGGTACACACGGCATGCACACATGTGCTCACACGTGTACCTACACGCATGCACACACGTGCACGCACGGACGAGGGGTGCAGTCAGTTTTACCAGGTGGAGCTGAAATCCCTCCTTGGTCTCTGCGGGGAGCACCCCTGAGGAGCTGGAGCTGGATGGAGTGACCGGAAGGGCCGGTGCCAGTGCCCGAGCCCCCACTTCCTCTGTTCCCCCCTGGAGGTGGGGAGCTCGGGCTGCTGGATTCTTTGCGCCCAGAGCCAGCAAGGGCCTCAGTCTCTGTGCACTGGAACAGCAGACTGGGGCAAGCCTGCTCGAAGCTAGAGCCCCTGTGTCCCCGTGGCCTGGGAATGCCCAGCCCCTCTTGGGCCTGTCCTGCCCGTTGTATTGGCCCTTGCCAACCCCCATGGGACACTTCCTTCTTTCCTCTGCTTGTCTGGCTCCTTCCCTGCATCCGGGTCTCAGAAGAAACGCCACCTCCTCCGAGAGGCCCTCCCCTTGGACGGGGCCCGTTCCTCAGGGAACTTGGCCACAGAGTCCCGGCCGCTGTTGTGTTCTGCACTGCACTTCCCACAATATTTAGGAACTGTAACGATTTTGGGTGCTCCGTCCAGGAGGGGAAGGACTCCCGTCTTGTGTGCTGGGGGATCCCTGGTGCTTTGTTCAGCGCTGGGCACGAGCAGCTGTTCCATACAGATTTGTAGACGGAGAAATGAAGGCGGGAATAGACTCTCCGCCGCGTCCCACCTCACTCGTTCCCTGCTGACTCCGGCCCTGGTGATGATGACAGTACTAAGTGCTATGGCCATCGGTGCTTACTGAGCCCTTCCTACCCTCGAACTGGCATTCCTACTCTGAGCTCTGCATTCATCCATTCGTTTAATCCTCACAAATCTCTACGAGACACATACTCTTCTTATTCCTGTGTTTGCAGAGGAGGAAACTGAAGCTTACAGAATGGTCCAAGGTCGCCCAGCTAGCAAGCGGCAGCCCAGAATCCAAACTGCAGAGCCCAGGACTTTGGGCACGGCCCAGTGCTGGCTTCCGCAGTCCTGGTGGCCGGGCCCTCACCAGCAGGTGAGCCCCAGGCAGGCTGGGGCTAAAGGCAGCGACAGAGGGGACCAGCTGTCACTACCACTCCAGGTGGACCGTGGGCATCTTCATGCCCCAAAGGTCCCCAAGTCACAACCTGGATGGCCAGTCAGGAGACACGGCATCCCCAGGGCTCTGGTGGCAAGGTGTCTTTTCCCGGAATGGCTCAAAGGGTAGGCGCGCTGTTGGCCCCCAGCCCCAGCCCTGGCCCTGGGTGTCCCCTGCCGTCAGCATCCCCTGCCCTCGGTGGGGTCATGTCTGCTCGAGGGAGTTGTGACCTGCAGCCATTTTCCTACTTGGGGGAGTGGCTTTGGTGTGTCTTACGGTACAGGGGGCTCCGGGAGCGCGGGAGTGCTGGGCGGGGGTCGGCCCTGCTTCTCCCTAGCTGCTGTGTCCTGGGCTTTGCTTCTCGGCTTTTCTTGAACTCTGGTTTCCCAACTATAAAATGGGGGCCACGGGCCCACCTACCTCAAAGGCTGCTGTGAAGCTTACAGAAGAAAACGGCTATAAAGGTATTTTGTAAGCTGTGACCCAGGGAACAATGGGAATGTTTATTATCCGCCATTTCACACACACACACACACACACACACACACACACACACACACACACACACATACACACATACACCGGAAAGCATGAGCTCCTGGGGTTCTGGATGGTTCCATACTCCGGGGGAAGGTGCTGCCTCCCAGTCTCCGTGACTCTGGGCTCTGCTGGCCTCGGGGAGTGGCCTGACCCTGCCAGGAGCCTGGCCCCATGATGGGCTTCAGATGGGAGGCCCAGCGAGCAGGACCCTGTCCCCATCCCCAGCTGGGAGCCTGGCCAGCCTCCCTGCCCCAGTAGCGTCAGAGGCCACAGGTCAGGGCAGGAGGGGCTTAAAGCCCCCGTCCTAGGAACCCCCAGGCCCAAGGAGGCCACAGCAGCTCCGTGGGAGGGTGCCATCTCTAGGTCTCTGCCCTGGGGACAGAAGGCATTTTGTATGTCTTGTGGTTCATGTGAGAAGAGCTGTGCGAACATGTCTGCACCTGGGCCATCATCACACGCACAGGCAGAAGGTAAACCTACATTTGGAGACATGTCTGGCCCATGAACACACACACACACTTCTCATACACAGATTCACACAGACACAAACACACACATGCATCCTCACACACACATTCACACCTGCTCACGCATACCGACTCACACGGCACACCAGCCTGTCTAGGACGGACTGAGGCTCCCTGAGCAGGCAGGCAAAGGCCCCTGGGTCCTGTCCCTACAAACTGGGAAGCCGTAACGCCCCCCTGTTCCCACCTGGCCTGCGGTCAAGCATCTTTCTCACCCACAGTACCCTCCAAACCCTTCAGAAGTGGCCAGACCTCATCCAGTTCACCCCCTGCCTTTCATAAATGGGGAGACTGCCAGCTTCCATCAACTCCCTCCCAGCAAACAGGAGGCCCCAGGCTCACCCACCTCTAACCTTACCCCCGGCCGGCTTCTCAGAGGCCCCAGATTGCTTCCATACTGGCCCCGGGGGGCCCAGGTTCTGAAGCCCCTCCGCTGGGCCTGGAGTGAGAGCAGACCCAGTGTGCGCTCACACCCTGGCTGGCCGGCCTGGCTGGGGTCCTCTGGGACAGAGTCAGGAGGACTTGGAACTAAGGGAACGTCTTTGACACATGCTCAGCTGTGTTCTTAGAGGCAGCCCCTGCCCTGCCGCAGCCCACCGTGCTCAGAGCACCATCAGAACTGCCCAGGAGACAGTGGGTGCCCTATACCTGGGGGCATCTAGGTAAAGACCGGACATCAGGTAGGTGGGGGGAGCTGCAGAGGAAGCTCGCACTAGATGGGGGCCGGATGACTTGATTTCTAGACTGAGAGTCTGATTTTACATGGGTCCCACCTGGAAGGGTGCAGGAGGACCCCCACAGTGCAAGAACGAAGCAGAGCTGGGACAGGTGGTAAAAGGATGGGGGGACAAGCAGGGCAGCCCCAACCCTCCGTGATGCTCCAGAGAGGGGACATGTGGGCCTGCGTCAGACCAGGGCAAGAGCTGGCATCTCCCCGCCTGCACCCCGAGTCCCAGTAGCCTGGTGTGTGTCCCGGTACTCACCCAGCACCCCCAGCAGGTATAGGGCGGCGAGCGGCGGTTGCTGAAACCCCATGAGCGCGGCCTCCTCCTGCCTCAGTCTTGGCAAGCTCGGCGCCCGTGGGTGAAAGGTGTCTGGTCCCGGGTCTCCCTCTCGGGGAGGAGGGGGTGGGGCGGGCGGGCGCAGGCAGGGGTAGGACAGGGGAGCAGGAGGCAGTGTGGGGCCTGCGTCACCCGTGTTTGAAGTTGAACTGTCAACTTCCTCCCGGTAAAACCATCCGCCCCAGTTCGAATGGCGGCCCTGGCCTCTGCCAGCTTCCTGCCTGAGGTGTCCGGGGCTGGGGCAGTGCCCCCGGCCACACCACACGGGGACGGGGCCACGCGCGGGGCAGCTCTGGGCCTGGCTGCTGGGAGGGAGGAGGCCTGGCCCCACGGAGGGCAGGCCTGGGGGGCGGAGGACAAGCTCCCCAGGCAGGGGTCTCACTGAAATGGCACTGAGCTGTGTCAGGAGGTGACAAGTGGGGGTGGGGTGCCACACCTGTTCTTGCCGAAGGCGCAGTGATGGCAAACCAGAAGGAAACCTCTGTCTCGCCTTCGCGAGGATGAGCTGGGAATTTGAGGTGACTCCCCACAGATGGACAGACGAGGGCTCCTCTATGAATGCTGGGCTTGCGTGTGCGTGCGTGTGTCTGTGTGCGATCTCCACGTCAGTCTGTGTGACTTCTATGCTGGTGTGTGTGATCTCCCTGCAATGTTGCTCCCACAAGGGCTGGAATCGACCTCTGGCCTGTCGAGGAAGAGGCAGGGTGGCTGGCTTTCTGCAAATTCGCTGGGGGAGGGGGTACCTAGCATGGGGGAAGGGCTGCGGTCCCTGGGCCCGGGCCGGGTTCAGTCCCTCTGCACTCCAGGACGGGGCAGACCCAGACCTGGGCTCCTTGGGGCTTCTTAGAATCTGAGCCACGCCAGGAGGCATGAAATGGTTCAGAGACAGAGTTGACTGTGAACAGCGTGAAGCGTGAAGTGCGTGTGAAGGCCTCCCCGCCACAGCCTTCAGCGGCTCCAGCTCCTAGGGCCTTGGCTCCCCAGCATTCCACACTGCCTCGTCTCCCCTTGGGGGTTCCAGGTGCTGCATCCACCACCAGAGGCAAGAATGGAGGCCGGATCAAAGACGGAGGACCCCCATGACAGCTGTGATTGGGGGCACACTGACCACCTCGTACAGGAGTCAGAAGTGCCTCTTCCCCTCCTCAGAGCTGACGCTGCCCCTGCCCTCACATCCATGCCTCCAGTCCTGGGACTCTGGAAATCCCAGACTTCAAAAAAAAAATTTTTTTTTTTTTTTTTTTTTGAGAGAGAGAGCACACACACATGTGTGAACAGGGGTGGGTAGGGGCTGAAGGAGGGAGAGGGAGGGAGAGAATCTTGAGCAGGCTCCACGCCCAGCATGGAGCCCAACTCTGAGATCATGACCTGAGCCAAAATCGAGAGTTGGACGCTTAACCGACTGAGCCACCCAGGTGCCCCGAAATCCCAGACTTTTTATCAATTAATTCACTCATTCATTCTTTCAACAGAATTTTGCCCCATGCTAACCACCGGGGCTGCAGAGATGAAGGAGACAGACATGGGCCCCGCTCTGCCTACCCTCGGAGGGCTCCTCTGGATAATTTCTCTCTTAAAGCCTTGGCTTCGAGCAAGCTCGTGTTGGTCACACGAGCCCCGCGCCGTAAGTGGCCCTTCACAGGCCCCGGTGACCCTTGGTTTACAGCGCTGCGCTGTGAAAGGGAGAGGGCATTTTACTGAGTACCTCGGTGAGCCTGGGGTGGGGTCTCTTTTATTTTTCCCAAGCATCACAGGAAGGGGGTGGTTTCCCATTTCACAGACAAGGATATGGAGGCTCAGAAAGCAATGCATTTGGCCTCAGGAGGCCAAAACTAAGATTTGAGCGCAGGTTTCTCCCTCTTCAAAACCCCTGCCACTCCCCCCGCCCCCACAGACCCAAAGCAAAGAAAGCAAACAGAAAACTTGGCTTTTTATGTGATCCCGAGTCTTCCTCACAGACAAAGGCAGGGTTTCTAATCCTTTCTGTTTTTGGAAAACGGAAGGCAGCTCAGGGCCTGGGGGCTCAGTCCCTGCCCCATCCCTCCCTGGGCCTGGTGGGCTCCCTCCTCTTCAGCCCCCCCTCTGGGTGCCCATCTTGCACGAGTTACCCCTCCCACCTCTAGGTTCGCTGTCCTGTCCTCGAGCTCAGACCCCAGATCCCAGGCGGGAGTTTCCTGTTCTCATCACCACACTTTCCATGACACAAGAGGAAGTCAGCTGAGCTGAGGCTGGGTTTTCCAAGCAGCCGGGCAGGCGTGGGGCCAAAGGTGGGGGGCAGGGAGGGGGTGAGCAGCCCCCAGGGCCCCGGGCGTCAGTCCCTCTTCGGCCTCTGCCAGAGAGGCGCCTGCCTGCGCTGCCCTGGGCCCACTCCAGGTAACCCCGGGTGTGCACGCGTCTGTCAGCGGGTCAGTCAGCCCCTCTGCGCTCTGTGACTCCCCAGCGCCCCCAGAATTTGCCTTCTTGCCAGTGCAAAGGGGCCACGGGACGCAGGGGGAAGGGGAGGAGCCGAGCACAGGGAGGCAGGGAGGAGTGTCGGGAGGAGAAGAAGGAGGCCTAGTAGGAGAGGAGGTGCCTAGTAGGACCTCAGTGTTTGTCGAATGAATGAATGAATGAATCTATGGGATGGCCTGGTGGCTAGAGGAGATGATTCTGCTCTGGGACGGGGGGCGGGGCAAAGAGCTCTGCAAGTATTTGTCAAATGACTCAGTGACCTGAATCCTTGAAAAGCTGTACTTGGCAGCTTGGAGAGGGAGGCCCACTGAGGGGAGCAGGCTTGGCAGAAGCACCCCGCCCCCGCTCCGTGTCAGGAAGTGCGTCCCTTCCCCCAGCTTGGCTCCCGCTCAGTGAGATCACTGGTGGGGGTGCGATGGGGGGAGGAGGGAGAAAGTGGGATGTTAAGATGGGATTCTGGTTCTGGATGGATGCTGAGGGGCATGCAGGTATGGGCCAGGCAGGCACCCGTGCGCGAGTCCAGCCCTGCCCGGTTGTCAGGCAGATGCCCAGGGCCTCGTGACTTGTCTGTAAAATGTGGGGCTGGGTGATCCCGAGGGCAGTTCTCTTATTCTAGGACCCTCTGGGGCTGTACCAGTTAGTTCTCTGTTCTGGGACCCGAAGGGTTTGGCTCTTTCTCTTGTGTGAGAGGGCGTCGAGTACCGGCTTTTGGCGAAGGGCAGAGGCTAGAGGATTGGAGGTTGTGCGGATAGGGGTGTGCTGGCTCTGTGAGGTGATGCGCTGTGTGCATCTCTCCCTGTCCCAGGTAGGTGGGGCTGCCCTCAAGGCCCTGTCCAGCCCGCAGGGACAGGTCAGGGTACCTTCCTCCCAGGCTTTTTTTTTTTTTAAGATTTTATTTATTTATTTGTCACAGAGAGAGAGCACGTGCGTACAAGCAGGGGGAGCAGCGGCTTACCTGACGGAGCCACACCGCCCCCCTCAGTCTTTCCCAGCCCCTCCTGGGAGCCAGGTTTTGCTCTCTGCTAATACTGGCCTCACTTCCTGGTGGTGAAACCTTGGGGATATGACTCAAGCAAGTTTCCGAGACTCCTCATGTATAGATCGTGATGTTTTGAAGATGAAGCAGAATAATCCGTGTAAGCAAAACACAGTCCTGGCTCCTAATCAGGGCTCTGGAGCCTTGATTATATTGTGATGAACATTTCAGGGTGGGGAGTAGAGGCTTTGGGGACCTTCCTGGAAGCTGGCTTTCCCTTCTGGCTAGATGGGTGAACTTGGGCAGGCTATTTTCCCTTTTGGAGTAGGGAATGATCCCTGCATTGCAGGGCTTCTGGAAGTTTCTGTCGTAATGACAGCAAGGGTTTGTAAACCTTCGTGTGCTCCCCTGAGTGTGAGGGCCGGTCAGCTGAGGCCTTGGCTACCCTGGCCAGCCCCAGGGCCTCTCCACACTTCCTCACTGGGCCTGTGTGCCTGGCAGCCCGGCAGATGCCCTTGAATGAACTGACCTGCCCTTTCACCCCGACCCCCACCCCGTACCCCCGGACCTGCTGCAGGCCTCCCCACGGGGGGTGTGGAAGAAACACGTTCCTAGCCCAGGGCCCCATGGTGGGTGTGAATCACGTATCTCAAGGACTCAGCGTTCACGGTTTCTCTTCGGTTGCTCCGTAAGTAAGACTGGACTTGTTACACCGTGGGGCACGCGTGCGGATTGAGAAAATTCGGCCACTAGTAGAGAGAGTAGGACAAGTGTTAACCAAGCCCATTTTTCAGATGGAGTAACTGAGGATCAGAGAGGCATGGCGAATTCCCCAAGGCACACAGCCAACTGGCAGCGAGGTTTGACCTGGAGCCCCAGGTCTCCTGGGCTGCGGGCCACCCTTCCCCAGCACAGCCTTCCTGGCATCTTGGGCTGGGACGTCCCCTGCCCTCTGAGGATCCCACTGTGTTAGAGTGGAGACTGTGGGGGCATGGGGGGCAGGCAGGCCAGCTGTAGGTGTCACTGGCCCACAGCCTCTGCTCTCAGAGCCTCCCTTCTCTGAAGTGTGTGGAGCAGATCCTGCCCAGAGGCTAGCCGAGGACTGGCCAAGCGCATTCATGGAAAAGGCACACAGTGGGTGGTTAGCGTAGTAGGCTTTGCCCCAGGGGGCAGCGCTCAGCCTTCTGAAGTCCCTGGCACCTGTCGGAAGCTCTCCTGTCTCTTTTATTCTCCGACCCAAGCCTTCTCTCCCCAGCATCAAGCACCCGGCACAATGCGATTTCTTGAACAGATGAAGGAATGAATGACAGGGAGACTTTCAGCAAGGGCACCTGAGACAGAGTGGCAAGCAACCCCCCAGCCCTGAGCTTCCGGTGTAGAGGGGACACGACCTGACTGGCAGCTGGGACAGAGCAGGGAGCTATATGGGAGGAGGAGATATGTCCACTCCAGCCTCTGGGAAAGTCAAGAAAGGCTTCCTGGAGGGGGTGACATCCAGGCTGACACCCGAAGGGAGAGTAGATGTTTGCCAGTTTGGCCGTAGGATCTGTTTTTCAGGCTGAGGGCAAAGGCTTCTGGGTCATGTTAGCAAAATAACCGTGTAACTACAAGTGGGAAGGGTCGAGAAGTTGGGGGACCTGGGGGTCAGTCCTGACTCAGCCCCTCGCTGGCTCTGTGTCTGGGGTGGAGTGTTTCCCCCAGGCCTCAATTTATGAAATAAAGGGGCTGCACCAGTTGGTCCCCAAGATTTCTTAATCTGTGAGTTAAGACTTGAGATCTTACTTCAAGGATGCCGTTGATCAGAATCGAAAAAATCGATACAGCCTTTTTTTTTTTTTTTTGAAAGCGTAGCAAAAGCCACAACATTAAAAAAAAAAAACAAAAAACCCTCATACACAGTGTTATTTTTAGAGAGCTCTTCTATGCTCCCCTGGGTGGAAGACAGTATACATAAGAGTGTTTAGGTCACTTCGGGGTGATGAAAACACGGCAAAGCAGGGCGCAGGGCAAATAAATTCCACCGAGGTCCACTCTGGAATAGTATAGAGCCTTCGAGGAAGGGCACATAGACCACAGGGAACCCACTTGGAGAGACGGCCGTTCTGCTCAGTCAAAAGGCTCATTTCAGGACAGTCTGCATGCTGCGATCTTATTTTCATAAAATAAAAATACGAGTGAACTGAATGGCTGGACAAAATGTTCCTACGTTAACAGAAAACGGTTTTACAGGCTATTCATCAAAATAATGATACCAGAGATTAATGGTTGGGGACGGGATTCGGGAGAGATGGGGGAAAGGCTGGGTTGGGCTTTCGTTTTTATTTTATGCACTTCCGTACTGTTGAGATATTTTCCAAAGAATGTATATTATGATTTTATGAGAAATTAAAAAATAATGTAAAGGGATTTGCAGAAAAGTTTTTAAAGAACAAAGTCCCACGTGTGGTCATATATTACATATCACATTTTAATATCATTTTCCATTTCCCTTAAAAATAAAAATAATGCATGCTTATTGACAAAAATCAGCAAGTACAATAGAGTATAAAGAAAAAATAAAACCACCTGTAATTTTACCGTCCAATAGGACCACTGTTAATGTATTAGAGCCTATATTTATATTATTTTTTCTATTTATAATTATAATAATTATACTGTATTTCAGGATTAGTATCATATATGATAAATATTTTACATATATAAAAGATATGTATGTATGTACATATTAAGATACATACACACAAAGATATACATATATAAATATATGTACATACAAAAACACATGTATATGTTCGTAACCTGCTTTTTCTCTTATAGTATATTTTGAGTGTCTTCTCATGTCATATACTTATATAACATGATTTTTTTTTTTTAAAGATTTTATTTATTTATTTGACAGAGAGAGAGACAGCCAGCGAGAGAGGGAACACAGGCAGGGGGAGAGGGAACACAGGCAGGGGGAGTGGGAGAGGAAGAAGCAGGCTCACAGCGGAGGAGCCTGATGTGGGGCTTGATCCCATAACGCCGGGATCACGCCCTGAGCCGCGGGATCACGCCCTGAGCCGAAGGCAGACGCTTAACCGCTGTGCCACCCAGGCGCCCCCTATATAACATGATTTTTTTAAATGGTCTACAATAGCCAATGTATAAAAGTCTTGATGCTTGTTTAACTAATCTCTGTTAACTGGACATTTGTCTTGTTTACTTTTTTTTTTTTTTACTATCAAAAATAATTCTGTGATGAATGTTTCTGTACAAGAATCTTTAAGAAATATCCTTATTTCCTTTAAGTAGAATTATTTGAATCAAAGATTATGGCCATTTTATTTTATTTATTTTTTATTTAATTGTTTTTAAATTCAATTAATTAGCATACAGCATATTATTAGTTTCAGAGGCAGAGGTCAGTGGTTCATCAGTTGCATACAACACCCAGTGCTCATTACATCAGCTGCCCTTTTTAATGCCCATCGCCCACCCCCTCCCTTCCAGCAACCCTGTTTGTTGCCTAGAGTGAAGAGTCTCTTCTGATTTGTCTTCCTCTCTGATTTCATCTTGTTTTATTTTTCCCCTCCCTTCGATTATGGCCATTTTAAGTACCAAAAGCCTTTTAAAAAAATTAAATTAGTGACGTCCCCCCCTCCAGCTTAACTCTCGTAAATTTGGATGCTCATTGGCTGCATTTACTTAACAAGGGCCACACCCAAATAGGTAGGAGAGCCCTTGCAGGGGCAGGGTTTCCCTACTCTGCGAGCGGGCGCTCTGGGTACCTGCTGACAGTGTGAGGGAGGGGTGCGGACACATCCCAGAGGGTGAACGTCAAATAATATTGGCACATTTTGAATGATTTACTGAGTGTCCAGAGCTCTCCCATGATGACTTCTGTGTGTCTAGTGATCTGGGCCCATTGGTGGCCGGTTCGGAGGAGCTGGCTGTGTTGTAGAGGTGAGGAGAGTGAGCTGAAGGATGAGGGGTCAGGCCCAGGTGCCGTCAGCCTTGGCCTGCAGGAAGAGATAGGTCAATACAGGCCTCTGGGGAGAGACTGGCTCTGGCCTGGCACGGAGGGTGGGAGGGTATGGCCCAGTGTCCTCCATCCAGTCTGTACCCACATGGACTCCTTACCTGGATGTGCATCCCAGCAGATCCCAACACTTCAGAATGGGTCTGTGTCCTGAGTTCTTCAAGCTCTGCTGAGGCCAGGGCCATGTTGAGCTGGCCCCATGAGATGGTCTGGAAGCAAGTATTTACTGATTCCGTGCGTGGTGATAATGACGATGGTGATGGTGATGACGATGGTGGCGATGGTGTCAGTAATGCTGCTGCTGCTGCTGATGATGGTCATGATGCTGGTGATGATGCTGGTGATGCTGGTGATGATGTTGGTCATGATGGTGATGGTGTTAGTGGTGATGGTGATGCTGGTGATGATGTTGGTGATGCTGATGGTGATGATGGTGAAGATGATGGTGATGATGGTGATGGTGTTGGTAATGATGGTGATGGTGTTGGTGTTGTTGGTCATGATGGTGGTGATGATGGTGAAGATGTTGGTGATGATGGCGATGGTGTTGGTAATGATGGTGATGGTGTTGGTGTTGTTGGTCATGATGCTGGTGATGATGTTGGTGATGCTGGTGATGGTGTTAGTGGTGATGGTGATGCTGGTGATGATGGTGATGATGTTGGTGATGCTGATGATGGTGAAGATGATGGTGATGATGGTGATGGTGTTGGTGATGTTGGTCATGATGGTGGTGGTGATGGTGAAGATGTTGGTGAAGATGTTGGTGATGATGGCGATGGTGCTGGTGATGATGGTGATGGTGTTGGTGATGTTGGTCATGATGGTGGTGATGATGGTTACCACTTGCTAAGGGCCCGCACAGTGCTAGGAGCTCTGAGTAACCCATTATCTTGGTTCTTCCCAGTGTGAGTATGCAACCATCACTGATATGGAGGATAAATTGAGGTGACTCACAGATGACCATTTTTACTTAATAGTTGTGTGTTTAACATATATCAACTGAATAAAGTAGGAAGTGGATAGTTAGCATACCAAATCCATGATTTATGAGAGCGATATAAAATTTCATTTTTAGGTTATTTAGCAAACACTGCTGAGTTGATTTAAAGAGAAAATATTAGTACATGGTGCTGGGATAAGGTCAATACGAAGGTGGAACTTAAATAGTCGACATTTGGGACCACTAGAGGCAGAAACCATTATTATCCCTATTTTGCCGAGGTCAGAGTGGAGAGAGTTTAACTGGCTGAAGGTCATGCAATATGCAAATGGTAGAGCTGGGTCTTGGCCCCAGATGCCAAATTTGGAAAATATTTAAATAAAGGTACACACAGAAAAGCGTGTGTATCATACAGGGATAGCTTCAATGACTGCACAAATTGGACACCCAGAAGCCCCCCTCCGGTGCGTGCCCCCAGCCCCTCACCACCTGCTCCCCAGGTAACCAACACCCGGACCTCCAGCATCACAGATTGCTTATGTCTGCCCTTGAACTTTATCTAACCGGTATCACACGGTTTGTACTTTTTTGCGTCTGGCATTATTTTAGCCAACACTATGCTCGGAAGTGTCATCCGTGCTATGACGTGGCAGCAGCTGGGTCTTCTTCCTCGCCATCTAGTATTCCACAGCGTGCTGCTACCACAGTTTATTTACCCATTCTCCCGCGATGGCCACTGAGGTTGTGCAAAGTCTGAAGATCTGCTGCCCCCCACAGATACCCGCGCGCCGCACGGTAAACAGGACTTTCTCCGAGGGTGTGAAACACACAAACCCACAGTTACAGAACAGGTGCTTTCCTCAGCGCTGAGTGGCCTTGAGGTGGCCGGCGTGGTGAGTGGTTTGGACGATCTCACTGCTTGTCTTGTGGCATTGTACTTTATAAAGCACTTTTCCCAGCAGCACCTCACAGCCCTGTCCGGTGGCGGGTGCCTTGTCCCCCTGCTGTAAATGAGGAAGGGGAGGCCAACAGAAGTGATTCCACCACCACGTGGGGAAAAGGAAACAGAGCCCGGATCTGAGCTCAGATCTCCTGCCACTAGATCCTTGGTTATTTGCACCTCCTCCCAGCTGCCTGGTACATCTTGGGCGGGGTTGGGGGACCTTGCGAGGCCAGGGAGACCCCCGTGGCCAGGGCATTCCAGCTGCTTTCTGAGAGGGACCTAAAGCCAAACCGGGTCCCTGGCTCTTTGGAGTGAGAAGCTGCCTTCCTTCCTTTGAACCCGACTTTATTTCATTTGCAAAACAGGGGGAGGGTCCCTGCCCCCTCCCTGGGGAGGGTTGTGGTCACCAGGACTGACAACGCCTACCTGTGCCCCTTACTGAGCAGAGCGGTGAACTTTCACATTCATTGTTGTAGTGGATCTCACCACCCTGGGAGGAAGGTGGCGCACATCGCGTCTGCCCCTTGTTTCCGAGAGATGAAGTGACTCGCCCATAGGCACAGGGCCCAGTAGGGAGACAACAGGGACCCAGGGCCCAGGGGGATACTCCCTTCTCTGCTATACTGGGCCATGTCCTCTAGGGGAGCCCTGCTTTTAGGACATAGCCCACACTGGGGTCATGGGGCCTGCAACACAGGACGTGGGGGCCCAACGAGGTGGGGAACGCACTATAAGAAGGGTCAGGCCAGCTGAGAGCCCAAGACTCCTGCATCCCACCGCCTGCAGGATGGGGCATGAGCGTCAGCAGAGAACCCCAAGACAGATTGGGTCTAGGGCAGCCTCCTGGTGAGGATAAGGGTTAAACGAGCTTCTAGAGCCCCTTTGTTATTACCTGGAAAGCTCTGCTGGCTGAGTAAGGTCTGTAAGATGAGAATACTACAAGTATTTTCTGGGTGGTCGTGAGGATTAAATGAGGCAAAGCCCAGACTCGGCTGCGCACGGAGCGCCCCCCATCCATCCTCCCCCACCCCGCCGCTGATGAGGGCAGCTCAGGATGAACATGGCTTTGGGGAAAGGCGAACCAGCACAAACCATCCCCAAGGTTCCAAAAGGGAAGGGGTTTGTGACTGTCATGAACGGATGTACCCAGAGCCTAAACGGTGACCATCA
The DNA here is from genome assembly GCF_017311325.1 of Ursus maritimus. Lineage (NCBI taxonomy): Eukaryota > Metazoa > Chordata > Mammalia > Carnivora > Ursidae > Ursus > Ursus maritimus. Next base: position 36,965,190 of record NW_024424786.1, on the reverse strand, counting down.
AGTGTCCCTTGATTCTGTGACAAGGCCACTCTGCTAGGTTTCCAAGAGGCTTGAAAGGAAAATGTGCTCTCATGGCATGTAAACCACACCCCGCCTGGGGGTTGGACCAGGGGAGGCCGTGTCAGGGAAGCCCCTCTTCTGGGCTGCCTGTGTCTCTGGGGCCTGGGGCCCGCCCTTGAGGGGGCCACTCTCAAGGCCTGCCCTCTGTGCCCCTGTGAGGTTGGGCTGATCGATGTGCAGGGCTGGCCTAGGCCCTTGATGAGACAGGCACCGGGGAGGAAGGGCCGGGCTCCGCGCTGGGGCAATGCACCCGGGGGTGAGGTCTGGGCGGGGCGTGGGAAGGAGTGTGGGGGGCGGAAGGAAGCTGGAGCTGGGCCTGCCCCCACTTTCCCCTCTGAAAGTCCCCACTTGCAGCCAGGCCTGGGCCCAAGGCTTCACCCCCAGGAAGCCCTCCTTGGTTCCCCCTCTGCAGGGAGGCGTGGCCTGCCTCATCACCCTCCATCTTCTTTTCTTCTCTCAGCTCCCTTCCAACTTCCCTCTCTAATAAAGGGGTTGGAGAGAAGAGCTAAATGTCTAAAATTCTGTGACTGTGCGAGCTCACTTCTTCCCAGGCTCTGCTAAAGGCGCGGCCAGTGTGGCCACAGGACGGACCGCGAAGTTCTGGGTCAACTCCGGATCGTAGTTGGTGGAGAGAATGGCACATTTAAAACACGAATGAGGATTTTTCTCAAGGGCTCCACTGTCAACTGGGTGTCCTCCCGTGCCTGGTGCCTGGGTCTCTGAAGAGGGAGGCTGCGGGCGGGAGGGGTGGGGCCGGGGGGGCACATTAGGGAGCAGAGGGGCTTCCCACCGTGTCGAGGTCCAGAATGGTGCAGGACCCAGAGCTGATACGTCTGGAGGTGGGGTCTTTCAGCCCAAGATTTTGGGGATCCGGTTACCCACTGATTTCTAGCTGTAAGTGGATCTAAAGGGGGGCTTTGGGGGCCAGCTGAGGAACTCCCCTCTTCTGCCCCAGGGTTTGGGGGCCCTGGGAGAGGGGATGAACCAGTGTGGGCGGTCAGGGCCCAGAGGTAGGGTTGAAGCTCTCGGCCCAGGCACATCGCGGACAGCTGCTGGGCCTCCAGCCTGGTGTCTGCCTCCTGGGGGGGGGGGGGCACCCCAGGCTGGGGAGATTGTCTAGGGTGCCCCTAAGCCCAGGGTGGGCGGGGGTCCTGACCAGGGGGCCCAGGTTTGCGCTTCAAGTTTCTACAAGCCACCCAGTGTCATGGGTGTGCATTCGCACATTTTGTTCTGGGGTAAGGGCCGTACCTTGAGCCTTTGTGCCTCCCTCGCACCTTAAAAGGTCCCAGAGCCTCTGGTCAGGACCAGCCGTGCACCATGGAAGTGTGGTTTCGTGTTCTGTTGGTTTGCTGGCTTTTGCTGCAGACAATGTACCTTCCCCACTTGGCAAACCACTGCTTGGGGACACAGGCTTTGAGCTTTTCGTCTCTACTGCCGCTCTCTGGGTACAATTGTTCCGCCCGAGATGACAGCTCAGCTCTGCGTGCAGTTCTTCACCTCCCTGAGGCCGGCCCCGAGGAGCCTTTGGCAATGGTTCTGGCTGCTGGGGCCTGGAGGTGAAATGAACCCCGCTGCACAGAGAAGGAAACTGAGGCCCCCACGGTCAGGTGGCAGGCACCGATGCACCCAGCCAGTCTGGAATGGCAGCTAGGACTTCCTCTTCTGAGTCCTGGGTCCTGTCATCCCATTATTTCCCAACCTCACTGCCTTCCACGTTGCCATGGCAACAAGAGACCAGGGGCCGAGGGAGTTAATATTTACTAGTACTTTCCACGCATCCGCCGCTCCCCACAAGCCTGCAAGCAGCCCGGGATCTTGTCTCCACTTTGTAGTCACTGCCCAGCCTGGATGGCTTGATGACCAGGGTTCAGTCCTGTTGTCCGGCCCCAGAACCACTGTGAGTCCCACAAAACCGAGCTGCTGCTTTGCACTTTGGTGACCTCCTCTTGCACCAGCACGGGTCGCTCACGCTCCCATTGGCGGCCCACTCGTTTCAAGCAAAATTCTACGTTCAGTGCCTCGGCAGCGTGCGGGCTGAGCAGATCCGACACCAAGCCCAGCACTCCCAGCTCCCGGTTGATAAAAAGCCTTCCCCCACTTTGTCGCAGGCCCTGTGGGATTTTGGGGAGCTGGGGGGTCAGGAGCTGGAATCACACACCAGAACTCTGCCTGGTAGAGATGGAGTGGCCAAACCCTACGTGGGGAGAAGGGGGTCATCCCCGTTCCCATCATGGCCCTTTTGGAAGTTAAAAGGGCTTTTTTCCTTGTTTTGGTTTTTTTTTTTTTTCCTCTTTACGTGTGTGGCCTGCAACCTGTGGGTTTGGCGCTTGGAATGACTGGGCCCAGCTCTTGGGGGGTCACGGGGGGGCAGGGTGGGGATGGCCACTCCCAGGAGCTCAGGGGAAAAACGCTAAGGGAGAGAAACGGGGTAGATCTGTTGTCAGCTACGTAGACCATGATATAGACATTGCTTTTTCACTCGCTCCCGCAGGGAAAAACCTCACAGATGTCTCGTGGGGAGCTGAGGAGATAAAAAGGGATCCCTTCCAGTCCCCAGTACCTGGCCTCACCACCTGGGTGTGTTTGCACTGTGCTGTGTTCCAGTGTAGACGGGAGGACGGGGTCCAGCCCCCAGCCTCAGGCCCAGCCGTCCCTGTGAACCGTCCTCCCAACACTCAGTCCCACCCCCTCAGTACCTGTCTCTGTCTGACTCAGTTTCCTTCCCTAATCGGGGTCAGGGAGCCTGGTTTTCTTTTTAACTACCTTTTTGTGTGTGTGTGATTAGAAAAATTACGACTTATTCAACAGGCACATGAAATACACAGAAAACAAATTTAAATCACCTCCCAGAATCCCGTCACCCAGAACGCGGCTTAAACCTGACCGCCTGAGCGCAGTCGGTTAAACTTACGTATTTCAGTGTCGGCTTTTTGTTTTTAAAGCATTTTTATTATGTAAAGTTTGCACCCTCACTGAGGAGAATTTGGGAAACGCAGAAAAAGGAGTTGTTTTTTTTTTTTTTTTTTTTTTTTTGCTTCTTTAGCAAAGAAAGGAAACTCATAATCCCACGGCCCCGACGTGACCACTTTTCACTTAGAATAGATCCTTCTCATCTTCTTGGACGTTTTGTAGAGTGTATGTCCAAAGCGTATGTTTCCGCACTTGCGAGAGTGTTATATAGAGGATTCTGGGTCCTGGTCTGTCCTGCGATAGTGTGAACAACCATTTCCCATGTTAATAAAAATAGTGGCTTGTACGCTCTGTTGTGTGCTGACTTCGCCCAGCACTTTGCAGGCAACAGCTCGCTTAATTTTCTCATGACCTTTTGAGGCGGGGGCTGTTGTTAATTTCGGAGGAGGAAACTGAGGTGACCTTGTCTGAGGCTGGAGAGCTAGCCCTCCTGCCCCGAGGTCTGTGTTCTCAATCACTCCATTATGTCGTCTCTTCTGAATTTTTTTTTTTTAAAGATTTTATTCATTTATTTGACAGAGAGAGACAGCCAGAGAGAGAGGGAACACAGGCAGGGGGAGTGGGAGAGGAAGAAGCAGGTTCATAGCGGAGGAGCCAGATGTGGGGCTCGATCCCAGGACCCTGGGATCAGGCCCTGAGCCGAAGGCAGGTGCTTAACGACTGAGCCACCCAGGCGCCCCATCCTCTTCTGAATTTTTAATAATGTTTCTAGTTCCATAGAAAAGCAGCACATGATCATCGTTAACCATTCAGAAATCTCTGAACAGCATAAAAACCCTGCAGAACCCCATTGCACTGTCATGTTCTTCTGACCTCTGAGAGCATTTTGTGCGTATATCATCCCCGTATTTTTATAGTGGATATTATCCTAGCTGGCTAGTTTTGAATGATTTTTTTAAAAAAATCTTATATCTTAGGCATTTCCCAAGTCATCAGACCCTCTCAGAAAAAGCAGATTTTTATTGATGATCGATTGGTTCATCAAGTGGGGGGTCTGTCGTAGGTGTAATCACTTCCTTCTCTTTCTGTATTTATAGAGAGACCAGAGATAACTAACTTTCTGCATGAAACTGTTTCTGTATATCTATTTTTTTTTAGGATATATTCCCAGGAACTGAATTAGCGGGCCGAGGGTTTTAATTGCTCTTAATTTCTATGCCAAATTATTTTGCAGATGGCTGGTAACTCTGGTCTTCAATTAGCAACATCCACTTTACTCCTGGATAGATGAATATAAAATATTACCTTGGTTTAATTTGCATTCCTTTTATTCCTAATGAAGTTGAATTTTTTAATGTGCTTGTATATCTTCTTTTGTGAATTGTCTAAGTGCTTTGCAATCAAAGTTTTAATGAGGATAGAAATGGTCTGTAGCTACAGTGCCCAACAGCTTAACCACCAGCCAAACGTGGCTATTCAGCCCTTGAGATGTGGCTAGCTTGACCGAGAAACTGAATTTTCAATTTAATTGAATCTAAATATAGATTTAATATAGTTTAAGGATTTCATTTAAATCTAAATTAATTTAAATCTAAATTTAAATAACCACTTGTGGCTGTTGGCTCCCATATTGGACAGCACAGGTCTAAGCCTTTCCCCCATTTTATACTGGAGTCTCAGTGGATGATTTGTATTGATTTGTGCGAGCTCTTTATATATTACAGCCATTAATTGTACATTACAGCTATTAATCTTTCGTTGTATCTGTTGCAGATAATTTCCCCAGGTTGCTACTTGACCTTTACTTTTTTGTTCACGTTGTTTACAGAGTATCAAAATTAGGTAGCCAAATCTCATGCTCTTTTCTTTTGTGGTTTCTACCATCGCTTTAGGCTTAGAAAGTCCTCCCCTTCACCAAGGTTTGATAAATTCTCTCATCAACTTTATTCGAGTCTTTCTGTGATTTTTTTTCCCCTTTAGCTCTTTAATCCACCCAGAATAATTTTGCCGTGTGTTATGTGGTATGGTATGTCTTAGTCATCTCTGTGCCTGATACAGAATATATAGTTAATACGGTTTATCTCAGATGGGACGCTTGGATGCCTGTGGGTTAGGTTGGGTGGGGGGTAGGTAAGCAGAGTGAAATTAAGTAGTGAATAAAATACCATTACTTAAAGCACGGATATGTTTTAAAATTGTGATGCTTATGAAGGTGTTAATGATATAAGAAAAGGCCTCTGATACAATGTTATTTTCAAGGAAAGATATAAAATCAGACCTATAATGTACTATCAACTCTGTTTTAAAAAGGCAGTGAACATATTGGAAGAAATATTCCAAACTATTAATAGTAATTACTGGTAGTTGGTATTTCCCCCCTGCTACTTAGCAGTTCTATACCAAGTACTGACTCCAATACTTGAATGATCAGAAATGTTAAATACAGCGCTTGGAGAAGCAGCGGGCCCCACTTGCTCTGACAGCCGCGGTCCGCCAAGACAAAATTGACACGGCCTCGCTGTGGTCCAGGACGGGCGGGCTGTGGTGGGGAAGGGTCCTCCCTGGCTTTCCGTTCAGGCAAGCTGAGACGGAGCTCCTTCTTAGCTTTCACAGCATGTGAGTGTCTCCTGCAAGTGACATAACCCGGGGCTGTTGTCTCATCTCCAAAATAAAAGTAATAGCGATTTTGTGTGGGGGGCTGTGAGGATACACTGTTTCGTTGTTAATTTCTCTCTCTCTCTCGCTCTCTTTCACACACACACACACACACACACACACACACACACGGTATACATATGTGCAAAGTCACACGTATCACTGCAACATTCAAAGAACCCCAGCATAAGTTTTTTAAAAGCAACATTCTCTCATCTCTCACCTGTCTCATTCTCCACCAAGCCCGCTGCCCACGTGTAACCGGGGCTAAAAGTTTGGTCTGAGTCTTGATTCATTTGTTTATTCTAAAAATGGGATCATAATCTACTTATTACTATAAAATTGCTTTCCCCTTTCCTCCCGGTGAATTGTGCGTGACTTTCCACAGCAGGATATGTGGATTATGTCATTCTTTGTAACACTTCCCCATCATCCACGATATGAATGTGCCCTGATTTCTCTTATCCTTCTCTTCGTCAACACGTATCTGGTCCCCTGTTACAAAGAGAGCACAGCAAACATGTCTTTAAGCAGATGTGTTTAGTTATCTTTAGGATGTATTTCCAGAGGTGGTGTTGCTTCGTACAGGAGTATTTGCAATTTTGAAAGATGATGCCAAATGGTTCTTTTAAGACAGCTGAACAGGTGGACATGACCACTGTCCAGGTAGGAACTCTCCTTGTCCCCGATGTCCTCAATTGTGGGTGCTGTTGGTAATTTTAATTTTTATCACTGTGATAAGTGTAAAATATCTTACTGTGTTTTAAATGTTAATTTCTTTATTTATCAGGGAAGGTGAATCCTTTTTCATATGTTTTGTGGACATTTATATTTCTTCATTGGTTACCTCCTTATTCATATTCTTCGCCTGATTTTCTTTGGGGTCGTCTGTCTCTTACTTGTTGATTCATAGACGCTCTTTAATAGAATGGATATGAATTTTTTTTCTATTACGCGTGTTGCGAATATTTTGTTCCAGCTTGCTCTTTTGTTTGCCACAATTTATTTTTATGGTGTCTTTCACTATTCATAGGTTTTAAATTTGTATGTGGTCAGAATTCTTTTTCTTTCTCTTTATGGTGTCTGGTTTTTCTATCATGCTTAGAAAGAGCTTTTCCACACTGAAATTATAAAAATTTTCCTATTTCCTTCCAGTATTTTTGTTGTTTTGTTTTCTTACCAGACATCTTTAACCACCTACATGGTTTTTGAGTATGCTGTGAGATGTGACCCGTTTTAACTATTTAAAATTGTCTTTAAAGATTTTACTTTTTAATTTTTTTCCCCCAAAAGGAGAGCATTTGCTTCAACACGACTGTTTGAGAACTGCACTCCCCCCGCCCCCGATTAGAAACACTACCACGCTATTGAATTTTCTTATAAGTTTGGGCCTTTTAATTTTTTTGGATTCTTTCTTATTTCCCATGAAATGATACATATAGTTTAAGTTCCTATAAATCTGTAGACTTAACTATTCTCTTGATAGGTGGAAGGACATTTTTCTTCTTCTCAAACATTTCTTTATTCTCGCTCATTTTCAAATAAATTTGCCAAATCTCCCACCCCTGAAAGATCCCACTAGGTTTAAATCTCAGTGAATGTGCGGATTGATTTGAAGTAGAATTAACGTGATTATAATATGGAACCTGCCCAGTCGGGGTTCTGGTGTTAGATTAAATAAGAGTTATGCGCTGGGCCTCAGTTTCCCCATTTGTAGAGAGAAGACTGGATTAGATGGGAAGTGTCCTTCAGGTTCTAGAATTGAAAACAACAGCAATACTAGCATTATAGAGCCGAATGCACCATGCTGGGCACTAGGGCACAGAGATGGAGGGGACAAAATCCTGATTCTCCAGGGGCTTTTCATCTAAGGGGAGAAGCAGCACGTGCAAGAAATTATGGCCAGAAGGCCCAATTGATGTGTTCTAGATTCATGGACAAAAGTCAATAAAGGAATAAAAAATAAATACACAGATGGAGGGAGCTGTCCTCGTCCACTGGCCAACAGCATCTTTGGCAATGTTTTGCCCGTGGCACAAATGTTCACTATCTTTAGTGAAATTTCAGGTGAAAACATTAACAATGGTGCCTGTATCTGAATTTCCGGACCACTGCCCACCTTCTGGGGGCACCTTTCTGCTTTTGGTAACCAGCTGGTTTGTGAGTGGTGGTTTTTCTCTGACTTAGTCAGAGTGGGTCCAGGCTTGGCCACTCAGGGCTGCTCAGGGTCAGATGGAACCCCGAGAGCCCAAAATCTTGATCGCGTTGAACAGGAAAATGAGTCCCAGAGAGGGAAAGGGACCTGCCCGCGGTCACACAGCGAGTTGGAGCCAGGAGAATTTGGGGTGCAGTTGATCCTCTTTCCCTCGGGGCCCTGGGGCTCGAGGGCACAACCCCCCTCAGTGCAAGGCAGCTGCAGCCCTGCACCCCCACTCCAGGCTGGTAGTCGGAGAAGCCGTGAGCTGATGGCTGTGTGAGCAGGGAGGGGTGCCGAGTGGGGGTTGCTCCCCATGCTACTGACTCAGGCCTCTTGGGAAGCCCTGACTTTTATCTAGAAAACTCCCCAGGGCCTCTGGGGTGCTGGCTTCTGATCCCAGATGGGATTCTGACTTCAAGTCTCTCTGGGGGCGGCAGAATGAGCAGCCAGAGCTGAGGGTTCTGGAAGCCCCACCGCCAGGGCTGTCTCTCTGTGTCCTTTAGCTTCTCCACCACAGGTCGGGTCTGCGGCTCCGGGTATCCCTTCTGCTGCTCTGAGGGCGATCACAGCCCGACTGTGTGTGCTGGGGGATGACGGTGGGCAGCGGACGAAGTAGGTGCCGGTGTGTTGGGGGTGGGGCAGGTTGTGACCGCCTCACGCCCACACTCACAGAGGAGCCATCTTGATGTGCCAAGTGACCCATCTCCCCGTGTGCACCAAGCTCTCTGGAATCTGCTTCTCTGGTTCCCAGCGCAGGGAAAGACCACCTGTGCTCAATCCCTGTCCCCTTCCGCCCCAGGCAAGGGCCCACGGAAAGCTTGAAAGCCCCCACCCCCAAGCCTGGGCAGAAGAGCCCAGAACCTTCATCAGGTGGGTGGACGCCTACAGAGAATGAGGCTTGGGCCTCATTATCCTGAGCCCATGTGGACTGGCCCTCACCCACTAAAGGCAGGAAGCTGAGGCCCAGCTCTGTCATTGTCACCTCCCTCCTCTGGGACTGCCCCAGGTGAGGCCCCACTTCTTCCCAGAAGCTGACTCCCCCTCCCCTTCCACAGGGGTGGGGTGGGGAGGGGTAGGTGCCGTCCTCTGGCCCCGTTTCTGCAACAGGGCCCCATGACTCCAGGTTTGGGCTCTTAACTTTCCTCTGTCTTTCAAAAGAGCTTTTTTTCTTCAGGACATAGAGGCACTTCCAGCCCTGAGAAGCTCATGAACTGAGATGCTTATTTTCAAAGCAGTGTTGTGGCTCGTCTTTGTGAATGGCTCATTCGGTTCATTCATACCTTCATTGAACACGTGTGCACTAAGCCCCGCATGCACGAAGCCCCGGGCCTGTGTTGGGCACCCGCCTCCAGAGATGGATAGAACACAGTCAAATTCACCAATTCTGATCCCCCTGGGATGAATACCTTTCCCTGGGTGGTGGCCGTAGGGGGTGGGGTCAGTTTCCCCCAGGCTGCTGGGCACAAGCCCAAGCGTTCCTTGGAGTTGGACAGGACCCCACTGGGGGCTCTGATGCAGGAGTGGCTTGGGAGACCCGCGGAGCTTCCATTCTTGTGGCCGTGTGCTCGCTCTGGCTTCAGACCCTATTCCCTACCACAGGACCAGGCTCAGGGTCCCCGCGGGGCCCGCAGGGCTGCTGGGCCCACCTCGCCTGTGACCTGGTCGGCCTGTGGTCGACCCTGGCTTCAGACCCTATTCCCTACCACAGGACCAGGCTCAGGGTCCCCGCGGGGCCCGCAGGGCTGGTGGGCCCACCTCGCCTGTGACCTGGTCGGCCTGTGGTCGACCCTGGCCCCAGCGAGGGCCACGCTGCCCCGTGAGTCACGGTGGCCCCCAGAGTTGGAGTCCCCACTGGCTAAGCGAGCCTCTGGTTCTCACCTAAGGTGGGCAACTCTCCTCCCCCCGGAGCTGCCTCGCTCCCCAGCTCTGCAGGAAGTGGTTCTTTTCTCTCTGCTTCCCCCTCTTCAGTCACACACAGGGGCTTGACGCCACGGGGAGGAGAGGCTGTGCGGGCCAGGGGCTGTGCCTCGATTGCTCTGCAGGGTGGGTGCCGAGGTCTGGCAGCAGAAGTGACCCTGGGCCCTTGGGAAAGCCTTCGGGGTGTTTAGTGTTTTTCCCTAAAAAAGACACTTCTGTCTTATCTACTACGAACAGTGGTATGTGCTCGTTGTAAATTAGTCATGACATGCAGAAAAGAATTTAAAAAAGAGTAGGTCCCCCCCGGCTCACTAACTACAGACCACCACTGTGGTCTGATACACGTCTTTCTAGACACTTTTCTGTGCCACGTTCATGCCTTTTTTAGAAAACAAGGATGGGCTCACCCAGCACGTGGCTTCATGTCATGGCCGTCTCCCTGAGTTAGGAGATGGTCTCCGGGAAGTCACGATTTATGGCTCCCGTACCCCTGCTGTGGACCCTTGGACGGTTCCCATTGTTCTGTCTTTCCAGCACTGCTCGGACGGACACCCCTGCCCAGCCCCCGGGCGACAGCCTTGCAGCAAATCTCTAGCTGTGGGATGACAGGCCCACAGGGACGCACAATTAAAAGGCCGGGGTATGGCTCCCGGCGTCTGGACCAGCCTCTGCTTTAGGTTGGGGGAAAACCAGTTCCCTGGCGTCCTCCAGGCCTGCCTGAGCCCCCTACTCCCTTCTGCATCCCCCTTGCAGGTGCCGGTCTCCTGGCTTCTGGCTGACTCATTCTTCCCCTGTGGCCAGAGCTGGTTTGCCTGTCCTCTGCCCAGCACGGCCTCTGTCCTCCCCGGCTGTCGCCTTGGCTGCTCAGGAGGAAGCAGGGGGCAGACAGGGCAACCAAGGGAGGGCCAAGCTGGGTGTCGGGATGAGGGGTCCTCCTACCTTCTCCGATGTGTGTTGTTGGACCTGGGCCTCCTGGCCCGTGCGACAGGGATGCTCGGGGTTTTTGTGTGGGTTCAGCTGACACCATGAGGACGAAGTTCTTTGTAAGTTGCAAAAGGCAGGACAGATGTGAGGGGACAAGGAGGCAAGGGGTATCTTGGAGGTTGAATGAGGGCAGTGGGGAGAGCCATGGGAACTGAGGGGACATGGGAACCTGCTGGAGACACACTATATACCAGGGCGTGCCCTGAGTGTGGGTAGTGAGGGGCCAAGGGGAAGGGAAGGCTTCGCAGCCGAGGCTGTGGCCCCAGAGGGAGGTCGCTGAGCCTGGACTCATTCATTTATCCAACAAATTTTTGAGTGCCCTCTGTGGGCTAGACACTGTTGTTGGGGTTGGGGTTACTGCCATGAACAAATGGAACAAAAGCATCCCTGCCCTCATGCTTCCAACATTCTCATTTGGGGAGACAGACAACACACAAAATAAATAAAAACTTGTGTGTCAGATGGTGATTAATGCGGTGGAGGGGAATTGGGAGGGTGGCAGTTTTAAGTAGGGTTGCCAGGGATGGCCACACCTAAGATGAGAGGGGGAGCCCTGCGGATATCGGGGAGAAGAACTTTTCCAGCCAGAGGGATCGGGCAGTGCAAAGGCCCTGAGACAGGGGTTGTCTTGGATTTGATGGCAGGAAGGCCATGTGGTGGAAACAGTGCGAGCAGGGTAGAGAAGAAGGATTGAGATTGGAGAGGTGATGGGGCCTCGTTATAGGATCACTCGGGATGCCGTGTGGAGCATGCACTGAAGGGGGAAAGGGCAGGAAGTGGGGACCCAGTGAGGAGGTGAGACATGATGGCAGCTCGGACCAGCCTTGTCGCCATGGGGGTGATGAAAGTGGTCAGAGTTTGGCTACTTGTTGAACTTGGAAGTGGCAGGATGTCTGGGTGGCTCGTGTGTGGGAGGTGAGAGGAAGAGGAGCCAGGGATGACACCGTGGTTTTTGGCCAGGGTTCCTGGAAGGCTGGAGGAGCCCTGTCCTGAGACGGGGACTCTTTGGGGTTTGCTTTCTGTCCTATGCCTCTTGAGATGCCATGGGGCCTCCAAACAGCGTTGCTGCGTGGGCAGTGGGAAATGGGGGTATGAGTCTGGGCCCTAAGAGAGGTCCATGCGGTGGACGTACTGGTGTCATTGCTGTGGACGTGGGAGGGGGAAGGGCAGCGGTCATGCGAAGTCATGGCCCGGGCTTTTTCCTGCCCCTCCTTTGCGCCTCGGAGAACAGAGCCCGAAGTTCCACCTGGAGCCTGCCTGGCTTTGCCCATCAGCCACTCCCCACCCACACTTCTTCTTCTGCGGGCACCTGCTGTCTCTGTGTGGGTGGTGGAAGGGTTGCTATTTTGGGCTCCCTCCACCTCCACTGAACAGAGGAAAGAGCTTTGGAGGACATCCAGGCCAGACCCAGCTTGCTTCAAAACTAGGTCACTCTGGAGCCCAGGGCCTCCACGCCATGTCTGTCACTGATCCTAGACTCGTGTGGCCCTGCTACCAGCAGGTGCATCTGGGCCGAACACGGCTCTGGTCACCTGGCTGGAGCTCAGAAAGCAGGTTCCAAGCATCAGCCAGGGAAAGGGTCCTTGTGTTCATTGCATTTCTGCGGCCACGTGGCCAGACTTGCTCCCCGCAGAAGAGCTGTGCGTGGCTATCGCCGGGGACACACAAATGGGGTGGCAGAGTCCCTGGTCTCCTATTTCACAGGAAGGATCCAGACTCAGCAAAACTGTCTCTGGCTGAGACTTTTCATCTTTTGATCAAGCATATAGCAGACACAGGGTTAGCTCTGAAACAGAGGGGTCAGCAGACACTGTTAACGATTTTAAAGAAAGCTTACAGTGGGCATCACACAGACACACAACTCACACGCACACGCACCCACGGTGCCACTGCCCCGCTGGGGAGAGACAGCGTTTCCGACCCTCCTTGGAAGGCTTCTCAGTGCCTCTGGCCCACAGTGGCTCCCTCCCACCAGGAACGCAGCCCTGTCCCGACTTCCGTCACTAACACCGAGTTTTGCTTCCCCTGGAGCTTCGTGGAAATGGAACCAGAGAATGCAGTCTCCTGTCTGGTTTCCTTCCCTCATCATCCCGCCTGTGGAATCCATCCATGGCTTCCAGGGCAGTGGCGGCTGCGCTCACGCGTGGCTGTGTGGTCGGCCAGTGGACGACACCGGTTTTGTTTAGTGTTAGTGACTGTGCGCTAAGCACCGTGGAGCCCTAGACGCTGTGTCGCTTTCAGCGCTGTGGCCACAGAGCCCGGCACGAGCCCGGCACAAAGTGTGTCCCATAAACGAATGAATCATCCTTCTCCAGTGGACGTTAGCCAGGTCTGGACTCAAGGTGCGTGGTCACCTCCTCTGTGGACGGCCTCACAGCCACGCTGGCTTATCTACCAAGGACCAGGCAGTTGCTCAGGAAAACCTTGGGGGAGGACCCAGTGTCCACAGTCCTTGTCCCTCCCCCCTACTCTGCTGAGGGCATGTCCTCTCGTCCATCAAGGCCATAGCAGACCACCACCTTGTTACAATCCTGGTTCTGGGGTTGTGGGAGCCCCTGAGGTGACCCCTTGGTCCCCACCTTGGGGACAGGGGTGGGGACATCCCTATATCAAGGGGTGACATGCCCGAGCCAGGGTGTAGAGACTGGCAGCTAGAGCCTTGCTGTGTGACTGGGGCCACACGACTACCCTCTCTGGGCCTTGCTTCCCTCATCCGTACAGGTAGCCTGGTTTTGTCCCATTCCGGGCTTTCTCGGGGCTTCTGTCCCCTGTTGCCACACTTGGCTGTGGGAGCAATCAACGTTTCAGAGTGTTCCTTTTCTGTTGGTTGCTGGGGTCCAAAGCTGCCCTCCCAGAACCCCTCTCCAGGTGGAAAGCTGTTTCTCAGCCGGGCATGCTGCCGATAAGACCGCTCCCCCAGCCCTGCCCTGGCCCTCGTCTTTGATGGTGAAATGTGAAATCAGGAAGCGGCGAGCTCTTGAGTGAAGTTGTATCGAAATGAATCCATCAAGGGAAATGGGATCTTGGTTTTTTTCTGTTCCGTGGTCGCCGTTTCCTGAGTGGAAACATAAAAGATGACAGGGTGCTTTCATTAGAAAACAAAGTGAGATGGATGATGGAGTCAATATTGGGTGGGACGCGAAGACCAGGCTCTCTGAGGAGGAGGGCTCCTCCAGCAGGCCCGGCATCCTCTACCTTCCTGCACGAGCCTGGGGCTGCACATCGGGGGAGCCCGCGTGAAGAGGCTGGATATTCTGAGCACAGGGTAGCAAAAGCACGACCCACGTGCGACCGCTGCAGAAATGGGGGACCTAGGGTCTGGGGACATCAGAGGTGGGAACCTCGAGAAGGGAGAGGAGGAAAGATGGAGGGTTTGGCCCTCTTGCCTCACTTCTTTTGAGCTGGAGCCAGCCGGGGTTCACAAACAGACGAGAACCAGAACCGACGGCGACAACAACACGACAGCACCACGCGTCTCCGGTCTGTCGTTGCTTTACAGTTTACGAAGGGCTCTCCCGGAGACTTCCAACGCGCTCCTCCCGCCCTGAAAACTGTCACTGTCCTCGTTTTATTTTATTTTAATTTTTTAAAGATTTTATTTATTTATCTGAGCGAGAGCGAGACAGAAAGAGAGCGAGCACAAGCAAGGGGAAGGGCCCAGGCAGAGGGAGGAGCAGACTCCCTGCTGAGCAAGGAGCCTGATGCCGGACTCGATCCCAGGACCCCGGGATCATGACCTGAGCCGGAGGTGGACGTTTAATCAACTGAACCACCCAGGCACCCCTCGTTGTCCTCATTTTAAAGGTGAGGAAACAGACACAGAGTTCAGTGATGTACACAGGGCCACACAGCTAAGAATGGCCCAGATGGTCCCGTATGACCCCCACGACCCTCCCACTGCCAAGGCAAATGTCCTCATCCATCCCCCAGGTCTCGAATTCCTTTTCTACTTCTTACCTGACCACACTGTCAGCATGTCTGCCTGCTGCCCGGCTGCTGACTGTGTCCTGAATTGAGCTCCTTCATGGCATGTGTAAAATGGAGATATATTTTGGATATCAGCCCTTTATCTGATAAGACATTTGCAAACATAGGAAACAAACTGAGGGTTGCTGGAGGGAGGGGGGATGGGGTGACGGGCATTAAGGAGGGCACTTGTGATGAGAACTGCATGTTGCATGCAACCGATGAATCACTGAACTTTACCCCTGAAACTAATAATACACTATATGTTAATTAATTGGATTTAAGTTAAAAAAAAAAGAAAAAGAAGAGAAAATGGAGGTATCGTCTGTCTTTCTCACTGGCCCCTCTGTGGGGCTCGGCACCATCCCCTCTCCTTGGGGGAAATGGCTTTGGGTCTTCCCCTCTGTTCCCCCCCCCCCCCACCTCCGGCCTTCCTGACGTTGCTCCCTTGGTTACACGCTGCTTCACCTTAAGAACAGCAGGCAGGAGAGGTTTGCGGGCTTGGAAGTGAAGTTAGGCCCGGGTTGACCTGGCCTCTGCAGTTGGTTTGCTTTAGCCCCGAGTGGAGTCGCCTTCCTTAATGCTGCAGGGCCTTCGAGTTAACTCCTGAGAGCACCTTCCTTATCTTCCCCTTGACAGCAAGTTATTTTGGTAGGTGCTCTGTGGATCAGGCTTCCATCGGGGAATATATTGCTTTCAAAGTGAGACTTACATCCTGAGCCCCCAGGGAGAAAAGAGAGAAAAGATTCTCTGCAAATCCAATCCCCAGAGAAGTTCAGTAGAGGGGCAGGGCCCCTCTTTACGCCTCTCCCAATCGGGATCCCTCATGGGGTACCAGGCTCCAAATCGGCTGCCCACTCTCCATCACGTGCCCCGTCCTCCCTCTTCCCCACAGCCACCGAGTGCTTTCTGAGCAAAGAAATCTGGTCAGGCCAGCTTTGCCCTCCCCCCACTTAAACCCTTGATTCTAGGCATTCGGCCCCTCCCCCAGCTTGCAGGTAATGCCAGGCAGGGGAGACCCCAGGGAGCAGGGGGCACTGCAGTGAACTGGGACAAGGAGGGTGCACCCCATCTAAGCAGAACTATCCCAGCCCTCTTGCCATAGAAGAATATAGGCTCCAAGTTCTCAGGCCCTGATTTTTCAACACAACCTGGGAAATCTGGATTTTTATATGATCTCCCCCTGGCTTTTTTTTAAAAGTAGGCTCCCTGCCCAGCATGGAGCCCAACCCGGAACTTGAACTCATGACCCTGAGATCAAGACCTAAGCTGAGATCAAAAGTCAGACACCTAACCAACTCAGCCACCGGGCACCCCTGAAGTCTAATTTTCAAATGTTGGTTTATACTTTTTAAAAGGTGCCACATGGGCCACCAACAAAGCATTTCTGTGGGCCAGATATCCACATGTTGTGACCTTTGCCCTATGCCGTATGTTCACAAGATGTTGGCGGCTCTCCCTAAACGCCATGTTCTTTCATCTCTGTGACTTCCCACGTCCTGCTGGGTATGCTGTCGTGGTAGGTCAACTTGTCCTCTTGTTGTCCGCGTGCCAGCTGGGTGACTTCGGGCCACTTCCTTAACATCTTGGTGCCTCTGTTTCCTCTTCCATAAAGTGAAAGTATCATGGAAGTTATCTCAGAGGTTGACGGGGAAGACTGCATGAGTCAATGAACATGAGGGTGTATCATAGGTGCGAAGCCAGTGTCAGCTAACGTTCTCACTGTCGTTAACCTATGATCCTTCTTCTCTTGGTTGTCACCTCCTCTGAGGCGTCTTCATAGACTCCTTGAGATCAGACATTCCCGCTGCCCTGGATCCTGCAGCACCCATACCCCCCATCCCCGCCCCCATCTCTGCATTGACTGTCTGTTGGCTTGTCCGTCTTCTCCAGACTGTGAGCCCCTTGAGCGGACGAACTGTCTTTCTTTCCAACTCCTGGCAACTCTCGGCCCGGCCGGAAGAGGCCTCGGGAGAGACTGACTGAATGGATGGTCCTGGAATGAGTAGCGGGCTGGACTCCTGAAACCACTTGATATTTCAAGCCTGACTAGGGCTGCGTTTCTTCTAGAGCAGGTGGGCTGGCCCGGCCCCGCCGGGGTGTGACATCCATCCCTCCCAGCAGCTCCTCTCCCTGGTGGGAGGAAGCCAGGAGGCAGGAAGTGAAATTGACAGACACTGACCAACTCGGTTTCACTTTGGTGTGAATGAGAGGAACTGAGCCCCCGGCGGTGGGGGTCAGGGGGTTGGGACGGGGAGTCATGGTGTGTCATCGAGATTCTTTGGATGCGTCTTTCAGTTTCAAGAACGTGAAGCACTCTTACCATGGGTTGAGAACTTGGAGAGCCAGATGACTGTGTCCCAAACAGGACGTTGCTATCTGTGTCTGGTAAAGTACCTGGGAGTTTTCACTGCTCCGTGGGGCCTTACCGTGATGTTATGGTCCCATACAGTGGCGTTCCTGAACCTCTGAGCCCTGACTAATTCTTCTGCCCTTGAGCTGGTTTTTTTAAAAAAAAAAAAAAACAACAAAAGCCCTCTGTGGTCGCAACCAAGATGTGATGATAGACTTTGAGCCCCGAGAGTCTCGCCCAGCCCACTCTGGCACGTTTCGGGGATGCTGTGAAACTCAGCCGAGCTGCCTGTCATCACTAGAGAAGCAAGCGAGTGGGGGTAAGACATTCAGATCAGCACGAGTTCTGTTTCTCTCTGCTCGAACAAACAGGCACTTGCCGGAAGCTGCCTCAGTGGGAACGAGGTGGAGCTCTGGGAGGGCGCGGTCAAGTCTTTGCTGGGAATGATGGAGGTTTTTCCATTTTCTCATTTTCCGTTACTCTAATACAGTTATGACCTGGGACTTTTTGTGTGTGGGGTCCTGGCTGAATGTTTGTGATAGTCAGGAGTTCTGGGAGGAGTCGGCTGAGGTGTGGACTGGGTGAACCTGAAACTTGCCCCAAATTTGTGTTCCATTCATCACTGCCAATTACCCACATCATGTGGGAAGCGTGTGTTCAACGACGTGTGGCGTGGCTGAAAGAATGTGGGATGCGGAGTCTGGTTTTTCAGGAACAACTTGGTGGGACAAGTTCCTCTCCCTCTCAGAGCCCGAGTCTGTGTCTTTAATAATGCATTTGTGATATAGGACCGGTGGGAAGAAATTCGAGGGCCAACGTGCAGACAGGTCCTGGGGCAGAGGCGGTGTCCTTCCGCCCCTCCCCACGCTTCAGATGGGTCATACTGGAAGCTTGAGGTCAGCCTTAGGGCTGCTCACTTGCCAGGATTCTTCCACGGCCCTTTATCTAATTTTATTTGTGTCCTATTGGATCCTTTTCAAAGAAGACCCCCCCCCCCAATGCCTCGACTCTATAAGCTACAGGCTCACAAGGCCCGGGTCCATCCCTGATCGTGCATCATGAATAATGAACTAGATCCGTTGACTGCATGTTAGAGTCTCGGCTTCGTCTGTAGATAGGATCCATCTATTGACGTATTTGTTCATCGTGTTTGTTGTCATTGTGAAAAGTATTTACTTAATACCCCAAATGAGAATCAGACCTCTGAGACCAGTCAGCCTGTGTAGATAAGAACTATGGATAGCCCTTGCTGGAAATGAAAGGTGGGACGTGATACTCCTTTGAATTAGCTTGGTGGTAGGGAGGGAAGTAAGTGTGAAGGGCTTGGTTCTCCTTGAGGACTTTCTCAGCTGACAGGGACTATTAACACGGACGTGGTCCCTGCAAGATCTCACAGGTAGGGTTCCGGTGGGCTGTGAGGTGGGCAGGACAGGGGTCATTATCCCCTTTGAGCAGGTGCACAGACACGAAGGGGTCAAGGAGCTCAGCCAAGGTCACACTGCCCCTGAGAGGCACAGCCGGGATTCAAATTCGTTATGGAAACTCCAAGTTCCGTGCTTTCAACGGCTGCCATGTTGCTTTGGCAAAAGGCTTCACACGGGAATGACCAGGGTGGATTTGCTCTTTGTAGAGAGTGGCCCCACTTTAACTCTACCTACTGTGGGTGGGTGAGGGTGGAAGTGACCGGAGGGGCTGGCGGGCTGAGTTCTGTGCCCAGTGAAGTCATCAAGGCCTCTCCGTCCAGCCACGTGCATGTCACTCTCTGGAGTTTTCGAAACAGGAGACCGAAGGTAAAAGATTTCCTCTCCCCACCTCCTGTCCCCAGTTGTCAGGTTCAAGGTTAACCTGAAGAGGTTGGCCGTGGTTTAAGTGGTGGAAAACCAACACGCCCACTTGAGACATGATGACCCTTTGATTTTGTGACTCTACTTTTCCCAGCTGACAGTTGACTTAACCACTTGGTATGGTGTGAAGGGTGATTTTCTTGTGTCTGGATTAATGCTGCACATGACCCCCCTAATAGGTCAATGGTGGACATTCACTGCACCTCCCCTGCCCACAGAGCTTCCACTGGAATATATATCAGTGCTAGAGACCCAGGTGGGGATGGGCCCTAGAGTGTCAGGACTGGAAGGGGCTTCTGGATACATCTAGTCTAGGGGTTGCAAACTCAGATGCCCACTGGGGCTGGGCAGGTGACCATGCCATGTGAACCAGGCCAGGCATAAGCCAACGGGGAGCAGCAGGGCTGTGGCTCTCACATGCAAACATGTCAACACTCTGTGCTGACCAAACAAAACTGTCAGACCGAGCAAACATCGCCCATGTGCCGTCGGTGTGCAACTCGAATGGTCAGGCCTCCTCACTACACCACAGAGGAACGGAGGTCCTGAGTGGCAGTGATTTCCCAACACCGTCCACGAGCCTCAGCGTTGTCATTAGAAATTAAAAAACCCAGCACCTTCCTGCACATAAGGTTTTAGAGTTTATGAAGTGTGGTCACACGTGATTTCAGTGGGTCCTTATAATAACCTCACTCTAACTATGAGGAGACGGAGGTCCCATGACCGTTAAGTCCTGCTTGCCCGGGACAGTCCTGATTTTTACCAACTGTCCCACTGTCGTTATTAATGGCCCCTTTAAGTCCCCAAGGTGCCCTGACTTGGGGGCTAAATCACACATTAGCTAGAAGGTCCCAGAGGGTTCTGGACTCGGCTGTCTTCCCTGACCTTCCTAGGCAGTGTGGCCAGCAGCTGGCCGAGTGGTTCTGCCTCCCGTCTGGAGCTCTCCCCTCCGCCGTCTCCTCAGGGGAAGGACAGCCACATGGGTGCTCGTGTGAACCCCGGGGGAGAGATGGGACCGTGCAGCTGGAAAGAAGGGCACAGGCTCTGGTGTCTATCTGATCCAGGTTCGAATCCAGACTCTGCCACTTACCTGCCCAAGTTTCCGTATCTGTAAAACTCGGCTAATAATAGCAGCGATGTCATAGCCTAGGGTTGAGGATTGACCGTCAGAATGCATGGAAACCGCGCAGCACACGGCTTGCATCGACATCGGTCATGACCACGGGGCTGTCGATGAGTGTTCGAGGCATCACTCCCCAGGGGTGATGAGTAACGGGCTGACCCGCTTTCAGGGCCTGAAACCCTGAGTTGACCCGCACGCTTGGGAGTGGGGGTGCCACGTGCCTCGGCCACGTGGGAGCTGGGTGCCGTGGGGGTGGGGAGGGCCCCACTGCAGATCCTTGTGACTCTGTGCCGGTCTCATGAAGGAGGTGGGTTTGGACTTGCGTTGCCAGAGCGGGAGGTGGTGAGTTGACTGGGGCGCGCCCTGGGATCCAGCTATAACGTGTTTTCCCAAGAACTGCTGTGGCTGTCAGGGTACAGACGGGACAGGGGGCAAGGAAGGTTTGAAGCAGGTGAGCTTGCCGGGGCCACAGAAAGCCGTGGGACATGTGGGTTTGAGGGCGTTCTCCAAACAGTCCAGGGAAAAGCACCCAGAACGTGGCTGAGCCGCGAAGGAGCAGGAAATCCAGCCTGGCTTCCTTTAGGGCTCCCTTGGAAATCCCCTGGGGAGCTTAAAAAAATCCCTCTGTCCAGGCTGCACCCCAGACCAGCTAAGTCAGGATTCTTGCGGTGACCAGAGACATCGGGCTCAGTTCTGAGCTCTGAGCTCAGCTCCCATTCTGCAAATTAGGGTCAAACCCATTTGTCACGGGGACTATGAATTCTTACTGGGAGCAAACGGGGATAATGCTGGAAAAGCACTGTGTAAGCCACCAGGGGCCGTGCGGGCATAAGGTCAACCCGTCAGACAGGTGCCGGGACCTTAGGGCAGCACTCTGCTGACAGATGAGTCCCACCGGCACCCTGCCTCCTTATTTACCCTTCAGAGAGCTTGTGCCCCCATGTCTGGTCACACACGGGGGTAATGGAACATTGATGAGATGAGGAAAAGCACTTTTGGGGTCTTCATGATGCTGGTCTGGGGTTTGGGGTTTGCACTGACTCGAGCTTGCAGCCAATGGGGTGATGACTGGCTTCGTGTGGTCCACAGCTCTGGGTTGGCGGGCCAGGTCTGTCAGCCACCAGCCACGTGACTTCCCCACTCCAGGCCTCAGTTTCCTCCTTTGCGCTTGGGGATCTGTGTGCCTGCCAGCAGAGGGTTGCTGGGAGGAGCTGGGGCAAGGCTTCCGCTCTACGATGCACTTTGCAGCAACTGAGCTGCGCGTTTGAAACCCCAGCATCAGGCTGGGGCTTCTCAGTTTTCATGACCTTGGACACAGAGAACCCGTAAGGATCTGCTGACAGCTGGACGTCCTCATTTCTCTGTTTGCATTTCTATTTGCATTTCTGTTTCCCTGTATTATGTGGGGCTGGTGGTTCTCAGACTTCTTCAGAATTACCTGGGTATACGTTTTAAAATGCGGGTTCCCCATTTCAGCTAGTTGGGGGTGGGGAGGGCCCAGGAACCTGCATGTTCACCCGTATTCTCTGAGTGATTTCTATAGCTCAGTGTAGATGGGGGAGGTGAGCAGAGCCTCCTTCCCTCCTTCCCTTCCTTTCCTAGCTGTCCCCACCCCCTTCACTTGGCCATCTCTTTGGGGCACCTGTACTTGGCCTTCGGTAGAAACAGAGCAGGTTTGACTCCTGCCCTGCTGCATACTATTGCGAGACATAGGACAGGGTGTCCCGTCCCTCTGACCCTCGGTTCTCTTGACTATAAAGCAGGGTGACCACTCAGGCACAGCTTGCACTGGCCAATGTCAATTGCTTTGTGCCTTCCTGGGCTCTGGGCCGCTCAAGCTCAACCTGTGGCTTCTCCCTGGTCTTGGACCAGCGTCTGCCCCCAGCCCCCTCCTAGGGCCCCCTTCCTTCTCCCCAGGGGTCTTTGAGGCTGACCTCCCATGGCCAGTGCTTAGGGAACGGGAAGCATCCCTGTGATGGGCAGAGCCTGGTTCTGGGCTGGTGCGCGGCTGTGAGGAAGCTCAGGATGAACGACCGAGTCTAATCCAAAGTCCGAGGGACTGGACAGACGGCCAGGAGCTGCAGAAGGGACACTGTGGGGAAGGGGACTGTCTCTAGCTCTGTTCTTGGGGGGCTCCTCCGAGCCGCTGGGATAGTGGTAGCTAGGATGAGGTAGCGATGAGAGGTGGGTTACTGAGCACACAGCCATTTGCGAGGCATGTACTAGGCGACTTTCATCTTCACCTCATTTCATCTCTGCATCAGCCCCGTGAAACCGTTCCTCTCCCCGTTCTAGAGATGAAGGAGCGGAGGCCCAGCCCGTGAGCACCAGTGCTGGGTCCCGGTCGGCCTGTGGTTGCACACAGTCTGCTGTGGTCTGGTTAATAATAGGACTGGCATCTCCGGAGCACATTACGCTGTTCAAAACACTTTTGTTCACGGTTTCTGACTCGAATCTTTACCATCGAATGCTATTCTCCAGGTACTTTTTAAAAACAGCTTTATTGACGTGTTATTAACATAGCATAAAATTCACTCGTGTTAATTGCACAATTGAATGATCTTCGGGGAATTTAACAAAGCTGTACCACCATCACCACGATCCACTTTCATGATGTTACCATCACCCCCAAAAGATCCCTTGTGTCCCCCTGTAGCCTCCACTCCTATCTCAGCTCCAGGCCACCACCAGTCCAATCTTGCCAGCAGGTGCTCGGGCTGTTACGGTGACGTTTCACAGCAGAAGGAACGGAGTGCCAAGAGTTGTGACTGTCCCAATCTTACAGCTGAAATCTTGCTGGTTAACCTGCTAGGAAGTGTCAGAGCGGGTCTCGAACCCACCAGCCCAATCCCAAACCCATTCCATGGTCCCGTAAAGCCCCTCCTTTCAGCAGGAGGCCTGGACAGCTTTTTTCCCATTTGATTTTCAAAGTCCTTCCTCCTCTTCCCTTCCCCCTCCCCCCTCCTCCCCTCCTCCTCTCTTCCTGCTCCTCCTCCCCTCCTCCTGCTCCAGCTTTGCCTCAAGGGACGGCATGCATGGCCAGGCCAGCCATTTCCTGAGGTTGCTGAGGCCTGGGAATCAATTTCCATTGCCTAGTGGCTCCCTCCCTCCAGAGAGACAGAGCTCATTTCCTGCGGAGGGAAGGCGGACAGTGATGTGGGGCTGGGGCCTGACCCGGCTTCCCCAGGTAGGAGACTAGAAGTGCATGGAACACTGCAGCTCTTTGGTGTTCGTTTGTAAAGCTCTTAGGTGCCAAGAAACTAAACCCAAAAGCCAGCCATTCTAGGGCATACAGACCGGCATTTTCTGGTCTCTGTTTCCCCTTCCGTGGTGTTGGGGAGATAGTGCTGGCCATGCTGGGGACTGACTGTTCATGCTAGTACCGCACCTGAAACATCTACCTACCCAGCTCTCTGGCCCCCAGGGCAGGACCCCTTTAGGCTGGGGAGATGGGGCAAGACAAGCGTCCCCATCTTTGGGTCCACCACTCAGCCCAGATCCCTGTGGTCATGGGGCACAAAGACTAGACTCACCTTAACCCTCCAGGTTTGGAAGATCTGTTCCAGGGAGGCAGGGCTGGGTGGCAAGAGGGACCTGACTGGAGCCACGCCAGGATGATACATGGTGTGATGCGGGGTTCAGGTTGGCATGTGGGAGTACTGGGTTTTCTGGCCTTGGGTGGGAGGGCCCTGGTCAGGATTGGAAGGGTGATGAGGGTCCCAACCCCTGACCTCCAGGGGCAGGCTGCACTGAGCTCCTGTCTCAGAGCTGCTCTCTTGGGAGGACATGTATCTCGTCATGGGGCAGGGAGGGCACTGGACAGGGACCTGGTCAGACCTGGTGGGATCCTGGCTCTGGCAGTGTCTGTGTGACCCTGGTCTGAGCACTTCCTCTTTCCCAACCTCAGAGTCCACACCTGTAGAATGGACACCAACAGCTTTTCAGACACCCTGCAGCTCAAGCCTGAGAGGTCCTGTGGCTGCCGCGTGGCCTGCTCAGGCCTCTCATTTTGGGGGGCTCCTTCCCAGGCCCTAGGAAAGGTGGGTGCCTGCAGGGCCTGGAGCAGGAGGAAGATAGTTCTGTCTAAGCACTTGGAGTTGAAATGTTTGCTATTTCCTCTAGGGATGACTTGTTCCTTTTAGCTGGTGATTTTAAATCAAAGGCCCAAATGTGCAGAAAGCCACTCTCCTAAAGATTTTAATGAGGCCGAAGGGAGCCTGGGTGGGCAACGGCTTTTTTTAGGGGCTGGAACAAGGGATCTCAGTGATTCTCCTACCCTGGCTGTGTCTTCATGGCATCGAGAGGAACGATGAGTTCTGTCAAAATAAAAGATCTCGTGGAGTGACGATTACGTCGCCGTTAAAAACCATGCGACAGCCTGTAACGATGGGACCCACTGCTGACACAGTGCCAAGTGACACTCTCAAGCTAGGCCTGCGGATTTACGGCGTAAACATGGCTGTGTCATATATTTTAAGTTGTAATTTATAACTGTATTTTGAATTTATAAAGTACTGAGTATATAACATATGCATAGAATTTTAATTTTTAAAATATCGACTACTCATTATTCACTAAAATGAACATTCATACTTAAGTAGTTCCCACCTACTGGGCCCTCCCTGTGTGCCAGGTGCTGTAAAAGTCTTATCTTATAGAATCTTCACAACCTTGTGAGGCAAACCTCCTCTTCTCCCCATTTCACAGATGAGATAAATGAGGTTTAAGAAGGTTGAACGATATCCCAGGTCGCATGGCTAGGAGGTGCAGGAGCCAGGGTGGTACCCGGGTCTTTGTGACTCCAACTCCCCTGATCTTTGCGTTGTTCTGTAGCTATGTGCTGACCCGGAGAGGGGAAAGGCAGGCTAGAAAATCCATGCCCGAGTGGGAGCACTGATTGTCTCAGGGATGGAGATGTTCCTCATGGGCAAATAATTTTTGTTTTAGATGTTTGTACATTTTCTAAAATGTCAACATATTACTATGTAGGGAGGTAAAAAACAAAAAAACAAAGGCTTTACCCTCTCAAGTGCAGTGCTGGGGGCATGTGAATCAAACTGCTAAAAGAAAGTCTAATGGGAGAAAAAGTTTATTTTGCATGACTATGAGGGCTTCACAGGAAAGAAATGAAAACCCTAAGAAGTTAGACTCGGGAGCTAATACACCATTGTGGCAAAAGGTGATCAATCGTGGAGCAGTAACTAGACCAAGAAAGGGGAGCTGGACTTCTAGGGGAGGTCACTTGTGTGGAAGGCAAGTATGCGAGGGAAGCTCACGGAAGTGAAGGGTTATTTGGTAAGGTCTGTGATCTGGGTCAAGTTGGTGCCCTTGCCGTCGATGAGAATCAGCGCCAGGGATTACGAGGTGTCCTCCTCTTCCCTGTCTGGGAGACGGAGACACGTTTACCGATGAGAATTTATGTTACATTTACAACAGGAAATGTGTGCCCTGCTTCCGATGGAAAAGTAGAGGGCACAGAGCGAATGGCTTTCAGTTCAAAACAATCCTTACGCCAAAGGGGCCTACTTTGGGGTGGTGCGCTCCGATTTCCCTTAACTATATATATATTTCAAATTTTTATTTAAATTCTAGTTGGCTAACGTACAATGTTGGCTTCAGGAGTGGAATTCCCTTAACTGTATATTACATTTAAATCAGGATACATGCGGTTGCATTTCTTGTCTTAAATGGCCTCACTTTAAGGATTCAATCTAAGGCAGAGAGATCTGTATGTTTAAATGTCCACTGGGGACTTGCCTGCTGGTTGGGAAACCCATGTGTCACCTCACGCGGGACTAAGGGAAGACCCAAAAAGCTGCTCAAATTGAGTGGCCGTTGAAAGGGACTGGCTGGGGGCATCTGGAGGCTCAGTCCCTGGAGCACCTGACTCTTGGTTTCAGCTCAGGTCATGGTCTCGGGGTCGTGAGATGGAGCCCCGTGTCGGGCTCCATGCTCAGCGGGGAGTCTGCTTGTCCCTCTCCCTCTGCTCCTCCCCCCACTTGTGCTCTTTCTCTTTCTCTCAAATAAATAAATAAATAAGATCTTAAAACAAACGGCTGGCAGGGAGGTGGTAGAGTTGCCCAGGGTGGTTCTGGGATGTGATGGGAGGTGACACAAGGCAGAACCGAGTGAGGCCGTGTGGGGAAACAGAGTCAGGCGGAGGACCAGAGGGGCCAGGCTCAGGGCCCAGCAGCCTGCTGGGGGACCCAGAACTGGCTCCGGATGGCCTCTCTCTGCTTTGGTCTCCCCACCGTGGTCGAACGTGGGGGCACCTCAGTCAGTTCATTTTGAAAAGGACAACAGAGCAAATCCAATCACATGAATGATTTTCCTTCACGGAGTCTCGTTTCGTGACCAAAGAGAAGAGAAAAGCCAAGCATCATCTTCCCCCGGGGCGGGGGGAACCGGTGCGGCAAAGGGGCTGTGACAGCAGCACATGTGGAAAGCAGGTGTCAAGGGCTTTGAAGACTTAGAAGTTGAGGCAAGCCCGAAGCACCAGCAGCTCGGGCGTCCTGGGCGCATACTGTCTGCCGGCCGCTGAGCTGCGGTACCCACAGAGATGGCCGCACTGTCACACTCATTTGATGGTGACGAGGATCGGAACTGTACCGTCGTCCGTGGTGGGCGTGTGCTGTTCGAAGGCCTCTCCCGCCTTAGCTCGCTTAGCATCGCCGTCGCCCCGGGAGACGGGAAAGCCCACAGCCAAGGGCAGTCCACAGCCCGTCAGTCCTGTGGGCTGGGCGCCCTGATCCCCGGCGGTTCAGGGGAAGACGTCAGGAGCCGAAGCCGACCCGAGCTCAAGGTCAGAGGTGCCGGAACAGCAACGTCAGTGGAATGAGTCAATGACCGTGCTGCTGGGTACGCGGGGTGCACACAGGAGCCTTTCTTTAGAAACACTGTTGTGTGATGCTTGGCGGGCTAGTGGGGGTCTCCCTTCCTTTGGGCCCCGGGTAGACCCTGGGGGGTGGAGAATTTACCATCTCTCTTTGCCAAGGCCCGGGTCTTCAGGACAGCGTTGAAATTTAGTTACAAAGGAAAGGCTGTAACCAGCCAACCAGGCAGCTTTCTGTGATGTCACTTCAAACCCTGCTGGCATTTTAAGATCCGGCAGTGTCTTGGGTTCTAAATAAGGGATGCCTCCCCCCACCCCCAACCTCCCCGGCCTGGAGGTGGGGGTGGGGAGCAGAGGTGCGAGGGAGGTGAAGTTCTTGCCTGTGTCTCTGCAACAAGCAAGGGAGCTTTAGAGGGTGAAAGGTTTTGTTGCTTCTGCTTTGTGTTTTTAACCTAGACTTTTTCTCAGTCACCTTAGAACCAGGTAGGGCGCTAAGGAGCTCTGGATTCCTGGGCGGGGAGGGGGGAGCGCTATCAAGGGCCATTTTAATTTCCTAACTTTGTTGCTTTACCTGGTGGGCGAGGAGAACAGGTTTGTTTTGATGGTTGACGATGTGGAAAGAGGACGGTGATGTGCTTTGCTCTGAAGTTAGGGACTAGAGGTGACTCAGACCCGCCTGTGACAGATCAAGGTGACTCCTGTTCCTGGGATGTGGGGAAGGGGCTGGAGTCCTCAGTCCCATCTCTGACTTCTGACATTCAGTTACTTCCCTTGTTGTTCCGCCAAGGATATGAGGCAGCAGTGGATAAAAGGGAAGAGGATTAAAAAATGAGAAAAATCTGCATGAGAGGAAAATAAGAATAGAATATAAGAGGAATTTGGTGGGAAGGCTGTCCACGTGATGCATCGTGCCAAAGCGTCTGTCCATTGATACGTGGTGAAACCCTGATTTGTTTGTGA